>NC_071506.1:67586927-68786927 GCF_027887155.1 Malaclemys terrapin pileata | reverse complement strand
CCTGGGAGGTATCCAAGGCATGTTTTGGGATAGTGATGGAGTCGCCGCTGAGAATCGCATGCAGCTCCTCATAAAAGTGACATGTCTGTGGGGCAGAACCAGAATGACAGTTCGCCTCCCTTGTCTTCTGGTACACTTGCCACAGCTCCTTTATTTTCACGTGGCACTGCTGCGTGTCGGGTATAGCCCTTCTCCCCCATGCCCCACGCAATCTTAGCCTGGATGTCAGCATTTCTTCTGCTGGATCGGAGCTCTGCCTGCACAGACTTTTCTCCCCACACAGCAATAAGATCCAGCACCTCCTGTGTACTCCATGCTGGAGCATGTTTGCAGCCTTGAGTCTCCATGATCAGCTGTGCTGGCGAGCTCTCTGTGCTGATCAAATAGGAAATGAAAATTCAGAAGTTCCCGGGGATTTAACAGGGGAGTGGCCGTTTCATGTGTACCTCGCTGACATGCAGTGGAGTTGAAAGTGCTCACCTGAGCGGTCACAGCAGAGCACTGTGGGACACCTCCTGGAGGCCAATTCATTTGAATTACATAACACAATATCTACACTATCCCCATGTCGACCCATGGATGTTGAATCAAGCACTACGGCTCTCACAGAGGTGGAGTACAGAAGTTAACTTTACAGGCCACTTAAGTCGGTGGAAGGGACTCGGTAGTGTAGACACATACATTATTAGATCAATTTAACACGGCTTATATTGACCTAAGTTTGTAGCATAGACCAGGCCAGACATACATGCTAGTGTTTTCACCCTTCTCCTGTGAGACTATTCCACAGCCTCACTGATCTCACTCTCCAGGAGTTTTCCAATGACCACAGTTCCTCAGGCAAGTTAGTTCCCCATTCTTACAATGAGGAGAGTACTGATCTACCTACAGTGAAGGACATCATAAGTCCTGGGTATTTCTTTTATTTTGGCTGTGATAAGTCATTGCCCCTATTTTACAGATGGGGAAATGGAACTTTTTTTTTTTTTTTTTTTTTGGATATTTTTCTACTCTGTGTCAGGAAGCTTCCAAGATACAGGATCAGAGACCTGAGTGCAGATCTGTGAATTTTCCAATAAAAATGTTCACTCTGGCAGTGAAAAGAGTGTGGTAGCTGATTTAAGCAGCCAGCTGAGGATTCTCTTACATAGGGGAAATCCCTGAGTGGCACAGAACCGGTGTATCTGGCTCCATCTCACCTCCTTCCAATCCTGCTGTAGAAGATGGGTGAGGGAGGCCTGGACAGAGTGCTTTAAGTTGTATTCTGAGTGGGGCGGTATCTCCTTCCTCTGAAGCATCAGGGATGGCCACAGCTGGGCATGGGACATTGGGTGGGATGAGCTGGTGCTCTGCACTGAGCACTCTCTCTCTCTCAGATGGTTGGATGGCTGGTTGTTGCTCCTGTGATCAGCATTTAACTGATTGCTATATGAGAGGTCAGGAACAGGGCTGGCGCTTCCACTAGGCGACCCTAGGCGGTCACCTACGGCGGTAGGATTTGGAGGGCGGTATTTTGCTGCCCTCGGCGGAAATTCGGCAGCAGGGAGTCCTTCCGCTCCAGGTCTTCAGCGGAAATTCAGCGGCGGGTTCTTCACTCGCTCCGGTACCCCCCACCGCTGACATGCCCCGTAGATGCGGAACGGAAGGACCCCCGCCACCGAATGCTCAGAGGAGGAGCACTGCCGCCTAGGGCGGCAAAAACCCTGGCACCGCTCCTGGTCAGGAAGGAATTTTCTTCCAGGCCAGCTTAACAGTGGCTTGCGGACAGAGGGGCTTGCCTTTCCCTGCAGTGTGTGGGTGTGGGTCACTTGCCAGGATTAGATGAGTATATCTCAATTATTCATTTCCTGGCTATTGCAGGGGCCTCAGGCACTGGTGCACCTCGGTCGCTCCTATTCTCTGTCTGTGGCACGTAATAGTCCAGTTTCCTGTGGACTATAATACTGTCTCATTTTGATTGTTGAATCAGTGTGTGAGTGGTATTCGTGACCTGTGATATATAGGAGGTCAGACTAGAGATGGGGTGGTCCCTTCTGGCCTTAAACTCTATGACTATGATTCTATGATTCTGAGGCTGAAGTAAACTTGGGCCTTCTCCCTGATTAGAGTTCTTGGGCCACTGAGGCCAGATACATTACAAACAGGAATAGCTTGCAAGCACCCCAGTACACAAATAGTCATTTATTCTAAACTCTATACAAAGCTGAGCACACAATAAACAATAATAGCTTGTTCACTGAGGGAAAGGGGTTATCAGCGTGCTTTCAGAGCCCCTTTACCAGTAGACGCATAGAGCAGTCAACTATTAAAGAGGGATCCCCTGTTGGAAGAAAGCTCTTAGCCCTTATGAGGCAACAATTGGATTAAAAATAGGACCATACAAAGAAAGGAGTTAGTCCTCATGTATACAGGTGCTGTGGCTTGCCATTGAAAAGGAGGAATCTAACTTTTTTGCTTCACAAGAAGTCCCTGCAATTTGTAAAGCTTTTGGGAAACTGCCACTCTAGCACTGTAGGGGATAATCTTGTTCCCTGCTCATTTTTCCTTTGCCTCACAATTAAGGGCAATTGAAATCTTTCCCCTCTGTATTGTATGCTTGTTTTAATTTTGTGGTTGCATGATAAAAAAAATACTTCTTCAAAACAAGGAAATAGAACAAACTATTCTTAGAATTACATGGTGCCGGGGATACATGCTGCTCAGAGAAAACATTTTTCTCATTTATATTAATGAAAAATAAAAGGTTTAGTGCAACATAATTAACACACTTAAAACGGCAGCAAGATGATTTTGACAGCAGTGTAATACACTCATTTGTCACGCTTAAGAGAACCAAACACCAAACTAATTTTAAACATTGTACTCTCTGTTCTGAAGAGGGAATCTCAGAACACAAGGCTGTTCTTGGCTGCTGGCTTCTTCTACGTGCAGATGGCCTTCTCTCATGAACTGCGGCCGAGCTCCTGGCACACAGGTTTCTTCCGGGCTGGTGACCAATGGAACAAACACCTAATGTGCCAGTGTCCAATAATATCAGGGCTCTATATATCCATACACACTTTTTCCATGCCAGACACTTAAGCCCTGATCCCCCAATGAGTTTCATGTATGCAGATCATTGCACCTATCCAGAACACTGCTGACTTCAGTGGGGAACTCATTGTCAGACAAGTTTACCAGCACTAGCATGTGCGCTATTACTGTTATCACACTTTATTCTCCTCTGCTTTGTGACCTGTATAGTTATTTACACCTGTGCAAAGTGGGTGCATAATACTACAATTCCAATTTGACAGCTTTTTACACACACTTTACGCAGATGTAAGTTACCAAACAGGGTACAAGAATCAGCTCCAAAGAGTTACATGGTGACAATCTACAAGTGTGAAGGGTATGAGAAGAATAGTTTAGAATGGCACATAGAGACTATAATGGGATTAAGTGAATAAAGACAACATTTAGGCTATCAGAAAAGGATCTATTAGATTGTAGAACAGTCTCACAAAAGAAGCTGTGGCCTCCCCATCATTTGGGATATTTAGTACTGGACAAAACATTAGGAAATGTCCCAGTTCTGCCTTAGACCATCTGAGCTGGGTGGTCTAATTAGAAGAACCATTCATGTTTATGATTTTACTGCATTACCATGATTAGGGAATGCAGCATCTTTCTGGAAGATTTCTCTCAGGAGATGTGTGGGGGCAAGTGCACATACACTTGCCTATTTCCACAGCCAAGGGGTGCAGCTACATAACAATAGAATAGCATGAGCAACTTCCATTAGCAAATGGGGTAGATCAGCCTACTCTGTGTTCAACAACTACAAATATAGTATGCCTTGAATACAGTAAGTATGCTACTAGCGAAGCCACCATAGGCTATGTCTACACTACCGCAGGATCAACTCTGTGGTGACTGATGCACCAGGAATCGATTTAGCGGGTCTAGTGAAGACCCACTAAATCAATGGCAGAGCACTCTCTGGTAGTCCCTGGTACTCCACCGGGTACGAGAGGAGTAAGGTAAGTTGACAAGAGAGCATCTCCTGTTGATCCAGTGTGGTATAGACTCCACAGTAAGTCAGCCTAAGCTACATCAACTCCAGCTACATTATTCATGTAGCTCGAGTTGGGTAACTTACTTCGACTTACCAGGGTAGTGTAGATATAGCCATAGAAAACTACAGACCAGCTTTAGTATCCATGTTTACCTGAAATTTTTGTATCAAATAATGGAAGTTATTTTAGTAGCACGAAATTCCAAAGAGTTATGAAGCAAAACAGCATTCAACATGTTACATCGGCATCTTACCATCCATCATCAAACAGCCTAGCTGAATGGGCAATCCAGTCATTTAAAGAGGCTATTAAAAGAATATCTGGAGGTACTATAGATACAAAAGTGTCTCATTACCTGTTTAATTGTTAGATAACACTGCAGTCAACCACCGGCCAGTCCCCAGCAGAGATGTTAATGGGAAGGAAACTAAGGTCCAGGTTAGCTTTATGCATCCATACTTAATGGGAAATATACAGCAAAAACAACAGAAGCAAAAGCAGCCACATGACAAACACGCTAAAGAATATAGTTTTACTGTTGGAGATGCAGTCTATCCTAAAAACTTTGGTTCTGGTCCCAACTGGATGCCAGCTACCATTCAAGATATTACAGGATCAGTCTCTGGTAATTCTGGGATGTGGCAGGGTTATGCACAGATATATGGACCAGCTGAGAAAAAGGACTGTGGTTAACTTTAAAATTGTTAGTTCAGCAGCACTGGGATTGCCACTGGAGTGTGCCCTATTAGGTTCAGGACCCGTTTCTGAAAGTCTGGAGGGGCAGCCACCTGACATAAGATCAGACAGCTGTTGTGGTTAGAACTCATGGATATACTGCTTAAGTTGATATAGAACCCCATGACAGGTGAACAAAAGTTGTTCCTGTATATGCAATAATGATGGCAGAATTTACCTGTTGCAGGGGTGGAATTGAGGCATTCTGTATGAAAGGAACATCTACCTACATATTTGAAAGATTATACAGTGTAACAGGAATGGACTACCTATTTATTTCATTATTATTATTAACAATGTATTATTAACAATGTAAAATGCACTACTGATTATTATTGTTGGGCTTGTAAATTGTGTGGTAAATACTTAAGGGGGGGATTGTTATAATGTATATAATAAACCAGACATTAGGGGGAATGAGCAGATAGTTAAACAAGGATTAGTTAAATGTTGGCAACTGTAGGAAGTGGGGGGGCCTGTGGATCCATGGCAAAGTTATGTATGTATTGCCTGAATAAAGACTGATAATACCTAAAGAAGCTGAAGTATGTATGGCTTATGATCCAACTACCAGCCGGCATGTCTGATATATAGGCAATCACAGACCTTGTTAAGGCTGAAGGCCATGCTAGCCATCTTTCATTCAGGATAACTGTAAGATGCAAATAAGCTCTTTTATGGAGTAAAATAAATGAAACAATAGAAACCATCGCCTACGGTAGTAGGCCACATGCAAGGCTAATCAGAAGCTGGGTGTAGGGTTTCCCTTGGAATTTGTTTTGAATGTAGGGGCTGGGGTATTAATAGCATTGCAGCTGTGTGAACCTGTGTGTGTCAGAGCAGAAAGCAGCCAGGAAGACCAGGAGACAGTGGGAGAAGCATGGGTAGCATAGGCCTGGGAACAGTTGTGGCTGGAAAGAGGTTTTGAACTGTGACCAAGGAATCAGTCTCTTGTGTGTTCCAACTGTGTTCAGGGAAACAGGACTTTGTGTACATTCTTTGTAAATAAACAGGATTGCACGCAAGAAATATCTATCATCAATTTCTCCTTCTGATGGAAATAACCCACATGGCCCTGCATATTTTCTAATTGCTCAGACCAAAAGAGGCAACAATATCAAGTCGTAGTAGAACAGTTGGGAATTTCTCAACACATTTTTTTCCATTTGGAAAGGCCAATTCATTCAAAACAGAAACTTTTAGTGGAAATGTATCAGTTTGACAAAGTTTTCATTAGAAAGGTTTCTAAGGTTCAGGATGGAATTTCTACTTTAAACCAAAGACAGAGAGCGCCTCCTTCTCTGTCCACACTCCCACCCTCCACCCCCACCCCCACCCCCACCCCCCGCACACACACACACACACACACACACACACACACACAAACTCACAACAGCCAAAAGCCTAGCAGTTAAGACATTCTGAATCAGGAAGAGCAGCAGCTTGAATCTGGGTCTTCCATATCCCCAATGAGTGATCCTATCACTGGGCTATTTGCTATTCTGAGGTGAGTGCTCACTCACTCCAGAAAGTCTTAGTGCAGAATGACACCAAATACCAAAACCTTGAAAATTATCACAAAGTAGAATTCTTGTTTTCTGGCCAGCCGTGGTCCTGGGTTCAAGTTTAACCTTAGAAAGCCTTTTGGAAAGAAATTATTGCTCTATACATTACAAATAAGAAGAAAAGCAGTTTTAAAAGAACACGGCTACACTTATTAAGTTTCTGTGAGGGTTTTATTGGAGCTTTCTATGTTATCATGGCAGTAAGAATCTGAAACTTTACTTGGAAAATCCATATTTGAGACAGCTACTGAAAAAGAATCACTGACCAAAGAAAAGTACAACCAAGAGCAACATAAAATCTTTTTAAGTGAGACAGTGAATATTTAGATGAGTTAAATGTATCTATAAATATTTTAAATGAGTATTTAAAGAGCGATATAAATTGAGTGTCCAAAGGAGAACTTTAATACAACTACTTTTGTGTTAGATTTAATCATTTTAAAAATATTCCAAAATATAGAAAAAAGTGTATTATAAAGGGATATTTTTCAGTCCATGGCTTTCATAAAAGTTATGTGAACCTATAAAATGCCCAGGAATTCAGAAGTGTATTCCCTGACTAGCATTGCTTCACTTTAAGGGTCAGCTATCATACAAAGAGCCACTTCTCATAGATAAATTGATATTGAGTTGGAAAAAGCTTAAGTTTTGCTATAATTGAAATAGTCTTCCCTTTACTCTGTTGTCAGCATCTGCATAACCCAAGAACTTGTCACAAATGCCCAATTGTTCCCTTCTTTGGAAAACCCTTAGGAAGTGTGGGTAATGAGAGAGGGAGAGAAAGCTAGGAAGAAAGCTATTCTGGAAGAATCCAGTTACTGTCTTCTCACTTAACTTGGGATGGCTGTCTTACAGCATTTAATTTTTTTTTTTAATATGGAAATATACCTATCTCATAGAACTAGAAGGGACCTTGAAAGGTCATTGAATCCAGTCCCCTGCCTTCACTAGCAGGACCAAATTTTTGCCCCAGATCCCTAAATGGTCCCTTCAAGGATTGAACTCACAATTCTGGGTCTAGCAGACCAATGCTCAAACCACTGAGCTATCCCTCCCCCCTAGTGATGAGCATTGTGAAGGAGTCCATCAGTTGAGCAAGAGCTTCATAAGAAACAGACTTAAACCTTGCAGATCAGTGTCAGATCTTTGCAGCAGTTGTCCCTGAAAGAATATCTTCTAACAGCGTGGCTGCTAAGGAACTGTATAGGCATTGGCATCCCTACCGGAGCTACCCGTTGCAACCCCTTCCACGGGAAAGTTAATGCTGCTCCCATGCACCTTAACCTCTGGTTACTTTGCCATATTGTTTTGCTTCTAGTCACCTGGCCTGTCCAAACATGCCTCCTCTGCAGAGCGCCAATGCCACAGTAATCCTCTGCAGAGAACACCGTGGGTGGGTACAATGCCTAGTGTGGTCTGAAAAAAGTGTGGGGATCTATCTGCTCAACACACTGCCCCCAACCCCCAGATCAATCCTGTACCTCCCTGAGTCATCACATCAATTCTGCTCCCCGACACACAATGAATTCGGTGTCCCCTTCAGCCTCACCTCTGCTCCTCCTTGGGTTCTTTTTTCAAGTGATCTGCACCTGGAAGACATTTTTTCCAGTTTCCGGATACTCCGGAGCTGTTTCAATGGAGCAAACTGAGCTCTTCCTTTGCCTAACTGAATGCCTTCCTAGCCAAATACAGTGTGGGACTCGTACACCAAGTTATGCCTTTCCTTTCCATCAAACTAACTTAAAAATGAGCTGACCCCACACACGTTGGGAGGTATTTTTAATAATTTTAAAATGATTTTTAAATCATTTTAAATTAGCTCTTTGGACAGTTGAAACTGAAATCTTATTTTCTAATAAAACTAAAAGTGTGTGTGTGTGTGTGTGTGTGTGTGTGTGTGTGTGTGTGTGTGTGTGTGTGTGTTGGTTAGTTGTGGTAGAGATGCTCATGCATAGTAGGCTTCTTTCATGGATGTTACTTTTGAAAGCTCATGGTCCCCCAGGTATGAACCAATTAGCAGTTCACTCTTAAATAGACAGACTCTCAAATGTAGTGCAGGGTCTGAAAGGCATAAATGTCAGATGTGTCCCCTCACTCTGCTGTGTTGGCAACCCAGACTTAGGGGTATGGGCTTCAAACTTTGGGCAGAATGACAACTGTTATTCATTATTCAATGCTTCAAAGATTTTGATGAGCTCTGAGCAACATGTGACCCTGGCATGAAATCTAGTTACCCACATATTCAAGTTAAAAGTTTAGTTTTTAAGGATAACCCTCTCCAAATCATTCCCAAGACACCAATATATTTTGTAAAAACCCCTCTTATAGAAAAGATAAGTTTATAATAAGCTAGGGTGCAATTATGTAACCTTTACTTAGCCAGGTGGTCCATTGATACCAATGAGGTTATGTGCATGAATAAGAACCAGATACATGAATAAATTTTGCAGAATTGGGTCCTTGATTTCCAAATTACACTAGGATCTGGTCACAGACAAAGGCTCAGATCCTCAAAAAGTATTTAGGTGCCTAATTCCCAACAGTTAGGTGCCTAAATCACCTTTGAGGAGTTGAGAACCTCTCAAGTGTCAGCTGAGAAATGACATAGGATTTATTCTCAGCCATTAGGTGCAAAAACGGTTATGTTGTTTGGTTGGCACACAGAAGACCATTTCTTCAAACACAATGGAAGCTTATTTGCATCCAGTTCATTCACATTGCCAAATATAAGCTTACCTTGTTCTGGAAAATAATGGTAGGAACTGGCCAGTAATTTCCTATCTGACAGCCCCTGTTGTTGGAAAAATAGAAAAAAAACCCACAATCACTTATGGCCATTATTCTGGAACTCCAGCAGCTCCCAGGAAGGAAAGTCTTCACTGTGAGCCTTGCTGGAAAGGAACAGACATGATGCAGAGTTCTCTAGGGCCAATTTTTTCACTTCTTAGTTACTGATGGGATATTAGGTAACCATCTTCTATTTGCTGGTTCTGCGTGTGTGAAGTCTTGCACCTACTGAAGTCAATAGCAGTTTTGTCATATACTTCACAGGGGCCAGAATTTCACCCTAGGTTTCCAGTCTTGATTTCAACAGTCTTTGTTTTTAAAAAAGGTGATTGAAGAATTTGTTTTAGGAAAAAAACATCCATTAGTAATTCCATGGACTTTGTGAACAAATATAACCCATCCTCCAAAATGTAACGGAACCATGAAGATGTGCCCACACCTTAAACTTAGTAATAAGGGGCTGAATGCTCAAAAGGAGTTAGGTGCTGAAATCCCTATTTTAGGTGCCTAAATCCCAGTTTTGGTGTCACTGCAATGCACAACACTCCTGCCTAACCCCTGTAGGCCCTGTAAACTCACTAAGCACCTAAGTATTCAGCGTAAAAATTCCCTCAGTACTTATGGTTCTGCCTCTGGGCATGCACATTGCTGCTCCCTCTAGGTGTCCGGATGCCTAAGTCCCAGAACAATTCACAAAGCACAGGAATATAGGCACTAGGACACCTAGGTCACATGCAGGACCCAATCCAGTAGCTTCTTGCCTTCCCGCTCCCAGCCGGGAGTGGAGGGGAAGCTGCCTGGGGCTTCTTGCCTTCCCAGTGCCTGCCAGTGAGCAGAGCGCCGGGACTCCGGGGGTCAGCAGAGCTCCCCGTGGAGAGTGGAGGAGTCCTGGTGGCAGCCTGGCTTCAAGCGGAGACCCAGTAGCAGCCCGGCTCAGGAGCCGGCTTTCTTGTCAATTTCAGTGAGTAGCTGGGTCACCCCTGCCCTGTAAGTGCAACCTGGAGTGCCCTTTAAAATGCCTTGCTGCTGTAGCCTCCAGCCTGGACTGCTCACAAACAGCCACCCGCACGTAAGTTACTCCCAGCTACGTCGGTGTGTATATTGCAGCCAGCCAACCACACTTCGACTCTTACCAGCTTTCAAGGTTACCACGTGATGGCCCCAAAACACTCCCAGTCCCAGATTTTCCTCCAAAAATGTATGTCCTGCACTGCCCAGCCCTCTCCTGGACAGTACAAAAATATTAAGTCCATTATTTCTTTAAGGGAATAATATGAACACAACTTGTTACCCCAAATGGAGTCACCCAGACACTTCAATCTGAACACACTGGATTAGGTAAAACAATAAAACAAGTTTATTAACTACAAAGAGAGAGATTTTAAGTGAGTACAGGTACAGTAACCCCTCACTTAATGTTGTAGTTATGTTCCTGAAAATGCGACTTTAAGTGAAACGATGTTAAGCGAATCCAATTTCCCCATAAGAATTAATGTAAATGGGGAGGTTAGGTTCCAGGGAAATGTTTTTTGCCATACAGTACAGTACTTAGTTGGGGGGTGCCCCTACCTTACCCCACACAGGCACAGCCCACTGGCACAGGAGACAATGAGGCAGGCCAGGGGGCTGAAGGTGCTGTAGGCTAGGAGAAGCATGTTGTGCAGCAGCAGCAGCGGCAGCTTCACCTACTCTGCAAGCACCAGGGGCGGGTAAAACCCTCGGCCCGCCCACGCCACTCCTTCCCCCAAGCCCCACCCTTAACCCGCCTCTTCTTCCTCCCACCACTTCCCCCTCTACTCCGCACACCGCGTCCTCGCTCCTCCCCCCTCGCTCCCCTGCCTCCTACTCGTGGCAATCAGGTGGCTTGCAGCGTTCAGGAGGCAGGAAGGAGGGGAATGGAGCAAGGACACAGCGTGCAGGCTCCCCCTCCCTCCCCTGCCCCCTGAACACACAAGCCAGCTGATTGCCGCGAGCAGGAGGCAGGGGAGAGGGGGGCGGTGCTCCGTGTCCTCACTCCTGCCCCCGCCTCCTGCCCATGGCAATCAGCTGGCTTGTGGTGTTCAGGGGGCAGGAGGGAGAGGGGGAGGAGCAAGGACTCGGTGCACAGACTTCCCCCTCCCTCCCCTGCCTCCTGCCCGTGGCAATCAGCTGGCTTGCGGCATTCGGGAGGCAGGGGCGGGAGGGGGAGCCTGTGTGCTGTGTCCTCGCTCCTCCCCCCTCCCTCCTGAACACCAAAAGCCAGCTGATTGCCGCTGGCAGGAGGCAGGGGAAGAGGGGGAAGGCGCTGATCTGCGGGGTCTGCCAGCAGGCGGGAGGTACTGGGGCGGGCGTAGGGGAAGCATTTCCAGCTGGGAGCAAGGCAATAGTCTGTGTGGAAAGAAACTTCACGCTGTTCCTTTGCTCACATGTAGTTTTTTGTCCCTGCTCCCTTTAACACCAAAGAATGGCCATTTAGCAGGTAATGGTCCATCAGCCTTCTTTAAACCTGATTGAGGCATCAGCTTACCCTTTGTCGCTGAGGAACTGGTTTGAGCACTTCCCAGACTTATCTAGGAACATACTTTTAGTCATGATTTCAATTTATGGGTTTATTCCTTCACATATAACCCTGCTAAATGCATTTTACCAGAATATTATTGGTCAGCAAATTATGAGATTTTTAAACGATACCTCTCAAGGCAGACCTCGTATAAACATTATTACAACAGAATGTAGAGTGTGAACATAGATACGTAAGTGCTTTACTGAAGAGGGGCCAAAGAGGGACTTAAATTGGTGCATATATTTTGTGCCCGCCTCCTCTAAAAGGGAGAATTTCACCTATCTGAATTTCAAGCTGTATTGGTTATTCTGAAGTCAATGGGACTACTCATTAATTATGGTGCTACTCACATTGAGTAAGAATATCCAAATCTGGCCCTGAGCAGTCCTGTAGAAATGTTCTTTTACAAATGACCAGATTTGGGGGTTTTTTGGTTGGGGTTTTTTTGTGTTTATTTGTTTTGGATAAGCAATATTTTATTGTCTGCACAAAAGAACTTTCTTTGATTAATAAATATACTGATAGGAAATTCCTCTTTTTAATGGTGCAGCAGAGAGTTACAAGTGGCCTTAAAACACAAAATGAACATATCTGCTAGGTCCATAATCTGCCTGTGAATTTCACTAAGAAAACACCCAAAATGCTAAATGGTCCTGATGTTTTACATAAACTGGGTGGTGTATGAAAAATAAATGGACTGGTTGGCAGAAGCTCATTACTGCTAGCTGGAACTATAATTCAAAACATGAGAGAGAAATGCTAGGGAAATAGAACCCTCAAGAGATATTTAATCCAGCAAATTTATCAATTCGGCATTTCAATAGATTTTAATTATTCAAACATGGGCTTTGTGTTCCAAGGCTGAACAACTTCCTCTAGAAAAGCATAATTTAAAAAAATGCTTTGAAGGGCCAGTATTTGAAATATCTCTTCAGAAAGGGGTATGCAATTACTGCCACTGAGGTTACAATTGGTAATGAAAATATTAAATACATAAGATTATTTAAAAGGAGCATGTTTAAAAGCGTGGAAAAGAGATCATCATAGAGATAAAGAGGGAAAGGAATGTATTTTGTTCCCATCCACCAGCTGATAGGCATCATTATAATTAATTATTATTACATTGCTATTTAATAAAGTATACTATCACCCATTCGATGCTGCAATCATCCTCGAGTTGCAAATTTCCCACCACAAAATTTATTTGACTACAGAAACTGAAAGATGCAATGGGACCCATTTGATTTTATGCCAAAAAATTCATTAGTATTTTCAGAAACTGCATTTGTTATTTTACCTCCGAATAAATAGTGCTACAACTAAAACAGCCAGCAGCCACCGCTCTCCAGCTCTGAAGGCAGCACCGCCACCAGCAGCAGCGCAGAAGTAAGGGTAGCAGTACGCAACCCCCCCCACACACACAATAAACTTGTGACTCCCCCACAACTCCTTTTTGGGTCAGGATCCCTACAACAGTCCATGCCAGGGATTTTTCAAGGGACAAAAATAGAAAAATCAATTTATTTCAATGTATTTAGTGTAAACGGAACTTCACCCTATAGAACACACCCCATTCCAGAGCTCTGGGAGCCCTCGACATACATTTTAAGATACAAAAACACAGCAGTTACAAAACCTATGTCACCCAAACAGCAGCTCTTCTCCTTCCTCCCAGACATCATTCATTCGTCAGTCATGTGACCGATTCAGCTTTTAACATCCCACCACCACTCTTCTATCAGACAAAAATCCCATCCTCAACTGCCTCAGCCAAAGCCCAGTCACACAGATGCCCTTTGGAGTATGATTGGAAGGTCATCATATTTGGGCTATTTTAGCCCTTGGGAGTGGGGAGGCCTTCTAAAGGAACAAGGCCTTTCTTGAGAATGTTCTGCCTCAAACCCAGGGGCGGCTATAGCTTTTTTGCCGCCCCAAGCACAGCAGGCAGGCTGCCTTTGGCGGCATGCCTGCAGGAGGTCCATGTCCCGCAGATTCGGCGGCATGCCTGCAGGAGGTCCGCTGGTCCTGCGGCTTCGGTGTACCCGCCGCCGAATTGCTGCCAAATCCGCGGGAGCGGCAGACCTCCCACAGTCATGCCGCTGAAGGCTGCCTGACTGCTGCCCTCACAGGACTGGCAGGCTGCCCCCCACGGCTTGCTGCCCCAGGCACGCGCTTGGAGCGCTGGTGCCTGGAGCCGCCACTGCTCAAACCCCTCCCTTTTTTAAAGAAGATTTTATATTATGCAGAGACTTTATATATTGGGGGACTGATCTTGTTAAATCATTTCAATGTCTGATATTTCCTGCCTGTACTGGAAGGAAACATTCTAGTGTGTGTATGTTTTTGCCAAACTTGTGCTACAACAAAATAAGCAGATCTTTTGGATACTGATGAGCTATCTTTGATTGAGAATCATTCAACGTTATGAAATCTCACTTTTTGCCAACGCTCTGAAGACCTAGCCTCATTAAAAGTAGAGGCAGACATACTAAGCTTCTGTAATTGGGGTAATAATGAAGAAAAATATTATCAATATTATCACTGATTAGTTCTGTGAAAGAGATTTGTTCTATGTTGCCTTGATTTGACACAAACATGTTGTGGTGGAAAGTCTGCTAGATCACAAGCCTACAAATTGTTTCCCTCTCACATGAAACAGACACGAGCTGTTTAGTCAGAAACTCTTGTTAATTTTTAGTTCTTCTGAGCTATAATGTTTAACTCTTGTAAATATGCCAGAAAGTAGCTGCTGCCTACAAACTGAGGCAAACTGCTAGATCGGTTTCAGGATGGATATCTGTATTTTTGTGGGAGTGGAACAGTGAGAGCAGCCCTGGAGAATGTTTTTTTCCTTTGAAGGATTATTCAGATCAGTTAATCTGGAAAATCTCCTATTTCATACTATTGAGTTTGTGTCAGCCAACTGACAGAAGTTCAATAGTACATAAGTCTTAAAAGTTACAGTAAAAATTGCTTGAAAGGTGTGATATAGAAAATGAATGTTTTGTTGTGAACTGCTGAAAAATAAAAGGGAAACGCTTTTCCCAGCATGCTACAGATTAGCTGACTCATATCCCCAAGCTCTTTCCCCTTCAAACTTGAGACCTAATCAACTCCACTCCCTAATAGGCTCTCTTCACCTCAGTCCCAGGGTATGTCTACACTACGAAATTAGGTCGAATTTATAGAAGCTGGTTTTATAGATATCGGTTTTATACAGTCGATTGTGTGTGTCCCCACATAAAATGCTCTAAGTGCATGAAGCCGGAAGACTGCGTCCACAGTACCGAGGCTAGCATCGACTTCCGGAGCGTTGCACTGTGGGTAGCTATCCCACAGTTCCCGCAGTCTCCGCCGCCCATTGGAATTCTGGGTTGAGATCCCAATGCCTGATGATGCAAAACAGTGTCGTGGGGGGTTCTGGGTACATGCTGTCAGGCCCCTCCCCCTCTGTCAGAGCAATGGCAGACAATCGATTCGCGCCTTTTTACCTGGGTTACCTGTGCAGACAACATACCACGCCAAGCATGGAGCTCGCTCAGCTCAGCTCACCATATGTCATCTGGGTGCCGGCAGACGTGGTACTGCATTGCTACACAGCAGCAACTAATTGCCTTTTGGCAGTAGACGGCGCAGTATGACTGGTAGCCATCATCGGCTATCTGGGTGTTGGCAGACGTGGGGCTGCATTGCTACACAACAGCAGCCCCTTGCCTTTTGGCAGTAGATGGTGTATTACAACTGGTATCCGTCGTCGTTGTACTCCAGTTCAATCATAGGCACCTGGGCAGACATGCTTTGTCTCCTGGAGACTCAGTACTGCCGGCAGTCCTATTGAACCATCTTGACGATGATGGCTAGCAGTCGTAGTACAGGATCTTCTGCCAAGCACCCAGAAGATGCCGAGGGCTATCAGTCATGCTGCACCGTCTGCTGCCAGCTTAAGATGTAAAAAATAGATGGACCAGATTTGTTCTGTATTCATTTGATTCCCCCTCCCTCCATGATCACCTGTGCTCTCCACGCTGGGCAAACAGGAAATGAAATTCAAAAGTTCGCGGGGCTTTTCCTGTCTACCTGGTCAGTGCATCTGAGTTGAGAGTGCTTTCCAGAGCGGGCACAATGAAGCACTGTGGGATAGCTCCCGGAGGCCAATAACGTCGAATTCTGTCCACACTACCCCAAATCCGACCCGCAAAGGCCGATTTTAGCGCTAATCCCCTCGTCGGAGGTGGAGTAAAGAAACCGGTTTAAAGGGCCCTTTAAGTCGAAAGAAAGGGCTTCGTCATGTGGACGTGTCCAGGCTTAATTCGATTTAACCCTGCTAAAGTTGACCTAAACTCGTAGTGTAGACCAGGACTCAGACAGTATCTCACCTATATTGAAGAGCAGGCCTGAAGTAGGTATCTGCCGTCCATCCTCTTTGGTAAAGACTGGTGCAGAGAAATCATATGGCTTTTCTGCAATCTGCTTATAATTCTCACTCCCTCATGGTCCCTATTCTCCAACAGATTTATATTGCGTGTGATTCACTTAGAGAATGTCTGGTTATGTGAGTCTGTCTTTGCTACTTGCTCTTCAGAGTCCCTCTTTGCCCTCCGACTTTCCATCTTGCATTTCTAACTACTATTGTTCACATTCCTTTCGATTGGTTTCAGTAGGTCTGGCTTTCCATTTTCAGGAGGGTACTGTTGGACTCAACCTCTTGATCTTTGTCATTTGACCATGATGAATTTTTTTCTTCCCTGCTGGTCTGGGGTGTGTGTGCTTTCTGGGACTCTTTTATGATGTGTGTTTATCTATCCTACATGCTGACTCTAAGCATTTTGTATATCCTCAATTTTACTTTTAGGGTTTAGGGAGCTTGGCCTAGGTTTCTCTTTTGTAAAAAAAAAAAAAAAAAATCCCCTTTCTGAAATTTAGAGCTACAGTGCTAATTTTTGGTAGCTCCCTCCCCTGAGGATACCGAACATAATTGCATTGTGGTCACTACCATTTAGTGGCTCTACCATAGTTAATTTTTGAATATACTCCTGTATGTTGCACAGGACTTAACTGACTCCCTGCAGCATCTTGGCAATCAAAGGCCAAAAGCATTCAACTATCAAAATGACAATGATGAGTATGGATACAAGTATTCAGGGATGCAGGAACAATTTGTATAGTGGGGGTGCTGAGAGCCATTGAACCAAACTGCAAGCCCTGCATATGATGGAAACCACATCAAGCTAGCGAGTGCAGCAGCACCCCTAGTTCCAGCACCTATGCAAGTATTTGAAATGTCACAGAACATCTTGCAAAAAATTCCAGCACCGTTTTGATTCTATTAAGTCTGTAACATCAAAAGTAAATTCTTCAGAAGTCATTGCAACTGTAACTAGTGCAGTTTGTTATTGACTTAAAATGCATATGTGCAATTTATGAAGAGACCCTTTCTCTTACAATTCCCCAACTATATATCATCTATAAACACAACAATCACTCAAAAATGCATGACAATGCGCTAAGCTGTCATGTGGTAAACCAGGAGCTGACCTTCCTGTCCAGGTGTTCCAATCGTATTTCAGTTATAAAGTTACCTCCTGACCCCTCTCACAAGTTAAAACAATTCTGAGTCTTGCTCAGCAATTCTGTTAAGTGTTCTCACAAGATTAGTCAACACTGAAATGAAAAAAGTCAGCAAGTGAGCATTCTAGAAAAGCAGCCAGATATTACAACCAACATCAAACAAAGCAGAACTGCCTGTTAAGAAGGGGGAAATGTTACATGCAAGCACTTCCTGGAGTCCACGTGAACTCATACAGCCCCTCTGATGATTAGACAGACGGCTAAGTGGTTTCAGAACATTCAGACAAGATGTATCTTGTAGTTTGGGAGCATCTCAGAATGCTGATTAAGGCCAACAACAAAGCCTATCTGTAACAAGCTGCAGTGACAAAATTCCTCCCACGCAGAGACCGCTCTATATGTAAACAAGAGCTAAACTACTCACAGATGGGAAAGTTACTTACCTTATAGTAACTGGTAGTTCTTCCAGGTGTGTGGTCCCAATGTGTATTCCACTGTGGGTACGCATGTGCTCCATGCTCCTGGAGCAGAGATTTTTGAAAGCAATGTCCGTTGGGCTGCACATGCACCCTTGCTCACCTGGTGCCTCCAACCAAGGAGATCAAAAGCCTTTGCTGTTCCTTCCCTACTATGAACCAAAAGATGATCTGAAGCAGAAGGGAAGGAGGGCCAGTAGTGGAATAGAAACTGGGACCACACATCTCGAAAAACCTTCAGTTACTGTAAGGTAAGTAACTTTCTCTTCTTCAAGTGTTGGTCCCTATGTGTACGCCACTGTGGGTGATTGACAAGCAATATTTAAAAAGGAGGAGGGTGCGAAGATGCAGATGGCAGAGCCGAACAAAGGTCTGACATTTCAAAAGATGCATCAGCCAAAGAGTCCTGTACCAAAGCCTAATGTCTCACAAATGTGTGGCTAGAACTCCACATAGCTGCTTTGCAGATATCAAATAGAGGCACTTCTTGAAGCGATGCCTTAGACATCGCTTGCACTCTTCTGAAATGAGCCCTTACCCCCAAAGAAGGGGGGAAATTAGACAGCTGATAGAAAAGCAAAATACAGCCAGAGATCTATTTTGAGAGTCATTGAGAGTTTATAGCCTGACCCGTGACCCTTTCTGCTATGGAGACAAAAAGTCTGGGATACTTCCTGGTTGGCTTTGTTCTCTGCAGGTAAAAGGCTAAAGCTCACTGAACATCCAGGGAATGGAGCCTCCTTTCTTCTGAGGATGCAGGTGGTTTTGGGAAGAACACAGTTAACTCGGTAGACTGGTGCAGGAGAAAGTCTGAAAGAACTTTGGGGGTGAATTTAGGATGTAAATGTAATGAAACTTTGTCCTTATGAAATAAGGATTGGCCACTAATGCTCCAAGCTCACCAACACTCCTGGCTGAGGTGATGGCTACAAAGAATGCAACCTTCATGGATAGGAGAGACATGGAGCAAGAAGCTAGTGGTTTGAAGAGAGGCTTAGTGAGTATGGAGAGAACAAGGTTCAATTCCCATTGAGGAGTCAGCTTTTTTAGGTGGAAAGGTTCTGATTAGAACTTTCAAGAATTTGCTAATCAGCGGGTGTGCAAAGGTCAAATAGCCCTAAGAAGGTGGATAGCACGCATTGATTGCTGCCAGGTGAACCCGAAAGGAGCTGATGGACAAACTGTCATTATGGAAAGAATGTAACCCAGAATGAGAGGAATATTCACAAAATCTGGGGATATACATCTTTGAGTCACCCGGTTAGAAAAAAAAGTTTCCACTTGGCTAGAAAATATTTTCTATCGGAATCCTTCCTACTATTAGAAAGGATGATCTCTACAGCTTCAGAACCCGATTGTTCTAAGGAGATGCCCATGCAAAAACCAAGCCCTGTGATAAAGCGGACAGGGCATGGATACTTGATCTTGCCATTTCCTGGGGTCAGGAGATCAGAAAATGTTGGAATAATGGTGCCCAAGATGACATGCATAGGAGGCTCAGAAACTAAAACTCTCTGTGCCAGTTGGGGGAAATGCAGATGACTAGTGCCCTGTCCCACCAAATCTTTCATAAGACCCGAAGCAGTAGTGGTGGTGGAAAGAAGGCACAGTTCAGGTGGTCTGACAGTGGAAAAAGTAGACCATTGCCCTGCAAGTAGCAAAATAGTGCTCCTTTGAGCAGTATATGCCACACTTCCTGTTCATTTGGGAGGTGAACAGGTCTCTGGTGGGGGATCTGTCATACAGCAGAAATACTGTTCACCACAGAGTCGTGTAGCTCTCAGTCAGGGTTGACAGCAAAATGTCTGTTGGGAGTGTCCGCTAGCACATTCTGGTTCCATTGGCACTGGGTTTTGATTTGGCAGCAGGTAGGCAATACCTCCTAAACCCAAACCCTGGAATCTGCAAACACCGAAAGTCCAATCACCAAAAGCATGAGTTACCTGTGGTATGCATTGTGTCTTCCAGCGCTGGGGCATAGACTCTCTCTACTGCAGCTCTGGTGGAGGACATTTTCTGGTAGAAGACATCTTTGCTTTCCCAGATCAAGTGTCTCCTGTTCCATTGGGTCCCTTCCTCAAGAGAGGTCCTCACCAGGAGAGACGACTTTTGGAAGGACTCTGTTTCCTATTCCATCTTTGGGTTATGACTTCCCTCCAGCTGCACTGTCAGTACCACCGTTGGATCCGGAATTGACTCGCTCTTCCTTGGGAGATTCTGAGATACCCAAAGAACCATTATTTCCTCCTTTAAATATGTCTTCATGGACAGGAGGCCTGGACCAACCTCCATCTTGTCACTTGCTTCGGACCCACTGGTACCCCATGCTATAGGAACCTCAGCAAACCCCATTTGATCTATCCTATTGGCCATACTGGGGACCATGGGATCTGTATCTTCCCTCAGATCTAGTCCAGTCTGCTAGGGAGTCATCCCATCCCTCCTCTCCAAGAAGGCACCTGGAGCTGCCTTTTGATCCAGTTGAGGAGGAGGAGTATGAGTGGGATCTGGTGGTTCCTCTGGAACCACCGAGATTGCCTTCATCTCAGCTCAGGTGGTGGTGTCTCCAGTGTCTCCAACGACTTTGAATACAGGTCTTTCCTCTCCCACGTGAGAGCCCTAACCATCAGGCTACAGGTGAGGTTCTCTCAATCTCTCCTGTTGAAGCTGTTCCACTTTGTATAAAATACTTAAATAGTCATTGTGTTAGACAAAAAGCAAGACTGATGCTATGGCTCAATGGTTAGGCCGTTCCCTTTAGACAGAAGACAACCCTGGTTCCAGAACCCCTGCTCCAATATATATTTAAGTAGTTATGGAAAATGGAACAGCTTCAACAGGAGGGATTTAGAAAGACCCTATCAGGGCCGTCTCTAAATTTTTTGCCGCCCCAAGCAAAAAAAAAAAAAAAAATCACCGCCCCACCATAACACCCCCCCCCCCCCAGAGCACCGCGCCGCCGAAACCCCCACCCCCCCACGAGCACCAGGCCAGGCCGGGCCACGCCACCCAAATCCTCCCCCCCCCCCCCCGAGCGCCACGCCGCCCAAACCCCAAGCGCCACGCCAGGCCACCCAAACCCCCGCCTCCCCCAGCACTGGGCCAGGCCGGGCCACCCAAACCCCTGCCCCCCTGCCGAGCGCCACGCCACCCAAACCCCAAGTGCCGCGCCAACCCCTGCCCCCCCAGCACCACGCCACTGAAGCCCCCGCCCCTCCCAGTGCCGCGCCGCTGAAACAAAAACAAACAAAACCTCGATCGCCACCCCACCGAACCAAAAAAACAAAAAACCCTGAGCACCCCCCGCTACCCCAAGATTGGCCGCCCCTTCCAAGGTGCCGCCCCAAGCACATGCTTGGTCGGCTGGTGCCTGGAGCCGGCCCTGGACCCTATGCCAGAATGCTTATTGGTTGGTTGTTACCATCATCTTCTCTTCCTCTGGATATTTTGTGACTCTAGCCCTTTAAAACGCTTACAAACAAAATGTTTCACTTGACCCAAAACGGACTTTTTTAATTTTCCAAAACTTCCAGAAATGCCAGATTTGGTTTGCTCCAACAGAATTTTATTTTTCAGTGAACTGAAAATCAGTTGTTTCTCCAGCTCTAACTGGGAGTCATAAGTTCTGGGTTCCAGACCTGGCTTTGTCACTGACTTGATGTGTGATCCATGCCTCTGTTACCTGTTGTCTGTCTTGTCTACTTAGCTCTTTGACACAGGGGCTGTCTCTTTGATCTCAGTTGTGACCTTGAGGCACCACAAATGAAAGTCACACTATAAGAAGACAACAATAAATGTTTAGACCTCATAGAAGATTTTACATTTGTAAAGCCTTGTAAAATATGAATTAACCTAATTTTCAATTCAAAACGGTCAGAGTGTGCATACGCTTATGTGAATATCTGTAGATGATTAAGAATACTGTTTATAATCTCAGACTCCTGGCTCACTGCCCTTGGGTATATTATAAACTGATCCATCAGTCCTTATTTAGGCAAAACTCCCACTGACTTCAGAACTAAAGGATCAGGTCTTATAATGATAAACCATCCAGGACCTAAAGTCCCATTGACTTTCAAGGTGACTTGGGCTCCTACATTATTTTTTAAACTGGTATTTAGGATCCCAAATCACTTTGATGCTTTTGAAATGTTTACTTTTTATGTCTCTCATTGGATCTTGCATTATAAACTGAACTGTGCTCTACCCTTTGGTTGTCACGTAGTGGTTTTCAAGGTCACCACAAAGTGGAAAAAATTGAACAGCATGCAAGCATCATTGCTTTTTCAGTTAGCTCACAAAAAAGTATTTATTGTGACAGGAAATGCTCGGAATCTGGTGAATACCCCAATCTTTCTGCCTACTCATTTCTCCCTTTAAACTTCTGACAAAATAATCACACCTGAGTTTGATGAGATGATTTTAATGCTCAGCAAAATCCTTTCACTCTGTTTATCCTGTTATACATTTATTCATCAAATCATCAACTCTTCTCTATGGGGCTTGTAAAGCCACGAAACAATGCATACATCTGCTCAGATTCAGGTTTGTTTAAACAAGAGGAGGAGGTCAACTTTTAGGTCGGACTCCCATTTTAGATAACTCCGCATTTCTCTCTGCCAGTGCCATGGTATCTTTGGGAACGATGCTACAATGCAGCAAGCTGGTTACTCAGAATAGGGTTACAGTAGATTGGGGTAATGACAGCTAGCTGTGTGATGGCAATAAATAAGATAAGCAGCTACCTAAATGAAAATGGAGGTATGTAAAGAACAGAATAGAGACTGCCCATATCAACTGTTTGAAAGTAAAGGTAAGCCTCATCAAAGCCATGGAACAGGGAGCACTGGAAATTGAAGTCTTCGGTTTAATTACAGAACAGATGCAGTAGATGCTATAAGAGCATAAGCCTTCTCACTTGTCTTATTCCTAGGGCATGAGGGAGGCCCAAAAATTCTTTGGCCTCTCTGTTGAGACTGACAACAAAGCTGCAAAGTAATTTTCATTATGCTAGGTTGTGCAGTAGGGATATGTTTCTATTTGGAATTGAATCTAGACCATGAGCTTATCTCAGTGGCCTCCAAACAGCCATTCAACAGGAATATCTTCACATTAAAAGTACTTCCTACTCTCCTTTTTCTTTCATAAGCCAGTTAAATTACTAAATGAGACATTCTGGAAAGACCTAGAAGCCTTAGTTTTCTAAGGCTATGGCTACACTAGAGAGCTTACAGTGGCACAGCTGTACCGATGCAGCAGCATTGCTGTAAGATCTCTAGTATAACCGCTCTAAGCCAATGGGAGAGAGCTCTCCCTTCGACTTAATTAACCCACCTCAACGAGCGGTGGCAGCTATGTCTGTGGGAGAAGCTCTCTCCCTCTCTCCCGCTGACATAGCACTGTCTGCACTGGCACTTAGGTCGGTGTAACTTACGTCACTCGGGGGGGAGGGGGTGGCTTATTCACATCCTGAGTGACATATGTTGGTATAACTTAAGTGGTAGTGTAAACATAGCCTAAGATATTCTGTGGTTTCTGCTTCAGTCTAAGCCACTCAGCCTTCACAATATTCAACTTTTAAAGATGGCTCAGGTCAGCCAAAGCCACTCCGAAGAGAGAGATCCACCCTCATCACGTTCAGCTTTACATTAATGGTCCCATTAAACCTCAGTTGCATTACTGCTGTGTGAAAGACAAGTGGGTTTGCCCCGTGCCTTAAAGAAAAATGTTACAAGCTGATAATATCCAACACACAGCAAATATGAATTTTAAGTCAGCGCATCATTTGCTCCAAAGACGGGATAGTTCCTGCTGACATTTTATCTTCTACTTTTTTCCCCTTTTTCTTTTTTGTCCTTGTGCTTCATTGATTTAAAATCCTTGCTTGCTCTTCTGGGAGTGTGCCACACCCTTCCTGTTCCATTGCAGCAGAGGGTCTGCTGCCTAGCAGTGGTGTTTCCAGTCTTTTATGAACACCCAGGAGGAAGACTGGTTACCAAATGTCAAAACACCTGATTCGCTGTTGCCCTGTGCAGTGTATGTCATTTACACTAGTGCCAAACTGGTGTAAAATGCTCCCTATCTGATTGAGCAGCATTTTACATGTACTTTGCATGCTTATTGTTCTCTTATCAATCACTAGCCAAGGTGCAGGACAACAGAGAATCAGGCTTTTTGCATCTGTCCACCAAGGTTACTTTCTGAAGTGGATTGTTCAGAATACAAATGTTGACTCTATGAATCCAGTGCTGTCATAACCACACTCTGGCTTTGGTTTTTGTGATTTCATGGGAGCTGGAGTTCTAACCTTAGAGTAAAGCTGATCAAAAATGGGAATTAATTTCCACACCAAAAAAAACTCAAAATAATTTTTGTTTCCTTCTAAATATATTGTGGATTTTTCTGATGGTCAATTAAATGATTTGAAATGAAAAGAGTTTCAAATTATTTTACTGAAAAATAGATCAAAATTAAACATTTTTCATTTTAAAAGGATTTAATTAAAAATTTGTGACCAGCTCTACCTTTCAGCCTTCTATAACTTACTACATCCCGAAAACATGCACATCCCCTATTGTCTATTCCCTATCTAGCCTACTACCTATACAGCTACAAATCTTAGCTAGACATTATTTTAGGATTCAATGAGGCATTTGCATAAATTAACATATCATTTCACTATTTCCAGGTAATGTAAACATGTCAATAAATTAACTTCATAGCTGTAGAAACATTTTTTCCTCCAACACCTTCACGGTCCCCTGTTATCCTAGGGAAAACATAATTATCTTGTTCTTTGAATTATTGAAACATTCTGCATGTGCAAATGTATACATATTGATGTTCTGTTGTTAGTGGGTGCTTACGTCAAATAACTGCTCATTAAAATGTTGGACACTTCCCAGATGATGATAATCTGTCAAGTTCATGAGTTCTAACACAATTATTTCTGGTATACCACAAAGCCCAATTTGATTATTAATTTTTTATTATTATTATTATTATTATTGAATTTTGATTTAAAGCACAGGAAAGTTTATAACTTCCTGAAAGAAGCAATGTTAATATCACTCTGGAAGTGGACTTACCTGAATGTATATTTACAATACTCATCCAGGGACCAGTAAGAAAAGGATACCTCTTGTAATAGTAGTAGTTGAGTTTAAGTCCTAAAAGTTGCAGCCCATGTGCCACTAGTTTTCAGAAACTTGTTACATTGACACCCAATACATCCCCACTCACCTGGGAGAATTAACATCAAAATAGCATTCAACTCTGGTGGTGAACCTGCTAAATGCATGGGGAGGGATTCTCCCGCCACCAGTGGTCCCTATATGCTTCTTGAGTGGTGTAGAGAGACCATAGGATTCCCCTGGTGCAGGCACTGCTTAGAGTTGCTGCAGAAAGGCTTATATAGGCCCTCTTGCAAGCTTCAGTGTAGGGGCTGTGCTAGGAGTGGGGTTGGGCGTGGGAGGGGAGTCCCTGTAGTGCATAGTGCTGTGGGCATTTGGAGTATCTGTGGGTTGTGAGGCTGCATCTAGGCTGCCCGAGCTGGGCCATTAGAGTTCAGAGCAGCTGCTGGGGCTTCTCTCAATTACACTAGGAGTCATACCAGCCCCCAAACAGTTCAGAATCCAAAATCCTGAAGGTGCAAAGGTGGATTAAACCCCTCCACCTGGCCTGTCCCTGTGTGGGTTGTGCTTCCTGGAGGCATGGCATAGTCTCACCCATAGTTTTAGGACATTTCCTTTACCACTTTAGGTTCACCCTCCCTTCCATTTCCGCCTGACCCCCCCCCCCCCAGCTCTAACAACCAATACTGTTATATACTCAACAGCAAGTATCAACTCCTGAAAATGCACAGATGCTTAATATTAAGCCCATCTCATTGGAGGCAACTGGACTACTAATACGCTTAACATTAAGCACATGTGTTTGCAGGTTTGGAGCCACATGGCTGCACTAACTGTTTCAGCAGAGAATCCATAATAATTCAATCACGTAGCCAACAACTAACACCACCACTGGTATGTTAGCCCAATGTTCCCTACTAATTACGAAAGCCCTCAGCATTGAATGAAATCCCATTTTTAAACAAAAACTTGCACTTGTTGTCACTGTCTGGCAGGTGGAGTTTGTGAGGGTGACTGAATGGCTGACCACTAGCACTTGTTATGACGGGGAGAGCAAAGTGTTTCTCTGTATGCTGACAGCTGCCAAGCAGACACAAACCAAGGTACAAGGGGGTTCAAAGTCTGGTGAAGTACCTTGTCCCACACATTTTGGTGGCTTGTTCTCTCCCATGGCCTAATTACAACTGATTACTTTGAGCCAGAAACATATCTAGATATTCTGAGCAGTTCAGAGCTCAGAAAAGGAAGGACCTTGCAGGAGAACGAACAATGTGAAAGAAGTGATAGGGAGAAGGAAGTCCTCCTTTAGTTCTGAAGGCAGACAACATAAAATCCAGTGCAGTCAAAGACTGCAAGCCAACTCCTAGTGGGAGTTTGGCTAATGAATTCAATAGAGCATGGTATTTGCCCCATCTAGACCCACTTCCAAAAAAGGAGCAGATAATGAGTAGGAAGCAGATAATCCTTGCGGGGGCAAGGAAATACAAACAACAAAAGTCTCCAGTTCAGACCTGGAAAGGCTTCCATTTCCTGCACCTTACATGAGCAGTACATTTACTTTAAAACAGCTGGTTCTGTTACATATTCTGCTCATTGTACAGCCTTGTTGTGCAAGGTGCTATTGCCCTCAATCCCTGTTCATTTTAATAGGAATTAAGGGTGCTCCTCACCTTTCAATGACAGAGCCCCTGATGCTAAGATCCTTGATGCTGATGAGAGCAGCACACAGGAAGAATCGAAAATAGCGGCAAACTCAGGCAGGAATGAGTGGGTGGTGGGACAGTATCACAGAGACTCTGTTTTTTCTAGCCTCACTACCTCCATGCCCAGGATCAGTGGAAAAGGAAGCCACAGATCCAGCATTTACCCTTTCTGTGTCCCTTCTGCCAAATCTGAATTTCCTGCTCTCAAATTAAGAGAGGGAGACAGTCAGTCCCTAAACCTTCATCATTTTGATGATCCAATCCTGCAAGGCAGTGGGCACCACTTGCAGTGGGAGTGGAGGAGGAAACGGAACATGCTGGAGGAGATACTCAGCATTTTGCAGGATCAAACCTGACATACATTTTCCTTTAATCTAGGAGTAGCGATTGACGTAAACTTTGCTGAACATCAGCTGAGCATGTGTTACTGCATGTTGATTATTAGGGCCCTACCAAATTCATGGCCATGTAAAACACGTCACGGACCGTGAAATTTGGTCTTCCCCAATGAAATCTAGTCTTTTGTGTGCTTTTACCCAGTACTATTCAGATTTCATGGGGGACACCAGCATTTCTCAAATAGGAGATGCTGACCCAAAAGGGATTTGCATGGGGTTGCTAGGTTATTTTAAGCAGGGCCCTGGTATTGCCACCCTTACTTCTTTGCTGCCTTCAGAGGCATGTGACAGGAGAGTGGCAGCTGCTGACTTAGGGCCCAGCTCAGCAGGCATCAGTGCAGAAGTAAAACTGGCAATACCATACCATCCTTACTTCTGCACTGCTGCTGGTGGTGGCTCTGCCTTCAAAGCTGGGCTCCCAGCCAGCAGCCACCGCTCTCCAGCTGCCCAGCTCTGAAGGCAGCACCGTCGCCAACAGGGCCAGCTCTGGCTTTTTGGCCGCCCCAAGCAAAGAAAAAACCAAAAAACCTGCAGCGCGGCCAGAGTGCGGGTGTAGGGGGACCGGCTAGCGGGGCAGAGGGGGAGAGAGCGAGTGGGAGAGAGAGAGAAGGGGGGCGCTGCCATGTGGCCCCTCCCGTTGTGCTGCGCCACCTGCCGGGAGGGCTCTGCTCCGGTCGGCGGGGAGGGAAGGACGAGGAGTCCCCTGTTGGGCTTGCTGCAGGGCACTCGCGTCCTCCGCACCGCCGCCCCCTACAGGGCAGCCGGAGTGGGGAAAAAAAAGCGGCTGTGCCACCTTAGGATTGGGCGGAATGCCGCCTCATTCAATCTGCTGCCTCAAGCGCCAGCTTGTTCGGCTGGTGCCTGGAGCCGGCCCTGGTCGCCAACAGCAGCGCAGAAGTAAGGATAGCAGTACCGCAACCCCCCCCACGGTAACCTTGTGACTCCCCCACAACTCCTTTTTGGGTCAGGATCCCTACAATTACCACAACATGAAATTTCAGCTTTAAATAGCTGAAATCATGAAATATATGATTGTTAAAATCCTATGTTAAATTGACCAAAATGGACCGTGAATTTGGTAAACCCCTATTGATGATAATGTCTTTATGAACATAAAGAAAGTAGATGCTTTTCAGGTCCTCAGACTATCTGGGATTCTGCTATTTTTGCATTGTCACGTAGATCCATGTAAACAACCACACTCCTTTTTCTGAGTCTGTGTGTAGAAACTCTACCGGCTTTTAACTGTATTGAGAACAGGAAAAAATCTAATAAATTCCCTGTATTAAAATGCAAGCCTAAATCAATTACCATGAAGGAAACAATTTCAGCTTTCTCTTCGTCTGATTTATATTGGCAAATGGGAACGGAAGAGGAAAAAAGCAAAGCAATATAATGGACACAGGATGGATGGACTGGTTTTAAAATTAACGAGCTGAGAGCAAACAATCATTAGCTGTAACAACAAATAATCCTCCTCCACTTCTGCTATGGGACCTTGTGTATCAGTCAATCGAAACTTTAAGGACAATTGAATTTGTTATTGCAGACTGGCAATTTCAGAAGTGTATTCATGAGTTTTCACTTCTAGCAGGGCTAAAAGCCCCCGCGGTGCTCCTAAGTGAAAGTAACAGGTGACTTAAAATCTGTAATCCCTTTCTGGCTTTTGCATTTTACAGCTTGAGGTGACAATGTCAGGAAAAAATTACATTTTTATTTGACAAATTAATACTCGGTGAATTTTTGGTTTTGGAGTTTAATGGTTCATCCTGTATTTACAAGAGCATATTTCACAAGGAATGTGGACAAGATTCTACCCTCAGTTATATCTTTGGTAATCCACTGAGTAAATATTTTATAAATCTCTCTCTCTCCAGTTACTGTGACATTCTAGAAAACTATATTCAAAAGCTAGAAGTGGGGTCCAAATCTCAGACCTAGGGGAATATATTACAAAGATTTATATGTATGTATTAACTGCGGATGACATGACTATAATTGAAGGCAGAATTTGATCCACTATGTTTAATGCAGTACACATTGCATATTTCAAAAACCTACCTGCCTGCCTATCATTTTTATCTTGGTATGTCTGCCAGGCCTATTGCTGTAGTATCTGAAGCATTGTTTCAGGGCCCCCTGGACTCTTTGACTCCACAGTCACTGAATTTGCTGCCAAATTCGCTCCTTGCTACAAAACTGTGCTCTAATTAAAAGCTCTCTCTCTTTTAAATGCACATTTCTAGCTCTCAGAGTTGTGAAGAAATGTGGACCATTTCTGGCGCGTGCGCGTGTGAGAGAGAGAAAGAAATCAGGTTGATTTTTAAGGGTTTTTTAAATTTCAATTTGAGGTTTTTTTTCTAAGAAAAAAAAATTCCTCTACTAAAAATATAGATTTGTATTTTTAAAAATTTCAGCCACAGGATTGTTCGTGGATTCATGCTGAAGAACATCACAATGCCAAACACATGTGCTGTGTGTTTTACTTCAGTGACTATGACCTTTGAAAAAGACACAGGCTGGTTTTCAATTTAATAACATTTCAACAGCAAATATATTTTAATGCACAAAGGACCATTCTCAAAGTTCACAAAATTGTGTTTGGGTAGGTGGAGAAAGGGGCTAAAGGTTTATAAAAAAAAATAGTTGCATTTTCTTCTCAGAGGCTTCAAATCTTTACTTGGGCTCTCAAGTGTATTCAAAGGGCCGGACCCTGCAAAATGCTGAGCATCGTCTGATCCAGTTCGGAACCTCTTAACTACAGCTTGATCCACACCCGACTGAAGTCAATGGGACTCTCTTCGCTAAATTAAACAGGATTTGGATCAAAACCTTAATGTTCACATATTCAGATAGCTTCCTCTGATGGTGTAACTGATTTGAAGTACATCTTTAAAAAGTCATCTCTCCCAGAATTTTTAGTGTATAAACATATCACCTGTATTACCATGTTGGAATTCTGGGACTATTAATACATGCTAGATTACATCATCGCCAGACCACAGCAATTTCACTGATGCCGTACCATGCCGGAGTCAAGGGGTATGTTTCAAGTATCAGGGGGTAGCCGTGTTAGTCTGTTTCTACAAAAACAACAAGGAGTCTGGTGGCACCTAAGCTTTCGTGGGTAAAAACCTCACTTCTTCAGATGCATAGAGTGAAAGTTACAGATGCAGGCATTATATATTGACACATGGAGAGCAAGGAGTTACTTCGCAAGTGGAGAACCAGTGTTGACAGGGCCAATTCAATCAGGGTGGATGTAGTCCACTCCCAATAATAGATGAGGAGGTGTCAATTCCAGGAGAGGAAAAGCTGCTTCTGTAAATGAGCCAGCCACTCCCAGTCCCTATTCAAGCCCAGATTAATGGTGTTGAATTTGCAAATGAATTTTAGTTCTGCTGTTTCTCTTTGAAATCTGTTTCTGAAGTTTTTTTGTTCAATGATAGTGTCTTTTAAATCTGTAATAGAATGACCAGGGAGACTGAAGTGTTAACACACAAGAAATGCAAGTTGGACCTATCCCATCAATAGCATAGAAGAATATCAGCAGGGACTTGTAACTAAAGTTGATCAACACTTTTGGTGTAAATATTTTCTTGTGAACATAAGGAAATCTTTCACAAAACGATCCTGATTGCTGTGAATTTATTTGTTGTTCTAAACATTCGCTGAATAGTCTGAGTTCATTTTCTGTCTATGGGTTGTTCACAAACTACTTTGTTTATGACCTATTTGTGGTTTAGTCACTTATGTTGCATGGTATTATTGTTTCTGCCTGACTGGTAAGAAAACTTTGAAATAAAATAATGATCAATAAACACTGTAGAAGAGACAACGGACAACACACAACAGTGCACATTTTCAGACAAGCCTTTGGCATTTGTGAAGCTTTCCACTATCATCTGAAAATTATGTAAATATTCATGTATAACATGACCCCAATTAAACTTTCTGCTATTCTTTTCCTGTGTCAGTGATTTTCTGGTTTCCCTTAGCATCTGTATACAGGTTTAAAATTCATTATTCAATGAATCTAGTATTACAAAATCCAGACCTACCCTTTTAAACAGATCTGTGTGCATCTTTCCTTACTCCCACATGAGACTTCTTTGAAGGCAAAGCTCCCAATGGATGCCATTAGGGCTCAGCTTCAGAGTAAGGGTCCCTGCTTGCAGTTCTGTTGGTGGGTAGGACTCTTAGCCATGATTTCACTTTTCTGGATCCAGCTGCCAGTGAGAATACTCAAGGCCTGTTTTCAGCAATAAACACATCTCCCTGGCAACAAGCTAATGTTGAGTGCAGCAGCTACTTGCTAAGCATTGCATTGTGCAAGAGCACACAACACTGGTGCTTTGGATTCAGTGTTGACGGCTGATTAGTGTCCAGGTGATATTTCAGGTTATAATCTGTGAAAAACCTAAATATCTCAGGACCTTCCCACCCAAGGAACCACATCTCATCTGGCTGCAGTCAGTCTATGGAGGCACATGACCCTCCAAATAAGAGTGGGATCTGTTGGGAGGATAGTCTCTATTCCTCAGCTTTGGAATTCACACTTCCCACCGTCCCCATTGTCCGAAATGGGCCCAATATATTATTGAGTTCCCAGGTACATAAAAAGACCCATCTTTTTATTCAGCCTTTTAGGGAGGAAGAGCACACTGGGGGCTTATATTTACAGATCTGGTGAAGTAGTCTGGATTTGATCTCTCAGGCTGGGCAAGTGCGGTTTCTGTGGAAGTTAATCTTTTTCTGATGGCTTAGTATTTTGCATTATGTCAAAGGCACTCAGGACGGATACTTCTCTTTCTCTCATATATATAAGGAAAAACTTTCTAACTCTACAGGTAGTTAAGCATCACACCATCCTTACAAGGGAGGCTGTGGAATCCCTGTCATTGAAGACCCTCCCTCTCCACCAGGTCCTTGTGGAAAGCAACTGCAGGGAACACCCTGCTGGTACAAGTTCATTTCCCTGGGCTACTTATATATTATATATATTAAAAGAACAGTAACAAAAATTCTTTCAAATACCACTTGAAAAGAAAAAAGTTTTATTATGATTGCTCCCCATTCACTTTCTTATGAGTGGTTGGCCTTGTCGGTATTCCATACATACAGTCATTTGCGGTTCCTTCGTTAGTTCTTTTCCCTAAAATTCAGTTGCCAATGTTAGCTGAGATCTTTCCTCAAGTTAACCTCAGAGAACTTTAAAATGCACTACTCCCTTCCTTTTTAACTTCTCCAAAGCCTCAGCACCACAAAGCATTTTCCAAGTCACAATCCAACATGGTTGACAAAATGGACCTGATTCTAATTTATAATAAGACTCCTTTATTCTTTTCTGGCAGTGTAAAAGGGCCTTAAAGTGAATGTAAGTGTAATATAAGTCCCTTTTACACAGCCAGAGTGATGTAAAGGGCCTTAACGTAAATAAGAATCAGACCTAGAGTCTCCTTGTGAAACCCTGGCTCCATCAATCAGAGTTTTGCCATTGACTTCAATTGAGTCAAGATGTCACCTTCTTTCTCATCTATTTTGGCTCTCTCATGAGTTACAAGTCAAGGATTTGCTCTTCTATAATTTTCCAGGGCCCAGTACAAGCAGCTGATGTTCCTGCTTTGGGGAATGACATGTTCAAAGCTTTGCACAAGAGCTGTCTTTCAATTAGCAGCAAATACAGCTAGGGCTTTGGTTTATTCCTAGAATAAGTGTTTCTTGAATAGAAAAATGTATGCATCTTTGTATTCTCATGAATTAGGGTAGCAATAGCAAGTGCACAGATGCTTTCCAACCAGTAACATTGACAGATCAAAGGTAAAACAGAAAAGTCATGCATTTGAAAAGCTGGGTCGTAAGATCATTGCATGATGCAAAAGTGTGGAATGTAACGTTTTGTCTCCAGGTCATGTATTTATTTATATTGTGGATATTATCTGCAGGCAGCAGCTCTGCACCTAAAAAATACATCAATCCTACAGAGAGACTAAAGCAAACCAAACTTCACTGGCAAAATGCTATACTTCCTAGAAGAAAGGTATCGCAGCAAACAATAGGCATTTCACCAAGATCTAATACAGATACATTCAGATTAAAAGAACTAGCAAGACCATCTATACTAGCACCATCTACCTTTTGTCAGCTGCTTCTCCAGCCAATGGGAGCAGCCACATGCCTTTAGGGTCTTTACAACATATACTCTTTATAATAATGGATCCCTTTCCTCTGTCCACCAGACATGCACAGGCTGCCGCCTTCCACAATAGCATATATAGGACTAGTGCACAGGCACCCTCCTCAGTGCACAGGGTATGTGAGGAACATTTGCCCAAGGCTTTCCATCACTACCTCTTACCTCCATTCAGCCTCAACGTCAAAGGTGTAGAGACCCACACATTGGCACTCTGCACCAGGATCAGTTTCACCAAATGTTCTGTCACACACCAGCACATAATTTGTTCGACAGCCATCTTTCTGATGATGTCACTTCCCTACGGGTATGTTGGGAGCTGGGCAACCCTTCTCCTTTTCTTGCTCTGCTTCTAACTAAATACATACAACTTGAATATTCTTCCTGTGTATTAGACACTTTACATATTTGTATGAGAGAAACTGACAGCGATAATGACAAGTGCAACCTCTTGATGGCAGTCTGAGTGCTTCAAATAATTACTAGTTATAATTATTCATCTCATTAACCATTTAGCAGCAGAACTGCAGGCACTTGGGAGAGCATAAACAGAAATGAGCAAGGTCTCCAGTACAAGCCTCATAAACACTAAATTATTATCTATACATATAGGGAAAATTACCAGATTGATCCTTGTGGAAAAGATCTTGCCACCGACAATTTGGTGTCTGCTTAAACACACATGGCTGAAAATATGTTTTTACCCTGTTCAATAAGAAGTTTGTGTTTTCTCTTAAATGATTAAATAGCCACTTATTCTTGTTGTATGGAATGAAAACTAAGTCAAATGTGCATAAACATGCACGCTCTCTCTCTCTCTCTCTCACACACACACACACACACACACACACACACACACACACTCTCTCGCTTTCTCTCTTCATATAATAGATTTGGGGTAGCTCCCCAGCTGATTTAAAATGTCATCGCTCACTTGATGTCAATGAAGATATGACAGTTTACACCAGCTGAGGATCTGTCTCTAAATATTTGCGACACATAACTTTGTTACAGTTGCTCAAATACTTCAAATTCTGCTTTATATTTTAAATCATCCATAATAGTAGTTTATAGTACAAATGCTTCCATATCATGGATCCTTGGTGATTTGTGGTGGCCTGTAGCTGATCCCACTTAAATTTAGACATCATACTAATTTTGGATCACCACAATATTGGTTGTATAGAAAGAATTTTAAGGTAACTTCCTTACTTGTAAATATCTTATTATTTGTATTACCACTGTGCCTTGGAAGCCCAATCATGGACAAAGACTTCATTGTGCTAGGCACTATCTATTTTAACTAACAGATAACTAGCCCATTTGTTTAATCTGTGATAAAATGGGCTGGAAAAAAAAAACAACCATAACTATCTGTCCTACTAGTCTGTTATTGAACATAAATGAAGCTGAAATATCTTTCTTATCTTAATTTATCTATTGTTTTAATTCTTTTTATTTATATGCCTTCCTAAACAAATGACTATTCAATTCATGATCATACCTTTCCTAGGAAAATTAAAGTCTTGTTGCACTGAACTTCCCCTCTAACGTACTTGTGATAAACAGGCAGGGAGTTGCTCATAGAATATCCTTTTTGAAGTGTCATTGTTCTGAGGTGATAAATACATGTATTGAATTGACCTTGTTGAATAGATTTGAATTGCTGTAGTTTTCACTTAGTCTTCAATTTGCATTTAATTTAATGTCCATGAAAACAAGGAAACAGACACACAATCCTTCAGGCAGTTTTCAGTAGGGCAGACCAGAAAACGAGAATTCCATTTCACTAAAGTTTCAAAAAATTCGTGACCAGCTCTAGCTTTCAATCCATGGGATGGTATTCACATTCAGACCAATTTCAACTAATTTTGATATTAAGATCAAGAGTCACGGTTACAAAATTCTCTCCAAAATCCAAGTGCCATATTTACCACTTCAAATACTCATTTAATCTCTCTCTCTCTCTCAAAAAAAAAGGCACATCACACACAGAGCAGGCAAAATCTGTTCTTTAAAAACTCCACATTGCATATTCACCATGGTTCCTTTATCCTCCAGATCTCTCAGCATAATTTTCCTCTTAGCATTCTTCTACTACTTTACTCCACCACTTTAAGTCACAAAGCTGATTTTACAAGGAGGTAATTGCCAGCATCACTCTTCTTTCTTTTATTTAAAGATCAGTTCTACAATTAGTTTTCACCAAACTTCTGGTGCCTAGCCAGACTTTTCAAAGACAAATTATAGTGAAGTTTTTTAATTTCCTCAGTATCCTAAATGCACATAATCCAGACTAGGAGTACTTGTGGCACCTTAGAGACTAACACATTTATTAGAGCATAAGCTTTCGTGGACTACAGCCCACTTCTTCGGATGCATCTAATAAATGTGTTAGTCTCTAAGGTGCCACAAGTACTCCTGTTCTTTTTTGCGGATACAGACTAACATGGCTGCTACTCTGAAACCTGTCATAATCTAGACTGGCTCTATTCAAACTACTGTGCCTATTAGTTCTTACAAAGATTAAACCATGGGAAATCCAGATTGAGTCAAGAAATATACAAATTGAAGAGTCTATGTGAACCAGTTCTTACAGTAAAATTCATTAACCTTTTTGAATGCCAGTTGATAGGAATGACAGATCTCAGTTAAATGACTGATTCACTTTCTGCTCTTATTTCAACCGCTCTCCATAATCATACATGTATTTTAATCTACGTAGAATTCACTTTTCTTTTGACAAAGAATATAAGGAAAGCAGACTTGTTGTGGGTTTTGGGTTTTTTTTCCCAACACAGGCATTGCTGGAACAGTAGGAAGCTGCAGTGTAGAATCACCTCCAAACAAACAAAAGGCTGCGTGTTCTTAGACCTCTGATGATGCAGCCAGGTGGAAGGAGTATTGTTGGAAAGAGCATTTTTCCCTATTCACATGACAGAGTGTCATGAAATGCCATCTGCAAAGTTGGTATTAAAAATGCAATAGGTAGCAATGAAATATTAAGACAACATAGAAGGTTGAGCGGTGAGTTATTTTTTAATGGCTTAAACCGAGTTTCTATAAGACTCTGCACTGGCGGATTCTTTAAGGTGAAGAAGTGTTTAGTGATTGTGGTCTCAGTCCATCCTCCCTCAGTTTGCATTGCTTTGTCTTTTTCAAGATTCCCTGCAAAGTTACACAGTCTGGCAGGTCTCTTATTAGAATCTAAATAAAAATCATATTCAGAATAAGGCCATGATACAGGGATGTCATTTCCTATATTATTTTGTAGTTCAGCAGCTACAGACTCCTACATGCTGGAGAATTTGCATCTCCAGTCCTTTCACTGAAGTAATGTTTGAACTTCTTCTTCTTCATGAAATTACTGTCAGCATTTCACAAAGAAGAGGGTGAGCCTGCCAGGTGACTGGCAGAAAACTTTCAAACTTGCACTTGGTTGTTAGGCTATATACGTCTGATGAAGAGTTCAGTATGTTTATCAGTTTTGCTCTTCAAATCAGCCTCTATCTGGTTTTATTTTCAGTTCACACAGTGATTGCCTGCTCTTTTCAGTTTTATTGAGTGAATAACGTTTGTCCATCAGGATAAAGTCAATATACAGTTTGCCAGTCAGAATAAAATTAATTACATACTTGATTCCCCGGGGAAGCTTCTCCATGGTGATCTTTGTTCATTATTTTTTGTTGTGATCGCTATTTAAAGGGGGCCTGGCAACCATCTTTAAATATGGACACACAACGTGCTTGGCATTGTGCAAAACATATGCTCGAAAAAGGATGAATTCTATTATTGATTTGTATTACTGTAGTGTCTAGGAGCCCGTGTCATGGATCAGACCTTACAGAGCTAGGCGTTGCGCAAACAATATGATCTTTTAGTGTGATGAATTAAATCAAAGTAGTGTGTTTTTGTGGATAGGTGAATGGATTTGAATCTCATGCATTAGAAATTAAGGCTTTCATTCAACAAGGTACATAAGCACGTGCCTGAATTGGGGCCTAAGCACCGCTGATGAATTTTTCTGGACTGCCATTTCACTTTGCATTCTGCAGGGGCTCCTCAGACACCTCTACTGATTGCAACTGTAGTAGAATCACATAGAGACCACCTCTCTCCCTGATATAGGCAGTTCCCAAACCACAAAGCCTTAAGAGTCTTTTATGTTGGATAAGAACTTGGACTTTCTAGATGGCAATTGTCACTGAAAGATCAACCCATTTTCCAGTCCTGTGATTCATTCCCCATGAATCTTCAAAAATAATCAGTTCAGTGGATTATCGGACGAATAAGAAATATCTTACCCACTACCTGTGTTTACAGAGTACATAGATAGGGATTCTGAAATAACTTCCTTTCAATATCCATGGGTATGCATCATTAGGCCCTGATGACTTGTATACTGTATGTTGCCACAAATATTGTGTCAAGCACCAGAGAGTCCTGTGGCACTTTTAAGACTAACAGATGTATTGGAGCATAAGCTTTCGTGGGTGAATGCCCACTTCGTCGGATGCATGTACTGTGTTGTCACTGTTACCACTTACGTGGTTGACATGAGAGTTCTACAAACATCTCATGGTCTGAGTGTTTTATGGGACAGTTGTACATACTACCTAAGCAGACAGAAGTCATTTCACACTTTATTCACAGCCAGCTGTCCTAAACCTTAAAAATATTTAAAATCACAAAAAAAAACTCTTTGGCTGAAGACAGACCTTCAGTCTGGAGTTTACCAAATAGTTGTGTGAGCGCAAATCAAGTCTGCATTGCAGGACGTTATTTCAGAATCTGCATACTCTGCAAACACAGACAGCGGGTAAAATATTTCTTATTGGCTCAATAAACTACGGAATGTATAGAAGCTGGCAAAGCCCATCCTTTCTGCGGTGAAATTGGCAAAACAAACTATCAATCACTAGATCTAACCTTAAATTCAATATTCAGTAATTTTCCCAGAGGCCTTACGGCTTTTCCAGATGAACATTCCAGTCATCTTCATCAATAACACAGCTGGTGTTCACTTGCAGCAGTCTGAAATTAAATTAAGCTGGTTTGTGTTTGGATGTAATGGCCATTACAAATCAAATGCAGTTAGCACAAGGCACAGAATGGTCTGTTAACACTTGATCAATTGAAAACAGAGTATCTGGATCCCCAAAACTGTGGCTTGTAATGGAATTCATGGCTTTGATCCTTGAATCGACATTTCCATCCAAAATAAGAAAATGAAAGGAAAAATTAGACTGACTTCATGGACTGTATAATTAACCAAAAAATGTGGCATAGCAACGTCAAATTCTTTCTGAATCAAGGCCACTTTATTGCCACAGGGGAAGAATGAGACTTGTATCGACGCATGAATTCCAAGTATCCTCTAATATCCTTCTGTTGATACAAGTCAAAATAAATCACTATAGCACTGTAGGGGGATCGTTGGAACTCAGGGTATTGTGCACAATTTGATGTGGCAGGAAACCATAGCAGTTATCGTGACTCTGGGAAACCAAGTGACAGCTCTTGCCAAGGTTGCAGACATTCACTAAGAACTGACAAACTCAGAGCTGGAGACCAGACCAGTTCACTTATATGTTAGTGTTGCTCAAAATAGGTACTAGTCTTATAAAAAGGTATTTAGTGTTTAAACTCTACAGAATGTTTGTAAATTGCTGAATGTGTTAATCTTATTTGTTACATCTGCATTCCATGCTATAAAGGCAATATACAAGTTTTGCTTTATAACTTAAAAAAATGTTTGCTCTAAACTTGTGAACTCAGATGGGAAGAACTATCAAAGACAGATGAGCTATTAAGGAACATTGCAATACAAAGGATTGGTGAATAGTCCTATTGCATCTTGGAAATGCTACATGCAGGCAAGCTCATCTATGGACTTGGAGGCTGAATGAAAGAAATAAATCAGACAAGAAAATTTTCTGTCTCTTGGCTGTTTGAACTCTTGCAGGGCCAGAGTCACTAAACTTAAGCCAGAGATACCCCTGGGTCACCCTGAAAGACATTTTGATTGACAGAGCTCTACAACTGTCATTCGTAGGATTTAGATTGCACTGCATTTGTGTGTACATGTTGCTTGCTTTAACCTGTCAATAACTCATTTATTTTTTTTCCTGGTTAATAAACCTTTAGTTAGTTTATTACAGGATTGGCTACAAGCATTGTCTTTGGTGTAAGATCTAGGGTAACCATTGATCTGGGGTAAATGACTGGTCTCTTGGGACTGGAAGCAACTGGAATATGTTGTGATTCTTAGTGTAAGTGACCATTTATCACTAAGTCCACCTTGCCTGTGTGGCAAGATAAATGGGGACTGTCTGTGACGCCATGGTAAGACTGTTACAGTCAGGGGTGAAAGTAACTTAAAGGACTTACCAGTACTCTGGAGTCCTGAGCAGAGGAAGGGGCCTTGACCAGAAGGGGCGTGGCCCCAACCAGAAGAGGCGGGGCCTTTCGAGCCCTGGGCCCTTTAAATTGAGATGCGGTAGTGGCGGCCAGGAGCCCAGGGCCCTTTAAATCACTGCTGGAGCTACCAGCCGCAGAGGCAGCTTGGAGCCCCAGGGCTCAGGGGCCATTTAAAGGGCCCGGCGCTCCAGCCGCCACTACCACAGCAGAGCCCCGGGTCCTTTAAATTGCCGCCTGAGCCCTGCTGCTGGAGCCCCGGGGTAGCAGCGGCAGCCGGGGGCTCCGGAGGTGATTTAAAGGGCCAGGGGCTCCCAGCTACCGCTACCGCAGCGGAGCCCCGGGGGTTTCAGCTGTCGCTGCGGCCCCAGGGCTCTGGCCACCGGGCTTGGGTGGCAATTTAAAGGGCCCAGGGCTCCATTAGCGTTACTCTATTCCAAAACTTGGAAACATTCACAACCATCTCAGCTCCACTTTTCATTTATGCCCCTGCAACATCCTGAACATTTCTTCAAAGATCTAAGAGCTCTGGATTCCCAAAGAAGTCCACTGGAGTTCAATCTTTCCTTCACAGGAGCTACTCAAGACCCAAGAGGATCGGGCTCTAATTTCCTATTGTGTTTCTGCTTTAGACCCCTTCTTCAAGCATATCCCTACCTGTATGGAATTTTTCTCCATTAGCTGTAACAATTCCTAAGTAAGGCCCTGCACCAGCAATCTGATCGATGTGAGGGGTGAATGCTTCTGCCTACACAGAGCCCATTAAGTCAGTGGGCTCCACAAGAGCCTGCCTATGGAGGTCAGGTTGCTGGATCGTTGCTTAAGAGAGATGAACTGAAGAACTCATATGTAGTGGGTGTTCCGTATAGCCCATTAGTGCAGTGAATCTAAACTGTGGTTTCTCTCTGCAATCCGCTTACACTGACATAAGGATCTAGCAGATATGGCGTTACCAAGCAACCTGATGCACTACTCATTGACTCTGTTAGAAGACTGAACCCAACTCATGAAAAACCTTTTTATATAGTGAAAAGTATCATTTCTTCATCCTGCACCTCTGAAAAGGGGACAAAGTACTTCTGGAAGGCTCTATAGAACTTGCTCTTTTCTGGATGGAGTATTGCTGATTGTTCTTTAAAAAGGTGAAAATCTGTTTCCATGATGCAATGACTTGTAACGTAATAACAAGAATATAAGAATGGCCAAACTGGGTCAGACCAAAGATCCATCCAACCCAGTATCCTGCGTTCTGACAGAGGCCAATGCCATGTGCTCCACAGGGAATGAACAGAACAGGTAATCATCAAGTGATCCATCCCCTGTCGCCCATTCCCAGCTTCTGGCAAACAGAGGCCAGGGGCACCATCCCTGCCTATCCTGGCTAAGAGACATTGATGAACCTATCCTCCATTAATTTTTTTTTGAATTCTGTTATAGTCTTGGCCTTCACAACGTTATGTTTAGTCTTCTTCACTACTTATGCATTCTGTGCTGCAACAGTGATGATTATGAGTATTATTTTTCAGCCACTGATCTAGTTAAACACAGTGCCAGAGAGACAGTTATTACAGTTGGATAAGTATAGCAGTTCCGAGTAATGTTGCAGCCATTATTTTTTCCTCCTTTACTGCTAATGGTGTAGAAAAAATACTATCCATCTTCTGCTCTGCAAGGAAACTTTTTAAAGACACCATAATGGAAGCTCAACTTAAATGTATACCCCAAATTAAAAAACATAGTAAAAGAACCAAAAAAAATGGCACTGTGGCTAAACAACAAAGTAAAAGAGGAAGTGAGAGGCAAAAAGGCATCTTTTAAGGAGTGGAAGTTAAATCCTAGTGAAGAAAATAGAAAGGAGCATAAACTGAATGAAGTGTAAAAATATAATTAGGAAGGCCAAAAAAGAATTTGAAGAACAGCTATGCAAAGACTCAAAAAGTAATAGCAATTTTTTTTTTTTTTTTTAAGTACATCAGAAGCAGGAAGCCTGCTAAACCACCAGTGGGGCCACTGGACAATCAAGATGCTACAGGAGCACTCAAGGATGATAAGGCCATTGCGGAGAAACTAAATGAATTCTTTGCATCAGTCTTCATGGCTGAGGATGTGAGTGAGATTCCCAAACCTGAGCCATTCTTTTTAGGTGACAAATCTGAGCAACTGTCCCAGATTGAGGTGTCATTAGAGGAGGTTTTGGAACAAATTGATAAACTAAACAGTAATAAGTCACCAGACCAGATGGCATTCACCCAAGAGTTCTGAAGGAACTCAATTGTGAAATTAATAACTATAGTCTGTAACCTATCATTTAAATGAGCTTCTGTACCAAATGACTGGAGGATAGCTAATGGGACGCCAATTTTTAAAAAGGATTCCAGAGGTGATCCTGGCAATTACAGGCTGGTAAGCCTGACTTCAGTACCATGCAAACTGGTTGAAACTATAGTAAAAAACAAAATAGTTAGACACATAGATGAACATAATTTGTTGGGGAAGAGTCAACATGGGTTTTGTAAAGGGAAATCATGCCTCACCAATTTACTAGAATTCTTTGAGGGGGTCCACAAGCATGTGGACAAGGGGGATCCAGTAGATATAGTATACTTAGATACTCAAAAAGCCTTTGACAAGATCCCTCACAAAGGCTCTTAAGCAAAGTAATCTGTCATGGGATAAGAAGGAAGGTCCTCTCATCGATTGGTAACTGGTTAAAAGATAGGAAACAAAGGGTAGGAATAAATGGTTAGGTTTCAGAATGGAGAGGGGTAAATAGTAGTGTCCCCCAGTGGTCTGTACTGGGACCAGTCTTATTCAACATATTCATAAATGATCTGGAAAAAGGGGTGAACAGGGAAGTGACAAAATGTGCAGATAATACAAAACTCCTCAAGATAGTTAAGTTCCAGGCAGACTGCGAAGAGCTACAAAAGGATCAAACAAAACTGGGTGACTGGGCAACAAAATGGCAGGTGAAATTCAGTGTTGATAAATGCAAAGTAGCACACATTGGAAAACATAATCCCAACAATACATATAAAATGATTGGGTATAAATTAGCTGTTACCACTCAAGAAAGATCTTGGAGTCATTGTGAATAGTTCTCTGAAAACATCCACTCAATGTGCAGCGGCAGTCAAAAAAGCGAACAGAATGTTGGGAATCATTAAGAAAGGGATAGATAATAAGACAGAAAATATCATATTGCCTCTATATAGATCCATGGTACGCCCACATCTTGAATATTGCATGCAGATGTGGTCGCCCCATCTCAAAAGAGATATATTGGAATTGGAAAAGGTTCAGAAAAGGGCAACAAAAATTATTAGGGGTATGGAACAGCTGCCATATAAGGAGAGATTAATAAAACTGGGAATTTTCAGCTTAGAAAATAGACCACTAAAGGGGGATATGATTTAAGTCTATAAAATCCTGACTGGTGTGGAGAAAGAAAATAAGGAGTTGTTATTTACTCCTTCTCATAACACAAGAACTAGGGGTCACCAAATGAAATTAATAGGCAGCAGGTTTAAAACAAACAAAATGAAGTATTTCTTCACACAACGCCCAGTCAACCTGTGGAACTCTTTGCCAGAAGATGTTGTGAAGGCCAGGACTATAATAGGGTTCAAGAAAGAACTAGATAAATTCATGGAAGATAGGCCCATCAATGGACAGGAATGGTGTCTGTAGCCTCTGTTTGCCAGAAACTGGGAATGGGTGACAGGGATGGATCATTTGAGGATTAGCTGTTCTGTTCATTCTCTGTGGAGCACCTGGCATTGGCCTCTGTGAGAAGGCAGAATACTGGGCTAGATGGACTTTTGGTCTAACCCAGTACGGCTGTTCTTACGTGCTTGTGCTTTGGTCAGTAACAGAATCAGAGGTACTATTTTTCATGCTGCCACTTTGAAAAGCATTGGGGAAAAGGATGAATACTTGGTTTGGCTTAGATTTTTTTTTCAGAAATGTTTAGCCATTTAAGTTAATGTGCCATGTTAAACAAGTCTCTAACATTTATGTAGACATATTAAATGCGCACACACCTCCTCATGTCAACAGACAAAGGTAAAGCTTATAAAAGGACAAGAGCCTGTCTGTGTTCAGAATGCTATGGCCAAAACTGTGCAATAGAACAGATCTAGGGAATATTAACTGTGTGGATAAAAGATTTAGAATGGCATTTTCAAAAGCACTCAGCATTGGCTTAACTCTGCTATTACAAAGTGCACAGGGAGTCTTACCTTTGACTTTAAGCCATTAATGAGTGCTTTGAACACCTCCTCCTTCAGGAACGAAGCAGGTTATGAAGACAGGTCTATTGTGTAAGGCACACAAAATCAGGCGGCCAGTTTAATTAGGCTTGAACATGCTGCTATGATACCAGGACTCCATTTTGTACTACGTGTTACGTGAATTTTGTGCTTATGAAACGTGATGGACTGAGACCAGAAGACAGAAATCCAGGCAGAAAGCACAGGCAGCTGCAGTGGCTATATAAACTTCCCTGCCATGCCACTGAGACTCAACCCTGCTCACAGTGCACAAGCCCAGGAGCTGAGGAAGCAGTTTATGCCCCATTCCTATTCAGCCATGGACTTCTCTGCTGAGAATGCCAGCAAGGGTGTGTATTAGTTATGGGGACCTCTGTCCACTTTCAGACACAACTGACTCATTTCACAGGGTATGTCTACACTGCAATTAGACACCCATGGCTGGCCTATGCCAGCTGACTCAGGCTTGCGGGGCTCAGTCTGTTTAATTGCTTTGTAGACATTTGGGCCCTGGCTGCAATCTAGGGCCCTCCCACCTCTCAGGGCCCTAGAGCCCAGACTCCAGCCCCAGTCCAAACATCTACACCGCAATTAAACAGCCTTTTAGTCCAAGCCCCACAAGCCCGAGTCAGCTGGCACAGGCCAGCGGTGGGTTTTTAACTGCAGTGTAGACATACCCACAAAGGCTCGACTTGTGATAACGTCATAGTTTCCGTGCAGACCTAGCTTACCCTTGAGTTTAGAGACGGAAGGCCCAGAATCCATCACCAGCCCCCTGAGCCATCCAATCCTCACAAGCTGTTTTGTTTTGGGTCTGATTTTGTTTAATCCTCTCCCCAGGCCCTGGAGGATGAGGTATTGCCCATCTCTTGCTTTCTCTATTGTCCTTTGCAGACCTAGGAGGGAGATTTTACCTGCCATTTCTAGCCATTTGATGAAATATGAAGAAAAAAAATTGAGGTGAAGAAACAGGCTTAGGGAAAGAGAAATTCTTGTGTGGAGAATAAACGACTTCCAGCTCTGGGCGTAGGTGGGTGGAGAGGGGTTGTCCATCTCTTGGCAGCAGGATACAATATTACCTGTGCCGGGCCCTGCCCCGCAACTCCATTCAGACTCACCCACGCTCTCCGGGGCTTGGCTGCTATTTATGCCTCAGAACATTTTTTTTGCAACCACAACAATGGGAAAGGAGAAGTGAATGAAGTGGCAGTAACCACTCCAGCAGGAAACAAACTAGGAAAGTGGTGTTATTACAAAGTAGGGAAGCTGAGCCATCCAATTCCCCCACCCTCACCTAAAACCAAGGACTTGGCAGGACAAGGTGGAACAAGCTGTCATCCCTCCACCACCTCAAGCAACAGTATTTGTATTTAAAAAGCAGGGTGGTACCGTAGCATTCAGTAGAATAGCAAGGCAGCTGCCACAAAAACATTTCAGTAAAACTCCATTTAAATTAAGATCAACTAGGGCCCCTGAGGTTTTCAAAAAGGTAGCTGGAGAGGCTCTCTATCTTCTGTTTACATAGAGAACAGAAGCCACAGGGATGGTTTCTCTACAACATACACAAGGCCTCACTGACAGGTGACTATACAACTGAGGCATTCTTAATTCATCCTGCCTTTATTATATGCTTCTGGGGAATGATTCTAGAATCCACTTATTGGAAAAGTCACCCTAAGCAAGTTATGATTTGTAGCACCCAAATGCCCGATTCAGAATCAGGGCACTGTAATGACAGACACTTTAGACACAACATAAATTACAGTCCCTACCCCCAGGCTCTCTCAATCTATATATGGAGATGCAACAAGAAAGTGTAGAACTGGGAGAGGGTCAACAGCTGGATGCAACACAAGGCTGCATGTATTAGCTAAGTGTACAATTTGAAGGGTTTTTTTAATTAAGATAAACAAGCACAGATATTAATCAAATCAGAAACAGGGTACCTGCTTAGCCATTTCTTACCAAAAAAACCCTGGCTTTAACATTAATTTATGCAGCAGTTAACACTTAGCTATATTTGACTCAGTTGAATAAATGAGAACTGACTTGAACAAAATTACCTACATACAAGACATGTCTCCATTTGTAAATGGATTTTAATTTGAGATATTACTGCCTCAAGTCCCCTCAAAAAGAGAGAAATCCAAGTTAACTGATTACATTTCAGATATTACTCTGCTGATATTGCAGGAGCTAGAGTTTATGATGCATGGCTGTACTGAATAAAAGATATTTCTATTCCATATACACTACACAACACAGCAATAGATATGGCTTGAATTTTAAATGTTTTATTTACTGTGCCTTATGATTTAGGAATATCCTTACTATAGATTGTCCTATTTAGCTGATATCAAGTCATGATTTATCAAGTCTGCCTACAACGCTCAGTATTGCAAGTGCACTAAATCAATGCACTAACTTTAGGTTATAGTCTTGCTGCCATCATGAATAATGTTTACCCAACTCCTACTGCAGAAAGAACTGAATGAGGAAGTATTTTCCATCTGCTCAAAACACAATAGACAGAGCACTGTACTTCCAGTCACTTGTTCAGGTTTTGTATGTGTTTGTGTGTGTTTGTTTTTTAGGGCAGATATTTGAACTAGAGCTAAGTAAACTTAATATTTTGCCTACTTTCCTGTGCAAAAGTGAACATAATATTTTGCATTGCTATAATGGTTTTACTTCATTTATGAATATTGGCAATAACTTTGCACAAACAAGAATCCATTATTTCCAAGGTTGAACATATGACAGGGTGTCTACACTGCAATTAGATACCCTCAGCTGGTCCATGCCAGCTGACTCGTGCTCATGAGACTTGGGCTGCAGAGCTGTTTCACTGCAGTGCAGACTTCGGGGTTCAGGCTGCAGCCTGAGCTCTGGGACTCTCCCACCTCCAGCCCAAGCCCACGTCAGTTGGCACAGGCCAGCCACAGGTTTTTCATTTGAGTGTAGACGTACCCTAAAAGGTTTGAAATGCTAAAAGACGGTTACTCACCGTTGTAACTGTTGTTCTTCGAGATGTGTTGCTCATATCCATTCCATTAGGTGTGTGCGCGCCGCGTGCACGATCGTCGGAAGATTTTCTACCCTAGCAACACCGGCGGGTCGGCTGTGGAGCCCCCTAGAGTGGCGCCTTCATGGCGCTGAATATATACCCCAGCCGACCCGGCGCCCCCTCAGTTCCTTCTTGCCGGCTACTCCGACAGTGGGGACGGGGGGCGGGTTTGGAATGGATATGAGCAACACATCTCGAAGAACAACAGTTACAACGGTGAGTAACCGTCTTTTCTTCTTCGAGTGCTTGCTCATATCCATTCCATTAGGTGACTCCCAAGCCCAACTTAGGTGGTGGGGTCGGAGTGAGACATTGCTGTGTGCAAAACCGCTGATCCGAAAGCAGCATCGTCTCTGGACTGCTGCACTAGTGCATAGTGAGCTGTAAATGTGTGGACTGATGACCAAACCGCTGCTCTACAAATGTCCTGGATCGGAACTTGTGCCAGGAAAGCCGTCGAGGAAGCCTGGGCCCTCGTGGAGTGAGCGGTGAGGTGCGGTGCTGAGACACCTGCCAGGTCATAGCAAGTCCGGATGCAAGACGTAATCCAGGAGGATAGGCGTTGTGAGGAGACCGGTGAGCCTTTCATTCGGTCGGCCACTGCAACGAAGAGTTGCGTCGTCTTTCTAAAGTGCTTTGTGCGGTCAATATAGAAGGCCAGGGCCCTTCGTACGTCCAGGGAATGCAAACGTTGATCCTGGCGAGTGGCATGTGGTTTGGGATGAAAGACCGGGAGAAAGATGTCCTGGTTGATATGAAAAGGAGAAACCACCTTAGGGAGAAAGGCAGGATGTGGACGAAGCTGCACTTTATCCTTATGGAAAACTGTATAAGGGGGCTCGGATGTAAGCGCCCTGAGTTCAGAAACGCGCCTTGCTGAGGTGATGGCTACAAGGAAGGCTGTCTTCCAGGATAGGTACAAAAGTGAACAGGTGGCCAGTGGCTCGAATGGAGGACCTGTGAGCTTGGAGAGAACCAGGTTGAGGTCCCACGTCTGAACGGGCTGACGTTGTTGTGGGTACATCCGGTCTAAGCCCTTGAGGAATCTAACGACCATCGGGTTAGAGAATACCGAGGACGCGAGTTCCCCTGGGTGAAAGGCCGATATAGCGGCCAGGTGAACTCTAATTGAAGATATCGCCAACCCCTGCTGTTTTAGGGAGAGGAGATATTCCAAAATGAGAGGAATGGGTGCCTGCAACGGGGACATGGCTCGTTGTTCGCACCAACAGGAGAACCGCTTCCACTTGGCCAGGTACATGGTGCGTGTTGAGGGCTTCCTACTGCTCAGCAGAATCTGTTGGACAGAGTGCGAGCATTGCTGCTCTGCCTGGGTGAACCATGGAGCAGCCACGCCGTGAGGTGGAGTGATTGCAGGTCGGGGTGACGCAGCCGGCCGTGGTCCTGAGAGATGAGATCCGGACACAACGGAAGCGGGATCGGTGTCTGAACCGAGAGTTCCAACAGTGTGGTGTACCAATGTTGTCTCGGCCACGCTGGAGCGACCAGAATTACCTGTGCCTGGTCTCTGCGCAATTTGAGCAGTACCTTGTGGACCAGAGGAAACGGAGGGAAGGCATAAAACAGGTGGTCTTTCCAGGGAAGGAGAAACGCATCCGAGAGGGAGCCCGGAGCTCCACCTTGTAGGGAGCAGAACACGTGGCACTTCCTGTTGTCTCGAGATGCAAACAGGTCTATCTGGGGAAACCCCCACTTTTGGAAGATGGAATGTATGATGTCCGGACGGATAGACCACTCGTGCGTCTGGAAGGACCTGCTGAGTCGGTCCGCTAGAGTGTTCTGGACTCCAGGGAGGAACGATGCCGTGAGATGGATTGAGTGGGCAATGCAGAAGTCCCACAGGCGAATGGCCTCTTGGCATAGAATTGACGAACGTGCTCCTCCTTGCTTGTTGATGTAAAACATGGCCGTGGTGTTGTCGATGAGAACTAACACACATCGGCCACGTAGGAGGTTGAGAAATGCCTGGCACGCCAGGCGCACCGCCATCAGTTCCCGAACATTGATGTGCAGGGCTAGCTGGGGTGCAGTCCACAGGCCCTGGGTATGGTGTTCGTTGAGATGGGCGCCCCAACCCAGAGATGAAGCGTCTGTGACCAGGTGCAGAGAGGGTTGTGGGGCGTGAAATGGCATCCCCTCGCAGACCACATTGTGATCTAGCCACCAGGTGAGGGAGGTCAGGACCGAGATCGGGACCGTGACCACCATGTTCAGGCTGTCCCGATGTGGTCGATATATTGACGACACCCAGGTCTGGAGTGGGCGAAGCCGAAGTCTGGCATGCCTGGTTACGTACGTGCAGGAAGCCATGTGACCCAGCAGGGTAAGGCACGACCTCACCGTGGTAGTTGGGAACGCCTGGAGCCCTTGAATGAGGCTCATGATGGTGCCAAATCGGTTGTCTGGCAGGATGGCTTGTGCACGTCTGGAGTCTAGAACTGCGCCTATGAATTCTATTCTCTGGGTACGTTCTAGAGTGGATTTGTCCTTGTTGAGTAGGATGCCCAACTCATTGAATGTGTGCACTATTATGTGGACGTGAGCTTGAACTTGCTCCTTGGTGCGACCGCGTACCAGCCAGTCGTCTAGGTACGGGAACACCTGTATCCCTTGCCGACGAAGGTACGCTGCCACGACAGCCATACATTTCGTGAACACTCTTGGGGCCGAGGATAGGCCGAAGGGAAGGACTGCAAATTGGTAGTGCACCGCGTTTACCACGAATCGCAGGAAGCGTCTGTGAGGTGGGTAAATTGAGATGTGAAAGTATGCGTCTTTCATGTCGAGGGCGGCGAACCAGTCTCCAGGATCGAGGGAAGGGATAATGGCCCCCAAAGAGACCATGCGGAACTTCAACTTTACTACGAATTTGTTGAGTCCGCGCAAGTCCAAGATGGGCCGCAGACCTCCTTTGGACTTGGGGATCAGGAAGTAACGGGAATAAAATCCCCTGCCCCTTAACTCTATTGGAACCTCCTCTATGGCCCCCATGGCCAGGAGCGTAAAAACCTCCTGTATAAGAAGTTGCTCGTGAGAAGGGTCCCTGAAGAGGGACGGGGAAGGGGGGTGGGAGGGGGGGATAGAAGAAAACTGGATAGCGTATCCCCTCTCCACCGTGCGGAGGACCCAACAGTCCGAAGTTATAAGGGACCAAGCGCGGTGGAAGTGGGAGAGACGATCCTGAAAGGAGGGGGCTGGATCCTGGGGGATGACTGGGGCGCCGTCCTCGACCGCACCTTCAAAAGTTCTGTCTAGGACCTGAAGGTGGTCTTGGTGGCCCCTGGTTCTGACCGGGTTGAGGGCCAGCCCATCTTCTCCTACCACCTCGCCCTCGCCTCCGGGCCGAGTCTTGTCTCTGACGAGGCGGGGGGGGGGTAGAAGTGCTGAGGCTGCGGCCTAAATGGTCTGCGCTGAGGGCCCACAACATGCATCCCCAGGGAGCGCATGATTGTTCTCGAGTCCTTGAGGCTCTGCAGGCGAGAGTCCGTCTTGTCTGAGAACAATCCATGTCCCTCAAAGGGCAGATCCTGTAGGGTTTGCTGCAGCTCTGGAGGCAAACCCGAAACCTGAAGCCAGGAGATCCTGCGCATAGCGATACCCGAAGCCAGGGTCCTCGCAGCTGAGTCTGCTATGTCCAAGGAGGCTTGCAAGGAGGTCCGAGCCACCTTCTTGCCCTCCTCTACCATGGCTCCAAACTCTTCCCTGGACTCCTGGGGAATCAACTCCTTAAACTTCCCCATAGAGTTCCAGGAGTTAAAATTGTAGCGGCTCAGTAGCGCCTGTTGGTTCGCCGCTCTAAGTTGCAGCCCTCCGGCTGAGTAAACCTTACGGCCAAACAAATCGAGCCGCTTAGCCTCTTTTGATTTAGGTGCTGCAGCCTGCTGGCCGTGGCGCTCTCGTGCGTTCACTGATTCCACCACCAGTGAACACGGTTGGGGGTGGGTATACAAGTACCCGTAGTCCTTAGACGGGACAAAGTACTTCCTTTCCACCCCTGTCGCTGTGGGTGGGATAGAGGCAGGAGTTTGCCATATCGTATCCGCATTCGTTTGAATCGTGCGGATCAGGGGTAACGCCACCCTCGATGGGGCATCCGCTCCAAGGATATTCACGATCGGGTCGTGCACCTCCACTATCTCCTCCGCCTGCAGGTCCATGTTACGGGCCATCCTGCGCAGAAGATCCTGGTGAGCCCGAAGATCTATTGGAGGTGGGCCTGTGCACGATGTGCCCGCCACTGCCTCATCCGGAGAAGAAGAGGAAGATGCCTCCGCTGGAACAGGATCCAAGGGCTGGTCCTGGTCTCCCTGTTCCTGGGCTGGAGCATCACCTGTGCCTGGGTCCAGGGCGTCAGGTGGTGCGGACCCAGAAGCCTCCATGCCCCCTGGCGGAGGCCGAGAAATGGTGGACTCCGGGGCCCCTCTGATGGAGTGACCGGAGCGAGAGGTCGAAGCAATTGGAGCCCCTTGCGCCTGATGGTACGCCCACGGGGTCCAAAACGACCAGTGAGATGGGCCATGAGAATGGTCCCCTGTCGTGTCCTGCCAATGTCCCAAGTCCTGTTCCTCGGCTTGCCCCTGAGGGGGGTATGCCGATCTCGAGAGGTCCTCCGAGGAGTGGGACACCGATCTCGATGGCCACGGCGGTGCCGAGAGCGTCGAGACGATTCCCATTGGCTGCGGTGCCGCACGGTGCCGGTCCGGAGATGATCTATCTCTACGCGGTGCCGGCGATCGGTGCCGGGACCGCGACCGGTGCCGATGACCTCGTCGGTGCCGGGAGTCGGATCTGGACCTCGACGAGGACCTGGAGTATGCCCGGTGCCGGGAGCGGCCTCTCGACGTCGAGCGTCGACCGTAGCGGTGCCGAGAACTACGTCTCGACGTTGATCGGTGCCGACGATCATAGCGGTGCCGAGACGTAGAGCGGTGCCGCGAAGAAGATCTTGGCCGCGAGTACGACCGGTGCCGAGGCGATATTCGGTGCCGGGACTGCGAGCGGCGTGGGGACCTGCTTCGGGACCTGGATCGGTGCCGAGGTTCCAGCCCTTGCGATGGAGGGCGCATCAAGGCAGGTTTCCCCCTCGACTGGACCGGGCGAGTCAACGGTGCAGTCGGTGCCGGTGGTTGAGGCGGTGCCGGCTCCGTGAGAGCTATTAAGTCTCTCGCCGCCGCGAAGGTCTCTGGAGTCGACGGGAGGCACTGTATCACCGCCGGTCTCGGTGGAGACGCTATCTGCACCGGACTCAACGGCCTCGGCGCCGGAGTCGACGGTGCTGGAGGCACCTGTTTCCGGTGCTCCACCGGCGGACACGGCTCTACCCCCGGCACTGGGGGAGCCGGCGTCTTCGGCACGGATGTCCCCGTCTTATGGGCTTTTTTATGCCCCGGGGATAATGACCGGCGCCGAGGCACTGCTTGCGGTGCCGACGAGGTCCGGTGCCGGGGAGGCTTGTCTGACGCCACTTGCGTGGTCGTCATAGCCGGTGCCGCCGGGGCACTGCGCACCGAGGTGCTAGGTGCCGGGGCCTGACTTGTAGATGGAGCGTCCGGACTAAGTGCCGCCTCCATCAGGAGTTGCCGGAGCCGAAAGTCCCGCTCCTTCTTGGTCCTTGGTCTGAAGGCCTTACAGATCTTGCACTTGTCTGTTTGATGGGACTCTCCCAGGCACTTCAGACAGGAGTCGTGCGGGTCGCTCGTGGGCATAGGCTTAGCGCAGGAGGCGCACTGCTTGAAGCCGGGAGCGTTGGGCATGAGCCCGGCCCCGCGGCCGGGGGAGAAAGGGGGAGACGACCCCCTTAATCCCCTGAACTACTTAGAACAACTAGAACAACTTTTAAACTATTTAACTATTTAACTATAAACACTAGAACTATAACTATAACTATAACTGTGATACAACAAACTAAGCTAGGGAGAGTGGAGAACAGCTAAGCAGCGCTCCACAGTTCCAACGACCGTCAGGGGCGGTAAGAAGGAACTGAGGGGGCGCCGGGTCGGCTGGGGTATATATTCAGCGCCATGAAGGCGCCACTCTAGGGGGCTCCACAGCCGACCCACCGGTGTTGCTAGGGTAGAAAATCTTCCGACGATCGTGCACGCGGCGCGCACACACCTAATGGAATGGATATGAGCAAGCACTCGAAGAAGAACCTTAATTCCTATGTTTATGATGCTTGTTCTTCAGATAATTAGAAATAAAAACCATTAGCAGAATATTGAGCACTTCAGTTTTGCATAATTGTGTGCCTAGGAATATAAATACAGTATGTATACAGATTACTTCTTTACATACATATTTCTGTTCACTGAGAGATGACAGAAAAATTACTTCAAAGAAAAAGAAACAATCAACCTATGTCATTTAGTTTCAGATGGAATACATGTCAAACCTTATCAAAACCAAACTACTAAGAAAAAAATCTGGTTAAATGGATTCTGCAATCTCCTCTTCCTAGAAGCAGATTCTTGTCCAACTGTAGCATTTGTTGGAACCAATCTGGATTCTAAAATTATTTTTGCTTGATCGGTCACTAATATTTATGTTCTCCTAGGCTCTCAGAAATTTGACTGGACATAGTTATGCCGTTTTTGCCCTAATATGTATAAATAAAAATTTCAACATAATTTTTGCTGACTACTTTGTGTTTGCCAAGATGAGTCAAGGTGGGGGCAGGAGGGAAGTAAACCTTGTTTGTATGAAGCAATATTGTTCTCTATCATTTGCAATGAAATATTCAATAAGTCAAGTATGGAAAAATATGATATTTTGATGATTATCTCCGGAGGAAGCTAAAGCTTGATACACTGTATTAGTAATGGACGTATGATAAGGATTCCAATGAATTCCCCTTAGGATGTGAAGGTAAGGAACAACATCACTGAGAACCCCATGCATATTTTCAATGAAAGTTTTAAAAATGAAATTTAAGCATTTTCCAGAGTTGCAGGAATAGCAGCTTGAGTGGTATAGGACTAGTAAAGGAGAACCAGAATATGAAATTGAGCAGCTGAATAAAAAGTTAGAGCAAAACATCAACTGTGATCAATAAATTAATACAGGTTAATAAAAATGTCAAGCTATATTTGACGCCTTAAATGATAGGAGAATAACTGTTGTGCAAACTATTAATTTTCCTGCCAGTTAGTTGAAGGGCCATGAATTTGGCAAGAAAAAGGATCAGACACAATAGTGAATCTAGGATTTTGTATCGAGACAGGTTGTAAAACTTTTCCAAGCCCTGCAGCTACCATATTTCTTTTCCATTTATCAATTGCTAAGCTAGACAAGTATAATCAATCTAATATAGGTTAGGCTACCCCAAAAGTTACTTCAATATATGAAAAATCTAAACAGTTGCTCTGTGCACCATCCCTTGAGCCACATATTAATCTTTTCCTATCATTTAACATCTCTACCTGGAAGAGGAAACCATTCAAAAGATGCTACCCTAGATGTTCTTTCCATGGAATTATCCCAATATTCTCAAATATGCTTTTGAAAATCTCCATACTGCACTATCTTCCGATTGTCACTATTCTCAATAGGGACCACTGCAATTAGATCATCCCCTACTCCAGCCAGTAAACAGACTGCCACAAAACAAACAAAAACATAGCTGCTCTGCCAATACACTAAGTAAACAACCAGCCAGATGATTTCCCAGGTCTCGCTAGAACAAAGCTTTCCTTCTTTATCTCCGTTCAAAGAATCTCATCACCACCATCTGTTGGCTAAGCCATTTTTTTTCTTTCAGTTTCAAAAGGGTAGATTTTACCCGACTCCTTTCTGATCCAAACCGATAACACATTCTGTCTTTCATTCCTTTCCTCCATAGTCTGATCCAAAACCACATGCTGACTGGGTGGCTAATAGCTGTGCCAACCTCAGTCATCACAATTTTTGATTCACCAGAGCCCAGCTACCAGGGCTTGTTTTGTGGATAAATTTACCTAACACTTCCTGTGCTATTGCACCCACCATATCAATCTCTGTCATTAGCGCTGCAGTTTGTGCCAATGTAGGCAGCGAATAATATTACACTAAACAGACCAATTGTCAAAACTGCCCAAATAAATCCATGCAATAGTTGTATTGCATTATTCCCCCTCCGTGTTATAATTTAACTAATTCCCCCCTCCCCCCCGACCATCTCCCCTAAACTTGTAATCACTAATTCAAATACTCCTTTGGGCTTCTTCTGTAGAGTGATAAGGAAAATCTAGACTCCATGTGCTGGCTATGTTATTTATTGGATAGATGTAACTACACGTCAACAGGTGGACGTTTGCATGGGTCCCAATCCTCCCATTTAAGTCAACTGCAAGACTGTCATTAATTTCCATAAGCCATTTTACAGCCCTCAGTTTGCAACTACTTTAATTCTTGTCTAGCCCAGCTTTCAGCAGGCGGACAGAATGAATGTAGTGAATGAATATTTTCAGCGCAGTAATATCCATGGTTGTGGCTCTTTATATTAACGTCAGTTTAACGCTACCCCCAAATTTTCAACATGCCACACAGTTCTAAACAGACAACACATAACTGCTCTGTAGAAACTGCCAAGAGGCAAGCTAGAGGTTTTGCAAGCTGGGTGGAGGTCAGGTACGAGTGTCCCATCATGTAGTCTTTCTGATTCCCAACTGAACTGATGTACCATCACATTTCTCATAGAGAACGTTGGCCTATCAGTCCTGAACCGCAATAGGCCTGGTCCTTCCAAGACAGTGACAGTCACCATTTGTTCAGCCAGGCATGCAAATTACACTTTTGTAATTTTCATGAGCTGTTAAAGATCAACATTGCTAGACTCCAACATTGCTAAAATCTTGGCAGTAGTGACATTTCACACATTGTAAGAGGGACACATTCAAATTAAAAAAAGCTTTACTTCTCATTCCGCTAGATAAACCTCTTCCTTTTTTGAATTTGGAACTTAAACACTCAAATAAAAGAGCTCACTACCTACAAGTCAGCAAAGTATTTGATTCTGAGATTTACGTTGGTTGCGTTCATTCCATAATTAAAGGTAGATTTTTAAGGTGCACTGATCACTATGAAAAGCCACACAAAATACAAATGTTCAAAATAATATGGTTCAGCCTCACTTGAGCTAGTGCTTTTCTGGATTAGGTCCCAACTTAATTGTTTGAATTAAGGTAGCACTCTGAGTGTCCAGTCATGAATCAGGGACTCTTTGTGCTAGGCAGCAAACAAAGACATTCCTACCCCTGAAGATCTTATAATCCAAGTAGACTTCAATGAGCTAGATGGACCTTTGGTCTGACCCAGTATGGCCGTTCTTATGCACTTTGTTGGATCAGAGCTTCAGTTGCTAACATTGCACAGTTTTCTTCCAGGTTCAAATGTGTCTGTTTTCAGTGTCTTTACTTCCCTCTCTACTCACTTTAATTCTAGTTTAAACTCTCTTCACACATTCATTGTGAATTCAAAATCTGCTCAGAGGTGTTTCCATTTAATTTTCAGAGACTGGTTATTTAAGAAGTTGTATTATAAAAGCAGAAGTTATCCTCAAATGATGGAACTGTGCCGGGTGCTGATAAAGATTTTAAAAATTCATTATAGGGTAATTAAACCGCATTTATCTTGACACAAATTTAATGAAAAACAAAATTGTGTTAAACTACAAAATTTTGCCAACAGGAAATTTATGGTACTAATATGGATTGAGGCAATTATAATTCCTTCCATCAAACCATGTTTCAGAAGCCAGTTAGACTCCACCAATGTCAGTTTTCAGTAATCTTTAAACCCTTACTTATCAGTATGCAAGAAGGAAGCTGTTAGCATACGCTTTCACTCATAGAAATTTCAACTTTGCGCATATCCGTGTCACACTGTACTGAAGTGTTCAATCTGCTTGACATTTCATCTGTTTTCTATTTACTTGATGTAATGAGAATGCAATGCGACTACCTTAGATGAGCTTCAAATACAGCTGGGTATATACTTAAAAAGCAGTAACTCAGGATCATCGTATTCAAGACCTTTTATTCGTTACAGTAATCAGATAGTTGCTTGAGTTGTCTTGCCAACAAAAGCTATGTATTTGCAAGATTACTGGCACCAGAAGGTGCCAATTGATGCAGACATCTGAACGCCACCTGTGACATGAAGCTCTTCTCCGGTTTCTGAAAGTTCCACTCATCAAATGGGGGAAACAAAATCAATACCATGCAACTTCAGAGAACAGAGTTCTCTGAATTAAGAATAGCAGGTCCACAAGAAACAGAGGTTTGAGCACTTGAGACTAGAATTTATTGGCATAACACATTTGAACAAAACAAAACAAAAACGAGAACTCCTAAAAAGTGAAGACCGCTCCAAATGCAGAAGGGGGCTAAATTCAAACAAGCTCTGTGCTGCCAACAGTTTTGTCAGTTCTAGTTTAAAATAGACGGCAGTTGTTCCTGCTATAGACAGTCACTCCCTCCCTCACGCCTTGGCTTTCACAACTAAGTCCCAATTCTGCCTCATTCCTAACCCATCTCCAGTATATTCGTTAGACAGGGAAGTATGAGGAGTCAGTCACTAACCATCTGTTTATCCCCTCAAGGTTCCATCTACAGTTCCCTCCTCTTTGGAGTGAACCTGCCAAATAGTTTCTCCCCCTACTGTGCACAGCTGTGATCACAGGACCTACCTATAGATTTTGTGGTACGTTTTAGGAGGATTCTTGGCATCCCACCAGATCTTCAGACCAGCCTCCACTGCTTCAGGACAAGTACAGCCCACCATGAGTCCATCTGGCTGACTCCTGCGCCTGCACTAACTCTGCACAAGCCCAAGCATCTGCCCACGTGGAGCCCATTCATGTGTTGGGGCCTTAGTCTACATGCTAAGTGTAGCAATGCAAGATATTTACAGTGGACTCAAGTTTGGGATTAACATTTCAGACTTTTTAGAGGCTTTGAGAAAATTTACAATGATTTCATCTCTCCAAGAGGGAATTTTAGCACCAAATTAAAAGCCAGATTGAGGAGAGAAAGTTTCTCCATATCCATTTCCACTGATGGTAAATTATTCTGGGTTAGAATAGCATCTGCAGGATCTTTCAAAGTATGAGCTGATCATTGGCTGGGGCTAGGGATAATTCTACCACTATATCTCCCATGTTTTAGTATTACATGGTGGGGGGGGGGGGGGGGGGGGGGAGAGGGACGGCACAGCAGGGGAAGAAAACAAGTTGCACCTAGCTCATTAGCATATAATACTGGCAACTCTTAGGAATCTTGATTCCAAGCCCCTTGTGTAGGGACTATGAATATTATTGTGTGTCAATCTTGACATTCATTGCTATCCATATTGTGCTTAAATTTTGAGTACTACTAATATTTATTAACATTTTAAAATGGAAATAAGGTTTTTATAGCCAAGTAATTTAGTTAAATTTTGCAAGCCAAATGCAGTAGGTTATAGAATGGCATCAGAACTATTAGTGAGAGTCGACACTCATGACTGTAATACCAGAGATCAGATATTTTAGTTTTCAGTAACCAGGAAAAAAAAAAGACACTGCAATGAAATTCACTCCATGGCACTTATTGTACTTAGGTCAAAATTACTTGGATGCTTTAACACAAAGCCTACGATATGCTCTTAATGCCTGGTCCTCCTATAATCAGTTAACATTGTAGTGACAGGAGGCACTTAGTGCTTTATGTCTTGCCAGACCAGCCTCTTTTTTTTTTTTTTTTGAAGACTAGTTTCTGAAAGGAAAGCAAAGCCCTTTATTGAAAAAACAAAATCATGTTTACTTTTTATTTACAAACATGGTAATATTTTTTTAAATAAGACTTTATTGAAACTGATCAGCAATGTTTTCCAGATTACTGAATTTCATACAGAACAATGCCTTAGAAGACAATTTTATGAATTACTCTGTACATAGAAACAGTTATTCTTGTTTTCAGAAACGGACAATAACACTGAAAGAAAATATCAAGGGAGTCAAGATAGTGTCCTGGAATGAATATCCTTTAATAAGGTTCTTGTTATGAGACAACAATAAATACATAAAACAAAGGCAATATATATCAGCCATGTATCTTCAGATACGTTGGTAATATAGCAGAATGTCAACTGGGAGATTCATCAGAAGTAGTTGAACAAACACTAACTTTTACTAGGTGACAGCACCAGAGGAAAACAGGAAAGAAATTGACACATTAGCAGGAGGCAAATATTGCAACCAAGAATGTTTGCTTATTATCAGTTTAAGATATATATACTCCAGCTAGACCCAGGAAGGAAGAATTGCAACATACAGTTTGAAATGTTTAGCTTCGTGCCGTGACTGTTGGAGGCTGTTCCGACTGTAACTGCTTCCCAAGATATTCCCTGAAAGACACAAATTAAGAAAGGTTGTGAAAGATTCCCCTGCAGAATGTCACAAGCAGAGTAAAGAGGGAAACAATGCTCTTATATTTAACCTTTTCATAGAAGAACAGTGACTAGTGACGTTGGGTGCCCAACTTGAGATACCTTGAACGGCCAGAGCTTCATTTTCAGAGGGTGGTTGCTCAGCAATTCTTGAAGCTCAGGAGAGAGAGGTTTCAATTTGAGCATCTCCCCCCACCACACCTCAAAAATGTAATCCAAAGTCACTAGTCACTTTTGAAAATCTTGACCAGTGTTCTAGCTCATCCATAACTACTGTAACTTTGCTGACTGACGACAGTCACACATGCTGCTGGTAAAATATTTAAAGGATTATTCATCCTATAGTGTACATGTATAACTCCTGATAATGTTAGCAAGCATACAGACAGTACAGACTTCTCAGTTAGCAAAACCTCATACAAATTACAGGTGGAAAAGACCTATAAGATCCAATCAGGTTAATTCCCTCTCTCTTGTATTAAGAATGCTTTCTACGGCAAAGTACATTTATTTTAAAGACAAAAAAGCAGAGAGAAAACATATGAAAACCAATAAAAGTTCCTATAAGCATGCTAGAACCTTGCCAGAGGAGGTCACCTAGCAGTATTATGGGGCCCTAGTAAGCCAAAATCTTTCCAAGCCTTCCACAAGAGTTGGGACACCCTTTAGATGTTACTGATCATTTGCTGAATCAAAATGAAGGTGCTGTGTCAGTTCAAGTTCAGGTTCTTATACCAAAAGCCTCTTCTCTGTTGAGGTCTCTGGAAAACCCAGTCTGGGACCAGTATATACAAACATCCTAAAGGATAATGCATCTCTGGAGTTGTTTACAGTCCCCCAGGGTAATCACCCCCCACCCACCCTCACTCACACACTGTTTTTAGTTCCTGGAGGAGTTGTGGTAACCCTCCACCATGTAAAACACAATCATACATATACCATTCATAAATTTTAGACAATGATCTCCAAAGATACTGCATGGGATTACAATATCTGTCACACTATTTATGACCATATACAATAATACCAAGTAAATCATGTCAGAGGACTACAGTGATGGAAATATTTTCTCACACAGGAAAAATACAAATAGGTGGCAAGCCAAAGTGTTTAGTGATATCACCTTCAAAAAAGATCCTGCAATGTTTCCTTTCACTATTTAAAAGGGGGGTGGGGAGGAGGAATTTCTGCAAGCCAGCGCTCTGATATCATGGAATGCATCTGCATGAAGTGCTTCATTCAGTAACAGAAAATGTAAGGCAGTAAGTTGTGCTAGCAAGCACACATGGTAGACTGAACTCCTGAGAGGCCTATAACCTTCCAAATATCTGCTTTAACATAGTTTTCTTACAATGTTGCAATTTCAGTGCCTATCCCATATTGGACTTGTAAAGCTAAGCACTTTATATGGTTAGTAGTCTAACTAGCTCTATAACATCACTGGTGATAACCCTAGAAGTTGACATGAGATTTACAGTACAAAAGCCCAGCTAGGGTCAAAGTGTTACAATTTTAGTTCTTTTGAGATTGGGAGACTGATTTAACTGCAGCAAAATCCATCTACCTTTGAGCATAGTGTAACCACCAGTCCTCACATTAAATACTTTAACAGATGTGTTCGAGCAGACCTGAAGAACAGCTCTGTGTAAGCTCGACGCTTGTGTGCCTCCCCAACAGAAGTTGGTCCAATAAAAGATATTACTTTACCCCCTTGTCTGTCTCCTGATTTGAACATCTAATTTTCACATCTGATTTTAATTCAGCTACGAGTAATTAGTTAATTATGCACTAGCAATTTTTTTTTTCCTTTCAGGCTAAGTCTTCTTTCTAGAATTAAAATGTATAGGTTTCTGGGAGATATCCAAAAGCTGACACTTCCTCCAAGAAATTCAGAAAATTAAATATAGATTTCTAACTATCGCATCTTCTATATGTTCTAATATGTTCCTCCTTTCAGTATTGTCCTTTTCATTTAAAGTTTTCACTTGGAGGTGTGGAGGCGTCAAGCTGAATCCAGAGTTCAGGCAGATCCTTTGTTGTGGTAATGGCAGTAAATGTTTTATGACCATTTGCAGAAGAATTCATGGCCCTGATCCAATGCTCACTAATTCAATGGGAGTATTTCCACTGAATTCCTTGGGTGCTGTATCAGGAACTATTTACAAACTGCAACAGAGGGTTCTATGGCACCTTTGAGACTAACAGAAGTATTGGGAGCATAAGTTTTCGTGGGTAAGAACCTCACTTCTTCAGATGCAAGAAGTGAGGTTCTTACCCATGAAAGCTTATGCTCCCAATACTTCTGTTAGTCTCAAAGGTGCCACAGGACCCTCTGTTGCTTTTTACAGATTCAGACTAACACGGCTACCCCTCTGATACTATTTACAAACTGACAGTCTGAATTGAAAATTTGAACTACTGGCCTTTTGCTTGTGAAGTTGCATTGTGTCAGCAGCAAACAACCCAAGACAGACAACAGCCTGGTAACTTGAAAAACAAACAACTGAATCCCAACTTTATTGTGTTTAACTCTGAATTAGGAGTTGGATTCCAGAGGCTGAGGGGAAAAGATGATAGTGAGTTTAATAGGGTAGGCTTAGGTGTTTAACCCTAAAAATCCAAACCCTTATATTCTCATGCCCACTTCAGTCAGTTTTGACTCTCCATAAGGAATCAAAGATAATTTCAGTCCTGATGCTGTTTAAGCTTTTGATTGGTTGTGCTCCCCCCCGTCCCGTATATACTGTGTGTCTAAATGTCAATGTGTTGACTTTAAAGATCATCAGTGTAGAGCTTTTTCAAATAATATCCAAAAGACACTCAAGTATGAACATTTTTGACACAGACATAATGGGTAATTCATACCATTTTAGTAGACTGAGGTTTTGTTACAGTAAAAGGCAGAGCTGTTTCCTTTGACAGAGAGTACTATGAAATGAAGATATATTGATGTTTTTGTACTTGACTGTGTCTCTAATGAGTAAATCCAATCCAAAGTTTGATCTTGCTAGGAGAAGTAAGAGTATGAATTTGAAAAGTTGGTTCAAATGCAACTCTTCATGTTCTGAACAAATAAAGTCTGATCCCAGGAATACACAACACAACTAACTACAAAAGATAAGTAACCACTAGGCGACCTTTAAAAAGGTAAGAAATCAGAAAAGATTAACAGGAAGCACATTTTGAAAGTTATTACTGGATATACATCAGTTCGTTTGACTCATCCTACTAATCTAAAAACTTGTTGCTAGTTACAATGCAAAATTAATTTTATTAAATGTACTCAAAAATATAACATATATAGCTGTGGTTGTATCAGCAGTTCAACTACATCGAACGATCTCTAGACAGCCGATAAGGTCTGCGTTACCAAGAACAATTCTATGGCCGTAAATGAATCTCCAGAATGTTCTGAACAACAGTCATCAACTTCAGCAAAGTCAAGTTAGAAAAACAGTTCAGTAAAGTAGGAAAGAAAAAACAAGCTCAGATCAATTACAGCTACTCTAGATATCTCAGATGCTTTTCTTGGCCATGGGAACATAATGTTTATGCTAAAATATGTGCTTAGAAGCTATCCCATTGAATACACACCTTATTGCATACATTGTGATTTACAAAGTCAGGCAATATAACACCGCCGCTGTTAAATGGGGATAAACAGAAAAAGGAAGAGAGACATCTTTGCTTGAGCCCCAGACTGAAAGGAAGAACAGTCCAGCAGTTAGGACACAAGACTGCCAGGTTCCATTCCATGCTCTGCCACAGGCCTCCTGTATGACCCTGGGCAAGTCACTCAGCATACATCTACACTGAGTATATCCACACTGCAATCAGGAGGTGTGATTGCAGCATGAGTAGACATACTCAAGATAGCTTTGATCCAATAGCAATGAAGTTGCAGCAGCATAGGAGGCTGCATGGGCTAGTCCTGCCCACCCAAGACCCTGGGTACATACTCAAGTTACTGCCACCCATGCTGCCACAGCTTCACTGATATTGTTACTCAGGCTAGCATCTGCAATCACACCTCCTGACTGCAGTATAAACTTATCCTTATTAGTCTGTGCCTCAATTCCCCAGGTCACCTCAGTTATTTGCAAGGAAAAATAAACTGAGGCACTCATATTACAATGGGGGGGGGGGCATTTGAGTACCTAAGATAGATACGACTGACAGAAGTGGCAGTGAATCTTCGCAAGAGAAACAAAACTGGAATGCACTTACAAAGCTGCAGATGAGCCTGGACTGAGTTATAAAAAATAAACACCAAACAAGACTGAATTGTTAATCGTAACACTACTTATACCATTTTGCACCTTTGAAGTAAGTGACAATCAAGAAACAGGACATATCTCACCATATTTTATGTACATAAGAAGAAGTGGATGGCTGATTAAATGGGACGCATGCCAGAGCAAAAAGGACAAAACTAGGTCAAAAGTTACTTGTTCAAATGCACTGTAAGTATTAAATTAACATTTGTCTTTGGCTGCACCCAATATCATTAAGCAGGCAATCTACAGATTAATAGAATCAGAATATCAGGGTTGGAAGGGACCTCAGCAGGTCATGTAGTCCAACCCCCTGTACAAAGCAGGACCAATTCCCATACAGATTTTTGCCCCAAATCCCTAAAGGGCCCCCTCAAGGATTGAACTCACAACCCTGGGTTTAGCAGGCCAATGCTCAAACCACTGCTGAGTGATTTAAAAAAAAAAAAATAATTGGTGTTCTTTATCACTCTGTAACATACAAGCTGCATGCTGAACCCAATAATTTGCTTTTTATAACACTATAATACAAGCTATTAACTACATGGTGGGAAACCTCACTTTTCACTAATAATTTTCCATCAATGTCTAAGGTAGTCGTTTCTTCAACAGATACATTTTATGACACTTTTAAAATTAGATTTTCCACAAAAACCTCCACAAATTAGGTTTTGATCTAACCACATGCCTGTTTAGTAAGAACAGAGCAATATCAGCCCAAGTCATTTTTCACTTGTTTCTATAATGTATTGTGACTGCTGAAGTTTATAAATACATTAAGGATAAAGTCTCAGAGTTAGTATTCATCTAAACTGATTCATGTCTTCCCAGTAATTTAAAAATTCAAATTTAAACTTCATTAAAATCAGGCAACTTCGTTTACATTTGTGCTTTACAGATCAAGCAGCCTTTATTTATCATGCTGAATAGAACGGAAAATACTTTCAACATTTAAAAGCTTTATGTTTATAGAGATGGCAGAATAATTCAGGAAGGCTGAAATAAATTAGGTCTGACTGATGATTTTAATCAGACCTCTTAACATCAAGGAAAGCTTTAATTTAAAGTGTCACTTATCAGAAGTGAAATTTCATCAGAAAAACGCTACTTTGCTGTCAGCCAGCAAATGACTTTTTTCAATTACGGTGGAGCTTTAAAATGAGACATTAATTTGAAAAATAAAAAAGTAAAACTAAACATGATATGGAGAACACACTGCAAATGAGGAATGCAAACTAGACCGCCAGAAACATAAAAATGTGTTGTACAAGAGGTCTAGCTTTCAAGAAAGAAAATATGATCATGCACTGTGAAATCCTGGGGAACACATGCAGAATACAAATTCCAGTCAGCCAAATATACAGAATGCAGCCTTGTAAAATACACATTTATGTCCAAACAACAAAATGGAGACCTTAAGCATTAATTAGTGGGGAGCAAGTGTCCAGGTAATCAATTATTTATTTGCTTAATTTGTCACCTTCTATCTAGATGTATGCTCTTTAACAAATTTTATTAATTTTATCAAAGATAGCTATTGATCATCTTGAACTTTTCAATTAGAAAAACACTTAACTACACATTTTATGTTTTCTATTACTGAGAAATAGGACAGCATTCAAGATGAAAGTTGTGTGACGCTGGCTAAATTAATATAGTTAAATTTTTCCTAATATGTAAGGTTGCATTATTCACTGAAGCAGGATTTACTAGAATTAAGGCTATAGTTTCTGGCAGCTTTAAGTGATTAAACTGTTCACTATCACAAACAGATAGAAGCCAGCATAAGGGATAATTTCTAGATGGCTGGCTGAAACATAAGATCCTGTAGTTCATATTACAAAGAGCAAGCAAGATACAGAAATATCTTAGGTGGGTGAGACAAAATTCATAATGGGGGTCAGTAAGAGTAGTGACTAAAATACTGTATAATGTCATTAACTCTACAAAACAGCAGTTTATTATGTAGCATATTGCAAATTCTAGGAACAGAGTTTCAGGTCTATCAATATCTCTTTGAATAGTTAGATATTTTAAAAGGTGGTAGATAAGAAATTTTTATCTGAAGAAAATTAAGGGAGCCATTTCCACTTTCTATAGAGGTGAGGGGGATTTTCCACCCTCCACTTATATCTTTGGGGCATATGAAGAAAAAAAGCAAGCAGAGCCAGGAGGCTCACTGAGCTTGCATGATTCACCCACCCTCAGAACTACAGATGAATTTCCAGGAAAATTCTGAGTTAATGCTACATCAAGAAACACCAGGTGTTGTGTGCTCTGTGACTCCTTTCTTCAGAAGCAAAGACCACAGCTGGGAACACTGATGCTGGCTGCACAGATGGGAAGTGTTGGAAAGTTCCTTTACAGAACAACCTGACCTCTGTGGGATTGGATGCTGTGATTCCTGAGAATCCCTGGTCTCTGCTGCTTTTTTGAAGCTTAGGCCATCAGCACTCCTGCTGACTGTGAGTGATGGCAGAGAATGTGCCAACTCCACAGTGACAATGAAGTTTCTGATCTGGGTGTGAGTTTCATCCCTTCTGCACACTTGAGCAGAAGGCAAGCATTTGAGCTGTACTTTGGCTAAGACATTTTATTGTGGGTGACTGACGGGAATACGGAGCACGTATTCCAAGCATAACATTTAGAACAGAGTCTTCATTCCATTCAAGGAACAGGATGATGGTGATAGCTCAATAAGTTATTTGATGGGAAGCTACTTTCACAGATTCCAAGACCAGAAGGGACCAGGGTGACCGCCCACACAACATAGGCCCAAAATAATTCCTAGAGCACATTTTAGAAAAACTCCCAATCTTTATTTAAAAATTGCAAGTAATGGAGAATCCATCACGAACCTTGGTAATTTGTTCCAATTGTTAATTACCCTCTCAGTTAAAAATGTACACCTTATTTGCAGTCTGAATTTGTCTAGCTTCTACTTCCAGCCATTGGATCATATATCTTTCTCTGCTAGACTGAACAGCCCAAATCAAATATTTGTTCCCCATGTAGCTACTTATACACTAATCAAGTCATCCCTTAACCGTCTCTTTCTTAAGCTAAATAGATTGAGCTCCTTGAGTCTAACACTATAAGGCATGTTTCTAAAACTTTACTTATTCTTATGGCTCTTCTCTGAACTCTCCCTAATTTATCAACATCTTCCTTGAATTATGAACACCAGAACTGGACACAATATTCCAGCACATAGTGAGTGTTCTATTCCTACTCAAGAGATTCCCTTTTTATGCGTCCAAGAATTGCATTAGGCTTTTTAGCCACAGCATTGCACTAAGAGCTCATGTTCAGCTGATTATCCACCACAAGCCCCAATTCTTTTGCACTCATAGAGCTCCCATCCCTTAAGTATGTCTTAGATTCTTTGTTCCCAGATGTTCACATTTAGCCATATTAAAACACATTGTTGACTTGTGCTCAGTTTACCAAGCAATCTGGATCGCTCTGAGTCAATAGGGCCTGGTCCACACTATGAGTTTAATTCGAATTTAGCAGCGTTAAAATCGAATTAACCCTGCACCCATCCACACAAAGCCCTTTATTTGGATATAAAGAGCTCTTAATATCGATATCTGTACGCCTCTCCAAGGGGAGTAGGGCTGAAATTGGTATTGCCATTTCGAATTAGGGTTAGTGTGGCCACAATTCAAAGGTATTGGCCTCCGGGAGCTATCCCACAGTGCACCATTGTGACCTCTCCGGACAGCAATCTGAACTCGGATGCACTGGCCAGGTAGACAGGAAAAGCCCCGCGAACTTTTGAATTTCGTTTCCTGTTTGCCCAGCGTGGAGAGCACAGACGACCACGCAGAACTCATCAACACATGTAACGATACAGTCCGAGAATCGAAAAAGAGCACCAGCATGGACCGTACTGGATCGGATCGCTATATGGTGGGAGGATTCAGTGCTAGCAGAACTACGTTCCAAAAGATGAAATGCCAAAAAGTTTAGAAAAAATCTCCAAGGGCATGATGGAGAGAGGCCATAACAGGGACTCACATCAGTGCCGCGTGAAAGTTAAGGAACTCAGACAAGCCTATCAAAAAACCAAGGAGGCAAACAGTCGCTCCGGGTCAGAGCCGCAGACATGCCGCTTCTACACTGAGCTGCATGTAATTCTAGGGGGAGCCGCCCCCACTACCCCACCTCTGACCGTGGATTCCGAGGAGGGGGGTAATCTCAGCCACACCTGAGGATTCTGTGGATGGGGAAGAGGAGGAGGAGGACGACGAGCTTGCGGAGAGCACACAGCACTCCGCTCTCCCCAACAGCCAGGATCTTTTTCTGAGCCTGACTGAAGTACCCTCCCAAGGTAGTATCCAAGACCATGACCCCTTGGAAGGGACCTCAGGTGAGTTTACCTTTTAAAATATAAAACATGGTTTAAAAGCAAGCATTTTTTAATGATTAATTTGCCCTGAGGACTTGGGATGCATTCGTGGCCAGTACAGCTACTGGAAAAGTCTGTTAATGTCTCTGGGTCATGGAGCGGAAATCCTCCATGGCCATCTCCATGAAGCTCTCCTGGAGGTACTCCAAAAGCCTTTGGAGAAGATTTCTGGGCAGTGCAGCCTTATTCCGTCCACCATGGTAGGACACTTTACCACACCATGCTAGTAGCAAGTAATCTGGTATCATTGCATGACAAAGCCTGGCAGCATATGGTCCCGGTGTTTGCTGGCATTCAAGCAACATCCGTTCTTTATCTCGCTGTGTAATCCTCAGGAGAGTGATATCGCTCATGGTAACCTGATTGAAATACGGGAATTTAATTAAGGGGACAGAGGTGGCCATTCCTACTGGGCTGTTTGCCTGTGGCTGAAAAGAAATCCTTCCCTGTAGTTAGCCAAGCTTCAATTGGTGCTGAGGCTTTTCTTGTTTGGCTAGCAGGGATCTTCCCTGATACCAGCCACGCGGGGGGGGGGGGGGGGGGGGGGGAAGATGCGATCATCCCAGATAATTGATTGGGGGGGAGGTTTAGTTTGGTTTCTGCAGGGATCTTCCCTGATACCAGCCACGTGGTGGGGGGAGGGATAAAGCAATCATCCCAGAGAATTGTATGGGGGGTAGTTTGTTTTCTGCTGCTGCAGGTTAACAGGAAAACCGTAGCACTCAACGGGCTTTGCTTGGTATGTGGGAAAGGAGGGCACAGAAGCCAAAAGACAATGGCTTACTATGGCCGCCTGCAAGCCGAATGCCCGGACCTGCGTCTGTGATCTCTAAACACCAAAGCCACAGGCACTCAATATTAAGATGCAAAATGCGACCTTGCAATGAAATAACATGTGCTATGTAATGTGAATAGTGTTGTTCACTGTGAAAGAGTATAAGCATTGTTCTGTAAAATGTATCTTTTTAAATACTTCTCCCTTTTTTTCCCTCCCTGCAGCAGCTGCAAATTTTTCAAGCCTCCCTCCTCCATCCCAAAGGCTGTCTCAGATAAGGCAGAGAAAAAAAAAAAAAGGACGCGAGACAACATGGTCTCTGAAATCATGGAATCGACCCGCAATGAAAGAGCTCATCTGAATGAATGGAAGGACACGGTATCAAAGTACAGGAAAGATACCAGTGAACATGAGGACATGAGGGACGCTCGAGATGAGAGGTGGCGGCAGGAAGATCAGAGGAGGCAGGATACAATGCTGGGGCTGCTGCGTGAGCAAATAGACATGTTCTGGCGTCTGGTGGAGCTTCAGGAACGGCAGCAGGATCACAGAGTGCCACTACAGCCCCTGTATAACCACCCTCCCCCCTCACCATGTTCCATAGCCTCCTCACCCAGACGTGTAAGAACGTGGGGGGGGGGGAGGAGGCTCCGTGCACCCGCCCATTCCACCCCAGTGGACAGCCCAAGCAAAAGGCTGTCATCACTAACCTTTTTTTAAGTGGTCTTTTCCTTCCCTCCTATCCTCCTCCCAAACCCCACCCGGGCTACCTTGTCAGTTCTCTCCCTGTTTTTATAATCAATTAATAAAGAATAAATGATTTTTAAATGATAGTGACTTTATTTCCTTTGAAAGCAAGCTGTGATCAAAGGGGAAAGGTGGGTTGCTTACAGAGAATGAGTCAATAAAGGGGGGCAGGTTTTCATCAAGGAGAAAAACAGAAATTTCACACTGTAGCCTAGCCAGTCATGACATTGGTTTTCAAAGTTTCTCTGATGTGCAGCGCTTCTTGGTGTGCTCTTCTAATCGCCCTGGTGTCTGGCTGCGCGTAATCAGCAGCCAAGCAATTTGCCTCAGCCTCCCACCATGCCATGAAGGTCTCCCCCTTACTCTCACAGAGATTGTGGAGCACACAGCAAGCAGCAATAACAATGGGAATATTGGTTTGGCTGTGGTCTGAGCGAGTCAGTAACGTGCACCAGCGTCCCTTTAAACGTTCACATTCTACCACCATTCTGCACTTGCTCAGCCTGTAGTTGAACAGCTCCTGACTCCTGTCCAGGCTGCCTGTATATGGCTTCATGAGCCATGGCATTAAGGGGTAGGCTGGGTCCCCAAGGATCATTATAGGCATTTCAACATCCTCAACAGTTATTTTCTGGTCTGGGAAGTAAGTCCCTTGCTGCAGCCATTTAAACAGAGTAGTTTTCCTGAAGTGAGCGTAATGAACCCTTCCCGGCCAGCCCACGTTGATGTTGGTGAAACATCCCTTGTGATCCAACAGGGCTTGCAGCACCACTGAAAAGTACCCCTTGCTGTTTATGTACTGGGTACCCTGGTGCTCCGGTGCCAAGATAGGGATATGGGTTCCATCTATCGCCCCACCACAGTTAGGGAATCCCATTGCAGCAAAGCCATCCACTATGACCTGCACATTTCCCAGAGTCACTACCTTTGGTAGCAGCAGCTCAGTGATTGCTTTGGCTACTTGCATCACAGCAGCCCCCACAGTAGATTTGCCCACTCCAAATTGATTTCCGACTGACTGGTATCTGTCTGGCATTGCAAGCTTCCACAGGGCTATTGCCACTCACTTCTCAACTGTGAGGGCTGCTCTCATCTTGGTATTCTGGCGCGACAGGGCAGGGGAAAGCAAGTCACAAAGTTCCATGAAAGTGCTCTTACACATGCAAAAGTTTCGCAGTCACTGGGAATCGTCCCACACCTGCAACACTATGCGGTCCCACCAGTCTGTGATTGATTCCCAGGCCCAAAATCGGCATTCCACGGCTAGAACCTGCCCCATTAACAACATGATCTCCAAAGCGCCAGGGCCCGTGGTTTGAGAGAATTCTGTGCCCATGTCCATGTCCTCATCACTCTCGTTGCCGCGCTGCCGTCGCTGCCTCCTCCGTGCCTCCTTTTTCTGATCCTGGTTCAGCATATGCTGCAGGAGAATGCGTGAGGGGTTTACAATGTTCATGACTGCTGTCTTGAGCTGAGCGGGCTCCATGCTTGCCGTGGTATGGTGTCTGCAGTGTTCATCCAGGAAAAAGGAGGGAAACGGTTGTCTGCCATTGCTTTCATGGAGGGAGGGGTGAGGCTGTACCCAGAACCACCCGCAACAATGTTCAACCCCGCCCCCCTCCCATCAGGCACTAGGATCTCAACCCAGAATTCCAATGGGCGGGGGAGACTGCGGGAACTATGGGATAGCTAGCTACCCACAGTGCAACGCTCCGGAAATCGACGCTAGCCCTGGTACATGGATGCACACTGCCGAATTAATGTGCTTAGGGTGGCTGCATACATTCGACTTTATACAATCTGTTTCCAAAATTCGAATTCTGTAAATTCGGATTAATCCCGTAGTGTAGACATACCCAATGACTTGTATTCTTCACTATTTACCACTCCCCCAATTTTTGGGTCACCTGCAAAATTTAAACAGTGATGATTTTATGTTTTCTTTCAGGTCATTGATAAAAATGTTAAATAGCATAGGACGCCAAATAGATCCCTGGGGGACCCCACTACAAATGCTCAATGATGATTCCCCACTTACAATTACATTGAGACCTTTTAGTTAGCCAGGTTTTTAGTCCATTTAATGTGACGTTGATTTTATATCATTCTAGTTTTTTTAATCAAAATGTCATGGGGTACCAACTCAAATTGATAAAGGATAATAACTTTATAATACAGTAATTGATAATACCATTATCAAGGTTCTTTTTGTCCCTAATACATTTTTAGAAACTACTTATTGTCCTTAACTCTGATGGCCATAGTTCTCCTTGTGTCCCTTGCTTCCTTTATCAATTTTCTACATTTACTAGCTTCTGATTACTATCAACTTCCCTTTTCTTCCATTTGTTAGGACAAACAAGATAATTTTCTTCTGGGTATCATTACGCTTGAACAGGTAATGCCAGTGCCACTCCCAATCCCTTTTTGTCCACTCAATCCATCCTAAATAGGTTATAAGCAGTGATTTTAATATTCCAGTTATGCGAATCATGGTTTCAGTATACCAACTAGAGCTAAGTTTTGCTCACAAAATGAGCAATTTCAATTCCTCTTGTTTGTTACCCAGGCTCCTAGCACTGGTGTATGGGCAATTAAAGAATTTCTCCTCTTCATGTCCTTCAGATCCTCAATTTTGTTCTCAACATTTCAATTTTGTGCTAATGAGTGCTCTTATCTTCCCTCTTTTTACCCTTCCCTTTTTGTTATTAGTTTAATGCTTTCCTGACTACTGGAGCCAGCCTGTTCCCAAACACATTAGTTCCCCTTCTACTGAGGTGGAGACTATCCAAAACTCCCCTCTTCCCAGGGAAAGTGAACCAATGTTCCACAAAACCAAAACTCTGCACCCTAGTCAGCAGTACACTTCCATGAGTGAAAGAAGGCTCTCCAAGAAGATCCAGTGGACTTTCTTGTTCTTCAGCATGCTTCCGAGTTCCCTGAAGTCATCTATTTTCTGTGAGATATCCCATGATGCAGAGTCATTAAACCATCACCAATGGATCCTTGTCCATCAACTTCAGAGCAACTTCTTGTGTCATGGCTCCAGACAAACACCACACCATCCTGTCGTCCACCTCTCCCCTGCAGAATGTTTTCAACTCTTCTGAATATTGATTCCCTAATAAGGATCATCTGTCTTCCTTGGACAGTTGGAGAACGCTTTGTGGGCAAGCTTGATTTTCTTACATGTTGGATCAAGCTGCCATCCATAGGGCGTCCCATACATGTGTATTCCTTTGGATCTTGAGACATCTTCCACAGTTTCCACATCAAGTACCTGGTATCGATTGGAAACTTCTAGCAATTCTTCTTGATCCTCTTCTCTCTGGTGGCCACAGCCCACCTATCCTCATGTGTCTCCAGCCACGTAGAATGCAGCTGTAACCTCTTGCCTCTGACGGTTACAAACTACCGAGCCTCTTTTCTTACCTCCTCTCTCTCTCTCAAACTCCTTGGACCTGCTTGTCTGTAGTCTCCTTATAGTTCATAGATCTTAAAGTATGGTATTATGCCTTGAGGTACAGGAAAGGCATGCTGATGCATCAAGCAAACAAATGAACATGTTTACTGGTTCTTTTTGAGCTAGTATCTGAAAATTGCTGTAATTTAGGAAGTTAATACTCTGAATTTTTTTTAAAATACAAGTCTACATCATAAAAACATTGTTGCAATTGACAGATTCCTAGTGCTAGTCCTTGGCCTCAATAAATGGATGGAGTATCCTGCCAGAACACAGGCACAGAAATGGGCAAAGAGAGATGAGTCCCTCTCTAGAACATAGTTAAGGCACAGAGTGAAAGGGCAGTATGGAAAAATATGCACTGTCACTTCCCGTGCTACACTTTTTTCCCCCCTGAGGACAGCAGACTTCCATCTCCAACACTGTGAGCCTGGCACCTTTCACGAACACTAATTCACTTTCAAAAAAAAAAAAAAAGTCAGCTCATCCTTGCTTTCATCTGTCATTTTACACACATTAAATGATGCTAAGATTAGAATTCTAAAGAAATAAGTTGCCTATCTGCTACATCACTGCACGATTCTTTTAAAATGCAAATTCAACTCAAAACTATTTCGCTAACATGAATCGACTAAAAAAATGACAGCATGTAGCCACTTCTGACCAAGACTAACTTTTGTCTTCCTTTAACTAGAACACCTGTGAGTTCTTGTGCTTCCCTTAAAATCCTTTAGTAACCAAAAAATAACCAAGTTGTAAATAAGCTATTCAAATTGTTTAGAAATTAACTGAATTTGAAGAGTGATTATTTAGAAGCTTTATACAGTAAATACAGCTTTGTTTTAAGCAGAAAGTCAACTCCTACCATACTTCTCCCTCATTAGAATTCCTTCTTCAGTGATAGTAACCTGGCCTACCAGATCACCTAAAGTACAATCAGAACCTTGTAACACTCAGATAGGTAACTCACTTGAGTAATTCCAAAAAGCATCTCACCTACTACTCTGATTTACTAGTCTTCTGCATATTGGACATTTTGTAAGCATTAGCACCAAGCTTCAGCCCAGGGCTGCAAACCTCTTTCCTGTTGTAACATCCCAAGATTTGGAAGGGGACCAGACTGGTGCTGCCATGCAGAGATCACAAATCAGATTAAATAAAATTTAACTGGAGACTGTGGTCTAAATGAGGAAAGTGTGCATTTCCCAATAGAAATTACTGGAATTCCATTACATGAGGACGGGGGGAAAAGGCTAAAAAAACATGACTGGACTGCTTTCTCAGTCAGAGAAAAAGAAGAGAATAGAGGAACGAGGCCTGAAGACTATTGGTCATGTTTACTGGGTTATTTATGTGTTGGCAAAATTGAGCTTGAACCTCCAAAACAACCAACCACCAGTTATCAAACTGTACTCCACAAGATTAGTTTTTTAAATTAAAGCTTCCAGGGGAGCACTCAGTCCTTCCTCTCACGTTCCCCTTAAAAGGAAAGTCAGAAGCAATAGGGATAGAATTGACACTTAATGGTCCAATCTGTGAGAGTCTCTTCTTCATGATTTGACTTCAAGAAGCTAACTGTAAATCCTACTGTTAATTGTCTTGTTAGATTGACCTTGCACTGGGTAAGGCAACTCCCATCTTTTCATGTGCTGTGTATTATACCTGCTACTGTATTTTCCACTCCATGCATCTGATGAAGTGGGTTCTAGCCCACGAAAGCTTATGCCCAAATAAATTTGTTAGTCTCTAAGGTGCCACAAGGACTCCTCGTTGTTTTTGTGCACAAAATATGGGGCAGATCCTCAGCCCTAGCTAAGTCCCCTATGTGCTGCTCCACTTCTATACCATCTCTCTCCCTCCCCCTATTTATGGGGCGATATTGGTCTAGCAATCCTGAGTTTCTAAGGGGCCTATGCCAGCTGGTATAAACTAGAACAGCTTCCTTATTGCAGAAGGCAGGAAGGTAGTTTAGAGACACATTTAGCACCCCACTGTGCCCAGCATGAGCATACTAATCCCATTCATTTAAGTGGGAGTTCTGCACACATCTAAAGGTAAAAGTAGGCCTTAAGAGTGCAATTTGGCTAAGTGGTAATATGCAATACATTCAATTTGGTTAAGTGGTAACAATTTATACAGAACACTGAGGGGGGTAAACACCAGCAACAGAGGGGGAATAGCTAAAGGGCTGTTGCTGACAGAAGTGAGCTGAATTTAAAATGGGAAAAGTTAGGCTATATATCTGGGAAAACTTTTCCTGACAATGAGAGCTATTTGTCTGTGGAACAGTCTGCAAAGAACAGTGATGGAAACCCCATTGTTTTGAATCAGATTTGACAAGGCACCAGCAAATGTACAAAATGAAACTGTCTCCTTTTAGCAGAGATGGACTGGATGACCTAATGAGTCTTTCCATCTCTAACTTGTACACAGCGATAGCCTAGTTATGAACCCCAAATAAATTTGCAATGAACCAGAATGGCACATCCCCAATAAGTATGTGAGAAGTAGATTGACATTTACTACCATTAAACTGTGAAGTGCATAAAACATAAAAATATACTCATGACCTGAAAAATGTGAGACCACTGTTTAGTCTCCACCTACATGTGCTCAGAAATCAATGTTCCTTTACTCAAGTCCTCCTTATACAGTGAATATTCCTTCTGATTTGTACAGTAGATTGCTTACATTTATAATCTCTCTGTAGGAGATAAAGAATTGTATTGTGTGAGATGAAGGGAGGAGGAAGGAGGATTATAATAAAACAATGCTTGAGGGCTAAAAAGTGTACTAGGGGAAATTGCTTTGTATGGTTAATTACGTAATATTGATTTTTTAATACACGTGTTATTACCCTGTCACTACAGCAATGCACAGTTAGCTTGAAAATCTCTTCCTAGCTGCTCTGTATGTTGTTACTAACACCCCCTCTCCACCTCCAAACTATTATAATCATCAGTGCTTAACTTCTTAAATTGCATTGCATCTGTCTACTTTTATTGCATTTATCCAAGCCACTTGTGAGTAATCTAGTCTAGTAGTCAACATTTCGATATGCTTGCATGTACTAGCCAGTCCGGAATGCATTTATTCAGACACTGCTCTCTATCTGCTCTACAATACCATTTTAGATTTGAATTTTCAGGACTGCTAAGATGAAGTGAAAAAATGATGTCTTGTGAAAGATCTCATTTGTTCGTCATGAAAACTAGGAGTTGTTTCAAATGGGAAGAATCCCATAAGAAAAATGCAGTTATATAGGAATTTAAGTTTTCCATCCAGTTTAACAAGTTACAGATTGATCCTTGTATCTGGAAAGCATAAACTGCATAAAAAAGTGAAAAATCACATTTTTCTATGAGAACATTTGATTAGAGTTTATAGCGTACACAGCTGATTTGAATTAACATGAAAGGCAGCAAATGTTTTTAAAATCTTGCCACTTCTAGAGGTTGTCTGAAACAGATTAAATCCTTCATCCATAGGACACACATTGCTTCCCCCAATACAAAGAGGATGGAAACTTCTCCCATACTGTTTCTACAGCAGCAGCAGGTTCCCAGTACTTGGGACGGATTTTCAGGCCTTGTTCACAATCATCAGCCAAACAGAGCACAGCACTGAATGGTATTCTCTTCAAAGGCTGTCAAATACCATTTCTTAAATATTTCAGGAAAAGAAGACATGAGTAACTCTGAACATTATTAACACCACAGAACTTTCAGCTCCTAATAATCAGGCCTTGGAACTGAAGCCAAGTCTCTCAAATGGCAGTGCAGAGCAATACCGATTTATGGTTAAAGTTTTAGAACTTAACAACCGCCTATGTTCTCTCATCCCCTTGTTTACAACTCCACCTTGGAATCTTGAATCAAAAACTTACTTTAAAAAAAAAAAAATCTTCCATCATTCAGACATACTTGTCAATGTAGGTTTGTTTATGAACATTACACTGCAAACCTCGACTTAGAATGAGAGAGCAATGAAGGAATATCATTCCAGAAGAAAAATCACAGTGCATTCACTTTTAAGACATCTAAAGATTAAACAAGTGTTGGGACTATCAATTTCCAGAGGATAGCTAAGTGAAATTGTAAACACCACAATGTGAAACTCAATAGAGAACCAGTGAAATCCATTCTGATTTACACAGTTAGAAGACCTTTTGCAAACTGTGATTACACTGCATCAGTTATAGAATATGACCATCATGAAACATTTAAATTGTAGTTTTTAAACATAATTGAGTGAAATGTGTTCCACTGAACTCTTGGAAGTCTGATTACTTAATTCAATTAGCAGAAAAGCAGGAAGGAAATAGAAGCCGAAGTGTTAATTTTTCATGTCAGCACAATTTCTTGTAGAATTTTAAACACTGGGTTCATCAGAATTATTATTTCATCATCACATTACAGAGATAAATATTTCAGCTAACAAGGATCAGTTATTTTTCAAAAAAAATCTGTAATCTGGATTCTATACAAGTTCTCACAGATAATATAAACTAAAGTAAGTTTTCACATACCAGTTGTGAACCATCAGCTTCTGTACAGCCAGTAGGGCATTATAGCGAACTTGCTGGTCTTCGTGATGCATGTGGTTCATTACTAACTGTTTACCACCAAGCTGCTCAATCACTCTGAAAAAGACACACATTTTAGAATATCTTGCAATTACTTCAGCCTCTGCCTGCTAACGATCAGATAATCCTAACTGCTTAGTACCAAGGGATTCAAACAGCAGGTTTAGGAATCAGAAAGTGAATGGTAAATACCATCAATTTTCTCAGGGTTCCATCTTATTTCATATTCATTGCCTATGTGAGGCCTCCCTGTATTTCTAAGCATGCATGTATACACACTCATGGCTGCTCCTTCTTAAATAAGAAAGTACTACTACTACTACTACTACAACAACAAAAATCCCAAACACCAGGGGGAAAAAGCAAAACTAATCCTAAACTGACCTCTAAAGGGATAGTGCTGAGTACTAGAACAAAGCTACACGCTTTTACCACAACCCGAGTCTATAACCAATTTTGGTCCCAACCCCCAGCAATTACCAACCAAAAAGGAGGTTCCCAACACAAGAGTGTACAAACTCCCAGGAGCCTCTCACACACAGAAGCTCTAATTCCTTAGCATTCCCTGTTCAGACTTAATATCCTGTCCATGATACCCCATCATCAAAATGGAGATGGATACAATTCCCCCAGCCCACATGGAGAGAATCCTGAACTCCCTTCAGTTTTATGGGATTCATTCTCATACATCTCACATGCCAACCAAAACTGAAAAATCCTTCCTTCCTGAGGGATCCATCTAACTCTCCCCAAAGAAGGAATGCCATCCATTCTTGCCCTCCCCAGCGACTGCTGCTCAGTCCCAGAGACTCAAGCAGCGTGGCCAAGAGAATGAAGTGAGCCAAACTCCTTGCTGACCTTGTGAGGCCTCACTGAAAGTCAATATCGCCATGAAATGCCATGCCAAAAGTTCTCCATAACTGAATCTCAAACCCACAAACCCCGCATAGTTTCCACAAATCCAAAACCATTCCCCCTCTAATTCCTGCAGCAACATGCTTGTCACAAGAAGTGGCCCTCTCCCTATTAACCTTCAATTTGAAAGCATGCCACTACTTCTAATCACAAGTGGGCAGGGAAGTCCCATTATAAAAAAGGGGGAGAGGAAGTCACTGCCTCTCAGACAAAATCCCTGGTTGGTAGTTCAGTTTTCCCCCCATGCCTCCCCAAGAGGCCATTTTACATACTGCAGCAACACTTTAAAGATCAAAAGTAAAATAAACCAGTTTTTTATTTGATCTTCTATTGCTTTAAAACACAAACATGCCTATTAGGGTGTCAAAATTATGATTACTTTGGTACAATAGCCTATGCTGTTGTCAGGACAGCCAACATCTGTGAACTGTGCAATAAATACCAATCTAGGTGGCCTCTTACATTGTATGAAGTATTTCTGAACCTACAGTAAATAACTGTAGCATTCCTAGCACTTTCACTGAAGTTAATACTGCTAAAGTCTTTGGCAGTTCTTGAATATAAGAAAAGCTAGGACGGTTTGCCAGGGGGCTGACAGCGCCTTTTACTGCAGGTTCTCTGAATGATGCTAAAAACATTATAGTTTCTCATCTTGCCCTTCTTTGCTCTAGATGATGTACATATAAGGTGATAATGCACAAGGTGGGTGAGGAAATATCTTATTAGACCAACTTTTTTCTGTTGGTGAGTGACAAGCTTTCAAGCTTACACAGAGCTCTTCTTTAGGTCTTGGTTTGAAGAAGAGCTCTGTGTAAGCTCAAAAACTTGTCTCTCCACCAACAGAAGTTGATCCAATAAAAGATACTCACTCACCCAACCTTGTCTCTAATATTCTGGGACTAACCCCCTACAATAACACTGCATATAAAAAAGTCCCAGGTATTCGAGAGATCAATAGTGGCCTTTGCTAGAAATCATGGCAGTGCTTTGTGCAGATAAAAGATAAGAAAAAATTATGTATCAAATCTGAGGGTTCAGCAATACCAATTTCTGCTGGAATGTATCAACTGTATTGCTTATTTCCATGGATTCACAGATTCAAGGTGCTTAACCTCCAGACCACTTATTTTTGACAAGTCTTATGGGACAAATTTTGAAAACCTGTTTATCATGAAATCTTATTACTTTTCCTGTATCTCTGAGAGACTAGGGGGGGTGTGCATTTAAATAACAGACAAAATGGAGCAGACCCTTTATAGTATTTTCCATTTGAAAAATGTAAACAGTGTTCTATTTCTTAATGCTGCGTTTTCATTTACCAAGATATTTTGCTGTAGCATTTTAACTCTGCATTAATCTTTGGAAACAGCAACAAACATTTGTTCAAAAATCAGTGATCCTAAATCATCAAAATTTGTCATGTGCCATCATTTTATATGTGGATAATTAAGCTGGTATTGGTCAATGCACAAGAGACTTCCAATTGAAAATGATCTTGAAAACGTTACATCTGCATATTGTAGTTTAATATTTCTTTAATGTACTTTAAAATGTGTAATGAGCAACAAGTAATTTTATTAGCCACCAGATGGTGTATTGTAATTATCTAATGTTTTAAAGTAGTCTGCATTGCTTTAGACCTCTGGCAAGAGGAATCTGGCAGGGCATCGCCTTGTCCAATATTCATTGGAGCGAAAGGTTTGGAGAAACAGGGACTTTCATATATTGATGATACAAATAATGATGAAAGGGAGACAGTGAATTGGGTATGATGACAGTAGCACTCTATGTCCTCACTGTAATCAAACACCCGCAGCTGGCCTGGGTCAGCTGACTTCAGCACAGGGGCTATAAAATTGCTGTTTAGAAACTTGGGCTCAGGCTGGAGCCTGAGCTCTGGGACTATCCCCCCTAGTGTGGTTCCAGAGCCTGGGCTCCAGCCCGAGCCCAAACATCTACATTGCAATTTTATTGGCCCATAGCACAACCCCCATGAGCCAAGTCAGCTGGCACGGGTCAGCTGCAGGTATTTGATCGCAGTGTAGACATATGAGGCCCCAATCAGGGCCCCATTGAATCACATGGTATACAAACACGTAGCAAGAGAGTCTCTTCTCCCCAGCAAATTTAAAAACCATTCAGATTTAGTAACTCTGAATGTCATTCTATGTCACACATATAGAAAGAAAAACTGGACATGACATTTAACTCAAATAAGATGAAAATATTTCCTGAACTTTAACATCTACCAAAGGCATGTACCTCACTTGCTCCAAAATGGTTTGTTGCACCTTCTAAGTCTTATTGGATCCATAAGCTATGTGCTTGAACACAACAGAAGTAGCCAGTAGCACCCATCATCTGCAGCATGCAGAGACTAACGTCATTCCTCTCTATGGGTATGTCTACACCCAGCCGCTAATTCGGCGGCTGACAATCAAAGTTCCGGGTTCGACTTATCGCGTCTTGTCTGGACGCGATAAGTCGAACCAGGAAGTGCTCGCCGTCGACTGCGGTACTCCAGCTAGACGAGAGGAGTACCGCGGAGTCGACGGGGGAGCCTGCCTGCCGCGTGTGGACCGAGGTAAGATCGAACTAAGGTACTTCGAACTTCAGCTACGTTATTCATGTAGCTGAAGTTGCGTACCTTAGTTCGATTTGGGGGGGGGTGAGTGTAGACCAAGCCTATTACACACCTCACAAATGTCATCCACACCTCTGTCACTTCTATACTAATTTCTGTGCAAACACTCCAGTTTTATGCCAGTACAGCCTGGTACTTGTCAGTCCTCATGCTAGTATATGCAAACACATACAGCCTTGTACATTTTTTCCAAGCCACATTCCAAAGCCGTGATCCTATAAACGCCTCTATGTGCAGGTAATAATCACTGAAGTCAATGGGACTCCTCACAGGTGTAAGATTTGCCTATGTGGAGCAGCTAGTCGTATTGGGGCTTCAGAAAGGCAAATTTCTACAGCTGCTGTATATTCACAAATGTGGATTTAAGTGTGTAAATATATAAAGTCACTTAAGTATGCATATTTCATGCTCATCTCTCATTCTGTCACCCAACCAATCAGCATTTTCCTCACCAAATCCAGGAATTCAGTCTAGCTTTCCCCAGCCCAATTTCCTCTCCCAGTCCTCTTGTATAATCCCAATTTCTCTGCTCTCCACTGAACTCCAATGCCCCATTTCCCTTCCACACCAGCCCACAAAACCATTCCCCTAACAACCAGATTCATTGGTTTGCAAAATGACAGTAGCTATTCTCAGCTAACCCACACTCCCAACAAGTGTTCCAATCAAACCAACAGGAATCTCTCTCCCTGGACATTCCAATATCTCAAAATTAAATAATGTATTCCCCTTCTCTCCCCGTGCCTCATTCTCTCTGCCAAGCCTCACAAAAACAATGAAGGAAAGGAAATATCTCCTCATACTATACATTGGAGAGGTAGAGTCAAGATAGTTATTTAAAATTCAGCATTGTTGTCTGTCAATTGTTCCTCCCGAAATCTCCTCAGTAGATTAGCATATAATGTGAATGGCCAATTTATTAATGAGGTACATTTATATTTTTATTGCATATTGCTCTCACATGCCTTAGAAAAGCAATTAAGAGCAATATCCTGTGAAAAGATTAGTGATGCACTCATATCTTTTGCATATTAACTTGTAGCATGCTACTGTACCTCGCATGAGTACTCTGTATTACTTTGACTACCCTATTTATACTTGAACAATAAACTGTTTAATTTGTAATTGATGAGCAGCACAATTATTTTTAAGTTAAGCAACAACAAAATATGACATTATTGTGCGACTTCATCACCTTCACCCACATTACATTTTCTAATTTGTCCATAACAGTACATGAAACTCCAAGGAACATTATTCAAAAATGTTATTTTACACAATTTTAAGATACTTTGTACAAAGTAAATGCTTTCCAAGACATACTACTGTTATATGTCAAAGTCCTCAACCTGAATACTAAAAATTCTTAATAGCACAGGAGGTTCCTAAAAGCTTTATTCCTGCTTAAGGCCTCCTCCCACCTTCCCAAGAGAAAAAACAATACACAAAACAATGTTGTGAAATACAACCAATAGCTTGTTCACATTCTAGGGCTTTGACTTTTAGAATATATTGAATAGCGAAAAAGGGGTGAAAGAAGGATGTTAAGCTCAAATGCACCCCTCTCCCAGGTCAAAAAGAAAAATTAAAATTCTCTCATCGCAAATAATGCTGAGTATTCCAGGTGACAAACACTACAGTGGAGCAACATTGGAGCTGAGAATCTGAAGTCAAGAAATCCAGTATTATCTTTCCTAAATCCTAAATGTTACTTGTACATATGCAATATTTTTTATTACTATGCCTGGTGTATGCCTTAATACAGAAGTTCAAGCTCTAAAAGCAACAGCTACAGTAGGCAACCCAACTTCAACTAGTTTTCTTCACAAATCTATGACCACCTCACGTGCTTGTTTTAATCTCCCCTCCTCCTCTTCTGCTTCTTTCTCCCTCAAAGCTGGATAAAGGAAACCAACTAGCTGACAAGTCACAAGCACCCTGTACTGGGCGTGAATGACTTTCACTGTGAAATAAGGAGCTGAGTAGTAGCATGAGCAAAGAGAAAGAAGCCTGAATTCATGCAATCCATTGTCAGTTGACAAGCAAGAAGCTGGCATAAGTTAAGTGGAATTCAGCAGTGGAGCAAGGAGATGCCAGCAGAAGGCATTAACATGTGCCACAGTGCATGTACAAGACCAGGCTAAGGTCAGAGAGCTGTTCCTCAAGAAGTTCCCTAACCTTAGGAGTTAAAGAAGACGGTGCTCCATGTGTTGTTCTTCCTATAATAACCACGTTGACAGATCTCAGCTGAGTCACAAGTGTATACCTAATACGATGACACTCTCAGTGATTTCTTTAAACACCCAAAGGGTTGGGGACCTCTTCCCAGCTGAGACCTGCCCCTTCCTTCTCTTGCCAGAGGTGTGCAGGGTTCCCTCTGATCCCCCCTGACAGATAGACACTGAGCATGCCTTTATATTAGATGGACTACAGAAATGCTAGTAAGTTGGGTTACATGCAAATACTTATAAATATATGGTCATATCCTTTGGTGGTATAAATCAGCGTAATTCCATTGATTTTAATGGAGCTACACCATCTGAGGATCTGGTCCATAATTTCTAAATAGTAAATATCTTGAATTTTCCTTAAATTGATGTAGTGTTATGAAATAACCTAACCAAAAGAATAAACACAGATCTAATGAATAGTGCTCTTAGACAAACAAGAGAAGGGATTATCAATAGCTAGGATGGTAATTCTAGCACTCTGCTGAATGCAACTAATAACTGAAGAACTTTTAGCTTTTACATATTTAAGCTCTACCGTCTTTACAGGCTTCAAGTTCTAAGGACAAAAGTTTTAAACAACTAAAATTTTTGCAAAACAATGGAATTCTTCTATTTTTCTGAACCAGTGAACAGCCTTCAATGTCACAAGATTCACTGAAAATGAAAATTGCCAATATGATTCCTACATCTAGATGCAAATTTGATAACTTCATACTGAAATCCAAGTGTAACATGGAAGGAAATGGACTATTAAGTGTAATTGAAACATTGCTTTAAAGATTGAGAGACTTGGAGATAATATACTAAAGTCATATTGAATAAGGATTTCATTGGTGATCCCATATGTGCCTTACAAAAAAACAAGCTGTTATTCCTGTTTTAAAAATCTGAGCAAGGCATGACTTTGTAGTTCGTATTTTGGAGAGTTGGCCTGTTTAGATTTTTGTACCTAGAAGACATGACTGTACTTGTAGTATTCATAAGTTAACATGTAAGAAAAAATATTCTATTATTAATGTGATTTTTTTTTTAAACTAGCTGGAATGACAGTTATTTTCCTGCACCCTCTCACTTTAAAGTTTGAAGCTCTGCTGAAAAAGTCAAAAGGACACAGCTATGGTGAGCAGGGTGTGGTGGAAACAACGTGGAGTGCTTCTGTAATATTTCAGCAGTGGATTTGTGCACACAATTTGGTTTTGGATTATGGGAAAAAGTTTAGTAACATATTCCTGTTTTAAACCCCAGCCTAGGAGTATAACATACTGACCACACCCTCTTGTCTATTTTCAGGCAACATTATGGATTGTCATGTCTTCCTGAACTATCCACAGAAAGTCTACATTTCTTTCAGCTCACAAGTAAGCTAATCAACAAACTTCAGCATTGCTCAATACATATGGTTTGCTGGCCCCATCTGAACAACATACTTGATTTGTTCTTATAATTTAAGAACATCTGCAGTTCCAGTAGGTAAGGTAAGATTACAGAGGCTGTCAATCCTCCATACTTTATAAGTTCCCTTCCCACAAGTACACAGTGAAATCAGTTACTAAAGTTTTAATGAGGCTTTGTACACTGTCAGTCAGGGACAGTGCACCAATCTAAATGCACCAGTAGTCTGTGCCAAGAATCATCTCTTACAAGACTAGAAAAGTTTCCATTTTCTCATTTAAGCCTTGTCAGGAAGCCAGTAACAGCTCATCATTTCTTCACAGGGGAATTTTTTTTAAAAAAATGACTTGTATAGCTAAGTATGACTGGAAGAGATGAGAGCTGCAAAAACCCATCAAGGTCTCTGAGACAGAGGCCACAAGCACCTCAGATCAGGATAAGCAGAAGTGACTAAACAGTGGCTAAACTAATATTACATGAACAGAGCTATAATATGGTGTGACAAGATGGACGAGGCCCAGAGGCCCTTGCTGGAGGCCTCAGGGTCCTGCCACACCCCATCCAAGAGAAGCAGAAGAGAAGCACTCCAAGCAGCCGAGTGGTTACAAGGAAGCAGCCAATGAGATTGGCTGCTCCCTGCAGCCTATCAGGGTCATATAAAAGGAGCTGCAGAACACAGCAGTAGTCAGTTGCTGCCTAGAGATAGAAGAGAGAGGACAGTTACTAGCTGGCTGAAAGAACAGCAGGACCACGGAGAGCTCAGTGTGGGCAGGGACTGGGAGAGCAAAGAAGGAGCTCCTGGTTGGCTGCTGGGACTGATTCTAAGACAGTTGCTGGCAGGGACTGGGGGAAACTAAGAAGGAGCTCCTGGCTGGCATCTGGAACTGAGTAAGGACTGAGCCCAAGGAGGGCCACAAGAAGACAATGTCTCCAGAGAAGAAACCCTGGGGATATGGCCCACACCAGGGCCAGAACAAGTTAAAATCTCCCAGGAAGGGGTTTGTTCTGTTTCACATATAGACACTGTGTGAGACTTAGATGAAAGGCTGAGTTACTGAAAAACTGCCTGAGAAGCCACTGAAAGGGATCACCATAAACTGAAAGATTGCAGACACCTGACCAGAAAGCAGACCAGAAGGGTGTGCTTGCAAAAGCTGGGTGCCACGACCCCTTACATGTGTGTTTTTTTTTGTTTTGTTTTTTTTAAAGTCTCTCTGACAGTACATAGCTTGTAACCCTTCGGATATCTAAATCTCACCTACCAAGAGACTGCAATATTCTGGACCTGACCCTGCAGAAATGTCTCACTTTTCAAGTGACAGGGTTGTAGCTTTCATAGAATTCGTTACAGACAGACCATTGTAACATTTTTATTTGTTTGCCTAATATACAGAACAACAGTTTGTCTGCCTTCATACTATGTCAAGGATATTATGTGTTTCAGGTATGTTATGTAGTATTTCTGCATATTTAAATTTCTATGTATTTTCTATTGGTACTTTCTACATGAAGTATGGTATCAGAACACAATAGTTTCATTTATCACAGAAATCACCAGCAATATTTTCTGATAAACAAATCTTAGTTCAAAAGGAATAAAATGGTTTTATCACAAGAAGCTGCAGGATTTTTTTACTAAAGATTCTCCATGACTATTGCAAGACCAATACTCTGGTGTTTATAATGAAATTCTGATAAACACTTTAAATATACAGCAAGTCTATGACTGAAGTGATTATAATAGCTACTAAATGCCTGAACAATTTTCAAGAGCTCTTCAGATATATTTTCTTCACTAATTAAAAGCCCCAGAAAGTGAATTAGTTTATTGCTGACAGGATCAAACAGCTATTTAATATTCCCAATAACCTATTTCATAATTATGTTGGGGCAAGTCGCAGCACTTGTTGTACAATTATAGTGTTTATCAGGTTAAGTGGATACTCCACCACCTTGCCAATAAGCATTCCTGAGAGACAAAGGCAAAGAAACCTTTTTGCTTACCGCTTCCCTCGAGGATAGTGTCGTACATATTCTCCCACATCATGAGCAGCTACAGCTAAGACTTGCGGGTCATCAGAAACCTCCAGAAGCTTCGTCAGGATTCTACAATAGTATTTTAAACAATCAGATGCTAATTACTCTAAAAAGTGCTAATTTAAAAGTAACTCAATTTCAGAGACCATAAATACATCATGCATCACCTGTACTGTAAAACTGGGATTATAACACAAACAAAACAAAAATACCTCCCAAGCAACAAATTGGAATTAAATAGCAAAGACCCTATCTACTCTAGGCAAAAGGACATTGCAACCAGTGCCTTGAGCTTGCAGCATCTGTACACAACAGCTGTCTCAAGCATTTTATACAAAATGTTGCTTGCATCACTAGACTGCAGCACCTGCAGTGAGAACTTGAGTTCAAGTCCAGCTGTACCAGCCATGCTTATGAAATTCAACAGTGTGGAGAAGAAACCACAGAAGTTGCAGGTCCATAAGCTCTGCTGCTGCTAACTCCATTCCATGATGAAGTGCATTCTGTAGGCAAGCTATCCCGAGAAACAGTTTTTGGTGTTTCAGGACATATGATTCAGAAGTCCCAGAATACATCATAGCTATTCAGCTTGCTGTCTGTAACATGCCAAAATGGTTCTAGCAGAACTGTTGTGTGGTTGCACTTAACTGCTATCAACTAACTTTCATGCTCTATCCCCCACAATGGTTTCCTTGTTTACTAGAGGATACCCCAGTGAAAAACAGGCAGAATTTTAAACAGAACAGAATGACAATCATTGCCCATTATTGCAAAGAATTGAAGTGCATTCCAAGAGTGGAGAATTAGACATGTTATTGAAGATGGAGAGTTATAACATTTTTAAAAAACTTTCCAATTGTGATTTTCTAGTTTCAAAGACACCATTAATAGCAAAGAAATATGCATCCTTTCACATACTTATCTACTGTACTTCAGCAAGTAACTCTGGTTCTCTTCAAAAAACCAAGATAATTAATGACATACCACATCAGAATCTATTAGGATGCTTGTTACTTATTTCCTTAGCGTGACAAGAGAGACAATTCTGTACATTTCATAAAGAAGAAGGGATTACTCAAACTTCAACTCAGTATGCAAACTAAAGATAAGTAATTTGAAGGCAGTTCAACAAGAAAGCTGTTTACAAACCAATAATAAAAATACAATTTGACACACACACAATGATAAGGAGGTCAGAGATATGGAGGTCTATCATTCAAAGGTACATACAGAAAATTTCAGATTGACCCAATATCAACTGTTTTAATCCCTAACCCTTCAGCTTCAATCTATCCTCCCTTCCTCCCCCCTCCAAAAAAATAAAAATAAAGAAGTCTGGGAAACAGACAGACTTGGCAGTATACATTCAATTTCAGCAGACTTGGGCTCTGTTGAACCAAAGGGTGTGGCAAAAATTCCAGAACCAAGGATCCATCATACTGAGAATTCCCTGCCCTCATGTCCCAGCACATATAAATAAGGTCTGTAAACTCACATAAGTAAGACAAAATGGATTTGTCAAGAATAAATCATGTCAAACCAACCTAATTTCCTTCTTTGAGAAGATTACTGATAAACTAGTGAATGGGTGGGAAGCATACATCTTGATTTTAGTAAAGCTTTTGATAGTGTCCCCACATGACATTCTCATAAGCAACCCAAGGAAATGTTGTCTAGATGAAATTACTGTAAGGTGTGTGCATCCCTGATTGAAAAACGATACTCAAAGAGTAGTTATCAATGGTTTGGTGTCAAACTGGGAGGGCATCTAATGGGATCCTGCAAGGGTTTGTCCTGGGTCTTGTGCTATTCAATGTTTTCAACAGTGACTTGGATAATGGAGTGGAGAGTATGCTTGTAAAATCTGTAGTGATACCAAGCTAGGGGGGGCTGCAAGCACTTTGGAAGACAGAATTAGAATACAAAGGGACCCTGATAAATTGGAGAACTGGTCTGAAATTAACAAACTGAAATTCAATAAAGATAAGTAAGTAGGAAGGAAAAATCAAGTGCACAAATACAAAATGGGGACCCAACTGGCTAGGCAGCAGTACTACAGAAAAGGATTTGGGGGGTAGAATGGTCATAAATTGACTATGCGCCAACAGCAGGATACAGTTGCAAAAAAGGTAAACATTCTGGGGTGTATTAACAAGAGTGACAGGAGGTAACTGTTCCACTCTACTCAGTACTGGTGAGGCCCCAGCTGGAGTATTGTGTACAGTTTTGGATAGCACACTTTAAGAAAGATGTGGACAAACTGGAGAGTCCAGAGAAAAGCAATAAAAATGATGAAAGGTTAAAAACACAGGCATGTTAATATCCTGAGAAAAGACGACTGCTAATGGTCTTCAAATATGTTAAGGGCTGTGATAAAGGGGACTGCGATCAATTGTTCTGCGTATCCACTGGAGGTAGGACCAGAAGTACTTGGCTTAACCTGCAGCAAGGGAGATTTAGGTTAGATTTTAGGAAAAACTTTCAACTATAAAGGATAGTTAAGTCCTGGAATAGGTTACAAAGGGAGGTTGTGGAACCCCAGCATTGGAGGTTTTAAAGAACACGTTAGACAAATACCTGTCAGGGAGGCTCTGTCTTCGTCTTACATCAGTGCAGGGATATTGACTAGATTACTTTGAAATCCCTTCCAGCTCTACATTTCTATGATCCTATGAAAACCTACATCTTTAGTTACACCCAGAAATGAACTGAAAACCAGTCCACCCTGTGAAGGATAGGGGCAGTGTAACCTGTATGAAGCACAACTAAAAGCAGGCTTCTGTACCTCATTATGGGCCACCAAAATTTCAAAGTGGTCTTCAGGTGTAGCCTACATCCAAAAGAAATAGCCACAGCTTTTTAGCCTATAGCACATTGAGTAAAATAGCCACTGCTGCTATTGGACATCCAGAAATAACACTTTAGTATCATAGTAATGAGCGTGGCATGAAAAAGCAAAATAGAGCCATAAGGACAAATGAGCGTAATTTTGATTTGCAATCCTGAGCAACAGAAAGGTAGGCAAAAATCTCCCATTTTCTCAGTGTCCTTCTCCCATACTTCTATCATATATAGGTTCCATATTAGCTTACTAGCTCCTATCCAGGCCACAATCTCAAGTAGTCACCAAGACAGCAGATCAACTGGACTGTGCAGTGGATGGAAGATGTAAAGTTGGAGATCTTCTACACAATAAAGGCACCACAGGCCACACCATCTGGCTAGCACCCCCACAACAGACTGACATGCAGATTAAACAGGGTTTTTTGTTTGTTTGTTGAGATATTGGGGTCTTTCCTCTGGAAAAGATATGTCCTGAAAAAGCATCCAAAGAGGAACTCAAGGTTTTGCTGGCCATTATTTGAAAGGAACACTGGTTTAAATTATTGAGCATAGCCCAAGGCACTCCCTGAGCACTACCAGAACCTAAATTAAATTAAATAAATTAAAATTAGCGAGACTTTAGTAACTAGGAGTCATCTGCTTGAGTTGCAAATTCTGCTTCCTCGAAGATTGCTTAGAATCAGACTAGAGTGTCAATCTTACCCAAAGCAGAGTGAAAATTTGCCCTGGCATGAAACACTAGTTTCTGTAAGTGAGTCAAGACACTCCAGACACCACCCTGCCTACCACTGGAAACAGTTCTGCTGATTGGGACTTTGTCTCCAGCACAGGATCTACAAAGTAACAACCACTTGCACAGCCATTGTTAGATCTCAACTTGGCCAGGCTCACACCATGCCTTCTATTTTAGCATCATGTACTCCAGTCATCTCCCTGCTTTAAATGTTGCAATCCAGATTTATACAACATTGACATGGAGGAACAAATTAGAAGAAGGGGCACTTTGACACCACGCTGTCAATGGTAAAGGACACACAATCAAAACGACTAACTAGGCAACTAACAGAGCATTCACAGCCATCTAAAAATCCAACTTTCTTGATTGGCTTCTGAAAGCCAGCCAATTAAATAGATAGGCCCTAAAGGTGGGCTCCAACCTCAAAATGGTGCAAGTCCTTGTCACAGACTGACAAGGACAATTAGCTGCACTATTCAATCCCACCTCAGAAACTAGATCAAGAGTGTGGAGTGTAACATATTGAGCCAGAGGTCACAGAGAATAATCCCACAGCTGTAATGATATCCTCAACCTCATTACCAAAAAAAGGTATTTAGAAGAGTGATGGAATGCCTGACAATTTTAACTAAGGTAAGGTGAAGTCAGACTTTTGGACTGTATTAGCTGGTATTTCTTTAAGTGTATTTAACTGAAATAGTTTAAAAGCCACCATGTGCGATACTGCAAGTGAATTAAGATGGGTTTTGAATACTTTATTACATAATCAACATAAGTACTTGGCTCAGTTAATGAAATACAAGCAATTCAACTTCTGAGCAGATGATTCCCATTATCAAAAAGCCACATACTTTAAACAGTAATATGTTCTGACCTTCTCTTCTCCCTAGGTAATGTTTCTACAAAATTAATTTACATTACTTAATGCTCATATTGAAATAAATACCATAGTACAGTTGGTTTAAATTTGAACATTGAAAATATACTTTAAAGAACAGTATGAAGAGAGAATCAGAATGTTATGAAAATCAAAGAACTTACTTCAATAGCTCGTAATTCTTTTCATTTAATCTCACAGCATTCTCTCGCCAAAATTTCTCAGATTTGTGTACAGGACTCCATTCCAATCTTCCTGACTTGAGCTCAGAACTGTACTCATCAAATGAACTAGAGTGCAAAAAACACACAGTGAAATACTAGTTTCCCATGAATGGGCCTTTAACAGTACATCAGAAGCTCTACTCCTTGAGAGAGAGTAGGATTTGTTATGACAAACTTGAAAGTCACAGTTCTTTACAAATCTGTATCAAATTTCTGATTTGGATAAATTGTTTAAAAATATTGGTGGAACATCCTTAAGCAACATGAAAGTGAGCACAGGTTGAGGGGAGGGAAAGAATATCTTTGTTTGAAGTCCTCTCACTTGGCCCACTTCAGAAACTTAAGATTTAGGCCTGATCTACACTAGAAAGTTAGGCAGGCACAACTACATTGCTCTGGGGTGTGAAAAAAATCCATGCCCAAGTGACATAGTTAAGCTGACTTAAGTCCTTGTGTAAGCAGCACTAGTCGACAAAAGAATTCTTCCATTGACCTAGCTACTGCCTCTCGGTGAGATGGATTACCTATGCCGATGGAAGAACCCTCCCATCAATGTAGGTAGTGTTCACACTGAAGCGCCACACCAGTGCACTGTGCCATTGTAATGTTTTAAGTTGCAGAGTTTTAAAAAAAAAAAAAAAAAAAAAAAGCATTCTCCCCATACCTCTACTTTACTTTTACACAGAACATAATCTTAAATTTACTGATCTGAAATATAAAATGTTTTAAAAACTCTCTAGCAATCCCATTTTATTCATAAGTGAACTATTCTCCTAAATATGGGATTACAGATCCCAAGAAAAGAAATCTGTTGAGAGTACACGTTTAGAGAAAGCTAAACTGCTTTTGTTAGTGGTTATTAAAGTCTAAAAAGGAATTCCTCTGACCAGGGATCACAGACCCAACTTAGAGATACAAGTTATAGTCTAAATTATACATCCAGCGTAAGTTGGGATAAATGACTCACTAGTGTACACGTGTTCATTTGACATTTTATGGGTCTACACTAAGTTTCATATTTTGAAAGTACCGAATTCGGCTCCAGTGCAAGCAGATGCAACTCTTGTTGAAAATCCTGTCTATTAAACTGTCAGTTAAGAAGCATGTGTGCATAAGCATAGTAGATTTTTCTAGTTAGATATATGACAGACATCCAGTTAGAAACTGGATCTTTCACATACTGTCGGGAAGATCTGGTATACCAGAATACCACCAGCATATCTACTATTTTCTGTTTTAAAACATAATTAAAATTAATAAGTTTGCCAGTATTTCAAGCGACAGGTTTAAAAACTCATACTATAAAATATACCTAAGATCCTGGACACTCTCACCAAGTTTTTCCAGTAGAAACTTAATATCCTCACTTATGTCTTCATCATCATACTTCTGCTGATCCAAGTTCTCTAGCTGCTTCAGAATTTTGCACTGGATCATAGCGAGAGCATACTCTTGGCGAGTTTCTCTTTCAATAGATTTTTCCAAAAGATTCTGGAAAAAAAAAAAGTTAAATGAAAATAATCTTTTACAGTTTAAAAATACTACTCTTAATTACAGATTTATCTTTCTGCAAATATCCTCTAAGACCAATTTGAATTATGCAAGGTGGTCTGTAATTTCATCAATAGTATTAATCATTTATTAAAAGGCTTGCTTGAGAGTGCGATATTATGAGCGGACAAGGATTCCAACATATTTTGGCCCTAATTTTCAGTTAGGTTAGTACAATTACATGCTCAAGAGGGCCTGACCAACAGCATGAAAGTGACCAGTTTATATTAGTTCCTATATAACTTTCTATAGAAAGAGAAATATAACTGGGCAACACAGTATGGGAAAGAGGTGACCAGCCCTCTGTGGAGAAAGAAGTGGTTCAGGACTATTTAGAAAAGTTGGATGAGGACAGATGCGCTGCATCCGAGGGTGCTAAAGAAGTTGGCGGATGTGATTGCAGAGCCACTGGCCATTATCTTTGAAAACTCATGGAGATCGGAGGAGGTCCTGAATGACTGGAAAAAGGCTAATGTAGTGCCCATCTTTAAAAAAAGGAGGAGGAGGATCGGGGAACTACAGACCAGTCAGCCTCACCTCAGTCCCTGGAAAAATCATTGAGCAGGTCCTCGAGGAATCAATTTTGAAGCACTTAGAGGAGCGGAAAGTGATCAGGAACAGTCAGCATGGATTCACCATGACGAAGTCATGCCTAATTGCCTGCTATGACAAGGTAACTGGCTCTGTGGATGAGGGGAAAGCAGTGGACAGATTATTCCTTGACTTTAGCAAAGATTTTGATATGGTCTCCCACAGTATTCTTGCCAGTAAGTTAAAGAAGTATGGGATGGGCGAATGGACTATAAGGTGGATAGAAAGCTGGCTAGATCATCGGGCTCAACGGGTAGTGATCAATGGCTCCATGTCTAGTTGGCAGCCGGTATCAAGCAGAGTGCCTCAAGGGTTAGTCCTGGGGCCGGTTTTGTTCAGTATCTTCATTAATGATCTGGAGGATGGTTTGAATTGCAAGTTTGCAGATGACACTAAACTGGGCGGAGTGGTAGATACGCTGGAGGGTAGGGATAGGATACAGAGGGACCTAGACAAATTAGAGGATTGGGCCAAAAGAAATCTGATGAGGTTCAACAAGGACAAGTGCAGAGTCCTGCACTTAGGATGGAAGAATCCCATGCACTGCTACAGACTAGGGACCGAGTGGCTAGGCAGCAGTTCTGCAGAAAAGGACCTAGGGGTTACAGTGAACGAGAAGCTGGATATGAATCGACGGTGTGCCCTTGTTGCCAATAAGGTTAACGGTATATTGGGCTGTATAAGTAGGAGCATTGCCAGCAGATCAAGGGATGTGATCATTCCCCTCTACTCGGCATTGGTGAGGCCTCATCTGGAATACTGGGTCCAGTTTTGGGCCTCACACTACAAGAAGGATGTGGAAAAATTGGAGAGAGTCCAGTGGAGGGCAACAAAAATGATTAGGGGGCTGGAGCACATGACTTATTAGGAGAGGCTGAGGGAACTGGGATTATTTAGTCTGTAGAAGAGAAGAATGAGAGGGGATTTGATAGCTGCTTTCAACTACCTGAAAGGGGGTTCCAAAGAGGATGGATCTAGACTGTTCTCAGTGGTACCAGATGGCAGAACAAGGAGTAATGGTCTCAAGTTGCAGTGGTGGAGGTTTAGGTTGGATATTAGGAAAATCTTTTTCACTAGGAGGGTGGTGAAGCACTGGAATGGGTTACCTAGGGAGGTGGTGGAATCTCCTTCCTTAGAGGTTTTTAAGGTCAGGCTTGACGAAGCCTTGGCTGGGATGATTTAGTTGGGTATTGGTACTGCTTTGAGCAGGGGGTTGGACTAGATGACCTCCTGAGGTCCCTTCCAACCCTGATATTCTATAACATTTTAGCAAACTAAAAACAGGCCTTGCAATGCATAGTTCACATCTGAATCTAGAGGTCAACTTCCTCAAAGTCTGGGCATATTCAGATCAGGGATTTTAGTTTAAGCCCATCTCTCTTAGTAAGAAGAGTGCTGGCATAAGCACATAGTGCAGCAGCCAGTGATTTTATTGACTCCCACTATCAGTTCATTATCTTTCATTCAATTTATGCTATTCAATCCAAGCCAGTCACTTTTTACTATGATAATGCACATTATCGATATAAAAAAAGCCTCAGTGAGCAAAAGCCATGTTCATTTGAATAGGTCATAATATCTTTCAAGAGCAAGGGAAGTAATTACCTGGAGAGAGAGAGAGAACTAACTGGACCACTGATTTAATGTATGCAGTGTTTTAGGTGTGCAGATCCCAGGGCATTAGAGAGACACAGTGGATGAGGTAATATCTTTTATTGGACCTGAAGGAAAGCTCTGTGTAAACTCAAAAACTTCTCTCTCACCAACAGATGTCAGTCCAGTAATTTAGTGACATTTCTACTGTAATGTTTCTCAATACTTTGCTTAAAGAGAATGATGTCAGATTTATATTTAGGGTTCTTTAAACTTCCTAGACACGTAGTACAGTAAAACATGATCAATGAGTAATATTCTCTTTAAATACAACCATAGAATTTTTTTTAATTACTCTCAGGTTCTATTGCTGCCTTCAACAGCCAAGCACAACCGAACTGGCTGAAATGGGGGAGAAGGTACTCCCACACCCTCCAATTTCATGATCTGTCATCCTTTACATACAGACAGCTGAAGGAACGTCTAGGCACAGATGGACAATGCAATTCAATATGAATTTAATTTATTTCTGATACTTTCTTCTCCAACTTCTATAAACCCCAGGCTTTAGGTTATATGTGATACTTTACTGCTCTTCAATTTGGAAAAGCTCAATTTTGCAATCAGAAATATCAAAACTGTTGAAGACACGCAATGAATTATGGACGAGAGGTTGTATTTAATTTATGCAGCCCTAGAATTGTCAGCAGGGTCCAGGTTTGCAAGAAGACACTGTCTGTATCTCCTGAGAAGACAGTGTTTGATATAGGATGACTGGGTGACTGTATACTTCAATTATTAAAAGAGAAGATTAGATTTAAACAACATGTTTAAAAGAAGTAAAATTTTTACCTTTTTGCTTGAGCCTGAGAAAGGATTATAGCAGCTAAAGAAGAGTTTATTTCTGCAGGTCAATAGCATGGATTAATCTAAGAAAGTCAGAAACAGGAGCTCCTTTTCTGGTATATTAACCATTCAAGGATAAAGAAACTCGGTGGGTCAGTGGACTGCACTGCCTCTGGAGTACCCCTTCCCCAGCCAGTACATGATTCTAAGAAAAGTGGGAGTAAATCCCACCAAAAAGGTGGGGAAAACATTTTATAGTAGAAAAAATCTAGCGAGTAACTACAACAAAGGCAGGTTGCTATGGAACTGGTGACGCAGAAGTTTTCATGTGCATAGTGGTCAACTAACGTTACCACAGGAATCTTAACATACTTTTTTGTACTTTATATCCTTGAGCTCTTTAAGGAAGATTCACAAAAACTCCAAACATGCACTTCCTGGAGACAAAGGTATGTTATTGGACAATCCTAAAAACAAAAGGCATGTTACCGGACAGCTAGCATAGACTGAACATCCTTCTCCCATCAAGACCTAGAGACTGAGGTGTACCCTCTCTGCAACAATAAAAATGGAGGATTCAGGAAATACCTAGCTGCCACAAAGCAGACTATGACCAAAAAGCAGATTCCCATATTTTGAGTTTCTCTGCCCAGTGGCCCCAAGGCATTCTGGGGTTCAAGGTCCAACAAGTTTCAATTTGGGTGTGCAACCTAGAGACCATACATTCACACACCATTGCAGTAGGGAGAAAATAATTTGGTGGGTGGGTTTTCTGGGATGGTTATGAAGACCAGAAGGTTGCCTTTTAACAAGTACAAAAGTGCAATAAATATCACTGCTGAAGCGCATATCTTGCAATTTAAGTTCCATACTCCACAAGTTTTAAATTCTTATAACGTTGTTAAACCAAAAATAAATTAAAAAAAAAAAAATTAGGAAGGCTGAAACTCATAATGAAGATTACATCCTTGTCAGGTTTCAAGTTTCCAAATACAATAATTACATTGGAGCCCAGCCAAAACATGTACAACTGTAGTTCTTTCCATAAAAAGGAAAGGAAGTTTCCCATGTCCCCACCATCCTCCCTCAACTAGCCATTTTAATTCCCTATACTACACACATGACCACATTTGAAAAGGTGTGCACAAAAAACATCCAATGCCTGGGTGCAAGAAGGGATGACACATTCAAACCAGAGTATGTTTGCGCATGTGTACGTGCGCACGCAAAGATTCAGGAGGCAACAATGCTTTGGTATTATAAAACATCTTGTTAGGATCAGCCATTTTCAGATTTTACTGATATAATATTGCAGCAGAAGTCAACTACTCAGTGCTCTTATGTGGATATCTCATCCCAACGTACATTACACTATCTATGCTTATGCCAGTCTTGCAAAGTTTGTCCTCAGAAAGCTTTGTTTTGGACATATACATAAAATCATTTTCTATCAATCACACTAAAATGTTAGTGAGTAGATTTTCTGCCTGAGCTGGTACATTATGAAATATCTGCAAGGCCAGTTTACCTATTTACTAAGTGTTAAAAAAGTGTCATTCTTGTGTTCTAACACCAATTTCTGTATCAGCATTTTTTAATACTTTCTGTAAATAGTATTTAACAGCATATAGAGGAACAATGAACATTCATATTGGGATCTGCCAGTTCAAGAAGGCACAAAAAGCTGCATGCCTTTTACCCCACAAAGAATCCACATATTAACTCTGGCTCTGAAAGGAAAGCCAGAGTTAATGTGGACTACACATCCAACCCAGCATGCCTGGAAATAATATGGAAACACTTTGGTAAGAGACAAAACCATGTAAACCCACTACAATTACAGTCAACTTCACTTACCCGAAATGCTGCAAGGATAATTCTAGTTACTTTCTCTTTGACAGATTCTTGGAGAATGTCAGACAGAACTGGAACAATATTATATCGACGCAGATATTCACACATTTGAGGACTGAATGCCAAGAGCCATATGGAGAAAATCATCTGATACTGGAGCTGGAAGCCACATTTGTTACTCAGGACTCCCATGATACTGAAAGACACAATTATCATAGGTAGTAGTGCACGTGTCCTTTTAATAAGGTAATTGCGCATCATGTTGATATTTCCAAAACAAAGTTTTTCAGAATTTTAATTTCACTAGAAATTGACTTTTTGATCCTCTTCAAGACAAAAGGAAATTTTGAAGTGTCAGAATTTCCAACAGAATGAAAATTTTGAGTTTCAATCAGCTCTAATAACAAGTCACTTACAATATAGAGATTTACATAGTGATCTTTTCCAAGTAAGGCCAGTGATAAGTTTCTGAACTCATGCACCATTTATTCTTCTTTGAAAGAAATTGACAGGGTTTGGATAGAAAGTGATCTACTAAAAACATTACATAATAAAATGGAGCTATAATTCCAGAAAGTATCACTCTTCACCAATACTTACATTAAAGTTTACTGCAAGTTTCTACTGGACCTTCAAATTTTATTAATCTGTTTTCAATAACCTGCAGTATCTCAGTCTCATATATAACAAACCCCCAGCATGGTGCTCTAACCTTTAAGACAAATAGCTATGATCACCTTTAAGTTATTAATAGAACAATACTTTATGAAGACCTAAATAGTTATGTGGCTTCAACGGGTACCCATATTTTTCAGCTCCTTTGTTTGCACGCATACATTATTATATGAGCACAGATAAGAATTTCAGGCTCAAATACTATGGCTACAAGTAAGAAAGTTTTTTGAAAATTAAACCTAAACCTAAAGAGTTCAATTGTAAGGAAGGTCATTTGGGGAATAGCCTATTGTGCATGTTTGAAATGTAACTATTCCTGCATAGAGTAAGTAATATACTCACCAGTTTACCCCATCTGCTTCTACCCAAGCAAAACGATATTCATTGACCCTGAGCATCAGCTGCAGGCATCCAGCAACACACTGTACATACTGGGAACTCTAAAGAGGAAACAAGAACACCACGTTTATTTTTATGATTAAGGAACTAAATAGTCTTGACATTTTGTAAAAATTTCAGCAGGCCAGAGATTGAATTACAGTATTTTTCCTGTTCTGGACACTAGCTTTCATAATATCTATAAAGGTTCTGGTTTAGTCTCCATACACCAGTGTTTCCTGAAATGTTCAACACAATCTTTATAAGGAAGTACAGAAAAAAAAATACTACAAATGTGAATTTTTGGAAGAACGTCAAATTGAAAGCCATTTTTCTAAAAAAATGGATATAACGTATGTCCTGCAATGATGTGTCCATAATTCAGTCTAAACTAGTGCAGAAGAATGTGTGCAACTGGCTGCTAGTAGAAGCTCTAGCAAAAATATTATTAAATCTGTACTTGTGATTGTGACCGGATTTGCTTTATGGAAGTGTTCAAGTACCATTAAAAAATGGAGGCAAGTACTCAGGCACGCAGGAAAATGCTTCACCGTTTCATACGCCTCCAAATCTTTCTGCTAAGAAAATGCTTGGAAACCTGCGCAAGTCCTTTGAAAGGTTATTGAATTTCTGACTTTATGAATTGCAGTTTGAGATTGTTATCTTCACCACCAGCTTCTTTCACAAAGAAGTGAGCTGGCTCTCAGGAGGTGAAGTGCTAACCAGCCTCTTCATATTAAGAAATAATGATTAGTCACAAAAATCTTAAATACCTCTTGGGCAATACATTAATACTACACCTCTACCCTGAGGTAACACGGTCCTTGGGACATAAAAAAAATCTCACCGCACTATAGGTGAGATCGCGTTATATCGAACTTGCTTTCCCCTCCCCCCCGTCCCTTATTCCCTGACCGCCCCCTCCAGAGACCCCTGTCCCTAATCACCCCCAAGATCCCACCCCCTACCTAACCCCCTGCTCCCTGTCCCCTGACTGCTCCGACCCCATCCACACCCCCAGCCCCTGACAGGCGCTCACCAGCAGTGGCGGGAAGTGGAGCAACGTGGCCTCAGCCCGCTCCACTCCGCCACCTCCCAGCCGCAGCGCCCCGCTTCCCGCCACCGGTGAGTGCAGGGAGGTTGGGGAAGGGATGCCCCCCACACTCACCTGCGGCCGGAAGAAGAGCGCCGCGGCTGGGAGCTGGCGGAGTAGAGTGGGCTGGGACCGGGCTGCTCCACTTCCTGCTGCTGGTGAGTGCAGGGAGGTTGGGGAAAGGACGCCCCCCGCACTCACCTGCAGCAGGAAGCAGAGCGACACGGCCCCAGCCCCAGCCGTGTCGCTGGAGGGGGCAGAGTTGGGGAAAGGTTCCGCGCTCACCTATGGCGGGAAGCGGAGCGCCGCAGCTGGGAGCTGGCGGAGTGGAGCTGACTGAGGCCGGGCTGCTCTGCTTCCTCCGCTGCTGGTGAGTGCAGGGGGGATCCCTTCCCCCCCAATCCCCCTCCCCCAAGTGACACGGCTGGGGCCGGGGCAAGGGAAGCGGAGCGGGCTGCTCCCGGCCCCCTGCTAATCCCCTGGGCTACTCTGGGACTGCGGGGCCCTCAAAATTGCCCCCCCCCACACACACACACACACACACAGCTCCTGCCTCCTAGATCCTTGGGGGGAGCCCCTGACCACCCCCGAGACCCTCTGCCCCTTATCCAACCCCTCGGTTGAGCATGTCAGAGCTTTACCGCGTTGTATGCGAACCGTGTTATATCGGGGTAGAGGTATACATCACTGGTATTTAGAAAAGGTTGACACTTGATTCCATGGTGAAAAATGAATATTCTGTCAATGCAAACAAGGTAGAAACATTCACTGGAAAGCTTGAAAATTTGTCTTCCAGAGCACAGAGAGGAAGAATGGAGTTCCCTTTTTCTCCCCAAGTATGATGGGAACTGCGATGTTAGTCTGGAACAATTCAGCATTTGAGCAACTTCAGATTCAGCTGCAGAACTATTATTTATTCAAAGCTTGCATTAAAAAAAAAAAAAAAAAAAAAAAAAAAAGAGGTGGATCACTAACCACCTTCCATTCAATAGATCATTGAGTCTGCAGAACCAGCAAGGCCACTGAGACACAAAAGTCTGGAAGTTGCTCTCTAGCAAGGATCTGAGAAAACGGTCTAAAGGAATATCACCTTGTCCTTATTGAAACCTTGGAAGTTCTCATCTTCTTACCTTTGTGATTTACAAGTGTTATTATAAGTTCCTTCATTTGATGGAGATCTAGAACATAAATCCCTATACTTCAGAAGATCTAAGCAGTAATCAAACTGACAGTGGAATACGGAATATTGCCACAGCTTTGGCAGTTAACAGGATTTCTTACAAGAGGCAGATTTCCTGGAAAAAAATCAAGAAGTCTAACTGTAATCTTAGCTCTGTCACAGAACCCCTCTATGGCATTGGATATAAATTCAGAAACCCCGGGGAAGAGATTAAAGTGAGAAAAGAACACAAGTCATGTCATGCAGCTGGAGCAGAGAGAAGAAGGATTAGGGGAGAGCCAGAGTCACACTGTACAGGGCTTTGAAGCCAGCAACAGTATTTGCCCACTGGAGGCAATTGTTGCAAAAATTAGATAAATGCATGCTAAATAAGTATTAGTGTCTACAGGCTCAAAAAAAGAATAGGATATACAAAAACGAACACCGCATATGGTAAGAGACAGTCCCAGTCCCCAAAACCCAACTAAATAGAGAAGAGAAGAGCTGTGAAAAGAATTTATGCAAGCACTATGTTTTACTGCTGCTGCTAGGGCCATTTTATAACACACATCTGAATATGCCGTGTGTGTGTGTGTGTGTGTGTGTGTGTGTGTGTGTGTGTGTGTGTGTGTGTGTGTGTGTGTGTGTGTGTGTGTGTGTGTGTGTGAAACCAAAGTCCTTTGTTTGCTTATACAAGTATAGGGCAGTTCCTCGCACTACAGTATGGTAATTCTTCACCTTGTTTAGCAGTATGTAAATGACCTCACTGTCTAAAGCATCTCAGCTAGATTTATGCATAAAAATATCACCAGAAAAATATTAATATGTATTGTTCCCCCAAATTCACCTCCACATTTTAAAAGGTGTATTTTTGAAGTTTCTAAACAATTTATTTTATTGTGTTAACAAAAGAGCACGTAAGCTATATACCAGGAAGAGTTTCCCAGAAGTGAAGTCTGCTATAGTGTGGAATAATCTCCTAAAAAAAAAAAAAAAAAAAAAAAAGGTGGAAAGCCAGATAATTTGCTAGGATATGTTCATTAAAACATATACCAATACTCTTATATGAACAGTCAATGAGCTTAATGGATTAAAAGGTTTTCCCTCCCATGTCTCATTCTCAATAGCTCCATGATTGCAAGACACATACATAATGTTGACTGAAGTTTAAAGTGCAATTTGGTCTGCATATTGTACTTCTCATAGCAGCAGCAACAAAGTTCTCAAAATGTGATAAGAATGGTACTTTACTCTGATTTCTCTAAGATTCTCAAGCATCTTGACTAATTTATCAGAACATACTAGACATGTTTTCCTACAAGCCTGTATTTTCTCCAAGTGCCTCTAAAACAGGGGTCGGCAACCTTTGGCACCTGGCCTGTCAGGGTAAAGCCACTGGCGGGCCGGGCCGGTTTGTTTATCTGGAGCATCCGCAGGCACGGAGCCCCGCAGCTCCCACTGGCCGTGGTTCACCATTCTTAGCCAATGGGAGCTGCAGCAAGCAGTGGCTAGCACTTCCCTAAACCCGCGCCATTTCCCACAGCTCCCATTGGCCAGGAACGGCAAACTGCAGCCAGTGGAAGCTCCAGGGCTCCGTACCTGTGGATGCACCAGATAAACAAACCAGGCTGGCCCGCCAGTGGCTTTACCCAGATGGGCCGGTGCCAAAGGTTGCCGACCCCTTCTTTAAAACATCATGGTAGATCAGCAACATTGTAGAAGGTCAAGAATTTCAAACACTTAAAGGAGGAAAGAAATGTCAAGACAAGTCCTAGATGAAATGAAAAGGTAAGAGACAATAAGAGATGCTTATGCTGTTCCACAAGCACTGCAAATGAATTCGTTCCCCTCTCCAGCCCCCACTTCTACCTTTATATAACCAGAAGCTGAAGACCACACAGTGATAATTAACAAGGACATTTATTTCAATAGATACCCTGTTTCCCCGAAAATAAGACAGTGTCTTATATTAATTTTTGCTCCCAAAGATGCGCTAGGTCTTATTTTCAGGGGATGTCTTATTTTTCAGAAATGAAAAATGCCTTATTATCGGTGGATGCCTTATTATCGGGGAGGTCTTATTATCGGGGGGATGCCTTATATTACAACGAGAGGCAAAACTGTAAGTAGGCCTTATTTTCGGAGGATGTCTTATTTTCGGGGAAACAGGGTAGGTATTTGCTTTCATAAATCTTGGAAGTAAGAGGTAACATAGAATCACAGAAATCATAGAATATCAGGGTTGGAAGGGACCTCAGGAGGTCATCTGCCCCCTGCTCAAAGCAGGACTAGTCCCCAGCTAAATCAGCCCAGCCAGGGCTTTGTCAAGCCTGACCTTAACATGGATGGAAGCATCTGCTGTACAAACCAAAACTACTAGCTCTTGAAACAAATTAACTGTATAAATCTCAAAAATTTTAGTAATTTATCTCTCTATTACTGAAACTAAGAATTGCCAGATCTTTAAGACACAATCATAAAAGTGATCTCCCAATACTGCTTTCAATTAAAATAAAACCCCCTCATTTTTCATTAGGATGAGCCATAATTTCCTCATGTCTGCATAAAAGGCTGCCATTGCATCCTTAACTCATCCTCAGTTTACATACTGAAGGATATGTGCAAGTAAGATTACTCACTGTTCTAAGGCCCTATGACAAGGGCCATCTGTATAATAGAGACTTGAAATGCAATATTGCAAAGGAGTGTCTGAGAATGTTTCAATCTCCACTTTTAGGCCTTGTCTTCTCTAGGAAAAAAAGGGGGGTATTTTTAACCCACTTTAATCTAACCTGTGTTAAAACCTTAGTGAAGACCAGGTAAATCGCAGTTTTAACCCACATTAGCAGGTAACCATGACCAGTTAACATGGGTTAAAACAACAACATACTTTGTCTTCGCTAACCCAAATTAACAACCTAGTGAATGCAAGTTAAAAATACATCTTTTTCCTTAGTGAAGATACTGTTTTACATTTAAAGGAGATGCAGCAACTCCAGGTGTATGCTTATAAATCTCCTAAAAAGACTTTAATGCCTTTAATTTTAACACATTCTTTGGAACCTAAAAATCATCAAGTGTCAAACTGTTTATCCTGCCACCGCTTTTGCAAGAGTAGTGGAGTGAAATTTCTTCACTATGCCACAACAATATAGAAAATTGAAGTTGAGGTTCACTTTCACCTGCTAAGTTGCCAAATTGCATTCTGAACTGCACTGCCTACATCACACAGAGGAACCGAGTCTAACCTTCCCTTATAAACCAACTACACACTGCTGTTTCCCAGTGTCCAAGGCTGAGGAGACAAGGCGTGGAATTCCGTTCTCCTCCTCAGAACTCAGTTTACTCAAGTAAGAAGGCTTAATAATGCCTAAGAAAGCACTAAAAACTTTCAAGGCACGTTTTTGTAGCTGCATATTGTAGAGGTTTATCTGGGGTGATTTTATATGTAATATTTTCTGCAGTATTTATAATAGGATACATTAAGGAGACAGAAGCAACTTACCCTCTGAATTTCCTTTGTTGCCAGTCAGAGTTTGATACTGAACAGCTAATGTTCAGTTTTTAGTATTTAATTGCCCCTTCCTTTCCCCTCCTCATAACTGGAATGATGCTATTGCTACCAGCTCAACGCAGATGTAATTGTAATATCCTGACTCAATGTGAATTGATAAGCAGAAGCACGCGTGTCCCACACATTTCATTATCAAATAACATTATGCAGCACATGTTTTAGATAAATACTTTTGTTTCTTGGTGCCATCGAGTGGCAAAATTGTGTAGTACAGCTTGAAATCAAACTGCTTTCTATAATTGCCATCACAAAGACTCTGCGGTCAGAACATCTTAACTGTTCATCCATATGAAATTAAACAGTTAAACTATCTACTGCCCCAGTAGGGTGCATTTTGTTAAAAAAAAGTAATATAGATTTTAAAGTATTTAATATATCCTTAAGTTCACACAAGTGAATTTGTTTTCTGCAGAGCTATATTTTTATAATTCAAGAATTTTGATTCAACAGTTACAACATTTTGAACACAGAACAACAAACAAAAAGCTAAACTATTTCACTGTATTCTGAAAGGTCTAGGAGATATGACATGTTTCAACCCAATGCAATTTCGAAGAGTGGCTAATAAGCCCTTGGAAAAAGTCAAAGTTCAGAATTGAAATGCTGACTGTTCTTAATCAGATCACAAAAAAAAAAAAAGACACTAACAAAGCAAAACTGGATTATTTTGCATTCAGAAGACCCCATTTGTTTTATCTAGATTTATGCTTCACTCATTAAGATTACTGTTTTCATAGAATATCAGGGTTGGAAGGGACCTCAGGAGGTCATCTAGTCTAACCCCTTGCTCGAAGCAGGACCAACACCCAACTAAATCATCCCAGCCAGGGCTTTGTCAAGCCTGACAAAAACCTCTAAGGAAGGAGATTCCACCACCTCCCTAGGTAACCCATTCCAGTGCTTCACCACCCTCCTAGTGAAAAAGTTTTTCCTAATATCCAACCTAAACCACCACCACTGCAACTTGAGACCATTACTCCTTGTTCTGCCATCTGGTACCACTGAGAACAGTCTAGATCCATCCTCTTTGGAACTCCCTTTCAGGCAGTTGAAAGCAGCTATCAAATCCCCTCTCATTCTTCTCTTCTGCAGACTAAATAATCCCAGTTCCCTCAGCCTCTCATAAGCCATGTGCTCTAGCCCCCTAATCATTTTGTTACCCTCCGCTGGATTCTTTCCAATTTTTCCACATCCTTCTTGTAGTGTGGGGCCCAAAACTGGACACAGTACTCCATATGAGGCCTCACCAATGTCGAATAGAGGGGAATGATCACATCCCTCGATCTGCTGGCAATGCCCCTACTTATACAGCCCAAAACGCCGTTAGTCTTATTGGCAACAAGGGCACACTGTCAACTCATATCCAGCTTCTCGTCCACTGTAACCCCTAGGTCCTTTTCTGCAGAACTGCTGCCTAGCCATTTGGTCCCTAATCTGTAGCAGTGCATGGGATTCTTCCGTCCTAAGTGCAGGACTCTGCACTTGTCCTTGTTGAACCTCATCAGATTTCTTTTGGTCCAATCCTCTAATTTGTCTAGGTCCCTCTGTATCCTATCCCTACCCTCCAGCGTATCTACCACTCCGCCCAGTTTAGTGTCATCTGCAAATTTGCTGAGGGTGAGCCCACACCATCCTCCAGATCATTAATGAAGATATTGAACAAAACCGGCCCCAGGACTAACCCTTGGGGCACTCCACTTGATACCGGCTGCCAACTAGACATGGAGCCATTGATCACTACCCATTGAGCCTGATGATCTAGCCAGCTTTCTGTCCACCTTATAGTCCATTCATCCAGCCTATACTCTAACTTGCTGGCAAGAATACTGTGGGAGACCATATCAAAATCTTTGCTAAAGTCACTGCTTTCCCCTCATCCACATAGCCAGTTATCGCCTCATAGAAGGCAATTAGGTAAGTCAGGCATGACTTGGCCATGGCGAATCCATGCTGACTGTTCCTGATCACTTTCCGCTCCTCTAAGTGCTTCAAAATTGATTCCTTGAGGACCTGCTCCATGATTTTTCCAGGGACTGAGGTGAGGCTGACTGGTCTGTAGTTTCCCGGATCCTCCTCCTTCCCTTTTTTAAAGATGGGCACTACATTAGCCTTTTTCCAGTCATCCAGGACCTCCCCCGATCGCTGTGAGTTTTCAAAGATAATGGCCAATGGCTCTGCAATCACATCCAGCAACTTCTTTAGCACCCTCGATGCAGCGCATCCGGCCCCATGCACTTGTGCTCGTCCAGCTTTTCTAAGTAGTCCTGAACCACTTCTTTCTCCCCAGAGGGCTGGTCACCTTCTCCCCATGCTGTTCTGCCCAGTGCAGTAGTCTGGGAGCTGACCTTGTTCATGAAGATAGAGGCAAAAAAAGCATTGAGTACATTAGCTTTTTTCATATCCTCTGTCACTAAGTTGCCTCCCTCATTCAGTAAGGGGCCCACACTTTCCGTGACTTTCTTCTTCTTGCTAACATACCTGAAGAAACCTGTCTTGTTACTCTTAACATCCCTTGCTAGCTGCAACTCCAAGTGTGATTTGGCCTTCCTGATTTCACTCCTGCATGCCTGAGCAATATTTATACACACCTCCCTGGTCATTTGTCCAATCTTCCACTTCTTGTAAGCTTCTTTTTTGTGTTTAAGATCAGCAAGGATTTCACTGTTAAGCCAAGCTGGTCACCTGCCAGATTTACTATTCTTACTACACATTGGGATGGTTTGTTCCTGCAACCTCAATAAGGATTCTTTAAAATACATCCAGCAATCCTGGACTCCTTTCCTCCTCATGTTATTCTCCCAGGGGATCCTGCCCATCAGGTCCCTGAGGGAGTCAAAGTCTGCTTTTCTGAAGTCCAGGGTCCGTATTCTGCTGCTCTCCTTTCTTCCTTGTGTCAGGATCCTGAACTCGACCATCTCATGGTCATTGCCTCCCAGGTTCTCATCCACTTTTGCTTCCCCTACTAATTCTCCCCGGTTTGTAAGCAGCAGGTCAAGAAGAGCTCTGCCCCTAGTTCGTTCCTCCAGCACTTGCACCAGGAAATTGTCCCCTACACTTTCCAAAAACTTCCTGGATTGTCTGTGCACCGCTGTATTGCTCTCCCAGCAGATATCAGGGTGATTGAAATCTCCAATGAGAACCAGGACCTGTGATCTAGTAACTTCTGTTAGTTGTCGGAATAAAGTCTCATCCACCTCATCCCCCTGGTCTGGTGGTCTATAGCAGACTCCCACCACCACATCACCTTTGCTCACACTTCTAAACTTAAACCAGAGACTCTCAGGTTTTTCTGCAGTTTCATACTGGAGCTCCGAGTAGTCATACTCCTCTCTTACATACAATGCAACTCCCCCATCTTTTCTCCCCTGCCTGTCCTTCCTGAACAGTTTATATCCATCCATGACAGTACTCCAGTCATGTGAGTTATCCCACCATGTCTCTGTTATTCCAATCACATCACAGTTCCTTGACTGTGCCAGGACTTCCAGTTCTCCCTGCTTGTTTCCCAAGCTTCTCGCATTTGTGTATAGGCACTTACGATAAGTTAGTTAAGTCTCGCTGACCGTTCCGCTTTCTCAGTATGAGACAGGATCAGAAGATCTAATAATCCAGTTTCCTCATCAACTAGAGAAATAAATTAGGTATATACACATTTTTAAAAGCCATCACCACTAAGACTATCAATAATGGGGAAGTTGGTTGTAATTTTGCTCTCAGAAGTCAGTAGTATTCCAACAAAGTTCTTGCTCTTAGCTTCCTAGCACAAGACTAATGAAGTTTCCACAGCTCTTAGATTTGACTCCCAGGAGTCATTAGAACCTGGCAGATTCCAAGTCAGGCCACTCATCACAGAGTCTGAATATCCCACTCTGCATGTTACCATTCATTCCCTTGAGTGCACATGAGGCAGAGGTCCCGAAGTAAACTCATACAAGAAGAAAACAGTATAAAAATAAGCCCCAAGGGGGGAGAAAAATAAATGTAAGGTGTAAACATAGGAACACCTTTAAAATGAATTCCCCACTTCTCCCTTTCCCCCACCCCATGTAACTTTTAGGATTGGTTATAGTCTGAGCCTGTTTTAAAATTGATACAGTCAGGGTTAAAGTTTGGTGAATAATAGAGACTGACTGATGTTTTAGGAGGCCACAACATTAACAGGTTACAAAGAGATACTCACATCACTGGTTGAGACTGTTCCTGTTTCAATAGCACCCATGGTACCACGAAGTTTCTAGTGCAAGAACAAAAACTGTTAGCTTTTCTTGTTAAGTCAATTATATTGCTATTACAATAACTTTATGAAAATCAGGATTGTCCCTTAGACCACAGTACAATTTCCACTATTTTGTCCAGGCCAGTTGAGTGTCCCAAATGTCACTGTCCTCCACTACTTTCATTCAGAGACTATTCTACAGATGACCAGATCTGTTGGAAAGTCCTTTCACATATGACAAAACTGTATCTAGCTAAGTCCATTTCTAGTAAGGGGGGGGAGGGAGGGGGAAAAAAAAAAAAAAATCACACTAATTCTACCCTCACAAATCAAGACTACACTAACTGGCAAATAGCGAAGCATCTTCTCACAATCCAATGTTTTGGATTATCCCTGTTTACACAAAGGTGGCAAGAACAACAACAGAACAATGATACCCAAGTGGTCCAGGACAGTGTTATGAGATACACTGAAGTGCATTTTCTCCTTTGAGTTTGTGTACATAACACGGTTCGTCTCAGAATGGTGTAAGCAGAAAGACTATAACCCTGCCTTGGATAATATCAATAAATGACAGTGAAACTGCTTGAAACTTCAGGAAGCAAAAGCAAAACTAAGTTTAACCCACACACCTTCTGGGTGTGGTGTTCTGTCCCAGCTACTGGCACCAAAACCACTTAGAGACAGTTAAATGAGTCTGCTCTACAGCCTTAGCTAACAGCCAGTTGGCTTTTAGCTCATGCGATAGAGGCTCATGCACTAAGCTCCAGAGGTCCCATGCTCAATCCCGCCTCAACTGGGAAGTCTCTGAAGCTCAGGACATGTTTCCTTCGCTAGGGGAAGTATGTAACCCACACATCTCCTGGGTATGGTGTTCTGTCCCATCGGGGGGCGGGGGAAGAGAGAGAGAGAGAGAGATTAATAAATTTGCTCAACAGCCAGTTGGCTTTTGGCTCACACACTAAGCTCCAGAGGTCCCAGGTTCGATTCCACCCGCCAACAACCGGGGTCTGTCGGTGTTACATAACAGTCCAAAAGAATCCAATGTGAAGCTATATATTGGCTAATGGCACTGAAGTATAATTTTGACATAATTCAAAGTATTTTCCCTGCCTAGAAGAGAGTCAGGATTACTTCCAGACATCACAAAATACATTTCAAAATTTAAAAAGGTGTATTTATAACAATGTTCTTTATATTTCAAACTCAACTGCAAGTGATCTAAAAACACTTGAATCAATTTGAAGATATCAAGGCACAGCACTGAGTTTTTAAAAATAAAGTCACGCTTTTTAAGATTCTTACTTTTATAGAAACCATATGGTCTTCTTCAGAAGGTCCTTCGTTTCCAAAAATATTTCTGAGTAAAGTTCGGTCAGAAAGCCTACTGAACTGAGTCCCACAATTTATTAGAATTCAGTTTCACTCCAACACACCATTATTAGAGAATGACAAACTGTTTTTGTAAACAACCTTACACAAAAGTAACAACCCATATGAAACAGCAAACAAACATGGTTTTGCTTCTGAAGAACAAGTCATTCTTACTATACTAGAAATATTGTCACATGCCAATATTGCTCAAACATTTATGCATTTTTAGGTGGCTTCACAGTTTCGGATGTTTCAGACTAAGTGGGGAACAGTTCAGGGGGGAACAATTTTTTTTAAATGGACTCTTCAATCTATCAGAGAAAGGTATAGCACACTCCAGTGGCTGGAACTTGAAGTCAGATAAAGTCCGACTGGAAATAAGGCATAAATTTTCAACAGAGAAAGTAATTAACCGTTGGAACAATTTACCAACAGTTGTGGTGGGTTTTCTATCACTGGCAATTTTTAATTCAAGATGGGCTATTTTTCTAAAAGATCTGCTCTAGGAATTATTTTTGGGAAGTTCCATGGCCTATGTTGTACAGGAGGTCAGATTAAATGTTCATGATGATCCCTTCTGGCCTTGGAATCTATGAATGTTCCTTAGAGTGCAGTTACACTCCAGAAAGCAACAAGAAAAGGAGTTTGTATTCATTTGCTATAGATGATTTCCAAAACTGTTCAGCATAGAACTCAAGACATGATTTTTTTCCCCCCTGAGTGCAAGCCCTCCAAAACAAAAAATATGGGATCTGAAATAAAAGGATTATGTTCTCTCACACAATCATCAGGAGTCAGCATCTTTGTTATTAAATATAAAAAGCAAAATGGAATGCAGTTTGCTCTCTCATAGCTGTGCAGACTTTGTGGAGACGGCACTTTTCAATCAATCACGAAAATAGATATGCTGAATGAGAATGTGCTTGTTTCCCCTCCCCAAAAAATCCTCCTTTTCTTACTCTAGCTGGAATTGAATATACTTTCAAGTACTGTATATGTGAAGTTATAGTATCTCTTACTTTAGAAAGCAAGTCTAAGGATTTGAGAGTTAATTGTAACTGGTAATTACTGAAATCTAAAGCTTTTTTCTTTAAACAAATAATGCATATTTTGTTAATACAGTTACACATTTACACTTTATATACCTTTGTAGGGAAGTTTAAAAATGTAAGCCTTTTAAGAGTGCATTCTAATTTTTTGTTTAAGTTTATTTTTTTTACCTGTGAACTAAGTTGAGTTTTAATCCAGTTGAAGTAATAATTCAGATCACTGCCTTCCATCAGCTCTTTTCCCCAGGCAGCCAATTTGGCAATAATTCTTGCTGCCTGAAAAAGAATTTGGTAAATAGAACTTCAGTTGCAAGTGATCAAAGATTGAATGGAGAAAAAAATACTGCTGTATGCTTTGGAAACCAATTTCAGGGAAAATATTGCTACTTACACAAATACTGCTGCTTTATACATTTTTCAAAGCAAAGCCTTATAGTTTGATTTATTTATACCTAATATTTGTCCTTCAGCTTTTTCTGTTGGCTCTGCCCCTCATTAGTATGCAGAAGCAGTGTACACAGATCAGAGGTTATAAAAGAAAAGAAAAATCTAAGACAGCGTTGTTGCAGTCTAGGGCTTGGTCCTGCAACTGGCTCCTTTCAGAGGCAGGTTTCTGCCAACACAAAGCCAGTTGCAGGATCTGGTCCTAATTGGGTATTTAACATTCATTAATGTCAATTTGCTTAATTTTAAATATTTAATTCTCACAAATATCAATACACAAAGCAACTTTAAATGAGTACATGCACCCGTACTGAAGCAATAAATATACACCGCTACCCTGATATAATGCTGTCCTCGGGAGCCAAAAAATCTTACCGTGTTATAGGTGAAACCGCGTTATATCAAACTTGCTTTGATCCACGGGAGTGCACAGTCCCGCCCCGCCCCCCCGGAGCGCTGCTTTACCACGTTATATCCGAATTCATGTTATATCGGGTCACATTATATCGGGGTAGAGATGTAGTTTCCAGAAGAAAGATGAATTTTATTTATATATTTATTTTTGCCTTTAAAAGGACAGGAAAACCACAGGGGAAATGAGATGGAATCTTCTGAGGAGGAAATGGTACAACACAGAAAACAGGTTTTCATAAGTAGTTCTTCACGATGCCTATGACATGTGAGAAACATACAAACTGGATCCATTTTCTATGCCTACAGTCTTCCCAAGACAATTTATATGCATTCAAGGAATTTTTTGAGGAAAACTGTCAAATTATGCAGCAGGACTTCTACATTCTGCAATACTCCAATGCAGCAGACAAGAGAACCTATAATAACCTCAACTTTTACATACAATACATTGAAGTGAGTAATAAAATTACTGCCCTTAAGGTTTGAAAAGGTGCTAGAAAATTTTATACTCAAACGCATAATTACAGAGGGATCATTGGTTGGTGGATATTTTCTAGTAACTAAACAGATTTCTTTAAAGAAAACTGTTTTTACCACAGATATTTCCTGATCAATGAGACAGGCATGATAATTCATAACAAAGAACAATAGTTCCACATAACACTATTTTGATTCCCAGGAAAAGCAGCATGTATTTTGTAACAAATGGTCATGCAAAATTTGTTGCGTGATAAAACTGGTTTGCCTGACTTGTAAAAGAATAGCCTTTTACCACAAAAGGAATCATTTAAGTTTTATGAATCTGCAAACTCCAAAAAGAAAATAGGTTTCTATTTTCACCACAGCATCTTTGGAGATAAACGCATTTAAAGCTTACCATGTGCACAGTGAAGAGATCTTGGCGGTTCAACATAGGCAGAAAGTAGGACCATGCAGTGTTCTTACCACGTTTTGCATAGTCAAAGAAAATACTAACACGCTGATGCTTTTCCTGCAAAGGGAGGGGGAGGGAAGGAGAAGCTCATCAGTATTTCAGTCACAATTTTATGTTATTTTTTCATGACATTGTCTTCTATTCTCATGAGGTACATTATGAGAGATACATTTCCTGTGTCAATCCCTCTCATTTTAACTACTACCACATACCATTGTTGGATATCCAAAGTGTTGAAACCCAGACTTTAACCACTATTCCATGCTGGTTCCCCATCAACTCCTAAAAGACCGATTCCTCTCACACTCCCAGTTATACTGCAGTTTATGCAGTGTCTGCTTAAAAGAAAAACATGCTGCTTTCTGGCTCAGACATTCAGAATGAAAGATTACATAGCTACTGTGAAGGGCCACATTTTCAGAGGGTTGCAACTCTACCTCTACTTCAGCTTAATAAACTCTGGGCATTAACTTTTTTAAACATTATTTCTTGCACACACAAATGACAGGATTTGTGTGTGCATATTTGCACACTGGTTTGCACTTTCAAGTGTCTGTACATACACAGGAATGTTTTACGTGGCCTTGAAAGTCTATCCTGAAGACTTCAGTTGATGCTTATCTCCAAATGCAAGTCCCATAAGAGGAATTGGAGTTGTACAACAACACTAGCCACAGTTTTGTTTTTAATGCTAGTTTCAAACTGAGGTTTAGTGAGCATATTACACATATATTTAAATTAATGGAGATGTCCTATCTCCTAGAACTGGAAGGGACCTTGAAAGGTCATTGAGTCCAGCCCCCTACCTTCACTAGCAGGATCAAGTACTGATTTTGCCCCAGATCCCTAAATGGCCCCCTCAAGGATTGAACTAACAACCCTGGGTTTAGCAGGCTAATGTTCAAACCACTGAGCTATCCCTCTCCCCAGAGATAAAACTGAATGCCAGTTTTCCCTCTAAGTTATTCTTTATTATAGTTTGTAAATTACACAGATTGATACCAGCATGATTAATATGGAACTAAAGTTTATGAGAACTGTACACCATAGTCCCCAAATAATCTCAACATTTTCATCTAACTTTCTTAAAATCAAATAATTCAGATTGGGATACATTATGTACAGTAACTTCCTACCTATGTGTAGCTTAGGAACATGAAATACACAAGATACATAAAAACATTGGATTTTACTGCTTCTCAAGAAAGCTTTCTATGAAAGAAGCTTCCCAGTTTAAAGAGATCATGAGAAGTTGTGCATTTTGTTTTCCTACAATCAAATGAGAGTTAGCATCCAAAGAAATATTCTTGACAGATGCAAAGATTTCAACACCATTGTGTGAACGCTGTGCTGCCGTCTTTAACAACAGCTAACATGAGCCTGCAATGCTATGTTTGCCTTATTCCCCTTCTCCCTCCCCCAAACCCACTCCAGAGAGTTGTTAACCAAATCTTTTTGCATTTCTTTTCAAGTCTTCAGACTGATACAGGCAGCACAGCTGAATCGGGTGATCAGCATTTCTTCCCTTGGCATCAATATCATGTTCTACTTCAAGAACTAGATTTCAAAGACTGTGTTTAACACCAGTTATTGACAGCAGAGGTGTAAAACAGTGATAGCAAATTGTTCCCAGCTCTCTACAATACAGCACCAATAAGGATGCAACAATGCTCCTTTAGGATGCGGGTAGCAGAAGAACAGAGAAAAAAGAATCTGAAGAACATCTTACGGTCAAGGAACTAAAGGAATAAAATTGGAGCCACTGATGGGCTGAGAGACAAGATGAGGTATATGAAGGCTAAAATATCAGAAGAGCAGAGGAAAACCTCTCTACTTTTAAAATCACAAGCCCATCAAGAAAGAGAATCACTGTTCGTGCCTACAAAATCAATACTGTAAGTTATAGAATAAGACTATCATACGCCCAGAGACTATACCAAAGTTAAAAATCCTGCTCTGACGTTCTGGTAGCTTTGCACTCTCTCCAGAAATCTCTGGTCCTCCAAGTGTACTTGGACTCTAGACCAGTAGAAGTTGACAGACAGAACTGTTTGGGCTTTAAATAAAAAAAACAGCTATGACTCTCTCTCCGAATGGTGGCAGAGTTATATGACATATCAGTCCTTGGAAGAGCTGTATTTCCTTCCTTTCACCCTAAACAGATGCAAGGTATAATTTCAACAACTAGAGCAGGACAATTACTTCCCGTGTCTTAAATACGACACTCCTGTTAATATACTCCAGAATTATACTAGCCTTTTTCACAACTGCATCATAATGCTTACTCATTCAATTTGTGATCCACTCTACCCCCCAGATACTTTTCAGAAGTACTGCTGCCTAACCAGTTAATCCCCATTTTGTAATTTCACATTTGATTTTTCCTTCCTACGTGCAGTACTTTGCAGTTATATTTATTGAATTTCATCTTGTTAAATTCAGATCAATTCTCCAATTTACCAAGGTCCTCCTGACTTCTAATCCTGTCCTCCAAAATATTTGCAACCTCTCCCAGCATGATATCACCTGCAAATTTTATAAGCACACTACTCTATTATCCAAGTCTAGATCATCATATTGGTTCCCTTTGGCTTTTAAAAAAAAAAAAAAAATACCTATAATGAGTCAAGACCTTGTCAGAAGCCAGATAGAGAAACAAGATCACTCAACTGTCAAGGAAAAAGGGAATATAATTTGTTACAAGTTTCTTAACAGACCTTAATCCTACCACTTCAGAAAAAGAGTAGAAATTTTAGTAAACTACAGCAGTACACTTAAGCTGGAGATGGAAGCCTCAGTTTGACATCCATCAAAACTGAAGAATATCATGTTGGGATCAAACATTTGGAGATTAAAAATAAAGACAGGCGTTTACAAGCTTCAAAAATATTAAAATGGAGTAAAAACAGGACTAAACATTTGAAATTCCATTGCACTTTTCACAAATTGTCATACTTGGGTATTTAATTTGATTTAAACACACAAACCCGTAGCCAAGATATTTTAACACACTTTATTTCTTAACATCAACATGATGGCTCAATACTAGAACCAATTAGAAAACTGGTTTCCCTCCCACCCCAGAAAATGTTGACCCCCCTCCCAAAAAAATCATTTAACGTTTTCAATGGAAATTTGATTTTTATCAAAAAGCAAATTTTTAGATGAAAAACTGGAGTTTTTGATGAAAAGCCAAAATGTTCTGCGGAAAGCAGAAACTTCACAAAATGCTTTATTTCATCACAAACCCAATTTTACATCAAAAAGTAATTCTAACAGAAACTTTTTGACCCACTCCACTCAACTATATTCTTAATTCTCTTAAATAATTCAAATGAACACACAGTAAAAGGGATGATTCCCAGAGTGTTAAACATATTTAGGCTACAGAACAGGTTTTAATGCAGAGTTACTCTACCATATAGCTCAGAGGCCCTTTAATATGTTGGAATAGTAAGTATATTGTTTCGCTTTCCTACAGTTCATTTGCCTAAAAAATGCTTTGCTTTAAAAAAGAATGGATACTTTCATACATTATGACTATGTGGAAAGCACTCAGATACTATAGTGATAGGGTTTCAGATTGGCATCTGAAATAAATACTATGATTAATATATTAGAGGTAGATTGGTACAATATGCTTATAAATAAGTTAGGTGCTTGAAAAGCAATACCAAATGACTCCCCAAGTCAGCAATACTGTATATTTTCTGTGGTTCCCACCCAAACCCTATCTACTGATGGACAAGCAATATCTTAGTGTTCATATGCTTGGAATATTTCCACTGCTCTGGTTAACATTCATGCTGTTATAAGGACATTGTGGATTGCTTCTGAATTTACTTCCAGCTTGTTCATACATTTTGATCCTGGTTAGCTGTATAGGCTGAGTCCTACTGATGTTTAATTCGGAATTAACAAAATGGTTTTTTTTAAGCTACTATACCACATTGTCAAGACAACTAGCTGTATTTTAATGACACACGGTTTCATTATGTATATTGTCCTGTTTGTCACTTGATACAAACTTTACTGTTCCAAAATGAAGAGTGAATAAAATTCGAAAGACAGCGAAACGCAGTGTTTCAATGTTTATACTGTCAGCCTGACTAAGATGGATCTTGCACCTGTTTGCAAAATGTGGCCAAACTTAGGCCTTGTCTAAAAACAAAACTGCACAAATTTAAACTAAATTCATTAGGGGTTTGCATGGATGGTGTACAGTAAATAAGGTTGGAGCCACTAATTAAATGAGGAGGATAAAGATATTCAACAGCTGCCTCATTCCCAGAGCAGCATCCATTCTGTGTACTAAGTGTAGCTGGGTCCAATGTGATCGTGTTGATGCATTATGATATTTTGAGTCTTTAAGTACATGAAGGGGTCATGCTAAGATTGCCTGTGAAATCTTAATTCTGGCATTTCCCAACTTCTGAGTGCTTGACTTTGCAACCTAAATATATATTATTTGAATACAGTATTACATACATACACAAAGAGATCAAAATTAGATCAAGAGACACCCAAGTATCAAAGAGGAAGACTTAAATATGAAATAGGTTATTGACCTACTTGCAGCATATCATCAATCATAGTTAGGATGTACTGAACTGTCTGCTCCTTGGAGATATGAGTCATCAAGTTTATGAATGTTTTAGCACACTACAAAATAAAATACATTCAAATTAATATTAGCAATTGTTTTATAAAATGCAGTAGAATCTCAATAATTCACATTTTGGCTTTATGTAAATTTTAAGCATCCTAATGGCTTATTCATCTACAATATAATATGAATACATTTGACATTACAATGAAATACTTTTGCCATTCTGTTCATTACCTTTCACAAATTGTTCTATGGCATTCAATGGAAACGGTGAGAAGTAACTAGCGGGAGTTAGCAAGGTTCCTCAACGTGATTTGTCAAAAGATTAATGAGTCAGAATTAGAATCTCTCCTTCAATGTTTCTTTTAAGAAAAAGAAAGTTTACAAGACATGGGCAAATTTAGTGACAAATGCTGAAGGGATTGCAAGTTTCTCTCTATCAGTGGTGCAGGACCATCACTTGGAAAGCTTATCTGGCCTGCCCATATGTTTCTGACTGGAAGATAGATACAAGTTGGACCTTAAGAATTATTCCAACTGCTTTCCTCCCCCTGGCACAATTTAATCATTATATGTTTTCAGCAGCAGATTTCACGAACTGCTTGAGTTAGAGATTCATGCTTTATCTTACTTGAAAAGAAAATGAGAGCAAGCATATGGAGAGTACGGGGAAAGCTGTTGAGGAGAAGCTAGAAAGAGTCACAAAAACTTACCACTACTCTTAACATTCTATGTAACTTTCAGGCTACTTTATTTCAAACTATGCTGTGTCATCAGTTTAGTGTACCACCTTGGACAGCTACACTGTCACTATACAAACAATGCATATTATATGTAGCTATTTAAATAGTGTATGCATTAGTTACATTTTAAAATGCAAATTCTATTTATTTGAGTTTAAGTTGTACCAAAATGCACCCAATCATATCAGAAAAAAAAAAAATACCTAAAAAGTGTTATCCAAGAGCACAATAAATGTGTGTGAAACTTCCCAATTTCTTTTGATCTCATTCCAGCTGAACACATTTAAAAATTAAGAGGTCTGTTAAAATAATGGCTAAGTTCCACCTCATAAAAATTCATTTACAATATAACTGTCTGAAGCCCTGCTAAAACTTGCTAAATAGCATAACAGCAAAATACATACTTCCAACATTTAATTAGAGATAGTATGGCAAGAGCAACCCCTGCCCTCCCCCCCACCCCACCCCACAAAAAATTAAAAAAGGAAGCTGGGTTACCTGACTGCCTTCCGCTTGCAGCAATTCTTGTTTTTCTTCTGGGCTCCTCTTCTGCTCAAATCTTTGAATAAATTCACAGTCTTCACCTGAAATCATCTGTCCTCTGAAAAACAAAATACGAAGCCATACGAACTTTTTGTATCTGTGTTATTTCAGGCCTTATTTCTTTCAAGATGCTATTTGACATGAGAGGCACTCTTCCTTTATTAAAGTCATAATAAACTTAGTCCTATCATGACTGCGTGAGGCACTCCTATTCTGCTGAGAGCCTCATGTGCAAAGGAATGAATAATTTAATAGGGAATAGGGCAGGGGTCTGCAACCTTTCAGAAGCGGTGCGTGTGTCAAGTCTTCATTTATTCACTCTAATTTAAGGTTTCATGTGCCAGTAATACAGTTTTTAGAAGGTCTCTTTCTATAAGTCTATAATATATAGCTAAACTATTGTTGTATGTAAAGTAAATAAGATTTTTTAAATGTTTAAGAAGCTTCATTTAAAATTAAATTAAAATGCAGAGCCCCCCAGACCAGCGGCCAGGACCAAGGCAGTGTGAGTGCCACCGAAAAATCAGCTCGAGTGACGCCTTTGGCATGCATGCCATAGGTTGCCTACCCCTGGAATAGGGAATAATTTAAAGATGCAATTCTGTGTCTCTTGACTACTCAACAGCATCACCTCAGTCATCCTTAGATTTCCTCCAAGCCGTGGAAGCACATAAGGAATCATTTGAGAGATGCAGTACTGGCTATATACATACTGAAAACAAGATCGGCAACACAACTATAATCCAGTTGAAAAAACATGTGCAAATACAAAACTTGTTAGTCTTATTTTATGAAATAAGAAGTTTTAATGCCAAAAATGAAGTGTGAGGGAACAGGAAATTTTTTTCGAAGTAAAGTTCTGGTTTCTAGGTCAGATTTTTACTTTTTCAAAACTGTTAACACACACTTGTGGTTTTAATCAGTTGATATGTGGTATTTAGAAGATGGTGACTATACCAATCTGACTCGACTTCTAACTGGGTTTGTGGGGTTGAAAAGGAATTTCCCCCCCAGATCAGATTGGCAGTTTTTCGCCTTCCTCTACAGCCTGTGGATGCAAGTCACTTGCCAGGATTAGCTAAGTAGATCTTACTAATCATTTCCCTGCCATTTCAGGGGCCTTGGTGCATCTTGTTTCCTCGTAATCTCTGCCAATGGCACGTTGTAGTTAGTGTCCTGTGAGCTATAATACTTTGTCTCCTATCAGTTGGTTAACATGTGGGTGCTAGGCCACCACAGAAGGTCAGAACAGAATTGGATGTAGTGGTCCCTTCTAGCCTTAAACTATGACCCAATGGACAGGTAAAGGATGGAAGGGGGCGGGGGGGAGGAGGACTTGAGCTAGTGTGTTCCACAGCTACTTCCTTTATCCATCCAAATCTGTAGTTGAAAGTCTGTTGTAGCTAAACATTAGCAACTGTAAAGAACATTAAGATAATTAAAGAGCCACCATTGGTGATATTTCCATTTATCAAACTGAGCTACAGGACTGGCAGAATCTTCTACTTATTACAATGCAAAAGTTATTCCCACACCTGATAATGAGCAGGACAAGGCAGCAGAAACAACACTTATTGTTTGGGTATAGTAAGGAAAATTATGTAGTCAAAGGAAGATGAAAATCCACAGCATTAATACTTGCCAAATATCACAGGTTAACACACAAAGGGACCAAGTTACAGAGGCTGAAGCTCTTCAGAGAAGTGGAGAATTGTGCATAAAGCCATCCAATGCCAAAATTAAACAGACTGGAAGTATAACATATTACTACTTCATGTTTCAGTTTTTCCAGCATTTTTAACTCTTTTTACATTTCCACTGAGTCAAAGGTCTTTTCCACCTACCAAAGCCACACAGAACAAGTTCTTCTAGTCAGCAATTTCCACAATCTGAGTCACTGCCTGCAGGTGGTCCATGATTAAAAATTGAGTAAAAACTCTGCCAGTTCTCAGGGCAGATTCAAGTGCAGTAATCCCTGTAGCGTGTTCACCAGGATTAGTGAAGTACAGAAAATGGAAGATCTGTAATACAACATGTTTATGCTTTTCCCTCTTCTGAATTAAATACCACTGTTACTTGGCCCATCCCAAAGTATCTCTGTCACAGGGTGACTGGCCCCTTTAAGGGGAGGTGGGGCCAGCCACACCTGTGCCATAATTGGATAGCTGCTTCCTGGTGTGAGAGGGTGGGACTAAGGAGGGCCATGTGACAGCTTAATGGACACCTGGGGCCTTATAAAATGATAGAGTGAGATCAATCTGCAGTAGAACCACAGGGAATGGAGCAGACTGCCGTGGAAGGCCCTGGCACAAGGGTCTGTAGGGCATTGGGTATTTCAGGCTAATCAGCCCAACCGTCCAGAGCTTTATACCACAACAGGGAAGGAGTCAAGAAGCAAAGCTCAGAAGGGGCTGAGCACAATACAGAAGGGGAACTAGCCTGGGAGATGAGTGCTCTATCCCAGAGCCAGAAAGACTCACACAGACAGTGAGAAAGGGGATGGGAACAGGGACAGAGAGTTGGGCTGAAGTTAATTCACAAAAAGGCAGAAGAACCTTCTCATCTGCTGTGACTACAGTTGGACTTTTGCTACCCCGGAAGAAGTTAAAATTGTGTTTGTGACTTGGCCGGTGGGCTAGGCCACATCATGACAGACTGGCATGGGGAGAGCTGAGGAGACCCATCTCAGGACAGGAAACTCAGGAAGGGTGTGCCAGCAGCTCCACACTTGACCAACAGGGGATGCTACAGGGCAGCCTGGCCCCAAAACCACCTCCCCGTTTTCACACTTATGTGAAGTTGCTACACTATATGTGGGGCACTACCAAATTCACGGTCCATTTTGGCCAATTTCACAGTCATAGGATTTTTAAAATAATAAATTTCATGTTTTCAGCTATTTAAATCTGAAATTTCATGGTGTTGTAACTGTAGGGGTCCTGACCCAAAAGCGGGTAGTGAGGGTGTCACAAGTTTATTGAAGGAGTGTCGAGGTACTGCCACCCTTACTTCTGTGCTGCTGTTGGCAGCGGCACTGCCTTCAGACCTGGGAGGCTGGAGAGTGGCAGCTGTTGGCAGCACCACCGCCAGCAGCGGCACAGAAGTAAGGGTGGCGTGGTATGGTATTGCTACCTTTACTTCTGTGCTGTTGCCTTCAGAGCTGGGCCCTCAGCTAGCAGCCACCACTCTCCGGCCACCCAGCTCCGAAGGCAGTGCACAAGGGTGGCAATACCACGACCCCCACTACAATAACCTTGCAACCCCTCTGCAACCCCCTTTGGGGTCAGGACCCCCAGTTGAGAAATGCTGGTCTCCCCTGTGACACCTGTATACTATAGGGTAAAAGTACACAAAAGACCAGATTTCACAGTCCATGATGCATTTTTCACGGCTGTGAATTTGGTAGGGCCCTAGCTATACGATAATACTTAACTGGCAAAACATTACCGGGTACAGTTTATAAGATTATACAAAAAGTGAGTTGAAATTGGTCCTCAAGGACCATATCAAATCATATTTTTGACAATCTAGCCAGGCTTCCCTAATTTTAGAAAGATTTCTAAGAACTCACTAGTTGAGGAGTCTTAAGGTTTATACTCAAATTAGGTTGCTAGAGGTCTGCAATCAAATACAGCTTCTGTATTCTTAAAAAGGACACTGATCAACCAGTTACGGCTTAAAAAATAGTGTTCTAAAAATATGGAGCTGCATTCCAAAGGGTCCAATGCAGCTTAGTGATGTATGATTTTTGTCCTTCCCTCCCTCCCTAAGAAAGTTGGATCCAGAAGACCCAGTGTTTGTATTTAGTAATAAGCATCAATGTAAACCTGTGTATATGCATGCCAAGATGGACTATGGGGGAAAATGAGGGAGATTAAATTACCATTTTGCCCCCACAGTAGGAGGAACATCACAATGATGTTCTCCTGATGATCTCTTCTAATCTGTGGGTGGGGAGCATTCCCCTGCACACAAGTGTATCAAGATTTCATTTTTATTTCAAGAGATAATTTTGGATTTTTAATATAACCAGATTTTCCAGGAACAGGAATACAGAATGAAGCCCTTGTTGTATTTTGTATTCTATTTTTGTATGCTTTGACATGTGAAGATTTTGTTGTTCAACATTTTGTTCTTAACACTGCCTCATAACAAGCCATTTCTCAGCATGCATAGGGGCCAACTCACCGCTACCAAAAAGATTTATAAAGCCAAGTCTCATTGGTCCCTTAAGACAGTGGCTTCTGGCAAGATGGAGGTAATTTTTATAACACAGCCCATGGAGACTGTGAAGCCCCCACGGATTAACAAACCTGTACAGTTTTAGTCAGCCAAGAGATTGACATGAGAGAACAATAATCAGTCAGCATTGGTGAAACTAGAAAATTCCATACAATGTAAAAAGTAATCAGAAAATATCCACTTCATTGTTTTTAGAACACTTCATACTAACATAGCACTTGTCATCTTCAAAGAACATTACAAACGTTAAATAAGATTTAAGAAGAGCCCTTGATTACAACTTTAGAGTTTGAGAAAGCAGTGCAAAAATAAGGCATGCGAGTTTATTTAAAAAAAAAAAAATCGGTAAAAAGGTTTATCAACTGTCAAAAAAAGCTTTCAAACAAATAAAGCTCTCTACTTTGATCTAACATTAAAGCTCAAGGAAATCAAAGGCAGAGGAAGACATTCCCTGGAAAAAAGGAAGAATTGAGGTTTAATATTTGTTTATTTATAAGTGCTAGTCTGAGCAGACATTTGTAGCACAGAGTTGTATAAAAGAAGTTTGACAGTTTAGTAAACAATTCATTAATATTTCATCAGAGACTTTGGGAATCTGAATAATGCCTTACCAATGTCAAAAATGCCACCTTCCAATCACTTCATTTTAAAATTAAAATGACTAGTTATCTAATAACCCCAAGGAGTCTCATGAATACCAATGTAAAAGCCATACAACCATGGCAGAAAAACCCAATCCTCCCCTTTGATGCCAGTGGTCAAGATTTTTCCCCATTATTAATATGTTGAGGTTTACCAATTCTTTACAATTAAAGGTTTAAGGCAACCAGCCTCCCCATTTCATAACCCTCTTCCCCCCCCCCACAGAATTATTCAATTGTACTGTTACTAAGACACAGTCAATAAAGCATTGTCCTGCAACCAAGAATGCAGCACAATGAGCTAGAGTGCATTTTGTTCAAGAAGTGCCAGATCTCACATATGCCAAGTCACCGTGTACCTTTTCTAGTGCTAGACAGCAAGTCAAATTCTTCACACTCAAAAAGGAAATAGTTTCACCAGATAGATTCAGATAATTGATAGATTCTCAATTCTAAGGCCAAAAGACCATTGTGATTATCTGATGCACCTGTAAAGCTTTACATTGGTAAGTCATTTGATTGTTAAATAGTTTTCCCATGTGATGTTACAGACTAATGTTATGTTCCCTTTAAGTATGAGCCACTCACACTGCTGCCCATTAATCGTACTACAACTCTGCCACTTATCCCATGGAACAAATAACTTTTTTTTTTTTTTTAAAGGCAAAATAAAGTCAATACTTCATTCGCACCCTGGATATGAGGCAGGCATTAGTAACTGCTATTATAGGACTGAAGAAGGCTGATGTTGGTTATTGTTCTATATAATTCTTAAGCAACAAGTGTTTGTAAGAGAGCATTTATAAAAAGCTCTTTGTCAGAGTAGTTGATACAGACACTTGTGATTAGTTTGGTTTTTCCATCATGCATTCCTCATGATAACTGTAGTTCCTGTTTTGTTCACATGACACAGCAAAGTGAAACTGGCTGTTTTAAACAGAATATTAGACACTTCTATTAATTACTATTGGTACCACCCCATACTCACTTTATCAGCATGTCAAGATGCAAAGTTTTTACCCAAGTGCCCTTGGCACGTGATGCTTTATGACAGTATTAGGGGACACTCATATGATCTGATTGCTTGACTGGTTTAATAATCATATTCAAGTTTATATAGAGGGAATGGCTTCTGTGCAATTGTACCAGCACAAACTGCACCAAGCAGAAAAAAAATCTCTAAAAATGTTTTAAAGGCAAGAAATTATAAAAACATTGACATACGATTTGATTTTAGTCAATTTCAAAAAATTAAAGCTGACTCTCTCTTTACAAATAAAATCCACAACCACCAAGAATGTAAATACCCCTTTTTAAAACACTTGGCGATCCTCGGAAGGCAAAGTGTGAACTATTATGCATCACACAACTCACTCAAACATCAAGTGTTCTTGTATGTTTGCATCCTACAGTACAGTACTGTAGTTTTCTAAATGCAAGAGCATGGATTCTGAGAAGGGTATCTACTGGTTCCAATAGAGCAGCAGTTCTCAAACTGTGGGTTGAGACCGCAAATTGGGTCACGACCCCATTTTAGTGGGGTCGCCAGGGCTGGCTTAGACTTGCGGGGGCCCGGGGTTGAAGCCCGAGCCCCACTGCCTGGAACTGAAGCCGAAGCCAGAGGGCTTCAGCCCTGGGCAGCAGGGCTCAGGTTACAGATCCCCTTCCTGGGGCTGAAGCCCTTGAGCTACAGCTTCCCCCCCCCCCACACACACACACACACACACCCACCCACAGTGGTAGGGCTCGGGCTTTGGCCCTCCCACCCAGGGCAGTGAGGCTCAGGCGGGCTCAAGCTTCAGTTCCCCTCTTCCCCCACCCTTCTGGGGTCATATTGTAATTTTTGTTGTCAGAAGGGGGTGCAATGAAGTTTGAGAACCTCTGCAGTAGAAGACTATTTTACCGTTTTTTAAAGTCTCCTTCAGGAAAGGGAAACCTGGCTTCCCTCAAGTGAAATATTCTGATTTTACAGTGCAGCAGCATGAAGACAATGTTTTCTACAGTCTATACACAAAATTAAGTGTAAACTACTACACAAAGGCTGTTAGTTTTTTTGTTTTGTTAAGACTATTGACCCTAGTTAGAATTACACCCAAAACTAGGTAAACGGACATTTCGGTATTAAAATAATGAATTCTCAGTTCAATTAATTTGCAAAACTGACAATATAGTCAATGACAAATGCAGAAAATATTTTCAGTTATAATGATACTACCTAAATATTTTAAGTTCTTGCAGACATGCTACACATTCTGAAATCAAACACTGCCAGTAAACACAGCTACATGTTTTGTGTAATTTGACTTTTTGTTTACATGCATAACATTCAGAGGCAGGATAAACAATACACTAGTTAGACTTAGACTAAACTGACCCTGTACTAGAGAACTCAGGACCTAGATACTGGCATATACTAGAATTTGAGCAACTGTGAGCAAGCAACTTTACTCCAGCAATGCAGAATGGGCAGAGGTGAACTTTGGAAGACACCTCTCCTGTGTGCTTTAAAACCACTATTTAATGTAATTTTAAAACAGCTCATAAAATATAACTAACAGCATATATACCACTTATAAAACCACAAATAAATAAAATGGCACCTCGAGAAAACTGAACATAAAATCTTATCCCAATCTAGGGCCAAAACCAGAAGACCTGATTTGAGACAGGCCTCCATTTTTGAGGGCACATGAAATGTGCTAACAGTTTTATCTATGGACTGTCAGCACAGCATCTCAGATAATCTTAACTCTCAGAATGGAGCATGAAAGAGGCGCTCTCTAAAATAATCAGGATCAACCCACATAGGTCAATCACCACTTTGAACTGCATCAAGAAATAAATCAAATGCAAATGTTATCTGTATTATCATAGCACACAGGAGCCCCAGTCATGAACCAGGACCCCACTGTTCTAAGCGCAGTACAGTCCCCAACACGTGTTGTCGACCAAGCACTAGTGCACTATGCTTCATTCTAGAAACATCACTAAGTAAATGGGCAGTTGCATTCTGCGCTAGCGAACATTCCCAAATGGTCCAAAAGTATAGCTCCATCTTGACTGAACATGTTGCAGTAATCTAATATGGAAATAGTGGAGGCCATACACATCAGGAAAAGTCACAAATTTTCATTCCTCCAGGAGCTGCCAAGGATAACAAGGTTCAGCATCTTGAGAACAAAAGGCAGGCATACTCTCTCAATAAAGGGACCATACCACCTTTCTGCCATCTTCTCATGATGGTCTCCCATCGTTCTAGCATCATAGAAACTTAGAGATGGAAGGGACCTCGTGGACATAGTCCCATCCCCACTAATGCTGACACAGTACCAACCATACCTAGACCTTTGCTGGCAGGCGTTTGTCTAACCTGTTCCTAAAAACCTCCAATGACAGGGACCCCTCCACCTCTCCTGGAAGCCTATTCCAGAGCTTAGTAGCCTTATAGTTAGAAAGGTTTTCCTAGCATCTAGCTTAAATCTCTCTTGTGCAGATTAAGTTGATTACTTCTTGTCCTAGCTTCAATGGACATGGAGAATATTTCATCACTGTCCTCACTATACCAGCCCTTTTGAAGACTATTATTAGGTCAACCCTCAGCTTTCTTTTCTCAAGACTAAGCATGCCTAAATTGTTCAACTTTTCCTCATATAGAAGGTTTAAAAAACCGGACCTCTTTTTTGCTTCTCTACTCTGGGTTCTCCTCAGTTTGCCCACATCTTTCCTAAAGTGCGGTGCGCACCACTGGACTCCAGTGGGGGCCTCACCAGTGCCAAGTAGAGTGGAACAATTAACTCCTGTATCTAACAAACACCACTCAAGTTAATATACCCCAGAACGATATTAGCTTGTTTTGCAACTGCATCACACTGTTAGTTTGTATTCATTTTGTGATCCACTACAACTCCCAGACCCTTTTCTGCTGTACTATCGCCTAGCCAATTAGTCCCCATTTTGCAATTGTGCATTTGACCTTTTCCTTCCTAACTGCAATACTTTGCACTTGTCTTTACTGAATTTCAGACCAGTTCACCCACTCGTAAGGTTCTTCTTAATTCTAACCATATCCTCCAAAGTGCTTGCAAGCATTCCCAGCTAAGTGTCACCCGCAAATTTTATAAGCATTATCAAAGTCTTTAATGAAAATATTGAATTGTATTGGACCAAACACAGACCCCTGCAGAACCCCACTATATACACTCTCCCAATTTGACAGTGAACCATTGAAAAGTACTTTTTATGTCGGGTTTTTCAACCAATTATGCACCCACCTTATAGTAATTTCAGCTAGACCACCTTCCCCTACTTTATTTATAAGACTATCATGTGGAAGACTGTCAAAAGCTTTACTAAAAATCAAGATAAATCACGTACACTGCTTCCTCCCATCCACTGCAGTAACCCTGTCAAAGAACGAAATTAAGTTGGTTTGGCATGGATTTGGCTATTGCTTATCACCCTCTTATCCTCTAGTTGTTTTCAAATTGATTGTTCAATAATTTGTTCCAGTATCTTCTCATGTATCAAAGTTTGTCAGACTGGTCTATAATTCCCTGGGTCCTCTTTTTAAAGATAGATACTATGTTTGCCCTTCTTCAGTCCTCTGGGACCTCACCCATCCACTATGAATTCTCAAAGACAATTGCTAATGGTTCCAACATCACGTCAGCTAAATCCCTAAGCACTCAAGGGTGAATTTTGCCAGGCCTTGCCAACTTAAATACATCTATATTATCTAAATATTCTTTAACCTGTTCTGGCTTGTGTTCCTTCCTTCTTGTTAATATTAATTGTGTTAAGCATCTGGTCACAATTTTTTACTTTTTTGTATGAAGAATTCTAGGATAGTTAAGCCTGCTCGGACACTTCTTATGAAATAAGAGTGGCTTTGTTCAGTTTAGCTTACACCCCTTCCAAAGCAACGCAAGCTAAACCTAACAAACCCATTCTTATTCCATAGTAAAAGTGTCCACACAAGCAGTTATACCAGTATAACTATACCAGTTTAAATTCACTACTTTCCCAGGTAGACAAACCCTCAGGCATAGAGAGATGAAGTGTTCACACTCCCACTTCAATTAGATTAATTAGACATTAAGGCCTGGGAGCTCCAGGGGTTCCCGCAACCTCCATGACTTCAGCCCATGGCAACCAGGAGCTGCATGGGGTCCCCACCAGAGGCAGCAGGGGTACCCCACAGCTCCCTGCCCTTGCGGGTGGCAGGGGACCCTGCAGCTCCTGACCACTGCAGGCTGAAGTCACAGAGGTCGCTGGAAGTCACAGATTCCGTGACTTCCACAACCTCCATGACTAAACCATAGCCTTAACTATAACCTAAAACTGATTCTGGAAAGGACTCTTTACAACTCTAAAGCTCACCATCTCTACTATGAAACTGACCTAAGAACTCTACTCATATCTGTACGTATAATGATCTTTTAACCAATACTCTCTCTCTTCTTTTTCTAATAAATGTTAGCTTAGTTAATAAGAATTGGCTGTAAGCGTGTATTTGGGTAAGATCTAAGATATTCATTAACCTGGTGGGTAACGTGTCCGATCCTTTGCGATTGGTAGAACTTTTTATATGATGAACAAGATTTTCAGTAATCCTTATCATATTTGATTTGGCTGTCTGGGTGGATGCTCAAGGCTGGGTTCCTTTAAGGGAACTGTATTTCTGGCTTCTGGGTAACCAGTAAGGTATTGTAGAAGCTGTTTTGTTGCTGGCTTGGTGAATCTAAGTATTAGAATAACTAGCAGTTTTGGGGATTGTCTGCCCCATGCTTTACAGTTTGCCTTAATTAAGCAACTTCAGCATGGCCCCCTCGGGACACCACACAAACTGGCAAAAAGCCTCAATCTCAATGCTATTATACAGCAACTCCTCACTAAACATTGTAGTTATGTTCCTGAAAAATGCTACTTTAAGCGAAATGATGTTAAGCAAATCCGATTTCCCCATAAGAGTTAATGTAAATGGGGGGGGGAGGAGAGAGTTAGGTTCCAGGGAAAAAATTTTCACCAGACAAAAGACATAAGTTTTAAACAAACAATACTGTACACGGCAATGATGATTGTGAAGCTTGGTTGAGGTGGTGGAGTCACAGGGTGCAAGAGGGTGGGCTATTTCCCAGGGAATGCTTTGCTGCTGAATGATGAACTAACACTCAGCTGAGCCCTCAATGGTGAGCACATTGTTGTTAGTGTAACTTCACATTCTACAAGGCAGCACCAATGGAGGGAGGAGACAATATACGCATGGCAGTGGCTGCAAACATTCCCTGCGGAAACTGAACGTGATGATGAACCCACTCAAGCACAATCACTCCCTCCAGTTTCCAAAGTGGCGGGGGGGGGGGGGTAGGAGGAGGTGCATGTGTGTGTGTGTGACACAGAGACGCACCCAGTGTGTGTGAGTGAGTGACATACACATCCCATGTGTGAGAGAGAGAGATGCACATTGCCCCTTTAAGTAAGCTGACCCCACTGTAAGTACACTGCCTTTTTAAGTAGATCAGCAAGTTGAGACCGCAGTTGCTGCCAGCAAGCTCCCTCCAGCCCCCTCTGTCCTGAGCTCTGTTGTGTGCACCCCCCAGCTCTGTAGAGATAGGGTACAGGAGCGGGGGAAAGGGGACACCCTGACATTAGCACTCCTCTTCCCTCCCTCCCCCCGCACAGCAAGCAGGTGGCTCCCGGGAGCAGCTCCAAAGCAGATTGCAGGAGCGGCACATGACAGTGGGGGGAGGAACACCTGAACTGCCTGACAATTGATAGCCTGCTGGGCAGCTGCCACACAGGGAGCTGATGGGGGGGGGGGGGTGCCAGCCCACCCTGGTTCCAAGCCCCCACCAGCTAGCTCCAACAGGCTGCTCTTCCTGCAAGCAGTGGACAAAGCAGGCGGCTTCCAAACAACATTACAAGGGAGCATTGCGCAGCTTTAAGCGAGCATGTTCTCTAATAGATCAGAGATGTAACAATGAAACAAGGTTAACCGGGACGTTAAGTGAGGAGTTACTGTACAGGCAAAACTTTGCTATTGCTAGTATACCTACTTTGTTCAGGGGGGGGCTCAGAGGTTGGACTAAGCCATGATAACAAAATTGCAGTTTTGTCAGTATAAGCTCCATACAATCCGAGTGATTTGCAAGTACAGTACACCTATACTGGCAAAGCACTTCTCATGTAAACCTGGCCTCAGTCCTGTGCTTTTCCTATTTGGCCATGCTTTTTGGGAGGAAACACTGTTCCAATGGTAGGTGGAATGTAATCAATTTTAGTAAACTTGTCTTCAAAACAATGTTTCTGAGGACCACGTATTGAATTCAAAAAACAAAGTTCCTTTTCTTGAAATAAGTCCATAGGAAATTATCCCAGCTATTTCCATTCACTGTAGGTTTTTTCCACTTTTATAGTGTCATGATAGAATGACACTTCTCATGTTACACGTCATAATGGATATTCACAAGAATCCACAAGCTAGTAGAAAATGCAGCTGTCAATGATTCACGGTCAGTTTATACTTACTGGAGATAGGACTGCCAGTTTACTTTGTTTGCCCGAACTTCAGCAGCTTTGGCAGCAATTATGTTTGTTGGGACAGCAGCATCCACAGCACCTCTGATATCCATTTTAATCTCGATTTAAAATCTGTTCAGAAATACATTATGAGTCAGATCTGAGACAAGTACAATAAATTAGGAACACAGACAGACTATGTGCCCAAGATTTCCAGCAGTTTTTAAAATGATTTTAGGTGTCCAATTTGGGACACCTTAAAGGAGATAGTTTTCACAGTGTGGGCACCACGTATTTTCTAAAAATAAGGCCTCTTTATGGAATCTCAAGTCTGGCATCCCCCTCCCCCCACCCAAAAAAAAAAAACCCTAGGAAACCACAGGTTGCTTTTGAAAACTTGGCCTGTACTTCTAAATCATACATCTTCCTCTTCCATTAATTTTAAGTCACAATGAAAAAACATTGTGCTCGTGCAATGATGTGAAAATATTTCATGGGATAAGGTATATACTAAAACTAATTTAAATATTAATTGATTGTCTGCTGTTTATGTTGCATAGAAATTTTCTCCAAAACCCATTCACAATGGAGGATAATTGTCAGAGGCTAAAGCATTTTTTACTACCTCTTTTAAGTAGTTCTTTAGCTAAATAAGAATATAAACTCTTCATGGGTGTAAGCTTTGGTTGTTGATAAAGGGATGATGTTTGGAGATGCATAGACCTCAATTCTGACAGTCACATCAAAGACAGCACTTGAAAGACTTACAAAAGCATAAACAGTGGGAAAACAAACCTATACACGAGTTACTTTCAAACAAATTGTATTTGACAAAAGTCTTCAACTCTTCCTTTAAAAAGCTGAAAATTTCTTCATACCAAGCTTCAGCCTTGGAGATCTGCAGGGCTTGAAAAATATCCACTTGCCTGTGGCAAAAAGGACATTTATGAACAATTTAAGATTTCCTTTTCTATATTTAAAAAAAAAAGTTTCTGGTCTTATGGTTAGGATGACCTTCCCAATGTGAACATAGTGTTCACTGATGCAGTGAGTGTACAGGCATCTCCAGTGCTAGCTGCTCCATTTTCCTAATCTGCAGCAGAGTGAAAACTATTGATAATGAAAGGTGTACATAAGCAGAAGTTAAACTGACAAGAATCAAAGTCAGGTCATCTTATTTTGCTGTTGATTAGTCAAGGTCAATACTTAAGCTATTCACTGGAGAGTGAGGATGTCAGAGTGTAGCAGACACATGTCACACCACCTCCACAGCAGCCAGAAAACTGAGGGAATATTAGAGCAGTAGAGATTTCCATCAGCCTTCACAACAGGTTAGAGACTGTGGTGAGGATGTACATAGAGAGAGTATCTAAGGAAGAAAGTTTAAAAAAGCAACAATGCAAAGAGATAAAAAGGGACAGACGTGCATGGAGAAAGGAAGATGGAGAGGAAACAGACATTAATGGCAACACAAGTAAAACAGAAACATCACGGTCTATTTTAGGACAGAAACAAAAACGGAGTGAAGCCAGAAAACAAAAGAAGGCAAAACAGAGTATGTTAATTAAAAAGATTGTAAACAGAATTTAAACACAGTACAAAACTGTTGTAATCCTTTATATTGCAGGAAGAGTTGCAATAGAGGCAAGGCAGCACAGGTATTTTTCACTTATGTGAGTACACAAAGTCATTGGGTTAGTAAATGTTCAGTAAGCTTTTCAAGGTGGGTAACACCAACAGGTCAGAAAGGTCAGTCAGGAACAGTAAACAATTAACCATAGGGTATGCAATATTAAGACAATCATAGGCATGGAAAAAATTATAGCAAAATAAACTAAGCAGCATTTGCAATAAGAAGAGCCCAGAAGAGCCAAGCTCCCGCATTTACTCCGCAACAGAAAATGAGAAGAGTTCGTGAAGTGACACAAAGTTTCTCACTGTTTCATTTAGACACAATGAAAGCCATGCATGAAAAAATTCTCTAAGAAGAAAAAAAGGAAAATAAAAACAGGTCAGACTGAACTTATCCCATCCCACTGTTATGTATTCCTGTGTGTTCTGCTCTCCATATCAGAGTCTGGCTGCATCAATAATGAAGTTGCTCCAGCTTTAAAGAAACGTTTCCCAAACATATCTGAGACGTTTTAAAACTTAGGAAGTTATTTGAATAAAGATTGCTTCAAAGAACTGCATTTTTGCAACTCCAGAAGTAGCCCTAAAAGTAACTTGAAAGCGGTATGACTTGTACCCAGGAGCTCTCAATTAGAAAAGGCACAGATGTCCTATTCAGCATGTATCACATAATTTAGGCCTCATTTAATGTAGTAATTTGTCTTACAGCTAGTCATTCCCCTAGGGACATCAAGTCTTGCTTCTCAAGAACTAGCCAAAAATCAGAAGTCTTCACTGGCATATCATGCTACATAAATATTTACCCTTTGGCAATAACAGTAACACTAAGTCTCAATATCACAGACAGCGACCTTCACAAACCTTTCTCTTTCCTTTACGGCCTAATCTCCATCGGACTGATTTCACAACAAGGAGTGTGTTTGCAGCAGGTTGAAGCCTGGCAGGAGCAGGAACTCTACACACCCTAAACTAGAACTACCTCACCCAACCAGCCTGGAGGTCTTTGACCACCACCACAAAGAAGCAGAATCTCTCTTCACCATTTTCTACTCCCCCATACAACCCCTCACTTCTATTATTGAATAAAAAAGCAACTTTACTTCCCATTATTATTTCATGGAGGAAGAGAAAATAAATACACCCTTCAACATTGCACTTTTGGGAGCTTTACTGTGAACACACCAGCATGTTCGTTGTGCCCCTTAAAGGGCTCTATGACCTAATTCTTAAGAGGAAGTAGCAGGGTCCATTTTAAATGCTTATCCGACTAGTGGGGACTGGAAGAGAGGGTTTAGGAAGCTCAAGAATGGGGAAGTTAGAGGCAAGCAGGAGCAGGCCAAGAGAGAACTGAATGGGGGTGCAGCACTTTGCTGTACACAAGCAGCCTGCAGAGCCCAGCAGACTGCGCTGGTGTTACAGACGGGTGCAGCAGTCACATTGCAGGATCCCAGCACTGATGTACCCAGGCTGCCCACAAAACCTTAGGAGGGGCCTTGCCGCTCCATGCACTGCTAAGGGGCGTCTAAGTAAAGCAGCTTCAGAGGAGGCCTCGGCGAGAGCCTGAGCCCATTACCCTTCTCCCGCGAACCCACCGAGCAGCTGCGCAGCAGAGAGCCCTCCGAGCAAGGCAGCGACCTCAACGCCGGGGCAGGGAGGTGCTCGCGGGGGGCGCCACCCCGAACTCTGCCCCAGCCCGCTCCGGGCTCCCAGCACCGCGGCAGCCCGGGGGCGCTGAGGCAGCGGCCGAGCCCGCTCCGTTGTTCTCCCCGCTCGCACCCAGGGAGGGGCAGAAGGGGGAGCAAAGCCCCCGCCCCCACCTCCAAGCGGGGCGGGGTGGGGAGCCGCTCTTACCCCCTCAGTCTGTGGCCGGGCCCGCTGAGCGTCTCCGGCAGCGGCGCTGAGCTCCCGGGCTCCGCAGCTCCAGGGCAGCTGAGGAACACGGCTGAGACAGCGGGGGCGGTCATGTGACAGCACTCACCTGACTGCACAGCCCGACGGCGGCCGGGAAGGCCCAGTTCGCGCAGTCACAGCGCGCACGCTGAGGACGAGGGCGGGGTTGCCTCGGTTGCTGGGGTTACTGCTCGAGCTGGCCGGGTCCTTCTTTGAAACACGTTCCAAGCCGACCTGGCTGCGGCTGGCAGAGCCAAGTGTGCTCTGGAGAGAGCCAGAAGCCACTAGGCTAACCAGTGCCTGCTCAAGGGAGCTTCCATGGGTCTTAGGCCTCCAGCCAGCACCTGGCCATAGGCAGGGACCTGCGTCCCTCTCCCTCCAGACTGGGGGTTACAGCCCCTTTGCAATTCACTGTGATCATCCCAGTCGCTCTGCCCTTAGTGCAGCACCTGCTGCTCACTCTGTGTCAGGAATGATGACGCAGCCCAGTACAGTTAGTTTAGGGCAAAAGCATTACAGAGAAAACATCTACATGCAAACTGAGCTTGCCAGCTGCCACCCATCTTCCACATGGAGACCCCAGCAGGTTCCAGTCCTTCAAACCCTTCCAGCAGGGTTTTGACTTCTCTCAGTTACAGTTTCATGTTAGTTTTAGGGTCAAAATGAGGACCTCTTTCTCTTCCTTTCTAAGGAAACTACAACGCATTGATGTTCTTCCTGAAAACACCATCCTGGCCACCATGGATGTAGAAGCACTTTATACCAATATTCCACATGAGGATGGACTACAAGCTGTCAGGAACAGTATCCCTGATGAGGCCACAGCAAGCCTGGTGGCTGAGCTTTGTGACTTTGTCCTCACCCACAACCACTTCAGATTTGGGGACAACTTATACCTTCAAGTCAGTGGCACTGCTATGGGTACTCGCATGGCCCCACAGTATGCCAACATTTTTATGGCTGACTTAGAACAACGCTTCCTCAGCTCTCGTCCCCTAATGCCCCTCCTCTACTTGCGCTATATTGATGACATCTTCATCATATGGACCCACAGAAAGGAGGCCCTTGAAGAATTCCACCTGGACTTCAACAATTTCCACCCCACCATCAACTTCAGCCTGGACCAGTCCACACAAGAGATCCACTTCCTGGACACTACAGTACAAATAATTGATGGTCACATAAACACCACCCTATACCGGAAACCTACTGACCGCTATACGTACCTACATGCCTCCAGCTTCCATCCAAGACACATCACACGATCCATTGTCTACAGCCAAGCCCTAAGATACAACCGAATTTGCTCCAACCCCTCAGACAGAGACAAACACCTACAAGATCTTTATCATGCATTCGTAAAACTACAATACCCACCTGGGGAAGTGAGGAAACAGATTGACAGAGCAAGACGGGTACCCAGAAATCACTTACTGCAGGACAGGCCCAACAAGGACAATAACAGAACACCACTGGCCATCAGATACAGCCCCCAGCTAAAACCTCTCCAGCGCATTATCCACGATCTACAACCTATCCTGGAAAATGATCCCTCACTCTCACAGACCTTGGGAGGCAGACCGGTCCTCGCTTACAGACAACCCCCCAACCTGAAGCAAATACTCACCAGCAACTACACACCACACCACAGAAACACCAACCCAGGAACCTATCCCTGTAGCAAACCTCGTTGCCTACTCTGTCCCCATATCTACTCTGGCAACAGCATCAGAGGACCCAACCACATCAGCCACACCATCAGGGGCTCATTCACCTGCACATCCTCTAATGTCATATATGCCATCATGTGCCAGCAATGCCCCTCTGCCATGTACATTGGCCAAACGGGACAGTCCCTCCGCAAAAGAATAAATGGACACAAATCGGACATCAGGAATGGTAACATACATAAGCCAGTAAGTGAACACTTCAATCTCCCTGGTCATTCTATTACAGATTTAAAAGTCACTATCATTGAACAAAAAAACTTCAGAAACAGACTTCAAAGAGAAACAGCAGAACTAAAATTCATTTGCAAATTCAACACCATTAATCTGGGCTTGAATAGGGACTGGGAGTGGCTGGCTCACTACAGAACCAGCTTTTCCTCTCCTGGAATTGACACCTCCTCATCTATTATTGGGAGTGGACTACATCCACCCTGATTGAATTGGCCCTGTCAACACTGGTTCTCCACTTGTGAAGTAACTCCCTGCTCTCCATGTGTCTGTATATAATGCCTGCATCTGTAACTTTCACTCTATGCATCCGAAGAAGTGAGGTTTTTACTCACGAAAGCTTATGCCCAAATAAATCTGTTAGTCTTTAAGGTGCCACCAGACTCCTTGTTGTTAATGAGGACCTCTGAGTCTTTTCTTTGTCAGCTGGGCATCCTGAACCCCATCTGAAGCAGTATATATAGTTCTCCACAAGGGGAGATACTTCCCTTCAGTTATTTACCATTCCCAGGATTTGCAGTAATTATCCCTCACTGATTTAAATTCCTGGATGAAGTTCAGCAAACCTCCACCATGGAGCCAGAATACAATCCCTGGCTCACGCAGATACATATAATGTTTAAATATACACACGTTTTTGAATAATCTCTGTGTCCATAGCATCTGGCGCACCTCAGTATAACAGTCTTTTGAAGATTCAACACTTCCAAGGTCTCATATCTGTCACAGTAGCTACGGGGGTTTCAAGTGATTTAACTGAAAGCTAACTTCCTTTCTTTAGAAAAAAAAATTGTTTTTAATGAGAAATGGAATATTTAAAGCTAGGGAAATTCCAAAAGTTAAGGTTTCATCTGCAAAATTAATTAAATTGTATTTTCTCTGTTTTCCTTGTGTTATTGAAGCCGGAGAACTGGATCCTGGGTTGCTCACCTCCCAGCTGAGTTTTCTAACCACCAGGCAGTAAAGTGAGGCACCTGTGCTTTCTCTCTCCTTCTGTCTCCAGATGAATGACTACCTCAGTGTTTATACTAGAGCTCTCAATTAATTGCAGTTAACTGAAGCAACTAATGCAAAACAAATTAACTAGATTAAAAAAATTAGGCACGATTAATTGCAGTTTTAATCACTCTGTTAAACAATAATAGAATACCAATTTAAAGTTTTTATAAATATTTTTAAATGTTTTCTACATTTTCAAACATTGCTTTCAATTACAACACAGATTACAATGTGTACAGTGCTTACTTTATATTATTATTTTTTATTACAAATATGTGTAATTTAAAAAAGATAAATAAAATAAATAGTATTTTTCAATTCACCTTATACAAGTACTGTAGTGCAATCTCTTTATGGTGAAAGTGCAACTTACAAATGTAGAATTATTTTTTTTAACATAACTGCACTCAAAAACAAAACAATGTAAAACTTTACACCCTACAAGTCCACTCAGTCCTCCTTCTTGTTCAGCTAATCGCTAAAACAAACAAGTTTGTTTACGCTTCTTATTCACAATGTCACCTGAAAGTGAAAAAAGGCATTCGCACGGCACTGTTGTAGCTGGCGTTGCAAGGTATTTAAGGGCCAAATATGCTAAACATTTCTATGCCCCTTCATGCTTTGACCGCCATTCCAGAGGACATGCTTCCATGCTGATGACTGGTTCTGCTCAATAACGATCCAAAGCAGTGCAGATCGATGCACATTCATTTTCATCATCTGAGTCAGATGCCACCAAGAGAAGGTTGATTTTCTTTTTTGGTGGTTCAGGTTCTGTAATCTCTGCATCAGAGTGTTGCTCTTTTAAGACTTCTGAAACATGCTCCACATCTCATCCCTCTCAGATTTTGGAAGACACTTCAGATTCTTAAACCTTCGGTTGAGTGCTGTAACTATCTTTAGAAATCTCATAACGGTACCATCTTTGTGTTTTGTCAAATCTGCAGTGAAAGTGTTCTTAAATCGAACAACATATGCTAGGTCATCATCCGAGACTGCCAAAACACGAAATATATGGCAGAATGCAGTTAAAACCACGGAGCAGGAGACATACAATTTTCCCCTAGGGAGTTCAGTCACAAATTTAATTAACACTTTTTTTTAATGAGGGTCATCAGCATGGAAGCATGGCTCTCCCTTCTTGTCTCATCTCAGTTCATTCTCTCTCCCTCTCTCACACACACACATCTTTTGTTTTAGGTGGGGGCTTATGCTTACACTAATGCTAATGGAAAGGTGAGTTCATACCTATCAATCTGAACTGGGTTTTAATTCAACCTACAATGAGGTTTCACCTAGCTCATAACAATATCTTTGTGGATATGTCTACATTGCGATTAAAGACCCATAGTACAGCCATAGCTGGCCTGGGTCAGCTGACTCAGGCTCACACGCATGCTATAAAATGGCAGTATTCAGGCTCAGGCTGGCACCCGGACTCTGAGACCCTGTCCCCTTGCACCAAGCTGACCATCTACACTGCAATTTTTAGCCCTGCAGACTGATCCCCATGAGCCCGACTCGGGTGAGCCCTCTCTGAGACTTGGTGCCATGGGATTTTCATCACACTGTGGGCAGCATGCTTATTTCTATGTGAACAAAGATATCAACAGATTCATTCATCTGATGCTGTGGATTAATTAACACATTTCAAGATTTAACTAACACATCTGCGTGCTCTTGCAAATTGCTACATATATTAATATTTCCGCCATATAAAAAGTTTCAAGGCCCTTTTCACAGTGTTTGTGTTGGGCAACCATGTATAGTTTACGCAGTTCTGGTTGCTAGTGGAAAAGACTCCGCTCATTCTGAATAGAAATCTGTTGCTCGGAAAACATACTTGCAGGTAGGTTTTGGTTTCTGGCACTGAGTGGTCCACTTAGATCTAGTCTCGTGCTTTTGTAAGTGTTTGTGTCCTGCTTTCTCATGAAATTTATGGTAATCCCTGCTTCGACTCAGGTCTTTAGCACAGTACTTCAGTGCTTCTGCGAGGGCTCCTGGCTACAGTCATCTGTAATAAAAGATATTCGCTTTGTCTCCCCTAAGTTCAAGTCACTTTAGAAAGGATGATAAGTATCACTAACCCCATTGTACAAATGGGAAAACTGAGGCATGAAGGAGTTATGTGATTTTCCCAAGTCACACAGCAAGCAAGTAGCAGAGCCAGAAGTAGGATCCATTTCCTCATGCCTAGCTTCTGGTGCACTCACTCACTAGGAGTTGAAAACCATCTTTGTTTTGGTTTGAATTTAAGGCACAGCACTTAGGTGCTGTAAAATATACCTGCTGTCAGAACCACAGCTTTTAGGAATTCTGCCAACATTTACTCAAATATAATTGTAACCCACTGGCTTGCATGTGTTGTGTCCCCATCTGTGTCCAGTCCACAGACAAGGTGAGTCTGTAGCTGCTGCAGAGCCTGTCTGTTTAATTCAAGCTGCAGAGACAAGTGTCTAGTTTTTGATGACCCTGGGTTCTAGCCCCAGAGGTGGCTGTCATGTAATATTTAGAAAAATGAATAGAAAGACACAAAATGAAAGTTATTTCTGGTGAAAAAAATATTCAATCTTTACAACCCAAAAGGTTAAAATGGATTATTTTCACAAACTGCTCTGCCCCAACTGTCTGGTGTCACTCCCTCCACACCAGCCTGTGGAGCCGATCATCACGGGAGTAATGTGCATCCCACAAAGGATGTTGTGTATGAGAGACACTCCTCTTGTTCCAGGGAATTCAATCAAGGAGACTCCAAACTGCCCCTTAATCTGGGATGTGTCGTGATCTAGCCTGTGTTGGTTCCTGTTCTTTCTAGGATGCTTAGTGTCATCTGTCGCCAATTCCCTGTTCTCTTATATGTCTATGAACAACACCTAGCAAAATGGGGCAGCCATCTCCATTGCAGTCTCTAGCTGCCTCTTGAGTATATGTTATAACTGTGCTGTGGTAAAGTAATTTAAAAATCATCCCACCAGGTTTCAGTTATATGCTATTGTTCACCATCATTTAATAATAGTTGTGTTTTTTGATTGTCTGTCATCTGCTTTACATGTATGCACGCTCTACTCTCTCCCAACCCAATGGCTGATGTTGCTGACAAACCCATATAGTGCAAGAGAAAAATGAACAAAGACACAGCCAGACACTGTCACAGGATGCTACTTCAGCTACTCTATGAGCAGCGCAGTCTCGCCTGTTTTTATAGTTTCTTATTCACAAACACACCCAGTCTGTTTCTTCTCACCACATGTACCTTTAATCCTCACTTTCCAAACATGGCAGGACGTTGGACAGGGAACACGGCAGTTGGAGCCTTTCACACAGCTTTCTTTCCTCCATCCTGTTCACGCTCCAAGCTCCCGCCTTGGTGTGTCTTTCATTCCGGGCCTTGCCCACAGCTAGCTCCTCCTGGAAGCAGACTGTGCCTCTGCCCTCTCTCTCTGCTAGGTAATTCTGATCTATCACTCCTGGATCCATGCTCCCTTCTTGAGTACTTCTCTCCCTCTTCGCCACCCCCTCCCCCCCAAGTCCTTCAGTGTATCAGTTCTCTGAGCTTGCTATGATATCATTAAACAATGCATCTGGAAGGTTACCTGGAGGGTCTACCATCAATATTTCTTTGCACAGACCCACAGTTGAGGTCTCCCTCTCTGTCCTCAGTTCTTTGTACATAAGGGAAACTGAGTCTAGTAAGTTCCTATCATCACTGCACAGGGCAACAACTTTACCACACCCACGCTCTGACACAAATTTTCCTTACTTCCAATGGAATGACTGCTATGGGGTAAGCATGCTTTTCCTCCATGTATACAGTGGACTAGCAACCTCTTCCCCTTCTATCGTCACTGCAGTCTAACCAAGGTTCTCCGTACAAGGGAACACACAACTGCCGAAACCACCACACCCCTTCTGGTTCTCCAGTCTATTTTGATGGGAATTGTCTTTATTCTAGATCTGCCTTTTACGCTCGCCCACCCACAGAACTCTGCCAACCTACAGTCTTCACAGTATTGGAGCCACTTTAGCACCCTGGTCGCTACAGATGCACCCTGTCACAGACACCAGCCACAGGAGAGTCACAGTCAAGGTGTATGCTTCCTAAAGAGATCACTATTACTCTTAGTACCAAGAGTATAATGTTCCTTTAATAAAACATGGGGGAAGCGGGAATAATCCCCTCTGTTAAAGACTCTACCAGCTCAAACCCCGTGAATATGCAAATCTGGGGAGCCATACCCTTAAAGATAGAAAAGGAAGAGTTGGAGCTGCTATCAGCTCCTAACTCTCATTACATTGTATACTTTCTGGAGAGTCATAATAGAATGCTTATGACAGAATCAAGACCTTAATCTTTGTGTTTTTGTTACGTGGCAAAAACTATAGTGATTCACTCTATTGATATAATGAGATTAGAACAAATGCCAATAAATAAATAAATAAATAAATAAATAAAATGAAGAGAAAGAAAAAAACAGAAAGTACACTGAAATGCAGAAACAAAGTCACTGGTTTTGTAGGAGTTTCAAAAGTCAGACGGTCAACAACTTTTTCCCTTACTAGACTAAACATAGGCCAAAATTCAGCAAATATGCATTAAAATTCAATTACAACAATGGATGTCAATACTAAACATCTATTTGCAGGGTAAGGCACCACATTTCATGATCTGGATACAGTAAAGTGCTACCAGTTGCATTTACATAGATGAGAGACAGTCATGTTGTAGCCTAAGAACACTGAAAAGTTCCCTTTCGTGTCAAAAAACTAGTTGAAGCCATTACAAAAAGCTTAGCTCCTGATCCTGTAAAGCACTTACACACATGCATAACTATCTTCCCACATTTGGCTGATGAGACTTGCCTCTTGTTTTCTTGAACTTTGAGCGCTATTATAACTACAGTTACCCACGTGATAGGTTCCTGTAATTTCTCAATAATGTGTTGCTGTCTTAGACCCCACCCCTGCAAAGCAGTTAAGCACATGCATAAATGTGTTTGCCATGAGACTCCTGCAAAGCACTCACTCAACTCAAAGTTATGCATGTGCTTAAACACTTTGTGAGGTTGGAGACTAAGGGCTTGTCTACACTACCAAATTAAGTCGACCTAAGTTAGGTCGACGTACCGTCACCACAGAAATTATTACTGTGGTTTATGTCCAGACTGTGCCCCCTCTGCCAGCGGTGTACGTCCTCACTAGGAGCACTTCCACCAACTTAACTGCATGGAGCATTGTGGGGCACTGACAACAAGAGCTTCCCCCCTCCCCTAGCCCTAGGACTCACAGCTGGAGCCTGGGTGCCCCAGGGCTGACAGCCCAAGGCAAGGTGATGTAAGTAACACAGTGTCTACATAGACACTTTGTCGCCCTAACTACATCAACCTAAGTGCTATGCCTCTCGGGGAGGTGGAGTTATTAGGTCAGTGTAGTGGACGACTTACATCAGCAGGAGCAATGTTGTAGTGTAGACACTTACAGAGATAGGTCAATGTAAGCTGCCTTATGTCGACCTAACTCTATAGTATAGACCAAGCCTGAGGCCTGGTCTACACTGGGAGGGGGAATCAATGTAAGTTACGCAACTTCAGATATGTGAATAACGTAGCTGAAGTCAACGTACTTAGACCTACTCACCGCAGTGTCTTCACTGCAGTGAATCGACTGCTGCTGTTCCCCCGTCAACTCTGCCTGCGCTTCTCGTGGCGGTGGAGTACAGGAGTCGACAGGAGAGCGCTCGGGGATCGATCGCTGCCCGCCGATCCAGCGGGTAGTGTAGACATACCCTGAGAAAGCAAGACTGTATTGAGCAGTTACAGGAATTTATCCCGTTTGTAACTACAGCCATAGTAGCCCTCAAAGCACAAGATGACAAAAGGCAATTCTACTCAGCCAAAATATGGAAAATAAACAAAGCTATCCTATTTCACCATCTCTGGAGGCTATGACACAGTGCTTTCATTGTGCTACATAACTCTCAAAAGAGTATCTTGACAAAGGTTACCATCAGAAGGATTAGATCCTGACTCCAGATACATCACTGCATTTTCCACTCAGGTTACCATTCAAATAATCAAGGTCAGATCATTGTTTGCCTAGTAACCACTGACAGCACAACTTGTGTGGAATCACAATGTATAGATGACTTTGCTGCCATGAGAAAAACAAAGAAAAAGATGAAGCACTATCAGAGAGCAAGAATAAAAGTTGCAAACTACTTGATCGTAAAGAGTAAAAATGTAAGCTAGTTTAAGCATAACCCTAGACTAAATGAAGGTGGATGATTCATCATCTGCAATAAGAGTCTTGGCAGATCACAAGGCTTTTTTCTGTTCTCCTCCCTTTCTTGTAATAAAAACAATGTATCCCTGTTCTCTATATATATTTGGTGAATTGCAAAAGCATACTGTACTTGTGCCATTTGACCTTTTCAGAATTGTATAACTTGCCTGGCTTTCCATTACATGTCTGCAGCAGTTTTTAGCCTGTGTAGAAGAAATAATTTGGAAGGCCTATCAAAATAAAGTAGACTTAAAAGGTCAGGATAATAGGGCACACCTCTACAGTTCACAAAGTGTACTTGACATTAAAAAAAGAAACAAAAATGGCAAAGCTTTAATCCATTTGTCCACTAGGAGGAATTGAGGAGCAGTGCAAAACAAACCTGCTTCCCTCCTAATGAAATCTTATCCTAACCCATCTGGGAGGTTGGATAGAACATTTTTCTTATTTCCTAGAGGAAACCATTTCCCAATATTAAAAAGGATTACACTTTCAAAGTGGTGCCTGTGCACTGGAAAAGCACACAGAGCATAATTTCCTTCAGGCTCTGCTGCATCTAAAACCTGTATCAAAAGTCACTCCTGCCCTAGGATGATTCATTAAGGGCCTGATAATTCCCATTGACTTAAACAGCCTTTGGATCAGGCACTGAAAGAGGAGTGCTTTATTAGCATTAACGAACATACCATCAAAATATGATTTCTCCATTGGGGGGGGGAATAAGGCACAGAGATATTAAGTCACTTGCGGTCACCCAGGAAGCCTGTGGTGAATTGAAATTAAAATATATACTTAGAGTTCTGTGCGTCATGTACAAGATCATCCTTTTCCGGAAGCACCTTCTGAAAAAGAAAAAAACCCTGTAAGAATCTGTCTCTAATGTATGCTGAAAGAGAACTCATGGGAATGTGCCTATCACAGATGTTTAAGGGCCTGAACCTGAAAAGTTCCCACTCATAAGTGCACTCAGCATGTTAGGATTGTCCCTCTAAAGACAAAATGAATAGAATTAGCTTTAAGAAAACACACACACACACACATTTCATCTACAGATGAGCAAATGACAGGTTTATTTGCTTTAAGTATTTTTAGAGATTTTTGCTAAATAATCTAACATCTGAGATTCCTTTCTGGGCTTCTTTTTTTGTTTGTTTGTTTGTTTGTTTGTTTGTTTGTTTTGGTCAGTGTTATGCGATAATTTATGCAATGAGGGAGCAAGGAGGCTTTTGAAAATACCCCAAGTGCCTATCTGCATCTTTAGGTGCCCAAATGCCTTTAAAGTCAGATCCAAGCTGACTACCCGAGGATTCAAGGACACTCCACCAAAACTCCTCCACACACTATATTTGACCCACTGAACCATGACCAAAATTTCTCATCTAGAGGTGGAGCTGCGGTGCCACGTTGAGTAGTTGGGGATGCTTGAGCACCTAGCTCATCTATAGCGGGGTGGTCACCCGCTCCAGCCCAGAAAGGATTAAAGCCAGCCCTGGGAGAGGGGTGGGGCTATGAGAAGCAGCCAGTGAACGCAGAGCTTAGGAGACTGCCTCTCTAGCTTTTGAGATGGAAGGACCTAGCTGCCTGGGAGCTGAGCAGGGACCTGAGGTACGGCACCACTGGGGGAAAGGCAAGAGGGGCTTGGGAGCTCCAGCCTGACAACCCCTCAGGCTGCAGGGCCTTGTGCAGGGCCTAAACCAGGTACTGGAGTTGCAAAGGGGCAGCCCAGGACTAGGCAGTGGCAGCACGTCCTACTCCCCTTTGCCAATGATGAGTGGCCATTACAGGCTACCCCAGTGAGCGGGACCTAAAGGATGACTTGCTGTAGGCACTGAGGAAAGGTGGGATCAGGGGGTTGGGGGTTCCCTGGGAGGGGAGACCCAGAGACTGAGGGGATACTGATGGGCAGAACCCCCAGTTAAAGGGGCACTGGGGTCTGGGAGGAACATGGGGGCCAGCGAGCGGTGACAACACCAGCCTGCAGAGGGCGCTCCGGAGTTGGAAAGTGAGCCAATTCCCAGACAGCCAGCAGGAGGCGCTGCAGGGGTGAGTCCCAAAGTGCTACATCATCCCACTGTTCTCAATTAGTCCCTATTTTCTGCCTCTGATTTTTCCATTTAATCTAAATGTTCCTCTTGATTTCATATTTGCCCCATTGCAGGATCTTAAGATCCTAGGCAGCAAGAGCTATTCTCCTTTTCCCAGGAGCTGTGCATGTGGGAAGACAAGGGTTGAGGTGCAGCAGTTGGCAGCTTTGTAATCCCCCGTTCCTCCTGCCTAGGGCTCAGCAAAGGGATCTCTTCTCAGATCACAAATAACTTTCATTGTGACCATATGTGGGAGGCTTCAGGGGATGCTGTCATTGCTCAGACAAAACAAGAACTGATCCATAGTGAGCAGGTTTCTTACTGCTTGAACCACCGCAGTCTATTGCTCTACATATTTTGCTTTCACCTCAGTGTTTATGTAGCTCTGGGAGGTCATTATTCTGTGATCATTTTTTAACCAACAGAATAAATCCTGCCCCACTCTGCACCGTGCAGAAGGCCCTGGTTATAGTGAAACCACTCCAGTTCCTGTGTGCAAAGGGAAAAGACACAAGGGCTTTGTGGTGGAACCCCTAACCCCTCCGTATAATGGAATTGGGCTCCACGGTGGCTTGCTGCATCCCACTGTGTAGGGTGGTTTAGGTTTTGTGGGTGAAGAGGACCAATGGGCCAGGGAAGGTAAATCTGTGACCATTCCCTCTATACCAGGGGTTCTCAAACTGGAGGTTAGGACCCCTTAGGAGGTCATGAGGTTATTATGCGGTGGGTCACGAGCTGTCAGCCTCCACCCCAAACCCCACTTTGCCTCCAGCATTTATAATGGTGTTAAATATATTAAAAAGTGTTTTTAATGTATAAGGGGGGTAACACTCAGAGGCTTGCTATGTGAAACGGGTCACCAGTACACAAGTTTGAGAATCACTGCTCTATACCGTTCATTGGAGTACTCAGGGTGTATGGCAAACTAATGGCTACAGTAGCAACCACAGAGTGTCTCCACTATTGCTCTGCTGCCTGGGAGAGAGGATTCCTTGCCCACCACCCACACAGACTCCTCAGATACTAGGACTTACCATTTGCCTCATTAACTCCTATATAAATCAGTCCCTGGCCTGAAAAGATCTGCTAAAGCCAATTTAATACATTTTGTGAATTTCATGCAAGAAAAATCTACTCATTACTCTAACTTCTTTGTAACTGAATTCTGGATTATCATTTAACGAGACCAACATAAATTACTCTGGATAAAAGAAAGATTATTGATTACAGAAAAATAAATTTGCTTTTGATTAGAATAAATCAATCTCCCATTTTCTGCCCAGATATTCAGCAGAATCAAATCATCTTGTCCTGTAAAGTACTATACAGAAAGAACAGGGCTGTATAGAAATGAGAGCAGGAGAGAGAGACTGTGAAATTGCAGAAGCAGAACAAAATTAATAATTCTTAAAACCTTGAGAAATAAGTGGAGGTAGGGGCTAAAATAATGGGGAGTAGTGGTCTCTCTCCCCCACTGAAAGTGGGAGGGGGGTTGCGCTCTCCACCCGCTCTCCCTGTCTTAGAGAAGCCCTGTTCCCCTTCCTTCTGCTTCTTCACTGGCTTGTGAAGTAAGATTTCACCAGACGGGTAACTGAAGTGGAAGCAGTAGGAGGAGCTGGTTCTTAACTGAGGATCACTGCTTTTCTGCCAGACAGTGGAGCAGCTGCAGCACCTGGTGGGAGAAAGAGACCTCCCATCTGGAAGTCCTCTATCCTCATCCTCTCTTCTAAAAGAAGGAGATGTCCAGAGCATTAGCTTCCCCTGCTGAGGGGAAAAGGGAAAAACTGCACTATCCAGCCTCACAGAGACTATGTCTGGCCCAGAGGATGCAATACAAACCTATTGGTTAAGCCTCACCAGCTTAGTAAATAGTTTAATATACTGGACTACAGCATGTGGTAATGATTTCCAGTGTAACTGATCTCACCCAGGCAAACTCAAGACTGAGAAAGGCTTTTCTCTCAGCAGTCCCTGGGTGTCTCCTAACGAAGGTGAGAAGGCAACCAAGGAGCAGTTATTTCTCACTGATAACAATATAAGAGTATTACTAACAGACTGATGTTTAAGTCACACAATTTGAATGGAATGTTAGTAACTGTGTAATATTCCTTTCTCCCTTCTCCACTCTGCTCCCACCTTTATTTCAGAAACTTTATTTCAGAACAAATAAATAAATCATACACTCTGAATGCTAGTTCTTACACAGCTAATGAATGAATGTGTTCTGTTCATCCGCATACACCCTGGTCACACTGTATAAAGACAAGATCTGGGTCTATTAATAATCTGCCTGAAGTTTCAGTCTTTAAATTTAGCTTAAGTCTTTATCTGCAAACATAGCTTCTGCTAATATGGTATTTTCATTGAGACTGGAAGGATTAACACTAGACCATCTGTTCAGTAAATTGGGCGCCATGTGATTGATAAATATCATTGACCTAAATTGAACTCTCCCATTTAATGGGGCATGCAAAGCAGAACTGTGTCACTCCATGTCTAATTCCTTCTTTCTTCATGAAATCAAACCCATTACTTGTACAATGCAGTTGTATTCCAGGTTTATGAAGAAGGCCTGCATCTCCTGAAAGGTACTCTGTATGCACTTCTTCCTTTTGAATCCTGCCTCAACATACCAAGACATACATAATAATAAGTCTAATCTCTAAGCTGGCAGGAACCATGAGTTAATGCTCTGTGGCTAAGGCTCTGAATCTTAGAGCAGATTAGCATGTCTGTCTGCACAACTGTCAATACTGCAGTAAGGACCCAGCAAACTGCAAGAGGTGCAGGCATTTGCCCGTGTGTGTAAGGGAAGAAGTTAACTCTTCCAATGCTGTTGCCATTCAGCCCAATGTTTGGATTTGGTTTTGTTTCCTAGTTAAAGTACAGTGCTTTTCCAAGAGCGCTCGTTGTGGAATCAGATCCAGTGACAGCCCCTTATATAGTCAATGTGGAGGCAATATTTGCTCCCCTTTCAGGCACACAGCAATAATGCACACAGTTACAAGGCAAAGGAAACCCTACAGAATGAAAATGAAGAAGACTCCAAGGAAGCTTGGCAGGTTTTTAAGGTAAGAACAAGCCCAAAGTTATCCAAATGTCTTGGTAGAGTAGGAAAAGGGGGTGTCTGAAAAGAATAAGAAAGCACTGATATATTCCCACCAATAATTGGACTTGTCACTTATAATTCTCTAATGTTCTATTCATTTAGCATTCCCTTATTACTGAGTCTAGTCAGCTGCAATCTCATCTCCAGGATATGTTGTAATTGCAATGAAAATGGAACTGATGAGTTTCCCCCAAAACTTTCCAGGGTTGCTTTCAAACAAATTAAACAAAATGGTTTAATTCAGAAAAAGGGATTACACTTTCAGGAGCTAATTTATAGTAATCAATTAAAGGGAATAAGACGGTTGCATGGTGGTCTAGGAGAATATATAGTAAGATGAAGAGATCCAGATTTTTACTGACATTACACCCAGATGTGTTCTATTCATTCGTGTCAAGAATATACTCTGGAGAGAATGTATGAAGACAACTTGGCATGTGGGATGTGTTCAGATATAAGGCAACACAGAAATCACTCAGATGCAACATTAACTGCCCTTTTGTAAAACTGCAGAGCTAAAGTATTTTTCTTTAGTTAAAAACCAATTCCCAGAGGTGATAACTGTCTGCCATAGGTCTGAAAGCTGACTGAGGGTGTGAAACAACATGATCCATGTGGAGTGTGGGTGTGAGTGCAGTTGCAAAGGAAAGAGGTCAAATCCTTCTAGAGCTCTGGATTTTTCAGAATTGGTGCAGCTCCACTGTGTTGTGGGGCAGACAACTTGATTCCTGGAACACATGCAGGGGCTCTATACCTTCTCTGCACTGCAGAGTCCAGCTCCATTGGACTCACTAAGTACCAGTGAGGCAGGAGGGAGAGAGTTTGGAGACAAGCTGTAAGGGGGTGGAGCCAATAGAGCATGGATGAACTAGCTGTTTCCGGAACCAATACATGTCATAGAATCATAGAAGTTAGAGATGGAAATGGCTATTAGATTATCCATTCCATCTCCCTGGGGCCAGGGCAGGGTTGTTCCCTAGAGTACATTTTCCTGTTATCCAGACCATGACCCAAGACCTACACAGCCCCAGTTCTGCTTCTGTATTTTCTTGTAAAATTGAGGCCCTCGCTATTCCTGGTTATGTAAGAAGATGACTTGTGCTGTCAGCAATTTCATTTACCTACAGTACAAACATATAGTAACTAAACATCCCAAATAGCAGCGCTTCCACCACTTTCCTGAGGAGGCTATTCCACAGCCTATGGGAGGAAACTTTTCCTCAGAATTTATTTACTCAGACTAAAACTTTCCTTTCATAATTTCATGTCATTATTCCCAGTCATATGCCCACATACCAGAATCTATTGATTTTTATTGTCGTGCCCAAGAGCCCCAGTCATGGACCAAGACTCCCTTGTGCATTCTGGTACCATGTCACATAAGGAAAATAAAGCATGCTTGGGAGCTACTGAAGCTTGGAGGCCCCACTAGCAATCAAAGCCATTCCAAAGCATTTTATGCCCTGGGTAGAGGAAAATTCCTTCTCTGTAAGCCTACAGAGAACCCCTGTACTAAGCCGATGTACTCTATCAGGCACAGAGTTTTAGGTTTAAGCCTTCATACGTGATAACAGAAGTATTACCTTTAGTTAAAATATGTTTTTCATGTTAGGCATCATTAGCCTGCAGCTAAAGGTATGTCTACACTACAAAATTAGGTCGAATTTATAGAAGCCGGTTTTATTGAAATCGGTTGTATACAGCCGATTGTGTGTGTCCCCACATAAAATGCTCTAGGTGCTCTAGTCGGCGGACCGCGTCCACAGTACGAGGCTAGCGTTGACTTCCGGAGCATTGCACTATGGGTAGCTACAGCTATCCCGCAGTCTCCGCCGCCCCTTGGAATTCTGGGTTGAGATCCCAATGCCCGGATGATGCAAAACAGTGTCGCAGGCGGTTCTGGGTACATGTCGTCAGGCCCCTCCCCCCCCCGTCACAGCAACGGCAGACAATAGATTTGCGCCTTTTTACCTGGGTTACCTGTGCAAACAACATACCACGGCAAGCATGGAGCCCGCTCAGCTCAGCTGAGCTCACCGTCACCATATGTCCTCTGGGTGCCGGCAGACGTGGGACTGCATTGCTACACAGCAGCAGCTGCTAATTGCCTTTTGGCGGTAGACGGTGCAGTAGACTGGTAGCCTTCATTGGCGATCTGGGTGCTGGCAGCCGTGGGGCTGCATTGCACCAGCCCCTTGCCTTTTGGCAGTAGATGGTGTATTACGACTGTTAACCGTCCTGTTACAAGTTGGGTCATCGCACATTAGCAGAGTCTTCCCTGAGCAGCAGATCGTGCAATAGGCCTGAAGACCATCGTCATACACTAACTGCCAAGCGCCCAGTATTTGCTGCCAAGCACCCAGAAAGATGCCGAGGGCTATCAGTCACGCTGCACCGTCGTCTTAAGATGTAAAAAATAGATTTGTTCTGTATTCATTTGCTTCCCCCTCCCTCCGTCAAATCAACGGCCTGCTAAACCCAGGGTTTTCAGTTTAATCTTTGGGGGGGCCATTCTGTGTGACAGTTGTTTGTGTTTCTCCCTGATGCACAGCCACCGTTCTTGATTTTAATTCCCTGTACCTGTACGCCATGTCGTCACTCGGCCCGCCCTCCCTCCTTCCCCTAGTCCGTCAGATACTACTTTCGCGCCTTTTTTTTGAATTCTGGGTTGAGATCCCAATGCCCGGATAATGCAAAACAGTGTCGCGGGCGGTTCTGGGTACATGTCGTCAGGCCCCTCCCCCCTCGTCACAGCAACGGCAGACAATAGATTCGCGCCTTTTTACCTGGGTTACCTGTGCAGACAACATACCACGGCAAGCATGGAGCCCGCTCAGCTCAGCTGAGCTCACCGTCACCATATGTCCTCTGGGTGCCGGCAGACGTGGGACTGCATTGCTACACAGCACCAGCTGCTAACTGCCTTTTGGCGGTAGACGGTGTAGCATGAGTAATAGCCGTGGGGCTGGCAGCCATAGGGCTGCATTGCACCAGCCCCTTGCCAGGAGATGGTATATTATGACTGGTACCCATCGTCGTCGTACTGGAGTGGCTGTCAATCATGGCCACCTGGGCAGACATGCTACTGTTTCGATGATGATGGCTACCAGTCGTAGTATACTATTTTCTGCCAATTGTCCAGTATTGTCTGCTAAGCACCCAGAAGAGGCCGAGGGCGATGCTGGGTGCTGGCGGACATGGGGCTGGCAGACGTGGGGCTGCATTGCTACACAGCAGCAGCCCCTTGCCTTTTGATAGAAGATGGTATATTACGATTGGTATCCGTCATCATCGTACTGCAGAGGCTATCACTCATGCTGCACCGTCGGCTGCCAGCTTAAGATGTAAAAAATAGATTTGTTCTGTATTCATTTGCTTCCCCTTCCTCCGTGAAATCAACGGCCTGCTAAGCCCAGGGTTTTCAGTTTAATTTTTGGGGGGACCATTCTGTGTGACAGTTGTTTGTGTTTCTCCCTGATGCACAGCCACCTTTCTTGATTTTAATTCCCTGTTCCTGTACCTGTACGCCATGTCGTCACTCGGCCCTCCCTCCCTCCAGCCCTCCCTCCTTCTCTTGGTCCATCAGATGCTAGTTTCGTGCCTTTTTTCTGACCAGGCGACATAGCTAGCACTGGGATCATGGAGCCCGCTCAGATCACCACGGCAATTATGAGCACTATGAACACCACGTGCATTGTCCTGGAGTATATGCAGAGCCAGGACATGCCAAGGCGAAACCCGGACCACCTGAGGAGGCGATTGCAGCGCGGCGAAGAGAGTGATGAGGAAATTGACATGGACATAGACCTCTCACAAGGCACAGGCCCCAGCAATGTGGAAATCATGGTGTCACTGGGGCAGGTTCATGCCCTGGAACGTCGATTCTGGGCCCAGGAAACAAGCACAGACTGGTGGGACCGCATCGTGCTGCAGGTATGGGACGATTCCCAGTGGCTGCGAAACTTTCGCATGCATAAGGGCACTTTCATGGAACTTTGTGACTTGCTTTCCCCTGCCCTGAAACGCCAGGATACCAAGATGAGAGCAGCCCTCACAGTTGAGAAGCGAGTGGCGATAGCCCTGTGGAAGCTTGCAACGCCAGACAGCTACCGGTCAGTCGGGAATCAATTTGGAGTGGGCAAATCTACGGTGGGGGCTGCTGTGATCCAATTTGCCAGGGCAATGAAAGACCTGGTGATATCAAGGGTAGTGACTCTGGGCAACGTGCAGTCAATAGTGGATGGTTTTGCTGAAATGGGATTCCCAAACTGTGGTTGGGCCATAGACGGAACCCATATCCCTATCTTGTCACCGGAGCACCAAGCCACCGACTACGTAAACCGCAAGGGGTACTTTTCAATGCTGCTGCAAGCCCTGGTGGATCACAAGGGACGTTTCACCAACATCAATGTGGGATGGCCGGGAAAGGTACATGATGCTCGCGTCTTCAGGAACTCTGCTCTGTTTTGAAAGCTGGAGGAAGGGACTTTCTTCCCGGACCAGAAAGTAACCGTTGGGGATGTTGAAATGCCTATCGTGATCCTTGGGGACCCAGCCTACCCCTTAATGCCATGGCTCATGAAGACGTACACAGGCAGCCTGGACAGGAGTCAGGACCTGTTCAACTACAGGCTGAGCAAGTGCCGAATGGTGGTGGAATGTGCATTTGGACGTTTAAAAGCGCGCTGGCGCAGCTTACTGACTCGCTCAAACCTCAGCGAAAAGAATATCCCCATTGTTATTGCTGCTTGCTGTGGGCTCCACAATATCTGTGAGAGTAAGGGGGAGACCTTTATGGCGGGGTGGGAGGTTGAGGCAACTCGCCTGGCCGCTGATTACACGCAGCCAGACACCAGGGCGGTTAGAGGAGCACAGCAGGGCGCGGTGCGCATCAGAGAAGCTTTGAAAACGAGTTTTGTGACTGGCCAGACTACTGTGTGAAACTTCTGTTTGTTTCTCCTTGATGAACCCTCCAAACCCCCCCCCCCCCCGGCCCGGTTCACTCTACTTCCCTGTAAACCAACAACCCCACCCCACCCTCCCCTCCCCAATTCAAGCACCGCTTGCAGAGGCAATAAAGTCATTGTTTTTTCACATTCATGCATTCTTTATTAGTTCCTCACAGAAGAAGGGGGATAATTGCCAAGGTAGCCTGGGATGGGTGGGGGAGGAGGGATGAAAAAGGACACACTGCATTTTAAAACTTTAAGTCTTATTGAAGGCCAGCCTTCTGATGCTTGGGCGATCATCTGGGGTGGAGTGACTGGGTGGACGGAGGCCCCCCCACCGTGTTCTTGGGCGTCTTGGTGAGGAGGCTATGGAACTTGGGGAGGAGGGCTGTTGGTTAAACAGGGGCTGTAGCGGCGGTCTCTGCTCCTGCTGCCTTTCCTGCAGCTCAACCATATGCTCGAGCATATCAGTTTGATGCTCCAGCAGACGGAGCATTGACTCTTGCCGTCTGTCTGCAAGCTGACGCCACCTATTGTCTTCAGCCCGCCACTTGCTCTTTTCATCCCGCCATTCAGCCCGCCACCTCTCCTCTCGTTCATATTGTGCTTTTCTCATGTCCGACATTGACTGCCTCCACGCATTCTGCTGTGCTCTATCAGCGTGGGAGGACATCTGCAGCTCCGTGAACATATCGTCCCTCGTCCTACGTTTTCTCTTTCTAATGTTCACTAGCCTCTGCGAAGGAGAAACATTTGCAGCTGGTGGAGGAGAAGGGAGAGGTGGTTAAAAAAGACACATTTTAGAGAACAATGGGTACACTCTTTCATTACAAGGTCGCATATTTCGGCTTGCAGGCAGCCATGGTAGGCCACAGTGTTTTGGCTTTTTTAACCTTCTTAACATGCGGGAAAGGTTTCAAACAGCAGCGCATTTCCCATATCAAGGATGAATTGGGTTGTCCATTTAAAATGGGTTTTCAATGTAAAAGGAGGGGCTGCGGTTTCCCGGTTAACATGCGGCACAAACCCAAGTAAACCGCCCCCCCCCCACACACACACACACGATTCTCTGGGATTTTCACTTCACCCCTCCCCCCACCGCGTGGTTAACAGCGGGGAACATTTCTGTTCAGAAGAGCAGGAACGGGCGCCTCTGAATGTCCCCTTAATAAAATCACCCCATTTCAACCAGGTGACCGGAATGATATCACTCTCCTGAGGATAACAAAGAGAGATAAGGAATGGATATTGTCTGCATGCCAGCAAACACCGGGACCATACGCTGCCATGCTTTGTTATGCAATGATTCCAGACTACGTGCTACTGGCCTGGCGTGGTAAAGTGTCCTACCATGGCGGACGGGATAAGGCAGCCCTCCCCAGAAACCTTTTGCAAATGCTTTGGGAGTACATAAAGGAGAGCTTTCTGGAGATGTCCCTGGAGGATTTCCGCTCCATCCCCATACACGTTAACAGACTTTTCCAGTAGATGTACTGGCCGCGATTGCCAGGGCAAATTAATCATTAAACACGCTTGATTTTAAACCATGTGTAATGTTTACAAATATTTATAAAGGTACACTCACCAGAGGTCTCCTGTGTGCCCTGAGGGTCTTGGGTGAGTTCGGGGGTTACTGGTTCCAGGTCCAGGGTAACAAACATATCCTGGCTGTTGGGGAAACCGGTTTCTCCGCTTCCTTGCTGCTGTGAGCTACCTACAGTACCTCCATCCTCATCTTCCTCGTTCCCCGAACCGTCTTCCCTGTGTGTTTCTCCAGTGAGAGAGTCATAGCACACGGTTGGGGTAGTGGTGGCTGCACCCCCTAGGATCGCATGCAGCTCCACGTAGAAGCGGCAAGTTTGCGGCTCTGCCCCGGACCTTCCGTTTGCTTCTCTGGCTTTGTGGTAAGCTTGCCGTAGCTCCTTAATTTTCACGCGGCACTGCTGTGTGTCCCTGTTGTGGCCTCGGTCCTTCATGGCCTTAGAGATCTTTTCTAATACTTTGCCATTTCTTTTACTGCTACGGAGTTCAGCTATCACTGCTTCATCTCCCCATATGGCGAGCAGATCCCGTACCTCCCGTTCGGTCCATGCTGGAGTTCTTTTGCGATCCTGGGACTCCATCACGGTTACCTGTGCTGATGAGCTCTGCGTGGTCACCTGTGCTCTCCACGCTGAGCAAACAGGAAATGAAATTCAAACATTCGCGGGTCTTTTCCTGTCTACCTGGTCAGTGCATCTGAGTTGAGAGTGCTGTCCAGAGCGGTCACAATGAAGCACTGTGGGATAGCTCCCGGAGGCCAATAACGTCGAATTCCGTCCACACTACCCCAATTCCAACCCGCAAAGGCCGGTTTTATCGCTAATCCCCTCGTCGGAGGTGGTGTAAAGAAACCGGTTTAAAGGACCCTTTAAGTCGAAAGAAAGGGCTTCGTCGTGTGGACATGTCCAGGCTTAATTCGATTTAACGCTGCTAAAGTCGACCTAAACCCATAGTGTAGACCAGGCCTAACACTGATGTCAAAAGGAGTTCTGTCTGTTCAGGAACTGAAAGATTGGATTTCTTCAGTGATATAACTTAGGAATCCAATCTATAAATATATATGACCCACATCACCACAGATGGGAAACTGAGGCAAAGAGACATTAAATGACTTGCCAAAGGTCACACAGCCTGTGGCTGGGCTGGGGTGCGAACCTAGATTTTATAAGATTCAAGACCAACCCTCCCGCCCTAAGGATAGGCAAAGTCAGGTTTCTTTGTTTGTTTTTTTACAGTGACACTGAAGTCTATAAGAAGCTCAGAGGTTTTCTCTCTGGTAAAAAGTTGCTATATATGGCACTGATCACTAACTACAAATATTTTCTTTAGTTCTGTGGTTTGCTATTGTTTGAGAAGGATGATAGGAATTTGATCAGTGCTATACTGCAGTGCTAATTCCTGCTCTTCTTCCTATCTTTGCCGAGACACGTATTTCAGCCTTCAATGAGTTCTCAAACTTTATTCTTCCCAATGTGAGCACTTCTTCTAATGCTAAACTGCCATCGATACGCCAAGCCTAAGAGCACCAAGTTAAAGCATTTAACAAATGGGACTTAAAAAAATCATTCTAAGTGACTCTTGGGCAAGTTAGATTTTTATATATTCTTGACCATACTTCCAAAAATCATTTAAATGAGAGGGGAAATGTATTTGAAAAGTGCTAGGCACCATTTAAAATACTCACGGTGACACTTCAATTAACTCTGTGAGCTGTTTATTTCTAGACTTCATTTGCAATTGCTTGAAATGCCAGGAGGACAGAGGAATGTCAACACACTAGAAATGAACAAGGGTGAATCAAGCAGTGGCTGATGCAACATTAGGGGCCCAAGATTTCCTGAAAGCTGTAACACACTTGTTGTTGGAGGCTTAATTAATTACTGTTCTAAAGTTCTTTGAGATCCTCAGAGGAAACACCTTTCCGTAAAGTGTGAAGCAATATTAATTCATGACATGACCTTTGATAGTTACAAGGACCACATGTGGTGTAATAACACTCTAACATTCCATTTGGGGTCAGCTCGCACATTTCAGGATTCTCAGGTGAAGTGGGAAGGTGTAAAAGTGCGTGTTTAGCATGAAGCGCCCCCTGCTGGGGGAACATGGCTCTGAGGTGCCCTGCCTCAATTTCTCCTTCACAAGTTCCCAGGAATAATCCACAGAGGCTTATGTCCAATATTAACCCCTCTTTTGGGGAACTGGTTTATCAACATAAAATAAACCCAAAGAAAAGTTTCTTCCACCCCAGTCTCACCCTGGGCACAGCCTCTACTCCCTAAGGTCTGTCTGGCTCCCAGTCTCTCCACTAGGTACAGTTATTAGCCCTTCCCAGGCTCTGCTGATTTAGTCTGTCCCCTGGAGGTCAGGGGGTTGCACAGCCCCCCATTTTGGGCCTTTGCTGGATTTTCAGTCTGCTCCTCCAGCTGCTTCCTTCCTCAGCCTTTCAGCAGCAACTCTTCTCTCTCTTCCCTAGCCTCCCTGAGCTGAGAGAGGACCACAGGTGGCAGCCCCTCCCTACTGCTGTCTCTCCCTTTGAAAGGCCCAGGTTCCTCCCTTAAGCCCAACTGGACAGCAGGTAGGTAATCAGTCACAGGTGGACTGGACACCCCTGGCCCCTCTTAAAGGGACCAATCAGGCCATTTGCTTAATTCTAGCACATATACATATCCCCCCTTTTCATTCTCAAAACACTTTATAAACATTGGGGCACAATGTCTTACTGAGGCCAAGCTCTCATTGACTTCAGTTGGAACCTTTTTCTGAATACGTGAATGATCAGGACCTAAATTAAACTTTATAAAATCCTTATGAAATAACTGTGCCTCAGGTTAGCTACATGATTTGTGCAAGGTGACATACCAGCTCAATAACTATGAAACCCAAGCGTTTTGACCTCAGCTCTAACCACTTGGTCGCAATCCCTATACAGATAGTTTTCCAACACACAGCTTGTCTCGGTGTGCTCTGTATCCCAATGTATTCCCGTCAAGTGAAACCGTTTAATTTTAGCTCCTTTAAGAGGGATGAGGTGCTTTGATCTTTCATACTTCCATCTGAATTCAAGAGCTGAGGTTTAGCTTTGTACAGGAATGATTCTGTTAGGCAGAAACAAAGATCGAGCTCATCACAGCTTCTTTTTTCAAAGCTATTCTGCAATTGCAAGAACATAAAAAAAAATAAACAAAAGACATTTTGATTCACAAAGGCTTTTACTTTAGCATCAAGAAAAACTGCTCTGAGAGAATTTATGACTATATGTACTGTTCAGTGTTGCCCGAGAGCCTGTAATAATTCTACAGGCTATAATTAAAGGGCAATCTCTGCATAAATAGTCACGGTAATAACTTATGCACATTAATGGCAGATTACTTGCATATTAATTAAGTGTAAGCTATCCAGTCATCAGGACCATTTTATACAAATTTGCAGTCTTGCTATTTTCACAGTTGTGTGATTGATGTACTTTATCTTTGAAATAGCCCCCAAATTCTCTCCTCTTGCCATGTACTTTGAAATGTAAATATGCTAAATCCTGAGTTAATTAGGATAATAGTATCAAAGAATGCAAAAAATATAACCCTCTTTCACGCTAATTCAGACTCCTGAACATGGTTCCATAAATTGTTCAGCAAACCAATCCTAGACTGTCTTGTATCAAAGGGGTTTATGTTTTCATGACTATAGGCAGACCTATTTAAGTGAAACAAAATATCATGTCAGTTACTAAATTCTTCATTCACCCTGAATTCTAAACAGACTAACCATGGGGATATGGAAAATCTAAACACTCTTCACTTACATAGGCAGAGGGAAGCAGGAGCCAGCAACACAGAATTGATGGTACAGGGGGTGGGAAATCAGCAGCTCTGCTACTTCTCCCATCTTCCCCCTGGAACCATTGAAGTCCCTCCTACCTAAGTCTGCCTGGGTTGAGTCCAGGGCAAGCCAGAGGATAAGCCACACTGTGGGGCATGCTCCTCAGGTCTGGGTAGATGGCTACATGGAAGCAAGTGGCAATCAAGAAAAATATTGAATTAAAATGTAGTACCTTTGTGTATCCTCAGTCCTAAAGCTATAGCCAGAGCATCTTCAGAACTGCTCTAACTTATGGTGCCAGCATGCTGTCAGGGCTCACCAGAGCACAGTGTGCTTCAGTCATGCCCCAGTCCATCCCCAACACACTTCTTGGGACCAGGAACAGGAGGCATAAAGCTGGTCATGTCAGCTGTACACCAACCAGGAATTTCTCAGTGCCAGGGAAATTCCTATCTGCTGTGGCAGGGTAGTTTTTCAGGTCCTTTGCACTGCCAATGTAGTGCCATAGCAGAGTAGGGACCAAAGATATGGGCCATCCTGCTCTACTTAATGAATCCTTTCAATAGCCAAAGCAAAGATACCAGGCAATACATTGCTTGTAAGCAACACCCTTTGCTTGATAAGTGCTTTCCATGAGCCTTACAAATATCCTGTAGTCCTGGATTGCATTTCATTGGCAGATTCTTTCCACAGCAACTAGGGGAATATAACTGTAGAGTTCAAGCCATTATAAGCTTTATCAGCACAGCTCAGCACTGCTCACTCATTTAGTTTAATAATAGGGTGGCCCTTCCACCCCATTTATTTACAGTAGCTTAAAGAAATGCATCTCCATTTGCTTACTCAAAAGAAAAGATGCAATGAGAGACAAGAAATTCTAACAACAAAAATCTTAATTTCAAAAACTGTTAAAGGTTACTTAGTGTGGTGGGGCAGCTGCCCCACACAGGTACACGAAGGGTTAAAGCAGCCCTCAGGGAGGCTGCGCAAAATCCAACCAATGGGAGGAGGGCTTGTAGAGAGCCAATCAGGAGAAGGTTTGTTGGAGCAGCCAATCAGGGCCAGGGAGGGCCATATAAGAGGGGCCGCTCAACAAAGATGGGGGCAGTCTCTCCCTTGAATGAAAGGGAGGACTGGCTGCCTTAGAGGAATATTTTGGATAGAGCAGTGCTGGACAGGGTCAGGGGAGCAATAGGGAGTTTGACCCTGAGGACTGCCAGACTGAGGGCCCTAATACAAAGGGCTAGGAAGAGACTAGGGCTCCAGGGAAGTGGCCTAGGAAAATATGTGGTGGGAGTTGGAGGAGCGGCCGCATGTGGCTGCCAGCTATGGGGTCCCTGCGTAGGGGCCTGGAGTAGTGGGTGGGCCTGCTCCCCGTTTCCCCACACTTGCCACAGAGGAGATGGCCAGTATTTGGACCTTGAGGTGAGGGGCTAGACTCAAGGCTGCAGCAGGCCACAGCGGCAAGTGGATGGACTAGAGATTGCCACTTCCCCTGGAAGGGGGGAGAAAGTGGAGTGGGGCATAGCTGGAGGGCCATGCCCAGAAGAGTGTGACACAGGTCTTAGAGGTGGAGCAGAAGTGATGGCAGTGAGACACCACTAGTGGAAGGTGCACTGACAACCAAGAGCTAATCCCTAGCACTGCCAGCAGGAGGTGCCGAGGTAGTGAGTCCTGCCCTGTTACACTTAGGGACAGCTACATATGTACCTATCACATCATGTACAAGGTCAGAGCCCTAGAAAGTCAGGACATGAAAAGTTACGGCCATCATAAATCCCACACTAAGTGAAAACACATTATTTAGATCAAGTATATGGAAATGCATATGTCTTCACAATTGAAGAACCTTAACTCCTGAGTCAAACTGAATACTATCCTTTCATCAATAACCACAAAAAACAAATACAGATGGAACGTTTCTAAACAAAGAAAAACTATTAAAGAAATATGACAATTTTCACAATGATCAGCCTCAGCTGCAAGTACAGATACCTATCAAATTTCACTAATATTCTACATATAAAATATTATCCTACAGAAAGAACCATTATAAGTACAGTACAACATTTCCACTGTCAATGGAGAAATATATTAACTGACTGCAACAGACAGGCAATGCTTGCCTAACAACTCTACCCAGTTAACAGGTGATGATCTGGCTGGAAAATGTTGCAACAGTGAGTGAGCAAAACAAATGTAAGTGGTTCATTATCCCATCTACCTCTTAGGGGTGCGAGTGCCTCTCCAGAGTCTGAAAATCTAGGGTATTGGCTGACTAGTTCACATGAAGGAATGTTAGGTCCAACCAAATTTAAGGGGAAGGGTTGGGTTGGATTTTGTCTCATTTACTTTTCAATTCCTTCTGTAAATAAAACAAATCCCCAAGTTTTTGGCCTGCTATAACCTGAGTGCATTGTATTTTGGAGCAAGGTGGGGAAGTCACTTGCTCACACAGTGATATATTCTACCTAATTGTATTCTTTAAAGAAAAAATATTTAGATATCAAAATCAAGAACAAAAATCTTTGGTTTTGGTTGAGTTAGGTTGTTGTGTTTTGAGGAAAAATAACTTTTCTTATATGTGAATAACATGTAGACATTTACTGTGATCAGTGTCACGTTTATAATATCCTTAACTATTCATTTACTTGTTTCAGTGCTTGGTTTTTGTACATGACTTGATAGGTGATAGGTTCTTGTCTCTTATTAACCTTAACTGATTTTTTTAAACAAGAGCCCAGATCATATTTTTGCTATGGAAGAACCCACGGGAGGGACCTCTGGGAGAGGGAATCTCTGTGGATTCTCTTATGGATTTAGTTAATCTTATGGATTAGTTAAAACTAATTGCTTAAAAGCTCTCAACTCAATAAACGGGGTTTCTGTAACATGTGACTTGGGCCCTAAACAAGAGGGCAAAAAGTGTATCGCAGTTTATATCCAGAATCTCGGAGCATGGATTAGGCTGGCTCATTCTCCATTTGAAAAATCAATATGTGACTCATGGCCCTGAATGCCAAGGACGTTTCTTCAAACTGAAGTTTCCACCTGTTAGTTGGAATGTTTGATTCTGCAAATTGTTTGTCAGCTGCTATAACTGACTACCCTTCCCAGAGGTCCTGATTAAATAAATCACATGAGCATGTGCTTAATATTAAGTCCATGAGTAGCACATGCTTCAGTGCTTCACCTGATCAGCACCAGAGTGCTTATGTAGTACACTGAGCCATCAAAATCTTACAACCACAAACCCTCAACTCATCACATTTGCTCAATGTCTAGGGTCTCTCAATGCCTGGTTTAAATACAATACTTGGTTGTAAACAGCTACATTTAAACAAAAGCCAAACTCTACTGGGTTCTCCCCATCCTCTCCAGCCCCTTGGGGGAAGTAAGTATAAGCTACTGCAAATAGGTTGATTCTAGACTCAACCTGGCTCCTTTACACTATTCTGACAGAATATTGGGGCTAAAATGAACCACAAGGGGAGAATTCCCCTAGTTCAGGAAAGCACAGGGCTAATGTAAGTGACCCTCCCCATCCCATCCCCACACAGACACATTGCACACACACAAACACTGGTACAGGTGAGACAGTAACCATACTTAGTGCCCAGTGTTATGGAGATTTGGGGCTCCAGTGCAGCTCAGGAAAGGAGACCAGAAGTTAGCTCACGTTGGATATATTTCAGCTCCTACCGCAGCCCAGAACCCAGGAGAAGTAAAGCTACCTTTGCTCCCACTTCCCGACCATCAGCACTTCTGTCCTGCGTCTTTCAAGAGCCACCCAGAGTTTGGCCTAGAACTTGTAGTGATGTACGTTGTTTGTTCCTTCGTGGTTAGGGAAATATTCAAGGATAGTCCAGTGGCAGCCACGGAGACAGCAGCATGTTCTAGCCTGTTCAAAGATGTGTGTGTCTGAGCAGCCATAGGGAAGCAAGGTGACCTCTTGAATCCAAAGAATTCCTTAAAATACACATGCAGCCATAGATATCAAACACACAGCCCCTCATTGAAAACTAAGAGAAGTTCCTCAGCTGGCGAAACTTGTCATAGCTCTGTTGATATCAGTGGAGCCCTGGCTATTTATAACATCTGAGGATCTCCCCCAAAGTCAATTACAAGTACAAAACTAATCTGTGCTGCCTCTTTTCTACTTCTGCATAATGCAAACATGGTTTAAATGCAATGAACTCCCAGCTTCTCTGAGTGTGCATAGGGAGGGGTGGGGGAGACATGCACTGCCAACCTATCTCTAACAGAAAAAATATCAGAACAGGAGTACTTGTGGCACCTTAGAGACTAACAAATTTATTAGAGCATAAGCTTTTGTGGACTACAGCCCACTTCTTCGGATGAAAAAATATCAGGAAACCCTGCTAACAGAAATTCAAGGAGCTTCCCCTCTCTTAGGTAGGAGTAACCCACAAAGGGGAGAACTTGGCCCATAATCCTTGGTGTTGTTAGGTACAGTCCTACTCTTTCTACCCCAGGAGACTTATCTGCAATGCTCACTTTTCCCAGTAGTATTTTAGCTGCTCTTTATCATTATCCTGATCTTTACTTCCTGCAGGAATCATTTCAACTTCTCTCTTAAACGTGTTAAAGACACATTGCAAGGCAGAGTTCAGAATCATTCTGCACTTTGTGCATTTGTTGTGCTTTGTGGTGCTGGAGGAAGAGTGGTATGGCTTGACTTTGCTCTTCCTGCCACACTTTACCAATTCCGAGTATTCCTGTTTGTTTGCCTTCTACTTTTTACTTTCTGATACCGTTTTTTAACCTCAAATCTTTAAGCACGCCCTCATTGGCTACTGCTCATCCTGTCAATCTTCTTTTTCAAGTCAGCTAGTATATTTCACTGTAGTTATGGTCTTTTACTGCTCTCCAGCCACCTCCTACATGAGTGAATTATACTTCCTCCCATTGCACCCACCTTGCTAAACTGATCGATTTCAGAAATGTTGGGAAATGGGCCTGTTTTTGCTCTCATTTAAGTCATTGGCAAAACTGCCACTGGCTTCTGTAATACCCTGTATTGCCAAGTTCTGCAATCGTGTCGTCAACTGATTCTCTACTGTGCTAACTTCAAGTTGCTCAAGAGCACTAGTTCCAAATTTCTCTATTATTTTCATTTTCCGAATAAGTTCCTCACGATCAGGAGTAGAGGTGGGCCAGCTTCTGCTTTGGTTGGAGTCTGTACTTTCTGGATCCATAAATTACCATCACATTAATTTAGGAACCTTATTTAATAACATGCTTGGCTGTATTTATTACTTACCAGCTCTCTGTGTAGTTAAAGTAGTTTATTATGGCCTAGAAAGCCCAGAGAATTGGTCTAGAAAATTTCTCCTCCTCCTCCTCTCTTGGTGATCTTAAGCAGATACCTATTATTTTTTTGTTTCTCATTCCTTGTATGCTCTACCAATGAATTTCACCACCATGCTCTTTGTTCCCATTGTCACTATAAATAGTTTTGAAATGTTTCTGCCTCTACTCTCTCACCTATGCAGATTATACCCATACAAATTGATGTTTGGTTGAGACTAATCATTGAAGGTAAGCCCAGTAGAACACGATAGGATATATCCTATGTGTCTACTTGTTCAGATTTGACTATATGAATATATTTTAATTTTTTTCCCATTAGCGATGAAAACAGAGAGTGCTCTGTTCTCACCTCACTTATATAACACCCATGGTATGCAGAGGAAAAGAGGCCCCCTAGCAGCACAAGGAGGAATAGTTCCATGGTGTGTAATGTTATTAATCCTCAACTGATTTTTCTTTAGGATTTAAATTGTAGACCAATAGTGACACCTGCTGGAAGCTTGTAATAAGGGTTATTTAAATTAATAGCATAATATTCCACAATCCATTCTCTAACAGTCTTCTAACAGTTAATTGTGGGGTTTAAAAGTAAAATAGGCATTTTCTGACAATTTTTGTCAAGTCTTTACTATAATATTTGAAGCCATATAAGCATGCTAACAAAACTTTGCAATGATAGGAGAATGTGTTTTAAAGAATCTTGACTTAATCTACAAGGTTTTTTAAATGGTCCCCCCAAAAAATCCAAAAAGGAAAATAAAAAAGATTGGGGCCACACATGAATATAATGCTTTTTTAAAATGTAACTGCATTACATATTTTTAAAATATGTATTTATTGAAATGAATATGAAAAGAATGTCATATAGACTCCTACTAAATCTATCAGGGCTTCTATTTTACAAATATAGGAAATGTAGTGAAAGGAATAAGTAATTTTTATGCCATTGTACCTAGTCAAAGATTCAATTTTTTAAAAAGTCTCTGGGTGCAATTTCTCAGTAGACAATTGTCTCCTGCATAATCTAAGCTGCAGACTTCAGGATTCTTCTGTCAGTCTGCCAGATGCCTGGATTCAACAATGTATTAAGCACATGAGCAGTCCCATTGACCTGAGTAGGTCTATTCACAGGCTTAAAGTTATCTGCATGCTTAATTGCTCTGGACTGGGGCCAGAATAAGTAGCACAACAATCATCATCATAAATCGAATTCACTCTTCCATTCTAAAACCCAACATTCACTACCTATAATATTCTGAAACATTTGTCTTTTGAGGTGATATTTCTAAAGTTAGTTGTTGCTCAAAGTTTTGTTTTGTAATCCATTTGTGTTATGCAGAAGTAGCAAAGACACTGTTTTGTGACTGAAGAGGTTACTTGTCAAACTTCGCACTTGCCATAGACTCTGGGCCAGGTCCCCAGTTGATGTAAATTGTCAGAGATCCATTGAGATTTTACACCAGCTGTGGATCCGCATTTAGTATTTAGTGAGGGCTCGTGTTTTTGATGTATCTTAAGAAATTTGTTTTACAGGTGACAATTAAAGATGATTGAAGATGCACTATTATAATTACTGTGTAGAATGTATGATGTGTCCAGAGTTGCATCTTCCCATACTGATTTCTCAGTTTCAGCAAAGGTAAGATACTATGTAAAAAGACATCTGGTAAGCATAACAGAGATCATTAACTTTGGCAGAATGTTCATTTGGTGATTGTCTACACTTGAAAACTACCTCATGCTAGAACACAACCTGGAGAAGTCATGACAACTAATCCAGTGTTAAACACTCAGGTTAAATCTTGGCCCCATCGAAGCTAATGACAGAAAGCCCCTGTCTACATTGAATGCTAAATCACGTTTAACACCATATTATTACCATGACTGCTCAAGTGCTAACACAATGTAATTTCCCAGTGCAGACAAGCCCTTAGGGTGAAATTTATCCGGGCAAAGGGCTAACACAAGGACAATGCATCACATTAGTCCTACTTAAGCCTTGTTTTGGCAACCAGTTGGCCTTGCACTGGACTTCGGCACAAGGGTGAATTTCACCCTTTGAAAACAAAAGGACTTTGTTCGAAATAAGTCCTTATTCCAGAAGTAAGGCATTGGTTCTGGTTCTTTTTCTATGTCATTACAATGCTTATGAAAATAAAGTATCAGGGAGTAGCCGTGTTAGTCTGTATCCACAAAAACAACAAGGAGTCCGGTGGCACCTTAAAGACTAACAGATTTATTTGGGCATAAGCTTTCATGGGTAAAAAACCTCACTTCTTCAGATGCAACATATTAGTTGCATCTAAAGAAGTGAGATTTTTTTACCCACGAAAGCTTATGCCCAAATAAATCTGTTAGTCTTTAAGGTGCCACTGGTCTCCTTGTTGTTTTTATGAAAATAAAGTACCAACAGGCAGTCCTCAGACATAGTGCAATGCAATCCCTTGACGTGCAGGCGACCTCACATAGCTCTGCTGTTCGACTGTATAGTCTGGATCATTCAGCCCATTTACAAGAATCCTGTTGATTTTCATGGGAACTTTGGTGTTCCACTCTAATACAATACAGATCCCTGACTCGTGGTTTTGTGCTGCCACCCATCAGTATTGTATCCAAGTGCCTTCCATGTAAAATCAGTTAGCAATAGGTTCATTAAGGAAAGACTGGACACTCTGAATGTTACTAGCTTTGATGTAATACAAATGTTAAATGTGCTCAAAGTGTTTCTTGTAATATCTCATGCAATTATGGTAACTTAAAATACACTCTTTAAAATGTACACATTTTATGTATTTATGATTTCACTCATGAACGAAGTAACACATATAAGAAAGAATTGCTGGCACTTAGCCATTAAAATACCTTTGAAATAGATTTTAATTCTGAAAGCTTTCATTTCATTGAAAGCTCATGTCAATCGTTACAGTGATTTGTATTAAGGGCACTTTAATGTCTACATAAATGGACAAAATAATGGCTTCCTTAGTTTATGTTAAAATAGTTACATAAATTCACTATGAATCATCGTAAATTAACTAATCTAACCAAATAAGAAATATTGAGCACTGGCTAGTTCCTGCAAAGACCCAGTCTTGCACTCTTCACTCAGGCACAGGCTAATAGGAATGTGTTTATGCAAGGGAGAAGTCAGGTACTGTATGAACCCCAGAGAGCTATACTAACACTATTAAAAATGGCTGCTATGCTGTGTCTTGAAGTGTGATAGACTGAACATTAAAATACATCAGAAAGTAACACAGTAATTAGAATTATAGATTCAACTTCTATATTACCCTATTTATGATCCTCTTGATCTTAAGATTTTCAGCTAGAAACATCCAAGGGATTGCATTTATTCCTTGGAATAATAACAATTACTGGAATTTTCAAACCCAGGAGGACCTAATGATGAAAATATATTGACAGTTCCACCCTTTGGAGGCTGAGCCAGCTAGGCAAGTATAAGGAAAACATAAAATGATAATATTATATACTGGTGTGGCTGCCAGTAATGTCCATTCCTACCTATTCCAGAATGGAAGAAAACGGCTGTATCCTAAAATGAAATGAAATTCCAAGTTATTTTCTAAGTGTGTTGTCACTAGCTTTGTATGGATTTAGTTGCTAATGTTCAGCAAAGTTTTACAGAGAGATTTTCTAATACTCTAATAGAGCTGTTCTTTATTATTCATTAATACTCATGTTGAAATTGAGTCCTGATCTAATATTTACCTTGAATGGTGCGCAGGGAACTGTCAATATTGGATTTTGATGATGTTTCATTCAAAATACAATCCATGTGTGATGACTCCATTCCTAAATCTTAACAATCTAATAATGCAAATGTTTGCAGTGGGTTACTAGATATTGCAGTACATGTAGAGTGCCACCAAAGACCCACCATTGCTTCACTGAACAGCTCAAACCTGAAGACAGTAAGGGTCTGTCTGCAATAGGAGAATGGGTAGCCTTTCAGGACATATTAACTAACATATTTTTATGTAGTAGATATAATATTGATAAATATAGTCCTGTTTCAAAGTGTGTTAGCTGGTGATGGTCCACCCTTGGGGGAAGCCTAGGATGAAGTGTGACCAGCAAACACATTTAAAAGGTGTTAAACTCTCTCTACAGGTATAAGTAAAGGCAGGTTAGCTTACATTTAAAAACATAACCTCGTTTCTTAGTCTGGATAGGCTTTAAGTGATACACTTCAGCTAAGTCCTAAATGCTACTGTCCATGAATGGTCCCCGTAGGCTGTGTCGGCTCTGATTCAGAGTCCAGTGATGATGTCAGTGGGAGTCTTTCCATTGACTTGAAGATTCACCACAGAATAATCTCTAGGGCATAATTGCTAAACCTTTCCCTATTTTTTCCCACCCTCTCATCATAGAGACAGTGTCATTTAATCATAGACTTTAAGGCCAGAAGGGACTATTGTGATTATTCTAGTCTGACTTCCTGAACATCGCAGGCCACAGATCCTCACCCACCCACACCTGTAATAGACCCATAACCTCTGGATGGCTTACTGAAGACCTTAAATCACGATTTAGAGACTTAAAAGTACAGAGACTCTGCCATTTACTCTAGTTCAAACTAGCACATGATCTGTGCCCCCATGCTGCAGAGGAATGCAAAAAAACAAAACCAAACCAAGAAAACAGGTCCCTGACAATCTGACCTGGGGGAAAATTCCTTCCCCAGCCCAAATATAGTGATCAGTTAGACCCTGAGCATGGTAGTGAGATCCATCGGCTAGACACCTGGGAAAGAATTCACTATAGTAACAGAGGCCTCCCCATCTAGCATCCCTCTCCAACTGTTGGGGATATTTGCTACTAGCAGTCACAGATGGGCCACATGCCACTGTAAGCAATCTTATCATACTAAAGCCACCATAAACTTAGCAAGTTCTATTATCATTGTTGTCAAGCAAACCTCAGTACCACTGAAACCTCTGCGCGTAGGATCACCTAGGTGGCAAGTAGGATTTAATAACTATGCAGAGTGGATTAATTAAAATCACAATGGTGAGCTGTGGTCCATATGAAATGAACACTCTGGAAGGGTTTTACAGGGGAGCTTCATAGATAGCAGTGTTTCTTTGGGTTCATGAAGGAGAAATATTAACATGGTAAAAACCAAGCTATATTATTTTCTCCTGGGAAATATAGTCCAGCCCATTCTCTCACACCCTTTGATAAAATATGTTTGGGATTGTTCACTGTAACGCCCAACCAGAAAGGTATGGCCAATACAGTGATGCAACCCTACCACCATTCTCTCACACAGAGAGAACTCAGAGCTCCTTTAGTTTCTTTACAAGACATGCAGGGCAGCACCTCTGGAGAAGTCCTAGCAGATGAAACAGCATTTTGGGCCTTGACACAGATGAGTTCACCAACTAACCCTCTTCTGTTCCTGCCTTTTCCTAACTACTCCAGCCCACCAAAAAGAGATTCACTACAATAATCAACAGGAGTTTGCAGATTTAGGAATATTAGAAGGTCTCTGCCTTTCACCAGCGCAGGGGTCCCTACGGAGAGTTCCTTTCATTTGCTAACAGATTGGCGGGGCTGGGTAGAAATCAATGGCTTAACCTGCTGCTTCTGCAGGCTGCTTCCTGTTCTCGGACAGTGCGTGGGCCACTTATCTTGCCCATTTGGAATTCTTCCACATGAGGCTAATTAGTTTTCGGCCTCCTCTGGGCTCCTCGAGACGGGGCTGATTATGGCTGATTCACCAGTATGTGTGGTGGTGTTTTTTATTTTTTTCCCAATCTTAGCCTTTCCCATTGATCATACCTAGAAGAAAAGCTTTGCTGCTAAGCAACCACAGGGTTCCTGTGAGTGTAAGGAACAGCAGCTTTCCCTACAGTTCTCAAACCTGACAAGCAGCTTAACCTTGTAATAACAACGCCGTAGCCGTGTTCTCCTACCTCATTAATGAATGGCGAGGCTTTCGATGTTGCCCGAGTTCTGAAAGAGTGTCACCCTCAGAACATAGCGGGGTTTGTGGGGAGCTTAAAGTGCTGACTTCACACCCTAGCGAAGCAAGTTTATCCGTCTCCAGCAGAATGCGGGAAAATGGGGATCGGGATTGATGGGGGGGTTCCTGGACGCTGAACAAACTTGGAGCTTGGACTGGGGAAATACAAGAACTCTCTGTTAGGAAAAGCAGAGAAGCTCTGATGTCACCTGGCGATGCAGCTGCACAAAAATAAGTCGTTATAGAAAAGCCCCATCCTCTGCCCTACAGCATGGAGCTCATTTAGATTGATGGTCCAGTGCCATGTCAAGGCTCTCAACAGCAGGATATAACTAATGCGTGTTTGTTAAAGTTTTAACCCTGAAGCAATAGCATAGGTAGCAGTTTTCAGCAAAGAGCAAACACAATTGGCCACGCGTAAGCTTCAGGACCCCGGATAGCAGCTCTGCTATTGCTAGCACCATTCCGAGCTGCCTAGATTCCTTTACTCTGGTTGCTCCCTCCCGGCCTTTGTATTCGCCTTTCACTTGTTTCCTTTTCGTGGCATTATTCCCCATTTCTCTTTCCTTATCATTGTACCAGTGTTGGCCGCCCATGAGGTATAAGTGTGGGTGTCTTAGTACACTCAATTCTAGAACAAGAATGAGGCTGACTTCTTCGGATGGTTTTGCAAAGTTTATTATTGTGCAAAGTTTATCATTTCTTGATATCTTTAGCTATGGGGGGGGGGGGTATCTTACAAAACTTCAGTCAGGAAAATGCAGCATTAATTATATTGTAAGCTCTATGTCTGCTCCTGTGTGTTTGTCCAGTGCCTCGCACAGGGGACGGACGCTGAAGGGGGCCTGTAGCGCAAAGAAAACAATGGTAATTAATAACTAGAATCAAACTTAAGAAAAAGGCGAGGCCATATTTCAAAGTGCCAGACATGTAAAGGACATGAAACTCCTTCATTTAGCCGTAAATACAATGAAAACCAAAGGAAGGAAACCTCCTCTGCTTGCAATTCCTCGGACTGTTCCTGGAGGGTTGTAGCAGCTTGTTGCACCATCCGAAGCACGGCTTGGGATGGTGTGTCCTATCTCACCTAGAATTCTCCCCCAAAAGCCGGACACTTGGAGTCGGGGAAAAGGCAGCGGCGGCTGAGGACTGAGCCGCCTGAAATTCTACAGGAGTGGGAGTTAAGATACCAACGATCCGGTGCCCTCCAGTGTCTCAGCGTTGGAGATGTGAGGTTGCAATGAAGTAACAGAGTGGAGAAGCGGGGTGTTTGCCCCTTCAAATAAGTAAACTGCCTTGGGGGTGGGGGCAGAATTAAACCGAAATCGTCTGACTTGGAGCTTGTCTGTTCGGATGCGGCTGGTTGACCCCGTTAGTAATGTTTGTTTTGTTTCTCTCTCTCTCCCCTCCCACCCTGCTCTAGCCTGCAAAGGCTTCCAGGCCCCTCTCTCTGCTTCCAGGCTTTTCTCTCTTCCCTAACTCCTTCTTTCGCCCTTGGCTTTCAGCTCCCAGGCTCTGCCGTAACTTTGCTAATACCCTTCTTCCAGCTCTGCCAGCTGCCCCTCTGTCAAACATCAGCCCCTTCCCAATAGGGACTCTGGTCTCCTGGGAGCAGGCCGCAGCCCCCGGCCAGCTTTGTGCGTTACTAGAAGGCCGCTTGGCCGGGCCCGCGTTACACAGCTGCGTCTTCTGGGAACACCTGAGGTGCCAAAAATGCAAAGAAGCCGCGTTCAGGAAACACGGAACTTTCCCAAATCCGTTCAGTGCTGTGAGTACCACTTCCTCAGACAGGCTCCCCTCCCTCTCTTCCTCCTCCTCCTCGGGATGCCTTATTGAATAGGGAGACCTTTGTCTACATCTAGAGAAACCCCTGGCTGGCAGCTAATTTTAACGAGATTTAACACCACGCTCCTGGCTGTAATTGGTAGATTGAGGTGTGGGGGTGTGGGGAGAGGGAATGGCATAAATATTCAAGGATAAACGCGATGACAGCTTAAATCCTTCAACGCCCCTTGCTGGCGAATGGCAGAAGCAGGGCTGTTCTGATCTATGGGGCTGGCGTAGGCAGCGTTCCCCATAGGTCTGTGTTGGTGAGTACAGACATGAAGCTGTTTACGATGGTGCTTTCCTGACAGTATCTTGCTTCCTGTGCCAATGAAAACGGAAAGAGAGCTGTCATAATTAGCAGGGCTGTTTGTGATCTCTCTCTTTCTCTCTCTGTAACCAGGGAGCCCTGATTCTAGCTCCTGAGAAGTCGGAGGAAGTGACGTGAATGTTATTTATGTATCAGATCAATTTCAGTTCCAGGGAAATGTTGCGTCGTCCTCCTAACTCCTGCCCCGACAGAGTGGTCACAAAGTAGCAACAAATTTGCAAGTCCTGAGCAGCCCGTTGCAGAAGGCGCTCCACTGAGTGCCTTTAAATCTGTGTCCTGTTGTGTGGTTTCCTTCGGAACGGTGTCTGAATGCAATGTGTACGTACCTATGTTTCCCTGAGATAAATACAGTATAGAGCAGGAAAGATCCATTGATCTCCACATTGGTGCATGGTTTACCGGTTCCATTTATGCACAACACTTTTGCACATTCAGGCATAAACCTTCCTTTAGATCCGATTTATTTCAAGCTTCCTGCTACGCCGTAATTTATTCGAGTAGAAGCGTTTTGACATACAACAAAACAAGGAAACCAGATAAGGGGGAAACACGTCCCTGCAATTACCTAAAAGCGCCAATCCCTATCCGTATAAAGACGATCCAGATTTAAGGGAGCCTATTAAAATGAAACCCAAATATGGAACACACAACCTTCTCCTCCCGGTGCAGCCCCTCCCTCCTGCCCCCAATACACCCGCTTGTTTATCCCAGAATATCTCCTCCCCGGGGAGGAACAGAAGTTGGATCCATGGAACTCTCCACCCCCTTCCCCTTCCCAGTCTGTTGACACAATGTGTTTGTTGTAGATGTGGCCCCAGATGTAGACTGCCCGAGATTCACACAAACGCGTTTGTGTCACCATCTGGGAACTGATTGGGTTTAGGGGAAGGGGAAGGTCGCCTGCCAAGGCAAGGTGTTGTGCGGGAACTGAGCGAGGTAGAGAAGCTGTTTCCAGAGGCGCCTGCTGTCAGCCTCTGGCATTCACGGTTCATTTCTCATTTACCTCGGTCTAGTCCCTTCCCCCTTCCTGTCCTGGGCTGTTGCTCTTCCCCACCCATAACAAGAGCACGGGAAGGCCGGCTGGACGCATGTCCCGGGCATTCTGGTGGTGGCTGAAGGGGTGGGGGAGATCAAGCCAGTGGAATATACAGTAAAATAAGCATCCTATAAAAGCTAGGGACGCATGCGCATGGCTGGCGAGCCGCCGTCCCTGGGTGAGGAGCCCACTGCTAACGGATGTGATCAAGGCAAAGATTTCCATCTGGCTCCCGGGACTGATGGTGAAATTGTAAGTACTCTCCAGCCCTACAGTGCTGAGCCTGGACGGCCCAGCGGCTCGGCACGTGGGGAAGCGCCCGGGGCTTTGCCTTTGCCTGGCTGGGTTTGTAAAGTGTATTTGAGGGCATGAGAATAACAATCGGCTGTTTCCTGGTCTGGGGGACCGAGAGGCGCTTCTGGATGGCACTCGCTGTCCCTAAACCTGGGGGAGGGAGGGTGTTTCTTTGGATTACTCCCCCCCCCATTGTAGTTTGGGGGGTTTCCACGCGTTTCTTCCATTGTGTGCCCTGGGAAGCCTCCTTCGGTTAAAGAGCAGGATCCCTCGCTGCGGCAGATCGTTGCATTGTCCCTGGCAGGCAGAGGGGGATCCGGGGGTGTTTACACGCAGAGCACAGGTGCGGCGCTGGCTCAGGTGTGATCTCACGCGGCGGCGAGGGCCGGGGGAAGCAAGGGCTGCCCTGGTTCCAGGGGCTAGACCTAGCGGGCAAGGGGAGCTCGCTTCAGCCTCTGCAGGTGGCGGTGGGTGGCTGCACTGGCCGGGGTGTGAGGGCCAGGGGCCGTGTCCGCCCCCCGCCGGGCTGGCCTGGGGCGCGGAGCCAGTAGCGCCGTGCCCAGGGCAGCGGGCTGCAAGTTCGCTGCGGGGAGGCGGGCGGGGGTCACCCGGCCGCTTTCCACAGGCGAGGGGCGCAAGGCGCCTTCTTTGGGCAGCCCTCCCTCGGCGGCGGGGGAGGGAGCCGCTGGGGAGCAGGAGGCCGCTGCACCCCGGAGCCCGTTTGCTGCGAGAGCAGCCGCCCCTAGGAAGGCTCCCGCCTAGTGCAGGCGCTGGCCGTCCAGGGGCCGCCTCGGCTGCTCCCTGCGCCGGGAGTGCAGGGAAACTCCCCCCTGGCGCAGCCCGGGAGAGGGGATGGTCCCTCCGGTTGCGGGGGTGCCCCAGGCGGGACCCAGAGCGCGGCGAAGGGGACTCCGAGAGCGCAGCCGCGGTGCCCATGAGAGGCGCCGGAGCGAGCCCCGCCAGGTGCCTTGGGCCGGGGCCCCACCCGCCCGCAGGGAGGGGCTGCGCCCCCGGCGAGCTCTAGGAGGGAGGCGAGCCCCGCGGCGGGAGCGGTGCGCCGCGCGCTCTGTCTGGCGCTTTGCCCGCCCGCCGTTCCGGCGCGGAGCTGGAAGCCGCCGAGCCGGGGCAGCCCCGCGCCGCCTAACGCAGCCTTTGCCTGCCAACGCGCTCCTCTTGGTGCCGAGCGCCAGGCGGCGCCGTTTGGCTCTGCAAAGCAGCCAGGGAAGGAGGCTCCTGGACGATCCACTAAACCCCGTGTCTGTAGCTGAGGTAAGGGGGCGGGGGTCACCCCCCGCGGTGCTGTTTTTCCTTGAGTTTTCTAGGAATGAGGGAACTGGTTGAATTACACTAGAGAGTCCTACAAAGCCCAGAGTGTCCTTAGCCTCCTCTCTCCAGCAGCAGTGCCATGGAGTTCAGTGAAAGTCACTAGGATCTCTGCCCCGGAAGGACAGCAGGACTGGCCCATTACCTACGTGCCCACCCACTGCCCGAGCCCCAGACTAACGCCGTTCTTACTAGGGATGTCACAAAACAATCTAGTAATAAAGTAAACATTTGCACCAGGGCGAACAAGTGTTTCCATGTTTCCACCCACAGACCCTTTAAATGAGGTACACATTCTGTGGGCAAGAAAAAAAGACCTTTTCCTGAGATCGGTCATTTCTATGGCATTAAATAGAGGGGACCGGGTAATTAAAATTAGACAACTGCAGAAGTTAAATATGATTATCTTTGCACATGCCAGTAGAAATTACAGTAATTTAATATAGAGGTAATTTCATCTATACAGTCACTCCATTATTTCATTTTTGTTGTTGCAAAAAATACATGACAAAAGTGTATGCTAGATGGTCATTTCTACAACTCAAAGACATTTAGGCTACTTGCAGATCACTCACTTTTCTGTTCCCATTGTATCCACAACACGCTACCACTGGCTTCAGGAATCAGTAGGGCTAAATGCTGCTAGTGTCAATACACTACATTATTACTATAGAGTATGATGGAAGCCAGTACACAGTACAGCGCACCACCAATATGTTATGATGGGAGTCAATTTAAAATTAAGAACGAGGTTGTGTTTCTCAACTCAGAATGAAATCCCAACTGAAAAGTATGTTCAAGCCTCCTGGATAGTTTGATGAAAACCATATAGCTATACTACCCTCAAATATTATAACATACTACAGAAATAAGATATGGATCCTATATGCATCCGAAGAAGTGGGCAGTAGCCCACGAAAGCTTATGCTTTAATAAATTTGTTAGTCTCTAAGGTGCCACAAGTACTCCTGTTCTTGATATGGACAATCTTATTTATCCTTCATTCTACTTACCCATGTCAATATCTATGTGCATATTACCACTTGCATTTAAATCATTTGCGTGGAAGCACTACTTTTTCCTAAGGGTGTAGTTTCACTTCAGAAATGTTATTTCACACACACACTCTTGAAGCAAATGGTCTAAATTTTCAGAAATAACTAGTGATTTTGAGTGCCTCTGTTTTTGGCTCCCCAACTTGAAACACATTAAATGGAGTCTAATTTTCAGAGCATGGAATGCTCAGCACATCTGAAAATCAAGCCTCTTTAAGATAGCTGAAGATGGACAGCCAAAAATTGAAACAGCTGAAAAATCACTAGATGCTTCTGAAAATCCATGCCAACCTTTCAGGCACTAAGGAAATTTTATCCTCTGGAAGCAGTGCTTCTGAAAATTATGGCTGAAATATGGTAGTACTAGTGGATAAGCAAAGTCACAGTTATCAAAATACTCTATCCAAGGATTGGAGGACCCTAAATTTCTATTTAGGGGCTGGATTTTGAACTCTTTGAAGAGTTACCAGCCATTTATTTGTATGAAGTCTACAAGCTATCACTTGATTTATTTTCTTATATTACACAAACAGCAATTCTGATCTCACATCAGGTTTACACTGGTAACTTAGTGGACTTCAGTGATGTTACTCCTGTGTTTCACGGGTGCAAGCGAGCTTAGACTCAGGCTTTCTGTGTCCAATGTAGCTATATATATGCAGGGATTTTACAGTATGGTCAGATTCCAGTATGGTACAATCTGAAGTGGATTGCAATGATCAGATCCAGTAGGGAATGCTGTGTGAATCAGTATTTAATGCACTACAAGATGAGTCACCGTGATGCAAACCAGCTTTCAGACCAGTACAGTGTCAGTCAGTTCCTAACACAGTTCAATGAGTCAGATCCAAGCATCTAGTATAATATATGACTCACTGACTAAAACAGCACCATGTGATTCCAATACCCAGTATGAGCTGTCAAAGCTTCTGTGTGAAATGAGTCAGTTCATAGTACAGTAGAATGGGATTTTTTGGAGGCCATTCATAATTAAGCATGATGTGACTGAGCACTCAGTAGGATATGGTATGATGGAAGTCAGCAGAGTATATCAGGTTGAATAGTAATCTACTGTGTGCAAGAGTTCCATCGTTTGTATAGTAAAGTGGCTTGTAAAATATCAAACTGAATGAACATTTTTTAGCCAACTGTATTAAAAAAAAATTGAGTCAAATGTTTTCATTGGATATGAAAGCCAGAAGTAGTAGAATTGGCAAATTTCTATATTCTCTGTATTTGGGGTTATTGGTTCCTTGCTGTTTTACATGTCACGTGGTAGATCCTCAGCTACTGTAAATTGTCAGAGCCCCATTAAAGTCAATTCCAGTTGTCACATGAGATAAGTCAATGGAGCTATGACAATTTATACCAGCTGAGGATCTGCCCTGTGGTGTATAATAGGGAGCTGACTATGACTGACGCTGCTCTGGTATTGTGAAGGGGCATTGAAGTGGGAGTAAATTATGAAATTACTCTAAAGCCCCTTTGCACTGCCAGAACAGTCTAAAGTAGCCTTAATGTTAAATGAGAATCAGGCCATAGGTATTTATCACCTACATTATCCATGGGTGTATCTGTGTATGTTATTTTTTCTATATGCACAATATATTTAAGATTCTATCTCCAAAGGCGATCATAATTTCTATTCATTCTAGCTGAACTGGCACATAGATGCCAAGGTTATGTGTGTTAGAATTACATACTTTCACTGAGGTCTCATTCAATGTGTGGGGCATCCTCTCAAAAAAGAAACACTGAGCCATGGGGAAAAACCTGGTCTACATAGGATAACGTGTTTCTTAGAAAGAATGGCAGGTTTTATGTAGAGGACAGTTTCAGTGAGAGGATTGTTATGAGGATATCAGGCTGATCGTGCAAGGTGCTGAATGCCTCCTGTAATGAAAGCATATCACACTCAGACCCTTGCAGGATCAGACCCTAAACTGTAAGTGAAATGAGCTGTGTACAGTTCCCTGTTACTGTGTGGGTGTGTTACATTTCTAAGTGTTCTCTTTGAAATGTAAAGCAATGCTTTAATCTGTATAGATGAACAGAGCTCTTCATAGTGGCTGCCACTCTGAAAATATAAGCCACAGATGAAGGCAACCAACCTAGTTTCTCTCCATCTATAAATCATTTTATATAATACTTCTGAGTTTCCTCTGAATCCCACATAGAGGGAGACTACTTTCTTTTGTAATCACACTTACTGCTCTTCTATTGGTCACTGATCCAATTCTATTCCAACACCCTCTTTGATGCAGCGTCCTAGGTGGCTGTTAATATCACCTATACAGAAAGCTGATCTTGTTTTCTTCCATTCCCACCACCTCAAGGCACCTAATTTTCACTGCCGTGCGCCATAATTCATTGTACAAGAACAGAAGTCCCAAGTTCTTCCCAACTCTAGTTCATCAAAGTGACTCAAGGTGTGTGTGTGTGTGTGTGTGTGTGTGTTTATTAACATAAATGATAACTACTCTCAATTTAAAACATTGCCCTTTTTGATGCAGAAAGCTTATTTGTCACATTAATCAATGGAGAGGAAGTAGAGTCAACGTCAAGCTTTCTAAGGGCCCAGTCCTGCTCCCGTTATGATCAATTACAATCTTACACTGACTTTAGTGAGAATATGTTCCAGCCTTAAACGCTCCCACATTGCAAGTATATAAAACAAGGCTTTTGAAAGCAAGATTTACCTTGAACCTACACCCACTCATAACTTTCTTGTGACAATGGTAAAGAATCACAGAATCACTTTCTTTTAACTTATTGATGGGCACCATAGAAAAGACTATGAATAAAAATAGTGAATGACAATAGAGAGATTTACATAATATTCATAGTGGGCCTGATCCAAAGCCCATTGAAGTCAATGGGAGGTTTTTCATTGTCTTGATAGGCTTTGGATCAGGCCCAGTATAATGACTGAAAAGTGATTGTACTGTGATTATGGAAATCTATGCACACTGATTGGCTGTCAGCCATTATTAGACACACAGAATGCAGAGAACTCACATACTGTATAATTATTATAAAACAATCATACAATTATGCAAATCAGATCCCCAGAACCAATCAGAGTTCAAGGAACTGCATAATTAGGGAAGGAGCCGGGGAGGAATATTATACTTCAGTAACTGTACATCTTTGCATTGTGGCTAGCTGAGAAAATTCTATTTTGTTGCAATATGAAACAAGGAAAGGATTATGTAATATAAAAGCCTCAATCATTTTTTTTCAGTGCAATTTTGATTTTAAAAATCTGACCTCTGACTATTTATACTGCATGTATTCCTCCTTTGGGTGGTGTTGGGAGCTCACATTCCTGCTACAGAGATTAGTAAATACTAAACATGTAATAACTCTCTCAACCAAACATCATTTAAGCAGCTTTTAACCAAAGATACAACTTTCATCCCTGATCTTTGTACTCATTTATGTCCAAAAGGTTAAACATAGAAATGCCACATAATCTGAGTGTCATACAGGCATGCATTAGGGGTGGAGAGAGGTTCATATCCAATATCTCAGCATTAGTGCTAGGGCATACATTTAAGCTTTCCATTATTTTCAGATATGTATTTGGCTTATTTTAACCCTTGACTGATTTTTAGTAGCAATGAGCAGCCAGCAGTGGATTATTGTTAGTTGCATTTATACATGTTACACACACTACCTATCTTGATAAGAAACACGGATATATCGGATGATGTTTCTTTATACAGTAGACGCTTGTTTGCAGAACACCTTGTAAGAGCAACCACCACATATAAGCAACATTTCCTTTGGGAACAACTTCCCTACTGTGCATTGTCCACTTGATAACAACAACATAACCATAGCTTAAGCGCAACATTTGTGGCATTGTGACATCACATCCAGGGGTGGAGATTGGGGAGGGGGCATGTAGGGGCATTGCCCCACCAAACTACAACTTTCCACTCCCCACCTGACCCCGGCCCTTCAGCGCAGCTCCAGGGCACACTGCCCCATCAACTTGCCCTGCCTGATGGAGCCTGGGTGGAGAGCATGTGTTGGAGGGAGGGTCTAGACGAGAGGGATTTTTGGGGAGGGGGAAACTGGTGTCGGGGGAGCAGCAAAGACGTAGGTGCAAGGTTTCCTCCTCCCTTCCTCAGCGTCTGGCTTTCAGGCAGTGGAGCGGGGGGAAGGGGAAGTTACTGTTTTGCAATACAGAGTATTGGGGACCCCCCTCCATGCACTGAGCTATCCCATCTGTCTTGGTAGCTGGTGGTGGGGTGTGGGTATGCTGTTTTGCTGTGGTGGGATGGGAAACCCCCCTCTCCAGGGCACTGACCTGTCTCCTTCCCCCCTCCTGTCTCCGCTGTCCATGTTAGGAGCCACTCTCGCTCCATTGCAGACTGCGCTTGGTATCCTCCCCAGCCAGCCATCCCTCGCCAAGGTGGAGCATGAAGCTGCCAGCAGGAACATCCTCAACCTGTCCCCAGCGGCTGGGCTTGCTCAGCCGTTTTGCTGACTGGGGGCTCCTCTGCCCCACTCCACCCAGACTTGGGGTTCCCACACCCCTCAACCCCTCCCCCCAACATGGTTGCTCCACCTTCCGAAACACCATTAGCTCTTCATATGCCTTTGGTCAGATGACACTTCCCATAACAACAACAGCCGCTTAGGAGCAACATAACAAAAGGGCACCAATATGTTGCTACTAACGAGCATCTGTTGTATCTGGTTCATTGCTTTTTGGGGATATTTTTTCATAATTGAGTAGGCCTTTTTTTTAAATCGGTGCTTGGGAAAGTGCCAGATTAACAGGACTGGAAACTAAAATCTTCCACTTTTCTACAAAGCAAGCACACTCTCCCCAAGATTTTCAAAAATAGCTAGATTCCAAAATCATTAGTTAGGCACCAAAAGCATGTTCTCAAGCTAATTGAAATCAATTGAAGTCTTTCCATGGGCTTTGGTTCAGATCCAAAGTGGCCTGATTTTTCAACAGTACTGAGCATCCAGAAAGGGAAGCATTAGGAATTGGTGCCATACACGTTAGCAAATCCAGCCATTTACTTCCTTGCCTAAATATTGATTTTAGGAGCCTAACATTGGGCTCTTGCTTTCGAAAACCTTGGTCCATGGCATTGGAAGCACAAACTTCTCCATTCTGCCAGTGCCAGTCAATCTACCTCATCCCAACCTGAGCTCTGACCTCTCAGGGCTAAGACTGGCTAATTAGAGGTTAGGATTTGTGATGTGGACACTTCTCTACCAGAATGAACTGGATTACCAAATTCATTTCCCATTGGTTATTGAACAGCCATCAAATAGTAAAAATTTTTGGTCATACCTAACCTAAATTGGATTTGAACTAGAAAGCTAGAAGGTAAATGGATAATGAGCCCATTATCAATTGCCTGAGTGATCCAATCCGTCCAAGCAAACATAACATGCTGGATTAAATGATAACTATTTTGATTGTTTATATTGGTAAAATTGAATATAGATATTTGTTTTGTTATTGAGCTTAGAAATCAAGATGTTTAGAGTATTTGCCTTGACATTTCAAAGCTGATTGTTTGGATGAAGAACAGCTGGCTGAAGATGAACCCAAGAAAGACAAAGGTGGTGCTGGTGGGCAGAGGAAAGCATTTTGAAGAGTTTGCAGCCATGATGCAGTCTCCTTTGCAGAAAGGTATATCTCCACAATTGGTCAATTTGGTCCATTGTTTAGGAATACTATTGGATTTCTTGCTGATGCTAAGCTTTCACGTGGCATCATCAGTGAGTAGGGCTTTCTATCCTCTTCAGCGGTCCAGGAGCCTTTGTCCCATCCTGGTGGATGATGATCTGGTCCCACACCTTTGTCACTTCTCAGCTGGACTACAGCAATGTGATAAGGCAGGAAGCCTTAAGCTTTTAGGAAACTCCAACTAGTACAAAATACCACAGCACATCTTCTTAGCAGCACATGCTACCACAAGCACTCCAGACCTGTCCTCCATTCTCTACACCGGTTTGCCAGAAAGTGTCAAATCAAGTTCAAGGTCTTGGTCCTTATCCTCAAGACATTCCATGAACTGGGCCCAGGATACCTCAAAGACTGCCGAAAACTCCAGGATGAGGACTGTGGTTGACATCTTACACTGTGCCAGAGGAGTAAGGATAACTCTCTGCGGTAAGGATAAAGCTCATCTGTGTAGGAGACAAGGCTTTCTTGGGAGGTGGGGGGACAGTTCGAGACTGTGGAATGAACTCCCCAAGGAACTAAGGACCACCCCAAACCTCATCACCTTCCGCTCCAATGCAAGGCACATTTCTTTGACCTTGCCTTCTCTACCATAAATACATAGCAACATGTATATATAGGGGAAAAAACACCACTTCCAAAACAAGACACTCCACTGCACACACTTCTTCCCCTGGGGAGCAGATGAGAGAGCAAACAACATGTGACAGTTGTTAGTCACATCTCTTAATGCACTGCTGGAAGGCACTCAGACATTATGGTGATGAGCATGGCATGAGAACCTATATGAAATATACTAGTTTTCCCTTTTTCTTTTCAGATTTATTTTGTTGGGTTGTATCTATTTGAAGAGAAAACCTACTTTGTCAAACAGTAACCAACGCCCTCAGAGAGCTGCTGAGTTTCCTGTTGCCCTTAAACTGCAGAGTGAGAAGATCTATTCTTTTCAGGTTACTTTACTTTCTTTCAAAGAAAGTCTTACAGGTCTTATTACCTCATTTTGAGGAATATTCCATACTGATTGTGTAGTAATCATCCTTCCATCCTCAAAAGAAAAGTGTTAATATAGTGTTTGGTTGTTTTCCATATTTTTTAGAAGTGGGCCCAGATTCACAGGCACTCTCTAGCTGTTCTGCATTGCTTTGTTGATGCAAAGCAACTGTAAAGCCAGTTTAACTTGCCAGTTAATATGGGTTTACAGCTGTTGGGTGTTGCAGGAGTATCACAAAGCAGTAATGGTGTACCAGTAAATCTGGCCCATTGTGTTCAATGTCACTGTGAAGAGAGTGCTGCTGCTGTGTTGCATTTCATTCTGTAATTTACTAGCACAGAACATCATTCTGTTATTTGCAGTATTCCCCAAAGGGATTATATGCAAGGAAAGATTTGGTGGATTCCAGGAATAGTTCTGTAGGGCTTGTTTACATTTTACCCTGTAGGTCTTACACAATACTCCCATTGACTTTGTGACATCTTCCCTGTCATCTGTCCATCCTCACCAAATCTGTTCACTTTAAAACATGAACAAACTCTGGAGTGAGGAATACTGCCCCACAGATCCAAGTGCAGGGTATGGATGGCCCCTTCTCTTATTGAAGGAAGTCACATCCATCTTTGCTACACCATTCCCTCCTTCTTTCAGAATTTTCTAACAGCTCTCCACTGGTTTGGAAATCTGTGTGGGAGAATAGGGCAGGGACTAGGCAAAATGGAAACAGGGGAGTGAGGCAATATTGCCACGTTAACTCTGTGGAGATTACCTGAGGAAAATTGTAGAAATTGGGATTCTATTACTTTTCCCACAGAACCTCCTTTGAGATGACTGTGTCCAGATAACAAGGAAAATGTTCAGACAAAATAAGGGGATTTTATAAAACAGCTAAATGAATTTCAAAGAAAGAGTCCAAGTCTGTGGATCACAAGAGGCACTAAGACAAGAAAGAATCCATAATTCCTCAGTTTAACAACTTTTTGTATTTAGTCTGGCCTATGAGAGAGATTCACTTTTATTTGCAGCATTAACACAGGCATTGAGTCAGATCCTTAGGAGGTGTAAATCCCCATAAAGTCACTGACTTTCAGTGAAGCTACATTGCTTGCCACCAGCTGAAGATTTGGCCCACAAGCAAGTGTAATCATTGTTAATATTTCATGTATGAAACATAGGGTGGGTTTTTCTCTAATCACACAGGATACAAATATTCATGAAGAAAAACACCTTTTTTCTTGTTGATGGACACGTTGTACTTCATCGGTCAGAAAAACAAAAAAGACAACATTGCTATTAACCAGGACTAGATCCATGTAAAAGCAGTATTAATAATAAGTAGCATCAGGTGTAAGCGTTGTAGATGAACATCTCACCTTTTAGCTCTAACAAGTGTCTGATTCTCAAATGAATGATTATTCTGGGTGTGTTTATGTCACAGAAAGCTGTATTTACTGATTGCTATTTTCAGAGCGTGCACCTGGGAAGAAGTAGACAGAATATTTTAGCTGAGGGAGTCACATTTGCACTGATATTTAAGGAAGCATGAATGTGGTTTATTCATCTGCTAACTTCATTGTATGACTTTTGTGTGAGCAAGAATCCAGCAAGTGTTGATTACTGATTCTTTCCAATTTCAATAGAAAACTGACTAAGAAATGCAGTCTTCTGTCAGGTTATGTGTGATCCATCCTTTGACAGCACCAGGTGCATAAGGATGTATGTAAATGTTATTTTTGCAGGAACGTGCCCTATGGATCCAAGCTGTAGCATTTAAGAAGCCCTCCACCACCCTTACATTCTCTCTCTCTCATGTCCCAAAGTTCAAGGCCATTCCTGCTTAAAAATGAGGAAGTCTTCAAAGTTTCCAAATTGACTGTTCAGCAGTGCAACTCCATTACTGATCCCCCTGCACTCAGAGGGCTGAGCACTTGCCTGTAGCACCTCAATTCCAGCTGGTTCAATGAATCAGAGATTATAACTCAAACCTGGATCTGCCACAGAACGCAGAGTATAGCAACCAGGCTGGCTGGGCTGTGGCGGCCACATTTAAGCCATCATTTGTGCAGATGTATGAAGAGAGGCAGCCAGGAGGGGAGCAAGATTTGTGCCTGGCTCCCTCTCTCCCCCTTTTGCCACCTGTGGAATCTACACATTCTCGGTAGCCGGAGTGCTGGAGAGGTCATGCTGAGCTGGGCTGGGCTGGAGGGGACCAGTATTAGTGCATGTTAATGATCCTTGCCTTGTTGGGCTTCGTCATCTCTGCAGTAGCAGTAATAGCCACAGGAGACTTACGCAAAGGTTGTGTGCCCGCTTTTGAATACAGGCCCTGTCAACACTAATGAACACTAGCTGCACAGGTAGCGAGCAGCGGCACCGGAGGCAGCAAACAGGGCTGCTAACAGGGGAGTTTGAGTGGGAGTTCCATTGGAGGAGAAGGTATCTGTATTTGTGTCTGACTTTGTAGTGCTTGTATGTGTAGAGGCCTGTAGGGGCAGCGTGCTGGGAGGGCAGCTGAGCCCTGATTAGGGGGGCGGAACTTGGCTGAGGAGAGGGCCTATAAAAGCGGCCACCCAGCCAGGCAGCGGCACAGGAGCCGGCAAATAGGGCTGCTCACAGGGGAGTTCCTAGAGAAGGGCAGCAAAGGGGTGACAGGATTGTGATGATAAATAGTTGGCTAAGGGAGGGGTACTATAAAGAGGGCTTTGGGATGTATGGCCACTGGGAGGCTTTCGGGGACAGAAAACTGTTCTCATGGGACGGACTTCACCTAAGTAGGGAAGGAAATAGACTTCTGGGAGGGAGGCTGGCTCATCTCATCAAAAGAGCTTTAAACTAGGAATTTGGGGGAGACGGTTGGGAGATGTCCAGTTAATCTCCACGCCAGATTATAACATTGAGAGGGAGGATGATGAGATAAGAACGGATATAGCCGGGGGGAAGAGATTGGACATAAGGAGGAGAGGGAGGATGGAAACTAGACTAATAGGTCATACTGGTGGTACGGTGTCCGTACCAAATTGGACAACGAATGTGAGAGAGGCCAAACAGCATAAATTAAGATGTTTATACACCAATGCAAGAAGCGTAGGTAACAAAATGGAGGAATTGGAGCTCCTGGTCCGAGAAATGAAACTGGAAATTGTAGGAATAACCAAAACATGGTGGAACGGTAGTCATGACTGGAGTACAGGTATGGAAGGGTATGTGCTGTTTAGGAAAGACCGGAACAAAGGGAAAGGTAGGGGAGTAGCATTGTATGTCAATAATGAGGTAAACTGTAAAGAAATAATAAGTGATGGAATGGATAAGATGGAGTCTGTCTGGGCAATACACACACTGGGTAAAAGAACTACTAGAGCCTCCCCTGGGATAGTGCTTGGGGTTTGCTTTAGACCGCCGGGATCTAGCCTGGATATGGACAGAGAACTCTTTAATGTTTTTAGGGAAGTAAATACTAATAGGAACTGTGTAATCATGGGAGACTTTAACTTCCCAGATGTAGATTGGGGAACAAATGCTAGTAACAATAATAGAGCTCAGATTTTCCTAGACGTGATAGCTGATGAATTCCTTCATCAAGTAGTTGCTGAACCGACGAGGGGGGATGCCATTTTAGATTTGGTTTTGTTGAGTAGTGAGGACCTCGTTGAGGAAATGGTTGTAGGGGTCAACCTTGGCTCGAGTGATCATGAGCTAATTCTGTTTAAAGTAAATGGAAGGATTAACAGAATTAAATCAGAGACTAAGGTTTACGATTTCAAAAGGGCTAACTTTAACAAATTAAGGCAACTAGTTAGGGAAGTGGATTGGACTAACATATTTATGGATCTAAAGGTGGAAGGCGCCTGGGATTATTTCAAGTTGAAGTTGCAGGAGCTGTCGGAGGCCTGTATCCCGAGAAAGGGAAAATGGTTCGTGGGCAGGAGATTTAGACCGAGCTGGATGAGCGAGCGTCTCAGAGGGGTGATTAAGAAAAAACAGAAAGCGTACAAGGAGTGGAAGATGGGAGGGATCAGCAAAGAAACCTACCTTATTGAGGTCAGAGCATGTAGAGATGGAGTGAGAAAGGTCAAAAGCCGTGTAGCGTTGGACCTTGAGAGGGGAATTAAAACCAATAGTAAGAGGTTTTATAGCCATATAAATAGGAAGAAAACAAAGAAAGAAGAAGTGGGACCGCTTAAGACTATAGATGGAGTGGAGATTAAGGATAATCTAGGCATGGCACAATGTCTAAACGAATATTTTGCATCGGTCTTTAATGAGGCTAATGAAGGGCTTAGGAATAGTGGCAGCGTGAAGGATGGGAATAAAGGAGGGGGGGTTGACATTACCGTATCCAAGGTAGAAGCCAAACTCGAATAGCTTAATGGGACTAAATCGGGTGGACTGGATGATCTTCACCCGAGAATATTAAAGGAACTGGCGTGAGAAATTGCAAGCCCGTCAGCGATAATTTTTAATGAATCTGGAAACTCAGGGGTGGTACGTTTGACTGGAGAATAGCTAATGTGGTTCCTATTTTCAAGAAGGGGAAAAAAAGTGACCCGGGTAACTACAGGCCTGTTAAAAGCAACAGAGGGTCCTGTAGCACCTTTAAGACTAACAGAAGTATTGGGAGCATACGCTTTCGTGGGTAAGAACCTCACTTCTTCAGATGCAAGATGTTAGTTTAACATCTGTAATATGCAAGGTCTTGGAAAAAATTTTGAAGGAGAAAGTAGTTAAGGACCTTGAGGTCAATGGCAATTGGGCCAAATTACAACATGGTTTTACGAAAGGTAGATCGTGCCAAACCAACCTGATCTCCTTCTTTGAGAAAGTAACAGATATTTTAGATAAAGGAAATGTGGTGGATCTAATATACCTCGATTTCAGCAAAGCATTTGATACTGTTCCGCATGAGGAATTATTGGTTAAATTGGAAAAGATGGGGATCGATATGAAAATCCAGAGGTGGATAAAGAACTGGTTAAAGGGGAGACTGCAGCGGGTCGTACCGAAAGGTGAACTGTCAGGTTGGAGGGAGGTTACCAGTGGAGTTCCTCAAGGTTCGGTTTTGGGTCCAATTTTATTTAATCTATTTATTACTGACCTCGGAACCGGATAAAGTTTGCGGATGACACACAGTTGGGAGGTATTGCCAATTCGGAGAAGGATCGGGATATCCTGCAGGGAAATTTGGATGACCTTGTAAACTGGAGTAATAGTAGGATGAAATTTAATAGTGAGAAGTGTAAGGTTATGCATTTAGGGATGACTAACAAGAATTTTAGTTATAAGCTGGGGATGCATCGGTTGGAAGTAACGGAAGAGGAGAAGGACCTCGGAGTCCTGGTTGATCGCAGGATGACTATGAGTCGGCAATGTGACGTGGCCGTGAAAAAAGCTAATGCGGTCTTGGGATGCATTAGGCGAGGTATTTCTAGTAGGGATAAGGAGGTGCTGGTTCCGTTATACAAGGGACTGGTGAGACCTCATTTGGAGTACTGTGTGAAGTTCTGGTCTCCAATGTTGAAAAAGGATGAATTCAAACTGGAACGGGTAAAGAGAAGGGCCACTAGGATGATCCAAGGAATGGAAAACCTGTCATATGAAAGGAGACTCGAGGAGCTCGGTTTGTTTACCTTAACCAAAAGAAGGCTGAGGGGGGATATGATTGCTCTCTTTAAATATATCAGAAGGATAAATACCAGAGAGGGAGAGGAATTATTTCAGCTCAATACTAATGTGGACACGAGAACAAATGGATATAAACTGGCCGTCGGGAAGTTTAGGCTTGAAATTAGATGAAGGTTTCTAACCATCAGAGGGGTGAAGTTCTGGAACAGCCTTCCGAGGGAAACAGTGGGGGCGAAAGACCTCTCTGGCTTTAAGATTAAGCTTGATAAGTTTATGGAGGGGATGGTTTGATGGGATAATGTGATTTTAGTCAATAGGTCAATAACGTGCCATCGCTGGTAATTAGTAACAATGGTCAATGATGGGATATTAAAAGTTACTACAGAGAATTTTTTCCGGAGGGTCTGGCTGGAGAATCTTGCCCGCATGCTTGGGGTTCAGCTGATCGCCATATTTGGGGTCAGGAAGGAATTTTCCTCCAGGGTAGATTGGCAGAGGCCCTGGAGGTTTTTCGCCTTCCTCCGCAGCATGGGGCAGGGGTTGCTTGCTGGGCAGGGGTTGCTTGCTGGAGGATTCTCTGCGACTTGAAGTCTTTAAATCATGATTTGGGGACTTCAACAGCTGAGTCAAGGGAGAGAATTATTCCAGGAGTGGGTGGGTCAGCTTTTGTGGCCTGCATCATGCGGGAGGTCAGACTAGATGATCATAATGATCCCTTCTGACCTTAAAGTCTATGAGTCTATGAGCACTTAGGGGGTTGAACTTTGTCCATGACCTTTCATTTAGTTGTAGTTCAGGATCTTAATAATACAATTGATTTCCATGCTTGTTGCTCAATGGAAGGCACTTTGATCATTCTGTTCCATGGAGGGCACTTATACCATTTGTTTTACTGGTACTGTTCATACATTATCTAACAGCAAAAACCTGGCATGAGGTTGTGAGGTATTTTTATTAGGATTTGTTTGGGATAGTCAGGGCTGGATTAAGGCAGGGGCTTTAGGAGCTGCATCCCAGGGCCCCGGTTCAAGGGGGGCCCTGCAAAAATAAATCACAGGCAGTGATCTCCATCTCTGGGCCACTAAAAGTCCCACAGTGTAGCAGGGCGCTCAGACAGGCTGCCTGCATGCCATGGCCCCACGCTGCTCCCGGAAGTGGCCGGCTGCTAGCATGTCTCTGCGGCCCTTGGCTCGGGGGGAGGCGACTCCGTGCGCTGTCTCTGCCCCCAGGACCATCCCCACAGCTCCCATAGGCCGGTTCCCAGCCCATGGTAGCTACGGGGGTATCGCTTGTGGGCATGGGCAGCACACGGAGACACGCTATCCCCCTCCCCCCAGGGGGCATGCAGAGACATGCCAGCAGCAGGCTGCAGACGCTTCTGGGAGCAGCTTGGAGCCATGGCATGCAGGCAGCCTGCCTGAGCGCCCTGCTGTGCTGCGGGTCGGGAGCCGCCTGCGGTAAGCGCCTCCCAGCCAGAGCCTGTACCTCATACCCCCTCCTCCACCCCAACCCGCTGCCCCAGATCAGAATCCTCCTCCTTCACCCAAACTCCCTCCCAGACCCTGCAGCCACTTCTGTACCCCAACCCCTTGCCCCAGCCCCCTCCTGAACCAAACTCCCTCCCAGGAAAAAAGACTTGTCTATAGGGGCCTCACAAAATGTAATAGCTCTGGGCCCATAGGAGAGTTAATCCGGCCCTGGGGATAGTGGGAAGGGAATAAACCAAGGCAAATGCAATCTAATATCATTACTGAGAGCTACACATTTAGACTCATATACAACAAGGCTCTTAAGCGTATGTTTAAATTTAAGACCATGAGTGGGATTATTCACATTCTTCAACTTCACCATGTGCTTGAACACTTTGCTGGATCAGGCCATAGGGATAAAAACAAGAGCTGGTCAAACAAAGTTTTCCAGTCCAGTGATAATTGAGTGCTACAGCAACGTCTATGGTAAATCCAAATCTGCTCTGTACAGAAGGGGCTGTTTGCTGAATGTTTGTATGGGAATGTGATGTTTGAAAGTGGTGCTGGATTGACAGACTTTGAAGGCTGAAGTTCATTTGAGCTACAGCACAAGCACTGCATTGGTGGCAGGAGCAGCAGCATGTTCTCCATTGTCTTCAGGGAGAAGGGTTCTAATTTCAAGGCCATTCTGGCTTTAGCATCTCTCCTAATTTGCACCCTTGTCAGCAAGCCTATCACCAAACCTGATGTCAGTTTCTGTGATGTATTCTCCCCCTAACCAGGAAATGAATGGAGGCCAACTCATTTCATATAGATCACTTACCAATCAATGGATTGCACTCAGTACCTAGTTTTGGTCACTCACCTGATCTGAATTTGAACAGGTGACAGTCTCCAAAGCCTATTGCTAAGAGACCAAATGCTGAGACATCTTCTATAGCAGGTGATAGTTTGTGTGAATTTCCAAACCTCCACTGCACACTGCAAAACAGAGCTCTCTCTTGAAGTGCTACAATATGAAGGGAGTAACAAGCAATTTGGAGACAGGGATAGGGACATATCCAGCAGGTCTATGTAGAGTGCTAATCCGTAAGTCCCAGACCCTGTGAAGGAAGGGAGGGAGGGGGGACCCCTACTCCTCCTGATCACCCACAAGAGCAGTTGTATCTGAGACAAGCCTAGGTTATTTCACTACTGGAAGTCAGGAGTGAGAATTCAGTCTCTCTACTCTGCACTTCTTATGCACATGGTAATTTTCCTTGACATATAATCCATTCACTTGGTTTGTATGCTGATCACCAGGGTTTAACTCTTTACATCTCTAGCAAACAAATGTGTGCTTTCTCTCTGTGCACTATAAAGTTTTCAAAGTCCATCAAGAGTCACAAGCTCTTAACAATCTTGGTCATGGTGCTGAATTTTCATAAACTTTAATTTTAAAACATTTTTAGCTTTGCCGTAAACACTTTTACACAGAGAAAATTGGCATTTCCACAGTGCTGCAGGGGCAAGAAAGACATTGGGCAGACTCTTGAAACTGTTATGGGTGTAGAGGTGATGTTTCCTGCTGCTTTCCCCACTTAGATGTTACAGTTGTGTATGAAATTCTCAGGGTAGAGTCACACACTGCTATATTGGAAACACTTTCTGAACAATGCAAAACACTATCAATCACTATTCCACAGAAGCAACAGAGGGTCCTGTGGCACCTTTGAGACTAACAGAAGTATTGGGAGCATAAGCTTTCGTGGGTAAGAACCTCACTTCTTCAGATGCAAGAAGTGAGGTTCTTACCCACGAAAGCTTATGCTCCCAATACTTCTGTTAGTCTCAAAGGTGCCACAGGACCCTCTGTTGCTTTTTACAGATTCAGACTAACACGGCTACCCCTCTGATACTATTCCACAGCATTCCCCTTTTATCTCTTGATGATTTTAGATCATTTTGAAGTTGCAGATGTTGCTACTTGTATGTATTGTCAATTTTTCATAAACTATTCAAAGAAAACAATTTCCACAAAATGCAATTTCTAATTTTTCATTGTTCAGAAGATCTGAGGTTGGAAAATAAGTATTAGTGGCAAAGTTTCCATTGACTTCAATGACAGCAGAATTGGGCCCATCGCCCAAACTATTTCCCCCCACCCCGACTACCCTTGTGGAAAAATAACCTTTACAAAATACCAGCCATTGATTCTGTGTACTGTAGCAACAGGATCACAAATGAATAATTCCTCCTGATTAATATTTACTGCTAGTCTCATCACTGATTAAAAGATCATATACAGTAGCTTATCTGCTGATAAGCTTAAACCGTTTCACACCAACTGCATAATTCAGTCAACATTATCTCACTCATACCCTAATTAGCAGCTGCAGCATTACACACAAATATAACAAAACTGCATGATTTAACAGCAGGAAACACAAACTTTCCATATTGTCTAGACCAGAGGTAGGCAACCTATGACACGCGTGCCAAAGGCGGCATGCGAGCAGATTTTCAGTGGCACTCACACTGCCTGGGTCTTGGCCACTGGTCCGGGGGGCTCTGCATTTTAATTTAATTTTAAATGAAGCTTCTTAAACATTTTTAAAAGCGTATTTACTTTACATACAACAATAGTTTAGTTCTATATTATAGACTTATAGAAAGAGACCTTCTAAAAATGTTAAAATGTATTACTGGCACACGAAACCTTAAATTAGAGTGAATAAATGAAGACTCGGCACACCACTTCTGAAAGGTTGCTGACCCCTGGTCTAGACCATTTTAGTTTACTGAAGTTAAAATATGAACTGGCTCAAAGTGGTAGATGTAACTTGTAATCGGAACATATAATGAAAATATATCCAAAAACGAAGAATATAGACATTAATTCTAGACAGTGTTCAAAATCTTCCTCCAGCCAGGCATTCTGTCCAGGCATTCTATCATAGAAACTGTTTTTATAGGCCTGGGTCAAATCACCCATTCTGTTGGTGAAGCCAATAGAGGGGGGTTATGGGGAGGAAAACACTGAAATTCTCTGTGCTGAGACACTCCCAGATTGTTTAATTGTTCCTCTGTGGGTAGCTGTGGGTCCCCAGAGCCTATGGGTTCTGCATGCAGACCATCCATGTAGCAGCACTTTGCTTTTGTACTGGCTCTGGAATGCCAGCGTCCCCTCTCATCCCCATTAGGAGCCATGCTACCAGAGATTCTCCAGCCTTCCTGAAACTTCCTTTAAAGGATTTTTCACTACCGCAGATGTGGGGTCCTAGGAAAGGTAATACTGTCCTTGCATTGGCTGGATAAATGGTGATAATTTATTTTTTAAATTAAAGTTAGACACACTGTCACTGGGTACTGATATGTCTTCCAACAAACTGCCAGAGAAACATCACGACCAAAGGAGTGTGCTCCCAATAGTTAGGACCCCCATCTCCTGGTTGAAATGATTGTGTATATGATCAGAACAGCACCATCGTGAATGTAGTACTGTTGGTCCTTAGGCCGCAGCTTTTGCAGGTCATCTTCAGGGAAGCTTCCCTTTAGTTGATCCTGTAGGTACATGGTAACTTTCTCTTGCACACACAAGATGTATTTTCAGTCTAGACATAAACCCTTGACTCAATTAAAGTCAGTAGGAATTTTGTCATTGAGTTCACTGTGACCAGGCTTTCACCCTACATAACCGTGATGAAAGCCTAATCAAGTGCCATAGTATATGAACTGCAGCTTAAAAAACCCTCTACCCTACCCTCCCTGTAAATAGGGTGACCAGATGTCACAATTTTATAGGGACAGTCCTGATTTTGGGGGCTTTTTCTTATATAGGCACCTTTTACCCCCCATCCTGATTTTTCACACTTGCTGTCTGGTCACCTTACCTGTAAAGTCCATGTGGTAATCACCAGGAGTCATGTCACATCTTTGAATGATAAAAATCTACCAGCCACATTCTTAGATATGTGAATTAGAAGAATTCATCAACTTGGTCGCTTGAAAAGTTGTTGGAGCAATTGAAGACAACTGTTGCATCAGCAGTGAAGGAAAATATCTCAGAAGAGTATTTGAACGGACATTCCTTTGAAAACGTTTTATTTCCTAATTTATGGTTGTGGAAAATATCAACCACAATATTGCATTTATTTTGTTGTTCCTTTCTTAAATTCAGCTGTTCTCAATCACAGTTTTAATTAATCTCAGCTGCTAAACTTGATGGAGGTACATTCACCCAGCAATATAGCATATCACCATACCTTGTTACAAAATTAGAAAAGATTGTTCTGTGTATGCACACTGATTTTCAAACACTTGAGCCCAGCTCTCCATTCTGTAGGAGTTCTGCTCAGTGCAGAAACTTGGACGATCAGCTGTGGCTTCAACAATGCTCTAGTTTAATTACAAGTTAGATGTAGGAATCATTGAGTGAAATTCCATGGCTTCCATTACACTAGATGAGCATAACTGTCCCTTCTCACCTTAAAATCTGTATTGAGGGCTATCCAGGGAGTGATTCTGTCCCCAGCATAGGCTAGAGCAGCCTCAGGGCTGCTCTAATTTAGACTGCTGCAACAGAAAATAGGTGGAATGCAATGAACTCTTGCTACACACCTTCTCCCCTGGCCATACTGAGGATGAGGGAGGGGGAAGCTCTACATCACATCACCAGGGATTATTTTACCCCATTTATGTTTTATCCTGCCAAAAAGCCAGGCTGGAACTGAGAATTGCCCCCTTATTATCTTATTTGCCAAAAGAACTTCAAATATGTCAGAGACTGTTATGCTCAGTGATGACTAAGGCCACAGAAAACATGATGGTGGCATTACATAAGCATTTTTGAACAGTAGGAGCACAAGAGAGCTACCCCACCCCTTGAATAAACTAAACAAGACCAAAGGGAATTTTAAAATTCCAGCTGCCTCTGCACTTTTGGCATGAATTTCAACCCAAAGTGTAACTCTTTCCAAAAGGACAACTGCTTGTAAATAAGGTCATTCACTCAGACTGCCCTCTCAGTAATAGATACCACATCTCTCAGTAATCACATTAGTGATGCTTTAGCACGAGTGAGTCAAATTCTCAGTTGTTGTAAGTCAGAACAGCTCCACCAGAGTCAGCTGAGGAGCTAACAGCATTTGTTTGACCTGAAAGACTTAGACATTTTATATGAGCTTTGAAGGAGGAGTATAGTGGGGCGCACATTTTTTCCCCTTCCTAAAGTGAGATACCTGCTCTTTTGAATCAGCAGAGCAGAGGAGTTTGAAGAAGAAATGAAGGACCTAATTCTCCTATGCCTTGCACTTTGTGTGGCCATTTATTCCAGTGCAAACTGGGTGTAAAATGCTACTAAATCAGATTAAAGATAGGTTTGAGCTTCTGCATTCAGATTCAGAGTCCGAGTCAAAGTTCCTCAAAAGGTAAGTTTCAGAGTAGCAGCCGTGTTAGTCTGTATCCGCAAAAAGAAGAACAGGAGTACTTGTGGCACCTTAGAGACTAACAAATTTATTAGAGCATAAGCTTTCGTGGACTACAGCCCACTTCTTCGGATGCATATTCTATATTCTATATGCATCCGAAGAAGTGGGCTGTAGTCCACGAAAGCTTATGCTCTAATAAATTTGTTAGTCTCTAAGGTGCCACAAGTACTCCTGTTCTTCTTCAAAAGGTAAGGTGTCCATATGTAAGATTGTGTCTCTGGCCCATTGCTAACATTGACATTTACACATAGAATAGAAAATTTGACTTTCTTTTGTAGATTCCTACATACAATACTTGGTGGAATAACTGATATATCTATCTTGGCCCTAGCACCATGGGTAGCTGAGACCCTATATATAAAATCAACTTTTCTCTGAAAACAATACAGCAAATGGCCACAGACCTGATCCAGGCATTCTGAGGTTGATGTGGCTTGGAATCATAACTGTTGCTCTATCTCAAAAGGGTCAGATTATCACTGGGATAGTAGTCAGAATCAGCATGGTCCAGAAAATAAGGTGAAATCCTGGCTCCATTGAAATCAATCATAAAGCTTCCATTGACTAATGGAGCCAGGATTTCCTCCCTGGAGTCTATTCCTAGTTTTCCCATTTACTTGCTGTGTGTCTTTGGACGAGTCACATCATCTCTCTCTGCCTCAGTTTCCCCTTCAGCCTCCCTCCCCCAACCATAGATTGTAAACTCTTGGGGGGGCAGGGACGGTCTTTTACTGTGTTTGTATAGCCCTGAGCACAATGGGGCCCAATCTCAGTTTAAGCCTCTAAGCACTACTATTACACAGACTAATAATAATAGTGATAATGGAGAGGCAGGCATTTTGTTTTACAGTGAGGATCTGCTCAGAGGTGTGACTACGAAAACCAGCTTTAATTTAAGAGATCTGCTCCCTGCGTGTATTTAGTGACCAAAGTAAGCGTGAATGAAGTGATGTATAATGCCACCTGCTTTATTATAGTTCAGTTCATTTCTAAAACCAAAGTGGTGTTAAAAATATTAAGACACCCAATCATCTTGTCATTTGCATGCACACAACGGCTGTTGATTCCCAAAAGAGCTGCAGGTGCACTATTCATTGGACTTTCCTTAAAACAAGTAACTGCTTTGGACTAGTCATCTTTAAACCCAATAGATACATTCTTGCAGGAACTTCTACTTTTGGTCTCCACATACTTTTTAAACACTTTTGTGCCATCTTAAAAAGGTGTGTTATCATTTAGAAATATTTACAAAAATCATCATTTAACTCTGAGCAAGAAAATTACTTCATATTTAAAGGGGAAGCTAATGTTTCAATGTGTACATTTGCTAATGAAGCGTAGAGCTTAAATGAGATGCCAAATTGTACCTTTATTTTTTTCCTCCTCGACCCTTCATAAACTATAAACTGGGATATAAATCACATAGGATGAATATTGGCTTTACATTCATAAAGCTCTACAGCTTCCAAATATCCTTTGTTAGAGTGAGCACTTCACAAGCTACATTATAAACAAAACACTATTGGGGGGGGTGCGAGGAGGCATTTGCTACAGAGATGCTTACATGCTCCTCCCTCACACTGAAGTATACCAGAGAATATCTTGCAAAAGAAATTAATCTGAAAGGATAATAAATCTAAAATAGTAAAAATCTAAAATTATAATTTTATAAATATAATAGATCCAAATAAGGATTCTTTGAAATAGGAGATATTTGGGGTGGGTGAATAGGTACATTGACTTATTCACCTCTTTCTCCTATGCCCTTCCCCCACCAAACACAAAAAACAAAACAGAAGACTAGCTCTCCTAATCAGATCATATATCAATTCAGTTGTAAAGTGGGTTAGAGGTATTTATGTGCACAGAAGCCACATAAAACATCTACTAAACAAAGCTGGATGAATTATATAAATAGCACTCATTTGATTCCAATTATAAATTAAACTTTTCTAATTGATAATAAGAACATGTTTACTCCCTACCAGGAGCTGGGAATACGTCAGATATACTATTGTCTTCTGTAATGTTTTGTTTATAATTACTTTTTATTGTAAGCACAAACATGCTTTGTTTTTCAAAAATAGGTATTGAGAAGAAAGCTGAATATATTCAGTATTTCCTTCTACTGTAATGAACTTGAAATCTAAGCAATAAAGAATAAGAATGTACAGATGTATTTTCATTTTCATATTTATTCTTTCATACTTTAAAATTATCAAGCTGGCATTTTGAGAAGTAATGTTCTTGCTTATGTTTTAGCTTTTTGGTCATTTAGGGACTGGTTGTCAAAGGGAGCAGATCCATAATGGGGCATCATTTTGTGTGTTTTCTCCCTATCACTTCTCGGCTCTCTGTGAGCTGAGGGATGAAAACATTATCTACTAGCTATGCTGGTCTGATGTTATCCTACAAAATAGGTGCCTCTACTGCTGTGCATGACATACACATTTTCCCTTGGACAAGGGGATGATTCTAGCCAAAAAACAAAACAAAAAATACTAACCTATATAATACCATCAGTAAAAGGAACATCAGAAAAAGCATTGATCGTGAATTAATGCTGCGTTGAGTTGGAATAACCTGCACTCTTTTATATACATGATTTTGTAGTTTTTGTAGCAATGCCTGCTGCATATGGATTGAGCACCTTTCTTGCCACCATAGTCCTGCATAAATATATCTGAACACGGAGAGAGAGAGATGATTTTAACATGATGCTCTCCAGCTCATCAGATAACATCTCAGACTAGTTATTGTATCACAATGATCAACTCCCCAAAATCTTCCATTGTTAATGGTATTTAAACTCCTCTGCAATTTTGATGGACTCAAGGAGGTTTAGCAACCTACAATGAACAATACCAAAAAGTATCACTTTTCACAGGAGGAAGAATAGCTAAGTATCCAAAATTCATCTAAAATCATAATGAAGTAAGGTGCACTTGTCCCTTTAGGATTTGATATTTCATCAATGTAACTAAGTCAACATGTAGGGTATAAGTCAATAGGCAGCAAGTCATTCACAGGGAGCACACACACCAAATTCTGCCAACCATAAATTCAAGCTCACAGAAAGGACTCACAGAAAGTTACATACTTACATGAGAAATTGCAGTGACTCCAGACGGACCAGTCACATGTTTAAAATTGCTCATGTACAGACATGTTTGCAGGCTTAGGGAACCAAACAGTTTTCCTAGAACAATCTAGAGGCATCCCATGCTGTCCCCACCATGAACTATCCCATGTAGTCTATGGTTATGATGGGAATAGACTGCTTAAATCTTAATGTTGCCTGGCCCATGTCTGTATCTCCTCAGCAGGAAAATAATTACCTCCCCAAACCATGAAGACTCAAACTTGCTTGAAAGAAAATCTATGTTAAAGGAACACAGTCAGACTCATGATAGTCAATCAGATCCTAGCCTTTCCCCTTTACAGTGGCCTAAGGAACAGATTTTCTAAATTTTTCAACACCGACAATGGAGCCCAAATTCTTAAAAAAATTCATCTCCCATTTACACACCTAAGCCAGTGCACAGACTCACCAGCTGGGGAAAGAAAATAAGAAGATTCAAAGGCCAAACTATAGGTCACTTTACCCTTTTTTCCTTAGAGTTGCCTTTATTTCCAAAAACAAAATTCAAAAGCACAACAAATTAGCAACACTGGAAAATAACCACTGGGAGCTTTCCAACTACAGCTAGCTGAGAGAAGAGAGAACATAAACGACCCCAATGATAACCACCTTTGAACCCACTTCCACTTTCCACCCAAATCAGTCATGTTATAGGGAGGAATCTATTAACCCCTTACATTTCGAAGGGACTTTACACCTTGTCACAGAACCTCAACGAAGCGGCGGATTTTCCCAGCAGCTTCCACAGAGAACAGCGGGAGCCATCAGATTCCGAGTTCTTTTGAAAATCTGGCCTTAATGATACCTAGAGAGTCTTTTGTGCAGAGGTTAATTTTTCCCCTTATTTTGTTTTTTTCAGCCCATGGGATCGGAGCGGATGGAAATGCGCAAACGGCAGATGTCTGTGGCCCAGGAGACACCAAGTTCCACACAGGCACAGCATGGCATTGGGAATCGAGCTTCCAATGCCTGCTGCTTTTGTTGGTGCTGTTGTTGCAGCTGCTCATGGTATGTCTTTTGGTGTCTCAACTCAAACTTACAGGGGTGAGTGATCAGGACCACATAAACAGCACAGCACTTGGGGTAATAATACAAGTCTAGAACAATAGGAAAAAGATGGCTTTGTTGCAATTCTGAATACAGTTTTCAGCTCCAATTCTTGTGGGTTTTCCATTGAAATAATTAAGGATGTAAAAAAAGCATCAGCTGTGTGTGTGTGTGACGGGAGGGCCTAAGATGGGACTTTAAATAAAAAGGTATATAATTCTTTTCTTAGCACTGCTTTAGGCTGCATGCACATCCTGGGAACAATTTCCTTGTTACTAAAGCACCACTCATGTGCCTGATGTTGTACAAGACAGAACAGTCCAATCCCAGCACCAAAAAAAGATTACATTCTAAGGCCTTGCCCTTGTCTACACCAATGGAAAAAGTAAATCTAAGCTACGCAATTTGAGTTACGTGAATAGAGGAACTCAAATCAACATAGCTGAGGTCTACTAACTGCAGGGTCCACACTACGCAATATCGATGGGAGACACTCTTCCGTCAACTCTCCTTATTCTTCTCGATACAGTGGAGTACAGGAGTTGATGGGAGAGTGATCTGTGTTATATTTAGCGGGTCTTCACTAGACCTGCTAAATCGACTGCCAATGTATCAATCGCCGCTCGTCGATCCCCCGGTAAGTGTAGACAAGCCCTAAATAAGAAAGACACACTGGGAGGCACAGAAGAGGGACCAACGAGCATTTAAAAATTATTATTGCTAAGTCATGTCTTCTGGGCACTGCAGAAAAAGTGAGTCTTTAGGAGGGATTTGGACTGGAACAAAACGAAGAGGACATTGATTTTTCAGAGGTACTAAGCACCTGCAGTTCCTGGTTAGTCTATGGATCAACTTCAGGCATCCAAGTCTGAAAATACTGGCCTGTATGCATGAGGAGCTATACCGAAAAGGCTTGGAGATGGTTGTGGGAAAAATGGAACATTTAGGTTGGCATCACTGGTGAAGCAAGAAGATTCCTAAGGTTGCTGGAAGAATTTTTCTGTTGACTTAGCTACCACCTCTTGGAAAGGTGGATTAACTATATCAATGGAAAAACCTCTTCCATCCATGTAGGAAGTGCCTACGCTGCGGCATTACAGTGCCACAGTTGCACCACCATAGGTAGGGCCCTACCAAATTCATGGTCCATTTTGGTCAATTTCATGGTCATAGGATTTTAAAAATAATAAATTTCACGATTTCACCTATTTAAATCTAAAATTTCACGGTGTTGTAGTTGTAGGGGTCCTGACCAAAAAAGGAGTTGGGGGGGGTGTCACAAGATAATTGTAGGGGGTGTTGCAGAACTGCTACCCTTACTTCTGCGCTGCTGCTGGTGGTGGCCCTGCCTTCAGAGCTGGGCAGCTGCAAAGCGGCAGCTGCTGGCTGGGATCCCAGCTCTGAAGGCAGAACCGCCACCACCAGCAGCGCAGAAGTAAGGATGGCATGGTGTGGTATTGCCACCCTTATTTCTGTGCTGCTGCCCGCAGAGCTGGACCCTCAGTCAGCAGCCACCACTCTCCAGCCACCCAGTTCTGAAGGCAGCAGAGAAGTAAGGGTGGAATGGTATTTATTTCTGGGCTGCTGCTGGTGGGGCAGTGCCTTCAGAGCTGGGCACCTGGCCAACTGCCGACACTCTGTGGCAGCCCACCTCTGAAGGCAGCACAGAAGGATGGTAACACTGGGACCCCTCTAAAATAACCATCCAACCCCCTTGCAACTCCCATTTGGGTCAGGACCCCCAATTTGAGAATCGCTGATTTCCCCCATGAAATCTGTATGGTATAGGATAAAAGCACTCAAAAGACCAGATTTCACAGGAGGAGACCAGATTTCATGGTCCATGACGCATTTTTCATGGCCATAAATTTAGTAGGGACCTATCCATAGGGTATGTGTACACCCTAAGAGATGCTTTAGCTCCAACAGATGTTATGATCTTGATACAGAAATTACTGGCTGGGTTCTATGGCCTATGATATACTGGAGTCAGACTAAATCTATAAATTTTGGCGCAGTAAGGCAAATTTAAATGAAATTTGTCTGCAATGTTAAGTTCCTAATTTTGCTTCCTTGCATTAAAAATCCATTCTCACTCAAATGTAGAAAAACATGGCTCAGGCATGGAAGTATTATTATCCCAATTTTACGACAGAGAAACAGAGACAGTGAGTGACATGGCCAGTGTCACACAAAGCAAGTTAGGATAGAGGTAGGAATTTAGAACCCAGATCTCCTGGCTCCTGATTTTGTGCTTTAACCTCGAGAAACAAAAAAGGAAATTGTTCATAAGGAGTAGATATAGATGTGAATTAGTGCAGGGTCTCTTTCTATGAGAATGATTATGGCCATGTTTAGTAGTATCGTAAAGATTGAGATTCTGGCAACTGCAGAAAGCTTTTTAAGCCACCAGATCTTTATATGCTTTGCCCATGAAAGGCATTACATACTAATGCTAAACAACAGTAATAACCAACTGCAGGTAGTTGTAACATTGGGCTACTTTCACCCATGGCTTTCTGGGTTGCTAGGAATGGCCAAATTAAAATTATTCCTCTAGAATAGAGCGGACAGAAAGAGGTGCATGAAAGAGTGTAAGGTGGGTTCAAATCTGTCAGTCAATGAGGTTCTTATTTACTATGAGAAATCTCATTGGCTGTTAGTGACCTGACAGAATATCCAGCTTTGCATTTAAGATCCAGGCCCACTAAAATAGAATAACTATATAGAGAGGATCACTACAGAGCTTTGGGACATTTGGTTCCTGGAAGATGTCATAAGAATAGGTTAAAAATTAACTTGTACAGGGACAGTTCCTGCAAGATGGAGAACTCCCAGTGGGAGTTGAGGGCATTCAGCACCTAGCAGGCAGAAGACAGTACTACCTATATTTAGTTTTTCTCTTACTACAGGCTTTTGCTTTCTTGACTAAATATGAGGTTGCCATCCCCTTATTTATTCCAGGAATTCATATTTTAGTAGCGTGTCAGTCTTATCACAAACTAAAATAGCCATCCCTTTTCCTTAATAAGTCACTTGTCACATTATAGTGGTATCTTACGGTACCTTTAGTGATGAGAATTGTTTTTCCTGAGTGAATCTGCAACACTGTATCAAGTCGATGGAACTGCATGTGGCCATGACCCCACTCCACCCATTCACTTTTAAGATCCACTATTGGATTCACTCCAGAATAAATCTCTCTTGCTGTTCAGATTTGCAAGACTGAAGACTTTGTCCTTGAAGCTTCTTTACCTCACATTCAGATAAAAGTAGGCAAACTTCTGGGTCCAAAAATTAAGTGGCCAACCTGTATATGAAATGGTTACTTACTGCAACTGTGATTCTTTGAGATGTGATGCAGACGTATATTCCACTTAGGTGTGTGCATGCTCGGATAATTTTGCCTAGCAGTACCCATAGAGGAGCGATGCTTGTGCCTCATGGCCATAGCCCCTCCCTTAGCTATATGAGGTGGCACAGCCCCCCCCCCCTCAGTTTCTTCACTTCAAATGCCCAGAGCCTAGACTCTGATGCAGAGGGCATGGAGGGTGGGTCATGGAATACACATCTGCACCACATCTTGAAGAACCATAGTTACAGTAGGTAGCCATTTCTTCTTTGAGTAGATGCAGCTGTGTATTTCACTTCGATGACTCACAGGCAGCACCCTGTGAGGCTGGGCTCAGTCTACCTAAACAAGGCTTGCAAGACCTCCCTACCAAAACCTGCATCTACTCTGGAAGATGTGGTGATGACATAACTGTTCATAAATGTATGTATGGACAACCATATGACAGCCCTGTCCAATATTGAGATGTCACTCAGGAACACTATTGACGTAGCTTGTGCTCTCTTAGAATGAGCTCATACCTACTGAGGAGGCATAGCTGAAGTTTTTTCATATGCAGTCATGGTACAGGATCTTATCCATTTAAAGAGTCTGTGAAGAGACTGCTTGCTTCTTCATATGATTTGCATATGCACAAACAGGCAAGGCAAAGCCCGAAACAGCTTAGTCCTATCCAGATAGAAGGCTAGACATCGCTTGACATCTAATGAGATGAATGTGGCTTAGGAAATAACAGGTAAATATACTGCCTGGTTCAAATGAAACTGAGACACCACTTTAAACAAAAATTTTGAGTGTGATCATAAAGTCACTTTGTCTTCAGACAATTGTGTACAAGGAGGCTCCGCCATCAGAGCCTGCAACTCTTACACGCTTCTTGCAGATGTTATTACTCCGCTTTCCACAACAGCGGAAAGGGACCCAGTGCCAGAGGCTCAAATGGGGGTCCCATTAAAGCTGCTAGGACTGTGTTAAGGTCCCACAGAGGAACCAGCTGTCAGACTGGAGGATGAAGAAGCCCTTTTAAGAATCTTGCTACCATGGCAATGGAAAAGACAGATCTTCCCTGAATGCTCCAGCATGTTGATATGCTGTGAGCACTCCTGCTCTGATCACAGACCTTCAACTTTCAGCAACCCCACATGTGCCCCCCAATCCATCAGAGAAGCATCAATGACAAGAGACCTGGTTAGTAAGGACTGGACACCCTGGCAAACCTTCTCTGAACACATCCACCACTGCAAGGAGTCCAGGACCAGTTGAGAAAGATGGGGGTAAAGAGTCGGATGGTAAATAGTCCCAAGTCACATTTGGAGAGGGTGAAGGTGCAACCTTGCAAACTGGACCATCTGCATGCAAGTGGACATGTGACCCAAGAGCCTCAGGCACATCTAAACTGCCATGGAAAGCTGAGACTGGAGACTGAGGTAAAGATGGTGAATTACCTGAAAATGGCCAGTTGGCAGAAACATTCTCAAACTCATAGAGTGTACTAGGGCCCCAGTGAACTCTATTTTCTGAGTGGGAACCATATTTGACTTCCCAGTGTTTAGAATGACACCCAGATGCAGGGCCGGCACCAGCAGAGGAAGCACGTGCCTGGGCGCGGTATTCCGGCCATTCTTGGGGTGGCACAGTCTGAGAAGATTTTTTTTTTTTTTTGCTTGGGGCGGCAAAAATGGTAGAGCTGTCCCTGTCCAGATGGCTGATGAAGTGCAGTGTAATGTCGAAGTGAGAAAGAACTTCCTCTCTGGACCTGTCCCTCAGTAACCAGTCATGCAGGTATGAGAAGATGTGGATTTCTCTCTTTCTGAGATGACCATGCATTTGGACAGAAGAGAATCCAAATGGAAGCATCATATACTGAAAATGGTGCTCTGCTATGACAAATAGAAGGAATTTTCTGTGACCTGGCAAAATCACCATATGAAAGTAGGCATCCTAAAGGTCCAGAGCAACAAACCAATCATTCTGAGACAATACGGGAAGGATAGTAAATAGAGTGACCATTTTGAACCTCATACATCTGATATTTTTGTTGACACTGAAGGTTGAGAATGGGTCTTAACCCTCCCCCTTGATTTGGGCACCAGAAACTATCAGGAATAGCACCTATGACTCCAGTGTTCTAGCAGAACTCCTCCCCCGCTCCCAAAACCAGTGGACCGCAAACCTGCTTGAGGAACAATACCTTGTGAGAAGGGTCCCTGAAGAGGGGCGGGAACGGATGGCGGGGAACTGGATTGCATAGCCTAATCTGACAGTGCTTAGGACCCAGCTGCCATGATCAAGCTCCAAACATTGTAGAAATGGGTCACCCTGTCCCCAAATGGAGGGAACGGGGAGAATGGAGCAATGACTGGAACACTGCTCTGAACCAAGGAGTCAAAATAGGTACTTGGGGGACATTTGTGGACTGACCAAATCCCAGACCTGACTTTCTCCTCCTATGGGATCTATGCCCTTTTCTGGGATAGTTCCACTGTCTTGGGGGGGAAGGAAAAGCTGCCCAAATGTGCGCCGGGGACAATACTGCTGCTGCTACTGTTGATCACCATAGTGGTACCTCTGCACTGCTGATGTATACACCCCAAGGACTAGAAGGTAGTCTTAGAGCCCTTGAAGGAGTTCAGAGTCTCATCCATCTTGGCTGAAAACAGTGCTTGGTCATCGAAGGGCAAATTCTCTATGGCCTGTTGCACATGGGGAACAATGCCTGAATTCTGCAGCCAGGAAATCCTTCTCATGGTCATCACCGAGGCCATCACTCGGGCCAAAAGTATCTGCATTGTCCAGCATGGATTGCAACAAAGTCTTAGCCACCAAGCAGCCTTTGGTGACAAATGACTGAAATTCCTCAGTCATGGCTTTGTGCAGCTGGTCTGCAAACTTAGACATAGCCACCCAGTTCACAAAGTTGTACTGGGACAACAATGTCTGCTGGTTAGCAATCCGCAAGGAAGAGGAGGTGTAAATATTCTTGCCCATCAGGTCCACTCATTCAGAGTCCTTATCCTTGGGAGGGGTCTTAAAGCTGCTCTGCTGGGCTGTTATTCACCACAGTTACGACCCCAGAATCTGGGGACAGATGTGAGTAAAAACTTTCACACCCCTGCACCGGAATGAAGTAGCGTTTCTCCATGTGCTTTGCTGCAGGTGGTGCCAAAGCTGGTGTGCTCCAGAGGACCTTAGCAGGTCTGCAAGGACTGCATCATTAATAGGGAGGGCTACTCTCCCAGGGAAAGATGGCTGCAGGATATCCACTAACCTGTTCTCCTGCAGGAACTCGACTTGAATTCCAGGGATGAAACCAAGTGGTGCCAAAGATGGTCCTGATGCCAGGGAGGTCCATTGTGCTGAGCTCAGCAACAGCCCCACTTCCACTGACTGTGAAAGGGAAACAGCAGGGTATGGTGCAGACAGTCCCACATGATCAACAGCCTGCCCAGACAATGGAGCTATAAAGGATGCAGCCTTGGCAAAGTCCTGGACTAAGGGCAAGGTTAGGACAGAAAGGTAGAGGTCTGTTGCTGGCTGCTATGCCACTGATGCAGAAACACCCAGTGCCGGCATTGCCCTTGTTGGTCCTGGACTCAGTGGATGCCCCAGGGCTGGAACCAGAGTCAACAATATGGTGTCTTTGACCTCCTTGCACAGAGCAGTTGGGGAGCAGTTGATAGGACTGCTCTGTCCAATGCACCAGCATTCGACCCAGGCTGATCTGTGCTCCTTCTGGAGGAGGGAGATAAGTCCCCATGTGACCTGAAGTGGCTTCAATCGGTCCTATGAAACCTTTTCCTCAGGGCACTTGACAGGGAACGACTCCATCTTTTCGAATGAGTTGCCAGATCCAGGACACAAAGTGGTAGCTCTCTCAGAACTCAAGGGTGACCTCCAATTTGACATGGGCCTCAGTGCCAAAGGAGGCCGCATGGTCTGTTCAAGCAACTGCTGCTTCAGACGAAGATCCCTCACCACCCAAGTCCATTTGGTGAACAATCTGCAAATCGACCACCACTCCTTGATGTGGGCTTCACCTAGGCACGACAAACACCATGTCGGGGGATCATTATTGGCGATCGCTCCCCACATGACAGAATGTTTAAACCCTGGTGAGGGCATCACCAGGGAAATATTTAAACTACAGCTAACTAACACTAAATCTAACTAACATTGCCGTAAGGGTACTAATTAACTATATACAACTAGAAAAGTCACTAAAAATAAAGGGAGTGTGAGGTGAAAACCACACAGAACTCTGACTCCAGCCATGGGCAGTAAGAAGGAACTGAGGGGGGGTCAAGGCAGTGCCACCTCATATAGCCAGAGAAGGGGCTATAGCCACGAGGTGCAAGCACCGCTTCAATACAGGTACTGCTAGACAAAATGCTCTGGCGTTCTGGGCACACACACACCCCCCAAGCGGAATACATGGTTGCATCTACTGGAAGAAGTAATTCTCTGTTGCACCAGTTTACCTCAACCTACAAAAGAACTTTGGTGCATGTATAAAGCAGTAACTGAGCAACTCCAATTATTATAAATGGGAATTATAAAATGTTAACAGCACATGTCAGACTGAGAAAATATCCTATAAAAATCATTTTTTGTGCTTGCACAGCACCTGACTTCAGAACATAAGCATAGTGGCTATCAAATTAATCACCCTGCAATCAACAAAAAGAAGTCCCGCAATTATGTCAATAGTTATCAGAGAATATGGAAATATTTTAACACTTACTTTTTATATTGAATATTTTTTAAACATTTACACTGTGGTAGTGCCTAGAGGCCAACCAGGTTGGGGTTCCATTGTGCGCGGTCCTGCATAGCATAGTATAATAAATGACAGCAAAAGGAACACATTTGGGGTATGTCTACTCTGGCAAGTTTCTGTGCAACAAGTTATACCACTTTTATTAAAGTGCTGGAATTAAACCGCTGTTGCGTGTCCACACTGTGCACCTTGTGATGGTGGAGAACATCCACATTAGCAGTTCTTGCAATGGCAAAGAGAGCAGTGCATTGTGGTAGCTATCCCACTGTGCAACTGGCCGCAGGGTGCTTTGGGAAGGGTTTGCAATGCCTCATGGGGCAGGCACAGCGTCACATAATGCAGGTTTCCCAATCCCATTATTCCATGGGCATCCTACTACATTGCCAGCTGCTTTTCAACTGAAGGGGGGGGCAGAATGTGTGACAGGAGAGTGTGTGTGTATGGTGGGGGAAAGAGAGACTGTTTTAGGGGACAGAGTATGTCAGAATGCTGTCTTGTAAGACAGACAGCAACAGGAAGCAACCAGTCCTGAGACAGGGGGAGGAGGAAACCCCAACATCAGTCCCTGCCCAGGGCTGGCTCCAGGGTCCTTTGCTCCGAGAGGGAGTGAGGGACCTGCTGCCGAATTGCCGCCAAAGAGCCGGACGTGCCGCCCCTCTCCATTGGCTGCCCCAAGCACCTGCTTGCTGGACTGGTGCCTGGAGCCGGCCCTGCCTCCCTCCCTCCCCAGCTCTCTGCCCAGCACTCTCTCTCTCACACACACACACACACACACAGGGCCAGCTCCAGGCACCAGGCAACCAAGCACATGCTTGGGGGCGGCACCTGGTAAGGGGCGGCGGGGGGGAGCGCGGTGCGGCATTCCGCGGGGGGGGGGGGAGACGGGCTCCAGCGGCGCGGCGCTCGGGGCAGGGTTCCGGCGGCGTGGCGCTCGGCAGGGGGGCAACGCGGGGCGCGGCGCTGGGGGGGGGTGGCGCAGCGCTTGGCGGAGGCTCGGGGGCAGCAAAAAAGTTAGAGCCGGCCCTGCACACACCCCACACCCCTCCGTGTTCAACAGCACAAGCATTCCACATTAATGGTTTGCTTTCTGTCCCGGAGCAGATCAGCACAGCACACAAGGGCTGTCAGAAACAGAGCTTTTAAAGGGGAGGGGTACATGCCTTCAGGGCAGCCAGCCGAGTTCACAACACTTGAGGGATTATGGGACACTTCGGGAGCTAACTGATTGCTTTCTGTGCTGTAATTTGTTTACCCTGCCAATGCAGCGCTGGAGCCTATGCACTGTAAGGCTCACGACTCTTGTCGAGGTGGGTTTTTTGGAATGCTGCAACTGAGGAGTTTCTGCGCACAAAGTGGCTTGGCAGTGTGTACACCTCAGGAGTTACACCGCAGAAAGCTGCTGGACTGCGCAGTAACTTGCCAGTGTAGACAATGTCACAAGAAAGGACTGATTGAAAGACATTTGGATCTGGTCCTTAAGAAAACACCACCAACCGAATAATTTCCACACCCCAGTGAGTAACTGAGCCTCCAAGTTCCAGTGTATTGACAACTGTGTAACACTGGTAAGATCAAAGAGTCAAGGATGGTTTTAGCCCATAGGTGTATACGTATAAGATACACCCATATCTATGGATTGCCCAAGAAAAGGAAATAAAAGCACTTCATGTACACTGACTTAATAGATTAATATAAACTTCACTTTCCACTATTTCCTTTGAATTGTTGATAACTACTCCTCCGCTCTTTTATCTTATACTCTCTGTCAGGCACAGAAAAAGCAGCATAAATGTTGAAATGGTACAAAGCAAGCTATTTACTCAATGGGGTGTTGAAATTACTCAATTTTGATGGCGCTTAAAATTCCTGTTGCCATTTAAGAATAGCCTGGGAACTGGGTGCAGGCTACAAACAAAGCAGCTTTTCTCTGCCTTAAAAATCACTTCTAATTTTCTGAGAACAACTGTTTTATAGTAGCAAGGAATGCGAAACAAACTGCAATTAAATGTTCTATTTATAATCCCTATTCACAGAATGTCTTTCCTCAAAATAGCTCAAGTGCTTTCCACTGAAAAATTATGAATAGAAACAAAAATAACAGTCCACATGAGTCATGTGGCTGAGAAGCAGAGACTTCACTATTCACAGCCCTTTCAATACTAGAATTAGAATGAACCATTATGGGACTAGGAAATGAGTCCCAATGCCTGGATGCCCAAAGTCTGTGCTGCAGTTACAACTTAAGTCACATACTTGTTATCCTTTTGGAGCCCGAGATAGATGTAGCTATGTAAATAGTTTGTTCTCTCTGCTCTGCACTTTTACACTTTTAGGGAGTCTTCCTCTCTGCAGGAGTAGCTACCAGTTTGTAAGGCACAGTAAATATTGCGTATTCCAAAGGAGGCAGAATGCTATCCTATGGAGACATTTGTTCTTTTGCCTCCTTCAGTCTAAAATATGTCATGCAGAAGCATATTCTTGCTGTTTATGGAAAACACAACTTTAAAAACAAACAAACCAGGATCAATGGTCACTATTAGGTCCTTCCCTCCCTCCCCCCTTTAAATCATGAGACCCAGGGGATAAGGTGATATTATAGTTCTTTTACAATTATGCTGCTTCTCCCTTTACAGAGAAAGGGAATTAAGGTAGCTCAGTGATTTGAAGGCATTACATAAAATGAGCTGCAGTGAGTAGTGTGACCCCCGTACTCGACTTAGTTCCAGCAAAGGTTCTCCACCTTTCCACTGTGTGGACTACTTTGTAGGAGACAACGCATCTCTCCTCCTTCCCAATCTTCAACTGCACTGCTCGGTCCTTAACATTTTTAAATTCTACAGACCTGTGGGGAGGTCTCCGCAGACTATAGACAAATGCTTGAGGAAGGAAAAGGTTAGAACTAATTCAGGTAGCAAAGTTGGAGGTAAGATATAAGCCATAAGTTTAAAAGGAGGTGAGCAAATGAAATAGGTAAACCTAAGTGATAACCATACCTTTCTTTCATGTAATAATGCTAAAGATAAACCAAGAAATTGATTTCAAATGATTCCCCAGAAATTCTATCAAGCTCCCGGGGTTGTCAAGTGTGGTAAGAGCTTGGAAATCCAGTTACACTATGGATAGTGCCTTATAATTTACTTGGTGCCTTTTTCTCCTGACAAATCCAAAAGTGCTTTACAGAGGGAGAGGGAGAATAAGATCAGTTTATTCCCCTCCCCTATAAGACAGAATATAGCACCCACTCTGTGAAAGGAAAATACACAAGCTTTGGAAGTTTTAGGTCTAGAAACAAGGATAGGTTCTCTAACTGAAAGCGCTGGGGAATTTAAGTGAGCTAGAAAATTACTACTAATACACTGGAATTTGACCAGGAAGAGGACTTGACACCTGCTTCCATTGAAGAGTGCTGAGAGAGCTTTCAGTGAGCCTTGGTAGGGAGACTTAGGCATGTATGTAAGCCTCATATTAATCCTGCAAATACTGAGTTTAATGCTTATTACCATGAACAGTCCCAGTTACAATGCTGGCCACACTATGTCAAGATATATACTATTAAGCATAGTACTTATTACCATAAGTAGCCCCACTCAGAGAGCTAGTCCAGAATGCTAGTGTTTTCTGGATTGCACCATACATTTTGAAGCACATACCAAACTCCCTCTAGATTGCAACTGAGAAACTACACTGGATAACCAAATTCTCCTGGCAACTGGAGCAGCTTTGTTAAGGTTGCTGGATTTACACTGATGTAAAACTAGTGCACGAGGAGAATCATGAAATAAAAGGGTACAGGTAATTTCTATCCCTTTTAGGTAAGGTAAACCAAATGTGTGTAAAATATTAAATATCAACAATTTGATGTAGTTTCAAGCTCTTCCTTATATAAACTTGACTGAGTTATCTGTTTGCTACCTTGCAGTCTTACTGTTAGGAATCAAGATGAAGAGAGAGCAAGGAGGACATCCCATGAACTCAGAGCAGAGAGTATTCCAAACTGTGAGGAGAGGTATCCTTTCTTTCTTTGAGCATTTATATATATATATAAAACAGCTAAATCTGCAAGGCAAATGGTTTGAAATGCACAAATTACTCCCCTGCTGCCATCCATGCACCATCTATTTAAATTCAATTCTCAGCCATCTCTAGCTGAATGTTACTAACATTCCCACTCGAACCTTTCATTAATTCATAGCCTGATCCAAAACCCATACTTAAAAAAAAATCTGTATTGGGATAGCTTACACTGTACGGTGGTACAATAGCAACATCATAGTAAAGACGGAATCTCCCATTCTCCTACAAGTCTAATTTTTTCCTCCCTCATTTCCATAACTTTTGTGAAAAACTTAACCAATCCAACTGGTAGTGCCCAGCTTTCAATAAGGAATAATAAACAAGGGAGAACATAGATCCTATCATTAGTCAGGCAACTAATTAACTTTTGCTATCCTTTCCTGGGTGCTCAGATGCTATGATGGGGGCCTATACAAACCAAGATAGGAGTATAGCTTTTGCGGTAACAGCTATAAACATATTAATATCTTGGCCTTCACTGTACACATATTTATACCGTAATGGCGACACTGACTAACCAAAAAGACAACTGTGCATCTGAAGCCTAGAAAACATGTTCAGGGGTTGCATAAAGTTTTTTTGTTGTACATTAACTTCAGGCATTGCTTTAAAATAAAGCTAGCGTACGTCATCGGAACATTTGATCACATTTTATCTGCCACAATCCTCCGATCCTTAAGTTTACTAGAGCTTCACAGCAGGGTGAGAGTATTGAGTATCAGTTAACAGTCCAAACTACCATGCATTAGACTCATGTAAAGCTCACTTTTTTCTTTCAGTGAGAGCAAATGCCTTGTCTAGTGACTGAATTTTGAGTAACTAGCATCAATATCTCCTTTTCTATTCTCTCATTCAAGTCCCACTCCTACTCTTGAAGAAGTAAATGCCTGGGCTCAGTCATTTGACAAGTTAATGATCACTCCAGCGGGCAGAAATGCTTTCCGGGAGTTCCTCCGAACAGAATTCAGTGAAGAGAACATGCTTTTCTGGATGGCCTGTGAGGAGTTAAAGCAGGAATCCAACAAGAGTGTCATAGAAGAAAAAGCAAGGTTAATCTATGAAGATTATATTTCTATCCTTTCTCCAAAAGAGGTGTGTGTCCCTCCACAGGTCATTCTTTAATTCTGCATTGCACAGTGGTGGTTGTAACATGAATAAAGGCAAAGACAGCTAAACCAAGGGATACAGGTCTTATGACATTCATTGCTAATAATTAGGCTTGGCAGAATTTGATTCTTGTTTGTTTATAACTGAGATAATATCTATTTTAAGCTTAATTTTTATTTACATTTTCACACTTCTGCAATATTATGGGTTTTAAGCATTTTTCAATCTTTATCCATTTACATTTTCACATTTGCAGGAAATTATGTCAGGGTCAGACAATTATTTAACGACAGCAGACCCTGGGGTTCAAAAAGCTAATGCTTTATAATTATTAAAACACACAATGTCAAGATGCATATCAAAATATACAAAGTACATTTCCTTAAATCCAACTAAGTTCTCAAGCAGCATTTTTCTTACTTTGCCTATCTGTAAATTTTGATCAGACGGAAATTTTGGTTTGTGTAAACAGTGAAATTGATGCTTACCTACATTTACTGATAAAAATTTAATCCTTCCAAGCCTACTAATAATGGAGACTTAGAAAGTGAAGGCATAAGGGTGCCATGGTTGAAACTATCCTCCATCTTCCCAGTTAACAGACAAAGCAGCAGATGTGGTACTATAAAGCACTGATTTTAGACACCTGTAATTTCTAGGCATAACAGGGCAAAGAGCATTGTCCTCGCTTAAATAACCAAACAAGCTAGGTTTTTTTCTTAGCAGTTAAAAATGAAATGGGAGATCTTAACATGTTTAAAACCTTTAACTGTAATTTGCTATAAAATTTAAAGGAATTGCTCAAATATAATCTGTTTTGAAAACTCCAGCTATACAGCAAAAGTTAACCATAAATAAAAGTTTATCTTAAAATTAGCAGATATACAAAGCTATCTACCGGTATGATATTGGCAAATATTTTATACACTGAACATTACACTACAACAAGGTTGAGTTTGTTTAGTTGGTTTCTCGTTCTGAAGAACTATAAACTCAAATATCAGTCAAAAGCTTATTAGCCAGAGTGGTGGAAAAAGCACTACTTGTATACAGATACAAGCACTACTGAAATCTAGTAGCTGTTAACACAATATCTTTGAGACTGCCACCTCACTGAAATATAAATTTTCACAATATCGCTTTCACGGAACCATGATATAACTATTTGCAATTCATGTCTAATTCTGCCTGCTCTTTAGTAAAAAGATTTGCTTAAATAACATTTCTACCAAGCTGCAGCTTCTTTCTGGTTAATTCTGCTGCTATGAATTCAGCCTCAGACAACACTTATTCCCAAGGAAACAAAAGCGAGTCACACAAAATTAAAAATTCACTGCACTATTAAGCAGAAAGAGCAAAAATTCCAGCTGTATTGTCAGAATTTAGCACAAATAGGATTCCAGACAGCATTGTTTAAAATAAGGCTGTCTTTGAGAGGATTCCACTACTTGAGAAGATAATTGCATCCGAAGTTGGGCGTGATAATTCTCTCTATGTATATCTGAGACCCTTTACACTTTTTCAGAGGTGAAGATTGAAATGGGAGGGGGGGAGCTTTAAGTGGGTAGAGCTGGAAAAGTATGTGCGCTATTACCAATGTCAACAAATGCTTTTTTTAATGCACAGGTCAGCCTGGACTCCAGAGTAAGGGAAGTTATCAACCGAAATATGCTGGAACCATCACAACATACTTTTGATGATGCACAGCTTCAGATTTACACCTTAATGCATAGAGACTCCTACCCACGGTTTATGAACTCTGCTATTTATAAGGACTTGCTTCAGTCCTTATCTGAGAAATCCATCAAAGCATAATATTTTTTATTAATGTATTTATTAAAAAAACAGAAATGGAACTTTGGGCTACATCAACCAACAGGGAATTTAGAGTTAATAGGATATCTACCTGAAAATAAACTCAGGCATATTTTAATATGGACTGTCAATGTTTTAACCTGCAGAGGGCTCTGACACCACAACTAACTGCAGCCTCTGATCAACTTAAGTGACACTTTGCAAAGGAGAATGTAGAGATAGTTAGATGTTTAAAAAGTTGTATTTTTACAATAGCAGAATGTACTTGGACATGAACTAATAGGAGAAGTTAAAATTACCACTCTGGAAAGAAATAACTCTCCAATATATTTTTTTAAACTGTTAGATATGACTGCTCTCACCTTCCCCCCACCATTGTGCAGCCACAGTAAAAATACTTGCGTGTTGATACCTGGGTGACACTAGACTGAAGCCTCACATTTTATAATAGTACAACCTGGTCACTACTTATGAAGTGGAGATGGTACTTGTCTTGGAGTGGCTACCTGATACATATAAGCAATGTGCTCATGACAATGAAATAGAACAACCTCAAGTTTATGGAAGCTAGTGGTTTGGAATAATACTGCCTATAAAATTCTCTTATTGAAAAGTGTTATTTTACTATCAGAGTCTGCTGAAAACATTTGTAAGTTCAAACTGTTAATGTTTATAAAAGCTGAAGAATATAGGAGAGGGAAGAACCTGGGCATTTATAATCAAATAAAGCACAAGAATTCTCATGTGTTGTTCTCCTCACTGCAAAGGCAGATGCAAAAAATGGTAATTAATATTTCAGTATTTAGTCCCTAGAGCTCTGCAGTAGCAGCCATTTGATGTGTTCACAGACGTTGAAAATCCTAAATTACAGGCCAGATTGTTTGGGGGTTGCTTATTTCAGAGGTGGTATTCATATACTTCATACAAAAGCAAGTTAAATCAAGCTTCCAGGGATATGGCATTAATTCAGGCTCAGAAGACCTCAAAGTAAAGCAGTATTCTTCCACAAGCTTCACAAGCTTCCTACTTGTATTTCTGGTATCTCTAATATATTGCACTTGTATATGCTGATTAGTGCTTTTTGCCAAGCCTCATACCTATTACCATATGGCATTTCAACACACCCCAGAATTAATCATCATAGCTAAATCTAGGAAGAAGTTAAACAAACTGCCTTTAAGTACCAATTTATAGTTCCATTTTTTACAGAGTTGCTTAATCTATAGTAATTAAGCCAAAATACACTGCAGTTTAATATAATTCCACTACATACATTTTAGTTTACTGTAGAATTCCCTTCAGTGGTAGTTTCCTGTGTATTGATTTGAATGAATGCAGTGAGATGTGAAGCACAAGGTACGTGGAGAGAAGGGTGGAGACTGAAAAATCATTGCTTTAAAAGGGATTCATACAGGTAGTTTTGCATTGCTTTTTCTGGGAAGCTATTGCAATCTTTCTCCAGCCTATCAGCAGTTCTCCCATCTGTGCACTATGATACAAACACTAAACTCCTTCTCACTGGGGGAAAATTCAGGCATGTGCTAATTTCCTTGCTTGTTCAATGCACCATGCAGGAGATACATTTTGGTCTTTCAGTGTTAATCCCATTAAAAAAAAATAATAATGAGCTTTGTCACCACACAATATCAAGGGAGAAGACCTGATACAAGGTAAGTTGTAAGCAACAGCTGTGGCCAAATAGTTTCCATCATCTATTTCTATAAAAAACACAACATTTAACATGTCAGTTTGAAAAAAATGATTTAAGCAACATTTAACAAGTAACACTGCAAAACAGTGCTGCCAGCTGCCTTGCGGGGTTGGATGACTCAGTTAAAAAGAAAAGAGCTCTTCTAGGTCACTGGTTAAAATCTGGTCCAAGTCAGTAGTGACTGCCAGTTGTTACTAGAATACATTTAGCGGCTGGTTATGTCAAATTAGAGGTCTTAGTCCAGTTCATTGACATATCCACAGCATAAGACAATATTCAAATTAATAGTTTCAGTTTACACCAGATATTAACTGGCATGCTGGCTAGTACTCTCAGCGCTAGCCAAAGATCAAAATAGGCATGTTGGTGAGGTAGCACTGGGAGAACTTGGACTATCATTGATTATGCTGTACTTACATATTAATTTGGTTGTGTCAGGCCTTTCAGAAGCACCAAGCTGACAAAAGAAGTTAAACTAGGTCACTTTCAGCTTGCTAGAGAGATCAGATATATTCATCAGAAAAGTTCAAAGCTGTGTCATTTCATGAAACTGACAATTTAGTTTTGTTCAATGTTTCCCCCATCTTTTTAAAGATGCCTCATTAAGAGCTAGGAGACAAACAGAGCAAATGTGCATCATATAAAATGCAATGGGTTCTAGCCTATTATACTCGATGGAAGAGACTTACTGAAATTAGAGAGATACTGTCCAGAGTTTTTTTAAAATGTATCAGACTATTAACAGTGAAAGTATTTTAAAAATCTAATTTGCTCATTTCTACTGCTCGTTTTTACTTTCTGCATTTCACTTCACTTGGACAATTAAGCTAGACTGGTCAATTTCTTGGGAAATGAAAAGTTAATGGAAACTTTCCATTCATTTCCGGTGTGATTAAAACATACCCTCCTGTCACACAATTTCAAGATATTGGATCTAAGCCTCTTGACAGCATCCCTTAAGTATTACATTTTAGCATTTCTTCATTTTAACTGAATTTTATATATGATTAAATAAGATTAATTAAATCACACATAAAAGACAGCTTATTCCCTGCATTTTGTTTCACTATTTGTAACTATGCATAAACTCATCTCAGGTGAAATATACTAACCTCTTCCAAGGGCCAAGTTTAGGTCCCATTGAGTTAGGAAATACTAATTAGATTGTTACAGAAATATGAGGACAAAGTGATCATATCTACACAAGTTATACAGAACAAATGAAGTCAAAACCATTATCACAGGATCAATATATCCTGGCTTGAAAATAAACATTGCTGGTTTGCGTTGGCATTTATCTAGCAGCAGGACATCATTAAGCTGCACTAACCTTCTATTCCACTGGTACTAGCTTTTAAATGTCTGCACTTTATATACCAATAACTCCCACAGAACATTCATACTGTTAAAGAGTGTTCTTTTCATGAACCTGCTAAGCAATATTAAAATTGCATGGACCCCCTTCAGCCAACACATCAATTGATGCAATCCACATTGTGCTTTAGATTGAACTTTAAATTCCAAATTCATTAGTACAATATAATGAAGTACAATATAGCAAACGTCTGTAGGTTATACATTTTAAATCACATAAAAATTTGTTCCAGTAGCATGGTATATCTAGGTATCCTTTCTAACACGAGAGAGCACTTTGAGACACAAAGAATGACCATTAAAGCCTTCTTAATATGAAATTTAAAAACTAATAATTCACCCTGAGAAATTGTGTTTAACTTCTTCATCTAAAGACATAGCCAAGTTTTAAACTATTAGTAAGCATCAGTCTCAAACTTGTTAAAGAGAACACTTTTCATACTAAAACACACTACAATAACTTTATGGGGACTGGATGACTCAATTTAATTCAGCAACCTATCTCGGTCAGTAGGGACTAAGGCCCTTAACTTGTCCCATTGTAGCCAATGGGAGTTTTGCCCAAGTAGCTGTAGGATCTTGTACCGGAAACTGTTACTACCTACTGGCTGTGGCTTTAGATGAAGAATATCTCATTCCAGTTCTTACAAGACTCTGAACTGTGATACAGGCTTTAGTGATTTGCGGATTTCCTGTGGAAAGTGTCACAAAAAATGAGCAGGCACGGAAAGTGAATTATTATTGTATCAAGGGAAGCTATCCTTTCATGTAAGGGTAGAGATAGGTTGAGGGTAGACAGAACGTGAGGAACTTCGTACACACCACGCTGTGCCTGTTCTGTAACTAACTGAGATTTCCACTGCTGTCAAAGTCCAGCTGGCACCAAAGTCACAAAGACTACAATTTGTTAGACTTGTCCTTTCAGAAATGCCCAAAAACAAAGGACAGACACACGGACACTAAACATCTATAATTAAAGTCATTTTGCTGTTGTCTAAGGCAACTTACAATTTTCAAGTTATTTTCAGATACATAATTAAAACAGTCCTGCTAAATTTTAAATTGTAGATTATTCTGTTCACTTTTCAAGTCAGTTTAATTTTAAAAATATCTTTCTGAATTAGAGCAGAAATATCTAACAAGTAGAATCCAAATTCTTTCCATAAAATTATGCAATAACCTTTGAAACATTTGAATAATTTCCTCCTTTTTTAAAAGCAGATGTGTCTATAACAAGCTAAATTCTTATCCACATTTATTTTCCCTTCCAAAAGAATAGACTATTTTTCTCTTTCAATAGGAAATAGTTTGATTTGTAATGCAAAATTAAAGTATTTAGCAAACTCTTTTTTGGGTCTCACAGCTTAAGTGTTTTCAGAATTTTAACCCTGCCTCATTTGAAACCATGTCTCTACCATTACAGAGCAAATCAGCAAAAGAAAAATTCTGTCTGACTATTCCAGTTAAGGAGTTTATTCTCCAGAAACTAAATGGATTTACATACTACAGCTACCCACAAATTCCTCACGAACTGATTGGACAGACCTTCCCCACCCCAGAGCTTAGATAAATATAAATATAGAGGTTGCCAAAAATGCAAGAATCTTAAGTCCTCTAACCATGCTGGCTCTTTGCTAAATAGCATTTGCAAAGTGTTTTAAAAGGTGCCCTGTCAAAAAACAGATTCTAATAAAACAAATCTTTCTATCATCCTGGATGGTGAAAGACCATAATTTTAATGATTTATTCTGGTCTCTGGTTTGATCATTGGCATCAATGATTCTACATATCAAAATAAAGTTCATTAGCAGTTCACAGGAAACTAATGCCATTTATATGAATTGATGTAAATTAATATTAATTCCCCAACCAGTTTATCTTTTTATCAACCGGTTACTGACCGCCATTTAAACAGCCTGCCACAAAATGTCTTTGCTCATTTACAAAGTCTAAAATGAGCTCTGGTATCAAACACATAAGCAAAACAAACCAATTAAATCAAATTTAAACAAACTATTTAAGTCATTTCTCCAGAAATAAAATCTAGTGGTAGTAATATACAGGCTTTAGGGCAATACAATAAATCGGACTGATCAATGCTGGTTACATAAGCAAACTTATCCAAGCATTGTAACAGAACAGGTCAATAGATCCATTAACAAAGTTCCAAACTTCATGATCAGAATTTAAGCATTAATTCATAAATGGTATGTACAAACCAGACAGAGCCAACAAGTTGCAATTTAGATACCACTGCAGATTTGGTATAATTAAAATGAAGTTAGTTGTCCTTCCTCCCCACAAAATTAGTGGGAATATGCCAATAAGAAACAAATACAAATTTCATTCATACATTTTTAAGATAGTTCAGAGGTAAAATATGTCTGGTGGGTATGTTTGAGACTGTAAAAAAATATACAGTACATTGTTCACATAGTTAAGAAAAACAATTCAGTTACCAAAAGTTTATTGATAAAAGTTTAATGTCAACTTACTTATAAAAATGAAAAAATATTTTAAACATACACCGTACAATTGAGCATCCGGGCCCTACTGACTATTAACTATAGGAAAGCATTTAAGGAAGTTGTGTCAAAAACCAAAGGTTAACTCCAGGGATGTATGCTGCTTTAAAAAAAAAAAAAAAAAGTTTCTTGTTTGCAGGAACCTACATGCCTGGCCTAGTTCTTAAAGCTAATTACAAAATCCTCTTTCATACTGGTCCAGGTGTCTTGACAGTTGTTTCTTCTAACAGAACTGTCAAAAGAAAAGAAATATTTTATGAGGTATCTGCATACAGCTTATTTCTAATTCTTTGCAAGAAGGAAGAGAAGACGGCACTGCTCTAAGATGTGGTAATTATTAGTCACAGCATTTGCTTACATTCAAGAATCTTTACAGGGTTTGAAAATCCTTTTTCTGTTCACTTGCCCACAGTGAGTGCAGAGAAAAGTGTATTTGGTCTTGAAGTCATTTGTATTGGTATGAAAGAATTTCTAGATGTGACAGGTTATTAAATACCTTGAAGTATGGGTTTGACCTAACATTAAATAAAAGGGCAAAAATATAGGTTTACTTTATAAAACTTCAGAAAGGTGCACAAAACAAAGGAAGCTTTTCCCTGGCATTTTCCCAATTTTCTTCTGCTGACATTTTTAGCATGGAAAAAATATACACTTCTGGGGTACTACAACAGCCTAATATGGTGAAGAAAATATAAGAATTAGGGGAAAAACAGAAGTCTGATATTCACAATTCACTGTACAATGGCCCAATTATGTAAAGAAAGATCTTTTTTTCCTCCTAATTATAGTATTGTCTTCACTATACTGGGCCATTGTAGCTCATCAGAAATTTTTGAAATAATCTTCCAAAATACAAGAATTTGTGTAAGTCAATTCCAGAGCTCTCTCACCAACCCTTCCCCCACTACCCACCCGTGATCTTGCAGCAACAGGTCTTCTTGCCCTCCCCACTGAAATGGAGAAAAATCTAAAAGGTGATCAGGTCTCTGCACAGGAGTGCAATTAAAGGGAGCTCCTGGCTATGTCTCTCCTCTTCCTCCTTCAGCGGCTACACCTACTGCTAGGAAGTTTGGGAGCTTTGCAAAACTCCCCACTGGTGGGCACCAGCTCCTCCTCTGTTCCCATTTCATATCCATCAGTTTAGGTAAGGTACTTTTATGGCCCCCATTACTGTAGTATCTGACTGTCTCACAATTTTTAATGAATTTATCTTCACAGCACCCCTTGCAAGGTAGGGAAGTGGTGTTATCCCCATTTTGCAGAAGGGGAACTGAGGCACAGACAGGCTAAGTGACTTGCCAAAGATCACAGAGGAAGTCTGTGGCAGAGGGAAGTATTGAACCTTGGTCTCCAGAGTCCCAAGATAATGCCCTAAACTCTGGAGCATCTTTTTTCTTGCACTACCTGGTGCAAGCCCTCACATGGCCAGAAAAGGAGGAGGGGAAAGCGTATGGGTATGGGGCTCCCACAAGCCATTTAGAGGATACTAAGCAGAGGAAGAGGAGTTGTGCTCCCCCACACTCTCAACTCCTACAGATCAACTTCAGTTTTGCAATTTTGTAGTCAGTGTGATCCCACTCTAAGTGTGCATGTGTCTCATGTACGTAAGACTAGAATTTTTTGGAATAGCAGTGTCCATCAGGGTCACGTATGCACCCTTGGCTTCCTTGGGCTCCCATAGGAGGGCATACAGAACAGGGAGGCGGTGACCCTCCTTCATTCCCCTCACAATTCAAAGTTTGTGTAGCTGAGGACTCTGAAAAATTGGTGATAAAGGGTGGGATGTGGGATCCACACTGGCTACAATTTCTCAAAGAACTACAGTTACTGTAGGGACAGTAAACTTGCTTTCTTCTTTGAGTATGTGTCAATGTGGATCCCACTGTAGGTGACTGGGAGGAGTATTTTCTCCAGATTCTGGAAGTGAAGAATCTCGGCTGTATCAGTCAAACAGGTATTGGCGTACTGCTCTTCTGAACTTGGCATCTGCCCTGGCAGCCACGTCAAGTGCATATGTTTCAAAAAAGGTCAGCGGGCTTGCTCCACAAGGCTGTCTTACAGATCTCAGAGATCAGTATATTTCTGAAGCAGGCCAGTGGTGGCTGCTGGCCAGGAGCCCAGCTTTGAAGGCAGTATGGTATTGCCACCCTTACTTCTGTGCTGTTGCTTGCCCTCAGGCAGCAGCTGCCACTATTTGGCCACCCAGAATGGTACAGTATTGCCACCTTTACATCTGCGCTGCTGCTGGCAGGGCAGTGCCTTCAGATCTGGGCGCCCGGCCAATAGCCGCCGCTCTTTGGCTGCTCAGCTCTGAAGGCAGCACAGAAGTAAGGGTGGCAATACGGTTGACCCTCCCCCCCCCCCGCCCCCCCAAATAACTTTGTGACCACCCTGAAACTCCCTTTTCGGTCAGGGCCCCCAATTTAAGAAACGCTGGTCTCCCCTATGAAATCTGTATAGTATAGGGTAAAAGCAAACAAAACACCAGATTTCATGGGGGGGAGACCAGATTTCATGGTCCATGATGTGTTTTTCATAGCTGTGAATTTGATAGAGCTCCAGCTATAAGAGAACCTCATTAAGCTTCCACATGACAGCAGGGTCTTTAACTGGAGGGCAAGTATGGAGAAGGTTCTGGAGAGATCTCAATTCCAAAGGATGTGAAAAGACCAAGCATGCCTATATCTGAGTGCGGCATACTGATATTGCTACAAGGTGGACTTTGAAGGAGCTACTAGCTAGTCATGCTTTCTTCAGGAGGAGCACTAAGACTAGAATCCTTGGTCTTAAGGCCTCAACTGCCCATAAGAAAAGTCTTTTCCACATCAAGGAGTAAGTCTTCCTATTGGAGAGTTTCTGACCCCGTAAAAGGATCTCCTGGGCCTGCAGGAAGCAGTCTGTCAGTCCTTGTTCAAACAGCCTACATCCAGACCATCTGATGCAGTGACTGTGGGTCTAAGTTTGACCCTGGTTCTGTGATACTATGTCCAAACCCATGGGAAGATGTGCATGTGTGCGTGGGGGGGAAGGAAAATGGGGAGGGTGGGGTGGCTGACTGGACATCTACAGATCAGATGGCCAAAACTGCCTTGGCCAGTAGGGGAAATCAGTGAATGTAGTTTTGTCTTGTCGAATCTTGGATATGATCCTGGGGATTGGTGCAAAGACACGCAAAAAGTACTTGAGAACCACCAAGCAGAAAGGTGTCCAGAAGGGAACTGGGGCCTGTACCTCCCTTAGAACAGACGTCCTCATTTGACACTGTCTGCTATGGCAAACAGATGAGAATAACACACTGGTGAAATATTGGGTCTAGGATGGATTTCCATTGACCACTTGTGACTGGTTACCATGTTCTTGCTTAGAAGTCTACCAGGTTGTTCCTGACCTCTAGTAGGCATTTTCTTGGTAGTAGGAGTCACTTGGTGGTGATGGCACCATTCCCAGGACTCAACCACCTCTAGGCAGAGTGGGGATGATCAAGCATCTCAATCTCCAAAGTGTCCATGACCTGCACCCAGCTCTTGAAGTTGTCCAGTGCCTGTATCAGCACCAAAGCTACTGTCTTTCCCGGGACAACAATAAGGCCCTGTTCGATAGCAAAAGGGGTCATTTGGCCTCCCGCTGTCATGTCTCTGCATGTGACCGGGGTCTTGCTAGTGAAGCTGCAGGAGAAAGGCACCTCCTCCTTCTTCTGCAAAGACAGTAACTGACTCTTACAGGCCTGAGAAGGTGGGCCCCAAAAGCCCCAATAGGGCCACAGTAATATTTTGTATGTGCACAGAGGGCTGGCTGGTTGCTGGTTGTGCTAGTGCCAATCCCAGCATGCCTATGATTGGGGTCTGTAGAGAGCCTCTGGTTTCTAAATGATGTTACTGCTCATAGACCTCAGCAACAAATCATCTCTGCTGGATGTCAGAGAAAAGGCAACACCTGGGGATCGTGAGGAGTACACTTCCACAGGCAGCACTGATTCAGAGTTATCTGCTCTGAGGACTATGTCAGTGCAAATGTCTCTCTCAAGGCTTGTGTGTGCTCTAAGCCTGTATTATCGATGCTAGAATTAATATAATGGGGGTGGGGTATGTCCGGTACCAGAGCCATACTGCACCACAGTCAGCTCCTTTCTGCACATCTTTGATGCAAGGTATGATTTGCCTTCTGACATCTTTGATCTGGAATATGAAGCTTCAGCCTTGCACCCCTTGATTTGTAGGCTCTTTCAGAGGAGAGGCAGACTGAGCACCTGCGTAGACAGCAAGACTCTCCCAAGTAGAGCACACATCTGCTTGGTCAAACTTTCAGAGGAATTAGACCGTCACAGAATGGACCAGACTTGAAGATTGTAGGGTCTGAGTCCACTATACCAAGTTATTGTTCAGTGGGGGTCAGGGAGTGTGCGTTCACACGTGCAGGTGGGGGGAAAGGGGTTGCAAGCAGCTTTCTATTTGACAAGCACTAAAAACAGACTAGCGTAAGAAAATGAAGATGGTTTTGAAGAATCTCAGAAGATCTGAAGGAATGTTTTGAGAAGTCTAGCAGGTTGAACACCAGCTAGGTTCCATCTTGTTGCCACAGGTGGCAATAAGTAATTGAAGGAGGGACGCAGCCACCTCACCTTTTATGCCCTCATACAGGACCATGAGGAGCCACAGAGTGTATGTGCAACCCTGAGGGACATGGATTTTCAGAAAAATCCAGTCTAATGTGCAGAGGTTCATGCACACCTACAGCGGGATCCACACTGACACATACTTGAAAAATGAATGCTACACACTGTTGGAAAGCTTGGGACCTTTGCTTTCCAGTGTATTTATTTCTAATCCTATTTGTTCATAACGTGTTTGACCCGAACAGTCACCGGCTCCTAAGACCAGCAGTGCTTTTTTGGCACTGATCCAGGACATTATAGTAAATTGCAGAGCTTGGTCCACTGTGATTTTTTATATTAAATATAAACATAAAAAAATTAAAATAAATGAATAACAGTATTCATTGCACAGTACAGCAACATTTTGGACTCTAGCTGAACTTCTGGTTTAGAAGTGATATTACTGAATCCTATTTGAGAATCTATCCTGAGTTACACAAATGACTGTCTAGATCAAATAGTTTCATCTTGCTTTCCTCCACATCCTTCTGGATTAAAATTCTACCTGTTCTAAGTGCTTACAAATCCTGTACACTTCATTTTACACTACAGTAAGCCTTAACAAAACCTGAAAGACAAAACAAGACTACAGGGAAATATGAAAACTGATTTAATGGACATAGATAACTGGATGGCTTGAAAATTGCAAACTATAAAAGTTTCTCCTCCAAATCTATTTCTCACTTAAAAGTATTTGGCAATATCTACAATTTATCAAACTGGTTTGAGAAGAAAAATAAAAGATTAACAACTCAATAGGTTTTCTGTAATCAAAAAAGTAAACTTGAAATTTGATCATCTGCTACACAATATACAGAAGAGAACAAAAGCTTTACCTTCCATCGGTTTCCACATTCGTTACAGACAACAAATGTTGTCATAGGTTCATCAGCACTGCGGGTTTGAACCTACAGTAAAGGGAAGGAAAGAAAAGTGTTATCACCATGATCCTGTTCAATTATTTCACTTCTGTTCAATGTAAAGTTACTCAATGCTAAATTAAAATCCGTATATCCTAAATAAAATTACCACAAGATCTATCCAAATATGTGATTTAAGAAGTTACCATATTTGAAATCCATTGTATAAGAATGCTTCAACATTCCATTTTAAGTGTCTTTATAAAGCTTAAGAATGCAAGTATCAGAGGGGTAGCCGTGTTAGTCTGAATCTGTAAAAAGCAACAGAGGGTCCTGTGGCACCTTTAAGACTAACAGAAGTATTGGGAGCATAAGCTTTCGTGGGTAAGAACCTCACCTCACTTGCATCTGAAGAAGTGAGGTTCTTACCCACGAAACCTTATGCTCCCAATACTTCTGTTAGTCTTAAAGGTGCCACAGGACCCTTGGTTGCTTCTTAAAAATGCAGATTCTCAGCCCCCACAACCTACTCCAGCCCACAAAATGGTTACACCCTCACATGTGAAATGAACCTAGATGAGTTAAAATCTAAGCACCAAGTCAATTGTGAACACGCGAGAGTACAAACTAGACAAACAGCTAACAAATTGGAATTACCAGATTTTTTACAAAATAATCATGACTATTTCATTTTGCATTTACAGAAAAAAGGTAATAAAACATCTGTGCCAACACACCCATAGGGAAACCCCTTTGTTTGGCTGATTTAAGAACTAAAAGTATCCATTTCAATAATGAAGATCAATGTAGAACTGTGCAAATATTTTTGAGTTTTGTTTTTATGGAAGTAGCAATTGCACATTCTGCACAGATTTACATAAATATACTTATGATGAGGTGGTATAAAGATTCAGACATTTTGACTGTAAGTGTTTACATCAAAACATTTTAGATACTAGAAGCATAAACTTAGCTTATTAAGCTCAAAGGTATGCACTGCAGCATTACTGAAATCAATATGGACTTGATTTGCAAGCTTTTTGCATACAACTCCTAATTAAATTAGTGGGAGTTGCGTGAACAGAAGGCTTGTAAAATCAGGCCCTATTTTAATAAAATCATAATTAATGTTAACATTCATGTTAATATTCAGAGGTTTTCAACATATTACATTTGCCATCGCCACCCAAATACACAGATATTTCAAAACACACTGAAACACTAGTTATATCAGTTAATCTCCCACACATCACAATTTAAAAAATAGCTAGAAAAGAAAGTCTAGCAAAGAATTGCTGAAATGGGGAAAAAAAATACTGGTCAATGTTAAGGAATTTCTAATACATCCTTGGAAAGAGTTTAATTAATGTTGGACTTAACTGCTGATTTCTAGGAAGAGTACTTCTAGTTACATCAAGTTGAAGGATAGAGGAAAGAGTATCAAAGTAATAAGATGATTATTTTCTCCATAGAAGCATATACAAATCTATGAAATACCAACAGAAATAAGAATCTTTGGAAATACAAATTCACTGTTCATAATCGGTTGTAAAAAGAGGCTTTTTTTTGCGCCAATGTTTAACCGCTATTTCTCTAAGAGCAGAATATTAATTTGCTTTAGGCTAATGAACCAAGAAATGTTTAAAAGCAACTCAAATACTGCTATATTATAAATGACGATTTTCTTCAATTATCAAGTTACAAAATGCTGAAACAAAAATTCTTTAAAAAAAAAAAAAAAAAAATTTCCTTAAAATTGAGATTCAGTCTTGACAAGACAAAAGGGAACAACAAGAATGATTATGTACCTGTGTGTAAGTGCAATTCTTCTTTTTACATTTGCCACATGTAAACAGGTCAGTCTGGGTGCCTCCTGTCTTAGCCATCTGATGCTCTCTGATAGCTTCTTTGGTCAGATTTTTGCGCATCTCTTTCAGCTCATCACTTGCCATCTCCTGTTATGGACAAAGAGACTGTCTACCATAACATTCTCAATTTGCCGTTGGGATGTCTCCTCTTACAGTTTTGATACACTATTGCTAGTATGACCACTGTATATATCAACCTAGCAAATTTCATTTTGAAAATGTATATAATCGTATTGAAGATAGGGTTTTGTTTTTAAATCCAGGAATACCTATCCTATCAAGCAGCAAAATCATTCTATGAATCTTGGATCTTTTATCTTTGCTAAACTCACACTGAATAAGCTTCAATTTTAGTTAGCACAAATTCCACTAAGTTTGCCAAAGATGCTACCTAAAGTTAAAACATTTCTTCATTCCTTTATACTGTTGGTGAAACGTCAGAAGTTACATAACTACCAAACTTGCAAAAATATTTGCATGCAAAACATGTCTGACCAGTGACTATCAGAAAGGCTAAGTGAAGACACTAGTTAGTGTAGGGGTAAAGAAGAAACGGCAGTAGAGAAAGGTCCCCAGGAATGTAACCTTGTGCAATTTTCTGGTTGTGAAAAATTTAAACTCACTATTTTTGTTTTTGCATAACCAAAAGTTTATTTCCACCATGAAACACTCACAGTGCAAACAGTTTTGCACAGCTGTCCTCTCTTAACAAGAAATGAATATCTGCATAATTCTAATTTACTCTTATAACATAGCATTGTTTGATAATGAGAACTGAAACCTTCTGCCTCCAGTTCATGATTCAAATTTAGCTTAGTATTGTAATGATCAAAAATTATCTGATGCTTGTTCATTGGCTTTCATTTCTAACTTCTGTTAATTTTTTTAAAGCTTTTTCAGGGTTCTAGACACCAGACAGGGTTTTTAAACTGTAACAGGGCCTAAGCGAGGCAGCTCTCTCTAAGGAAAGTCTCGCCAGATATTGCACAATAGGGCTTCAAAATCAGTTTTAATTATGTATGTTCCTGTTTTATACAAACTGCCCTTTATGTAAAGCATTTCGTAAAATAAGTCCAAAACTTCACACTTGCTAGCTCAAGCTTTAAAAGATGAGATGTTAAAGATTTTAAGCACGTAATTTATGCTGTTTCTTTAAAAATATTCTACTCTGGATACCAGTTAATTGTTTTCACTTCAGTTTACTTGATCAGTTGGGTGCTCCATACTTTCTTAATGTTTTGTATGCAGGAATGAGCATTCCTAATTTTTCCACTGTCCCATTATCTGCATGGGATGTAGCAGTTCACTTAACACTGCTCTAGATTAAATACCTATCTCCTCTACATCAGCTCTCTTTACAGATATTTAGCCACTCAAAATCTTTTTAGTCTGAAATGAATTTAAAATCCAAATAATGATTGACCCTGAAGCGTTACTTTTATATAAATACAATTATCAGAACAAAATAGAACCCCATAGAATCAAAATGCCACCTGATTCTCTTTATACACATGTACTGGTCTGCCACCCCAAGTATACTTGTCTATATGCCCAGACCATTTTTCTCTTGAAGAACAAAGCTCACCATTACTTATGACCTGTATAAATAGCTTAGCTTCTGATCTAGTTCCAATCTTTTTTTCTTTGCCTGTTTGAGCACAACAAGAATTTAAAAATGCCGACACAATTACAAAGCAGGTCTAAGCTCTTATTAATTCTGTTTTTGTTTTTATCGTTACCTCTAATTTTGTGTAATCAAGTTCATTGTTGCTGCCTCTGTAGAAACTACACAAAGGCACTGACCCTAGGAAATTTCGTTTAATCTTCCTCAGGCACAAGCCGCATATTCTCCTCTCCAATTATTTTCATATTCACTTCCTAAATCTATTTTGGATCACCAACATTTTTCATAAAACCCTGTGCTATGTAACTCAAACATTTTAAGTCAGCATAAATTGTTGCATCAACTTCTATGGTCATTTCCCTGAACCTTATTAAAAAAGGTACAAAATAGGGTTGTTAAGTAGGATTGTTTAAGCTACTGCACTTAGCAGTTATTAGACTGGACAGGGGTACACTTTGTTTTCTGTTTGTTTTCAGTCAAATTTCCAATGCACATTTCCCTTTTTAAGCCTTTCAGTATCAAAAGTTAACTTGGGAAGTTAGCTAGAGAGGTTCTGTCCATCCTATTAACAATTCTGCAGTAAATTCCACTTTTACCAAGTTTTAACTTTGTCTTCAGATGGTAAGCCATCCCAATTCCTTTTTCTAATAAGATTTTTAGTATTTTGTCAAATACAAGTATGAATTTAGTCAGTTTTAAAAGTTTTCCCTAAATATTGTGCCAGTGACATTTTAGTGATCTGTACATCCTGCGTTCCTCCTTCTTTGTAGTAAAACACAGAGCATACCTAGTCAAGTTTCTTTCAAAGGCATTTTTAAAAACATTTAAAAACAGTCATCAGTGCTTAATCCTCGTTTTAAATATCCATTGTTATAGTTTAAATTTAGTTTGCTTTTCTTTAATAGCAGGATCTCATTTTATTATCTTAATTAGTCCATTTAGCTAGCTTATTCTTACCCTCTTATTTTGTCTTTTTGTTAAAAAAATAAATATACTTGGGTACTACGAAGTGTTTGCAGTATGATAAACTAACCACAAATTTTAAAATTAACAGAAATTTTAAATAGTACTAAAAATACCTCCAAAGGGTCTCACTGCCACAAAGAAAGGAGACTGACCTATAAAAATCGGGATGATATACCTAGCTTAGAAGTAGTCAAAATGCTAAGCTAGCACTTGCCAAATACAAAGGCAGTACTGTTTAATACTGATGATACAGTGTACCCAAAAGGGCCACAACTTGTTAGCCTGGGGTCACTGGCAGAACCCCAGTTCACCTCCCCTAATTTGAAGGTTGTTGCTGGTACAGACTGCATTTTTTTTTTAAAAATGCAGCACATTCTATTTCTAAGCTTTCTCCCTGAAGCACCCTCAGGGACATTCTATCTGCCTCTTGCCTTATTCAGGCATCACAACTTTTAGAATTACCACACTATATCTGAATCTGTAAGCCGCCATACTGCTGATAATTGTGGTTTGTCTTAAGTGTCTATGCTTATGAGAGTGTGAAGATACAAAGTATAAGAATGTTGATGGTTTCTATAGTTAAGTCAAACAGAATAATAAAAGTTACAAGACCTAATATTTACTTACCTCTGCTGTCATTTTGGCAAACCTGTCTGGAGGTATGTTCCCACATAATACATTTTTTCTTAGATTAGGGTTCTTTGTGTCCTTGAGATTTGCTATTCTACTTCGTACCCTATTTTTGTATTTCATGTCAGTGTTTTTCAATTCTTGATATATAGGTGCTTAGGACTTAAGGAACACATCATCAACAAGTAATATGCAGAACACAATATAGTACTTCATTGCTTTGCAAATGTTTGCCCAAGTTTACACAGGCCTGGCAGGATTAGATTTTTATCAGTAAATGTCAGTAAACATCGATTTTACCATATACACACAGACAGACGAAAAATATTTCCATCAATAATAACAGAAACATACAGATCAGCACGGTGATAAAAAATACCGCTTGAGAATGTATTAGTTTTATTTAAAGATATTTACTTTGTGTATTTTAACATGTGATGTTGACAATTTGTGTTTTAATCGTTATAAAACTAAAGTTTGAATCTCAATGTCTATGGTCATTAAATAATTATCTTACCTTCCCCAATTTCCCACAACTGTGAAAATTTAAATAGATAAAAATACTTACAAGCAAACATCTATACTATCTACTGAAATTACAAAAAATAGAAATAAAATTTGTAGTAAGAGGAGGCCTTGAGATATAAACCTTGGTATCAGAGGCCCAGTATGAGGCCTGAGGCCTGAACTAAAGTAATGGTCAAGACTTTGCTAACATAAAGCAAAGTTAAGCTGTGAGCCAGAGGCAGGCCCTGCTCACAGAAGCTGGCAAGGAAAGGGCTGATGTTGCATAAATATATATTCACCTAGCAAAGTTAAAGTATAAACATGGTACCAAGACATACCATACGGGAACATTCCACAGATAACATGGAACAGGCCGACCCATCCCAATGACAGGGGCAAAAGGGTAAAATGATGAATAGAGTTGTTTTGATCGAACCAATACGTACAAGGTGAGAGGCGGCACCTTACTACGTAGAGGGGTTGTACCTTACTACGTGAAGGGGTTGCACCTTAATACTTCAGGAGTGGTGTGTAACTTGTTTGTACCCGTGTATAAAAATCTATCCCTGGGATGGTGTCTTTGTCCGGCCATGGGGGCAGTGGAAAGTCCCGCCACTGAGCCAGGTCCTTGCCAAGAGGCACTTTCTCGTAGTATGCCCGGTAGACTAAGTAACCTACGGGGAACTGCCATTGTGTCCGAGATCGCAATAAACCTAGTCGAAGTGACTTTGCATCTTACTAGACTCTGTGGTTATTGGGGGTTCTCGTCGGGTTTGCTGTGTCAGCTATCTGCGCAGAGCTGGGGCAGCACACAGAGGGAACACACGCACGCAGCCAAGTGATATCAACAGGAGAAAGCAGAAGCACCACACCGGTAGCATCTGACAACAAAATTCTGCTAAACCTACTCTTTACGCTGTTGATCAATACCTTTCTTAGCAACGGCTGCCAGTGCTTGTATTAAAAAGAGTTCTGTGTGTAATTTAATGCTCATAAATTGTGAGAATCGCTTCTCACACTAAAAACTTTCACACTGCTGTATTGAACAAAATGAGTATTTTCCTACTGAATAAAAATCAATGTTCATTATATGGACCAAACCATTTTTTTTTTATTTAAACAACAATATAAATCCATCAGCAAATACTAATTCTAGAGCACTTAGATATACCACAAAGGATATCTTCTTCAATCTGAGATCCCAGCTCTTCCTCATCAGCACCAATAGCAATGTAGTCATCTGAACAAAAGAAAAGTTTGATTATTAACATTAAGTGGACATCAAATTTCCTTAGCAGCTCAAGTACCCATTGGGAATCCTGGAAAGCGTAAGTTATGCCACAACCATAATATGCATTTTCAGAAAATAGTGCACTATATACTTTTATGGTAGCAAAACCTTGTTAGCTCATTATTTTGCACAGTACACAAAAGGTAAAGAAGACAAGATTGATAGAAAAGCAATGGCCTAAAATCTTATTTAATCAGGAGCTAAACTGTAGATGCAGGTACTGTACAAAGAGCTTTTGTGTTATCAGTTAAGTCTTGAAGATTCTACTCTGTTTGACAACTGCCAATCTCTACTCTGAAAGAAAAGACTGAACTATCACTTCAACATCTGTGATAAAATTCACTCTCAAGATAGCATGGGTACATTCAATTAGTGTTAACGACAACAGAATCAGTAATTAAGTTGTAGAAATTTGCTTAATGGACATTAAAAATATAAGGAAAGCAGACAAACTGAAGTGCAATAAAACAGGAAATTTAAAGTGGTAAATAAAACGGGTAAAATACTTAAACTCTAAAGACAGCATGAAAAGTTTAGCCTGAAATGCCCAATTTTAGAAATCTCTAAGTAGAGATTTGAGAGAAAAAGTAAAAGAAACATTTACTTCCCAATTTGACAGAGGACAGGCTAGACAGTGCAAGCACACTATCAAAGTTTCCCACCTTCCTTCTCCGCACTTTCATTTGCATTTTAAAAAGATCAAAGAACACCATCAACTAGAAATTAAGTCAATTTCATAAAATAAGTTAAAAAAAAAATAGTTTCAGGTACCACATCTATCAAATGCCCATGTCAATTTTTGTGTTTTACAATCATATATTCCTACTTAAAAAAAAAATGTTCTCCCCTTTTGCTGTGTGAAAGGCCAACAAAAACAGCAGAACATGACTGATTACTGATGGGGAAAAAACAATGAAAATGCCTACACTCAAAATGCTGTCAAAATGCTCAACATAAGAAAACTGAAGAGAAGAAATAACTCATTAGTCTATTAGTGTAGCAATAATTTTAGGTAAGTTTCCAAAGACAAGTGTGATTTAAATTGACATTGCATAAAATTTGCAAAGTTACCTAAGTGTTTTGGAGACTAAATTACATTTACCTAGGCATCTTAACTTTCATTAACTGCCAGCTGGACTTAGACACTTCTGAAAAACATTACTCCTTGTCTAACTGCTTCTGGCTGCTCTCTGCAAGTAAGTCTGTATAAAAAGTGGATGACTTGGTATTTAGAAAAGTGAGCCCTACTATGGGAGAGATAGTGTTAACCTGAGGGCAGGACTTCGGCCTACATATAACATTGCTCTAGGGCTCAAAGAAAAGGGGACCCAGGCTCCATTTTCTGAAGGGAGAGAGAAAGTAGCAGGAAGGATCCAAGCTACCTATACATATGTTGCTTTTAGCACACTGATCTTTTTGTACATATTCTCAATATTATCCCATTTGCTATTTTCACTCACTTACACTTTGTAGTGCTTTAGTAACAAACGTCATACAAAAACGGTCATGCTCAAAAATCCCTAAAAAAAAATAAAAAAATAAATAAAATAAAATAAAAAGTTTATTGTCCTTTTCACTACACAAGCCAGTTTGAACCAAAGAGAAGGTTACTGATTAACAGATTTGATTCCCACTGATAAGGGACTATGTACATTTCTGGAATAAATTTTGAATTTAGTTTAAAACAGAGTTAAATATATATAATTTGGCTAAAGGATAGCTTTAGAAGGATGGGAGCATGAAACTGTACAGTTATTTGAAGGGTGTAAATATGAGCAGTAATAGGAGAAGCTTTTTTGTGAGGATCTCATGGAGATGTACAGATTAATTTGCACAAAATGTATAGGTTATTTCTGTATTTTGAAAATAATAAATAAAAAGGAGCAATGGGGTGAAGTTAAGGGTAAATGTAGGAACCTCAGGAAAACAAAAGCCTTGACAGAGAGATCTACTGGATTACAGAATAATCTCCCAAAGGAACTAATGAAATTCTTATTTTTCAGTATAAAACACCAAGGTGTAAGAAAACTCCTGGCACTAAAACCAAGATGGAATAGATCAATTCATAGGTCTTGTCCACCTCCAAATTTTATAACTCTCAAAAGACACAGAAGCTAATACGCCTGAAACTGGACAAGAAGAGAATACAGCAGTCATGGATTGGATACTTAAAGAATTTGACATATTTAAAATTATCAAAACACCAGTGCCAGATGTACTGTAACAAAATTAAGTTGCAACTGAAATGGAAACGGAGCTTCTGGCTACCAGAATTTGAAAGGTCACAGGACCCTGGGGGACACTGTGGTACACCCGCCCCCGCACCCCCCTCCAAAAAAACCCCACTGAAACAATACCTTTCATGGAAACAGATTAAATTGATGATACAAGGAGGTAACGGCTAGCTAGTATCATGAAGAGGATTCTCTGCTGTTGGAAAGTAGTAGTCAGATGGGCTGGAGCAGGAAATGCACCTCAGCATGTTTCCAGGTTGCCAGGGTTATGCTAATCTGGATGAACCTATACCTGACTAGCTGGCCTGGTTGTACAGAATTCAGACTGGTCTGACAATCAGTGCTAGGATACACGGGAAGAAGAAACAGAACAAAATCCAATACTGTAAATAAGTTCTACAAAGCTCACCTCCTGTTTTGAGAGCAGCAGCCAGCATTTCTCTACATTTCACTCGTACAGAATCTGAAGTACTTGGAGCCCGAGGAAAAGAAGGGATGAAGGAATCTGACGAAGCATTAGCCTCCTCTTTCCTGATGCTGGAGTTGCTACTGGAACTGCTAAAGTAGGTTAAAAACAGAAAAGTGGTATGAAATGTCTCTTCTCCAACGTGTTTCACCCTAGATCAAAACAAATTTTTTGTTTGATCTTTATATCTCATTAACAAGATTCCCATAACAGAGCAAAGATAACATTTATGCAATTATTTAGAGCTATAGACATTGTTAAACTTCAGTAAAAAGGATCTTTGAAATACTTGCTTCTATGTGATATGGAGTACAACAAGAATTTTACTGAAGAGGGTGCCCAGGTCAAGTGATCCTCTGGGCTCCCTTGTGCTGTAGTAGCCACTCCAGCCCCCACTTATGCCTCCAGCCCCCAAACATATGCAGTTTACAAGGAATGACATGTAGGGGCAGAAATGCAGATCAGTCCCCCACAGTATTTGCATTGTAAGGGAACTAGCCCCCACCAGGATGTTTTCCCCTGCCCCGAAGTGGTGGCCTCTCAGCATGTCCAAGTCCAGCATAGCACAGGGAGTGGGCCCAGTCTATAGGGTATGGGGTCTCCCCCAGGGTCCTAAGCCCAGCTACAGCCCAACTTGGGGGGCCAAGGGAGACCCTGGGTGAGGCGGTATGTCAATGCAATGGTGCCCCTCCTGGCCAAGCAGGGTGTGGTCACTGGCTCACTCAGCTCAGCGTGGCTGTCAGTCTATTCCTGGTACTCCAGAATCTGGAAAATCCTCTCGGATTTCAGGTCCGTCAAGTGATTGGTAGGGAAATCCTGGCCCACTCACTCAACTAGGTTCCAGCTCATGGCCCTCAAGATAGACAAACAGGATCAGGGTTCACCAATTCTGACAGTGCCCTGAGCTGCTTCCTACCATTCCCTGGGCCTCTGCAGGCTCTTCAGTCTGTTGGTCCATTCATCCCTTTTTGGGGTGTTGTCCCTGGGCGGCTCTTTAGCACTTTACTGACAGAAGTTCCTTTCTACGGCCTGTTCACTCTCCTGGTAGCTGCACACCCCTCTGCTTCCCAGCCTTTTTATCCTCCCAGCTGCTGTGAGGATACCAATCAGCAGTGGCCAGCAATGTCTGTATTACCCCTTTTGTTGCCGGGGCAAGGTGGGGTACATACACCCCACGACACCCTGCTCCACACTGACAGCCAAGAGTCTGCTGAATCTGTTAGTACATTCTGGTTTTGTGGGAGGTAGACTGCCAACAGGGTAATCTGATGGCTAACACCATCAGTTCCACAAACTGACTGCTTCTGCACACAAGGGGAAGGATCTCGCTCCTGCCTGTCTATTGATGCAAAAGACAGTTGTGATGTTCTCCAACATTACGAGGGCATAGTGACTTTGAATGAACAGGAGAAAGGCTTTGCAAGCCCTTCAAACTGCTTACAGCTCTAGAAAATTAACGTGCATCCTGAATTCTTGTTATATCCAGGTGCCTTGTACTGTATGGTTGTCCACATGGGTTCCTCAACCCAATAGGGATGTGTCGGTACAATCGCCCTGTCCAGTGCAGAGGCAAGGAAGGGAATGCTCATGCATACCTGGGAGGGATTCTTCCACAATAATAGGGACAATGTCACTTTGGAGGGAACAGTCACTATGATGCTCAAGGACTGTAAATATGGAGAGTACACTGTTTGAAGCCATGCTTATAGGCAACAAAGGTGGAGCCTTGCAAATGACATGACACAAGTACATGAGGCGACATGGCCTAGGAGAGAGACAGAGGTCTTGACAGGCACTTGGGGGTTGCTTATGATCTGGTCTACGATATTGTTCATAGCTTGAAACCTGTCCCTTCGCAGGGAAGCCCTTGCCATGATTGAATTTAACAATGCCCCCAATGAAGTCTAAAGTCTGCATAGGGCCGAGGATGGATTTTTCGGCATTTACACTGATACCCAAAGAGGAGAGAAGTTGCAGCATTGTCAAAGTCGACACATGGTCCTTTTAGTGTAACCTGGTGACAAGGAGCCAATTGTTGACACAGGGGAGGACTGTGAAACCACAACATCTGATATAAACCGCTACTATGGAGCACACCTTGGTAAAGGCACTGGAGATAGTAGGAGCAATGTCAAAAGTGAATATTCTGTATTGAAAATGATCAGAGCCCAGGAATCTGAGAAAGCATCTGTGAGCGGGGTGGATGCCCAGGTGAAAGCAGGTGTCCATGTTGAGAGCTGTAAACCACATACCCTTTTTCAGGGATGGAATTATAGATACCAACATGGCCATGTGAAACTTGAGTTTGAGAATAAAAAAGTTCAGATGGCAGATGTCAATAATGGATCTCCAACAGCCCTTCTTTTTAGGTACTAGGAAGTATGTCAAGTAAAAACTTCTCCCTTGGTACTGAAGAGGAACCTGTGTTGTCGCACCTCAATGTAAGAGGGATTTCACTTCTTATTTGAAAATGTTCTCATGAGAGTGGCCCCTGAAAGGGTGCTGGGGAAGTAAGTAGGGATGCAAACTCTGTTGAATAGCTAGAATGGATGACGTTCTGCACCCATTTGTCCATTGTTTTTGCACTCCAGGTGTTGAAAAACAGTGCTAGATGATCCTCAAAGGCTGCATGGGAGTCTGGAGACATTAGACTTAAGATATGTCTACAGAGCAATGAAAAACCCACATCTGGTCTGTGCCAGCTGACTCAGGCTCACAGAGCTCAAACTGCAGGGCTGTTTCATTGCAGTGTAGACTTCTAGGCTTGAAGTCTACACTACAATGAAACAACCCCGCAGCCCAGGCCGGCTGACATGGGCCAGCCGCGAGAATCCAGGTGCTATGTAGACATACCCTTAGTAGTTTGCAGCTCTCAAGTTCCTGTCAAAAACAATGTTTAGCTGAGGGCTGAGACTGGGATGAGAAACCTGCGGAGGAAGGTGTGGGGAAGCAGGCCTTTTGAACCCTCTGCCTCTTATGGAGTGGCTCATAAGGTCTTTGGTGGAAGAACTGTTGAATCATCAGTCTAGGTTTCTAGGACTACCAATGAAATTTTCTGTGGGGCAGGTGCATATATATTTTTAGGGAGTGGAGGGCTGCCCTGGAGTTCTTCAAAGTGTGTAAGGACTCATCCATCCTCTGATTATATAGATAGTCTCCTTGAAAGCTTGGTCCTCTATGGTGTTCTGGCCCTCCCTGGGAAACCCTAAAGCACGGAGGCACGACTCCCTGTGCATTACCGTGGTAGTAGTCATCGCCCTGGAAGATGCATCAGCGACATCTACTGCTGAGTGGAGAGCAGTCCTGGCAACCATTTTGTGTTCTGCCACGAGAGCCTGGAAACAAGCTCTGTCCTCCTGTGGGAGTCTGTGAAATTCTGTGAATTTTGAACAGTTCACAAAGTTGTACTTAGCCACTAGTACTTGGCTATCCTGAACTGGAGTCTAGAAGAAGAAAAGACCTTCCTTCCAGTAAGTTGAGACACTTGCCCTCCTTATCAGTTGGGATAAATCGGGACATATTATTGCCTAAATCTCTTTGTGGTGGCCTGGACCACTAAAGACTTGGGAGCAGGGTGAGAGAACAGAAATTCCACCTCTCTGACTGAGGGGTGGGATTTTTCTGTTTCTGTCCTCTGGAGGTAGGGGTGCAGGTAGCTGGGGTATGCTCTACCTGGCTTCAGGATGGTTTTCTTAACAGGGAACACTTTTTGATGAAGCCAGAGGACTGAAGAACGTCCAGAAGCTTGTGTTGAGGATCCTGAACCTCCTCAAAAGAAATCTGCAGCTGCCCTGTAATTCTGTGGGGTTCCCTCCCTCCCCGATAACTATAAGCAATTCCAGGAACAGACACACTGGAGTCACTGCCTCATCTGGACAGGGTGACAGCAATCTTGTTGGTTCTGGTGAAACTGCCAGATTCGGTGTGCACTCCTCCTCAGTTGGATCCTCAGAAGGATGGGTTGAATGAGGATTGCAAAGGTCCCCATGGCATGATGTACCAAAGGCTCCAAGAAATGTGATGAGGTGGAAGTTGGTGCCAAGTTGGTCAAGATCCTCTGACCAGGAAGGTGTGTTGTGGAAGAGGGAATAACAGTTCACTGGACAGCTCAGACTCTCCCGATGGGAAGAAAGCCATTTCTGGTTTCAACAGCAGTACCAACCATGCCACTCGAAGTCAAAGCCCAAAGATAGAATGGGAGACACTCCTCCCAAAGGCCAACTCCCCTGGCCGAGTTATATATTCTCTCAAGGAAGGACTTGATGGAGTGGGACACTGAGTCTGGAAAGCAAAGATATCCACAAGAGGAGCATAGATCTCAACTCTTTCCCAAACCAACAGAGCCGCAGTAAAGAGTCTATGCCACAGCAGTTTAAGGCAAAGACAGTACCAAAGGTAATCAATGCTCTCAGTGATCAGTTTTCATCAGTGCCGGTGCACCACAGGGTTGTGTTTGGGACTACCAGAGGCCCCAGTGCTGCCGGATCACAATCTGGTGCTGATGGAGCCCTAGACTTGTCACATGCCCCTGAGACTTAAGATGTTCTATGTTCTCTTGAGTTGAAGCTTATAGACTTGCCTTGTTTAGGCAGGGCTGAATCAGATGTCTTCAAAGAGGATTTGGAGGAAGACAACCTCATGTTTACGAGAATGCTCTTTGCTCTCGTGACAAGGCCCACTGACGGATTTGGGGGGGGAAGGGGAGGGAAGATGGGGGAGGAGAGAGAGAGGAAAGAAGACTCCCTCACTCTTGAATTGGACCTTGTGGCAGGAGACGCACTCCTTGCTGAGTAAGGCTGATCTATGGGGCATAGGGTCCCTGGGCCTGGGTCCAATTGCGGTCTTCCATTAGGTGCTTCCTAAAGAGAAGTTCCCACCCTTCCCGGGTATGGCAGGGGAAGAAAGGGCAGGTATTGCACCTTCCTACAATGTGGGCTTTCCCCGAGATAGTATAAGCAGCATAGGTGGTTATCGCTGACCAAGAAGGAATACAGGCAGGATACAAAGAATACAAAATTTGAAGCCCAGAGTCCAGGGCATAGTCCAATACCCAAACAGGGTGTGCACTTCTACGATAAAGAGATTGCACTACAGTACTTGTATGACATGAATTGAAAAAAACTATTTCTTTTTATCATTTTTACAATGCGAATATTTGTAATAAAAATAAATATAAAGTGAGCACTGTACACTTTGTATTGTGTTGTAATTGAAATCAATATATTTGAAAATGTAGAAAACGTCCAAAAATATTTAAATAAATGGTATTCTATTATTGTTGAACAGTGCGATTAATCACTTGTCAGCCCTAGTTTCTACCTAAAATGCAAGATACTGATTAAAATAGGCTGGTTATTGTTAAGACTCCTAGTACTGTAGAGTAAGAATGTTAAATAGATGACTTCAGCAGGCAGGATGGATATTTTGACTACCTAACCCATATTGTAGCTAGTCACCTGCCATTTTTTCATATTATTAACAGCAGGATTAACTTACCTTCATCCCCACCACAAAAGACCTGGATGACTATTTTGATCTATAATGATTGTCCAACCTTGACGACAGTGCAGGCATCACCACTTTTTGGACATTGATTGTGTGTTTGATACAAGAACATGGCAGCCCTCCCTAGTCCCAGATATACTTGTACAAAAATTAAATATTTAGGGAAGCACCTATGAAGAAACTGATTCTTCACATTAATAATTCATCTGTTTTGCTAGTTCATTTTATATTATACACATACACACACAGAGGTTCAAATACCTTTCTTCTCTTGCTTCAGGACTGTTTTGTGATGAAGATGCAGGTTCCTTTTTCTTGTCTTCAGAGTCTTTATCAGTTGATGGTCCATCTGGAAATGTACAAACCATGAAATAAGCATTGCCTCTGATAGGACAGAAATGGCAGCTAAGTATAAGTTAAATGCAATGTAGTTTATTTCCATAAGGGTTGAGTACCCACAATTCGCATGGGAATTTGAGTGTGCTCAATACCTGTGAAAATCAAGCCACTTATTGAGGCATCCAAATTTGAAAACTCTGCCCTGATGATTAGGATGAAACTACCACATATTCAGTGCTTATATAAAAAGCACCATATAGTTCTATAGTTAAGTCCACACAGACAAGACCAAACAAAAAAACTAGGGGATCAAAGGTTTAAGAACTATCACATAAAAAAATGAATTACTTAGTTAAAACTCATCACCCTGAATGAAGACAACAGAAAAGAAAACATAAAATTATGCAAATACAATAGATGCTGCATTAAAATGGAAGTGGTATTTTAAAAGTCCTGAAGATTAAAATAAAAGAAAATCCACAATATATATTTATGTATTAAGAAAACTAAAACCGTAAGAAGAATGACTAGTTCAACAAGTACACCGTTGAGACACAAAAACATTTGCATTTCTCATATAGAAGGAAAACTGACCCCTCCCCTTTTTTTATGTATGAACAGATAAGTAATCACCATAGAAACTAAAGAACACTATCTGATGTATAATACAGGAAACATTCTATATATGTAGACAACCTCACCCATTCTTACATTCTCTATCGTCAACTGCATGAATATTTTCACCAGGAATTTTAGAGTTGTATTAGCACTTTGTCATCTTTTTCCACTAACTGGCCTACAATTTCACTTGATGAAATCTCATGGTATACTGATATGGAACAAACTGCCTAGGGAAGTTGTGGAAGCTCCTTCACTGCAGGTTTTCAAGAGGTTGGATAGCATCTGTCTTGGATGGTTTAGACACAACAAATCCTGCTCCTTGGCCGGGGACTAGACTAGACAACCCTTACAGTTCGTTCTAATGCTATAGTTCTAGAATATCACAGGTTGCTGATTCACACATAATTCTCTGATACATCAGCAGCAGACTGGGAAACTTTCTTAACAGTCACTTTACATAAGGAAGGTGGGTGGAGGTGAGAGTGGTGGCTGACAATTTAAAAAATGCCCTCCATATTTTAATAGCAAGCACTAACAAAATAATCTTGAAACAGACAATATACAGGTAATTCCACTTGTCAGCAATTTACATCCAAGGAGGAAAGATACTGTAGTGGCACTTTGAGAAACAACACTATGAGAGAAGAGTTTCACAGAGAAGCAGGAATAGAGCAAGAAATTCCAGATTATTAAGTATGAGAGTCAGGAAAGTCTGTCTGGCATGGTTTATAAGATTTCCTTATAAAAAGACAAACCAGGAGAGATGTTTTGACACAAGAATAAAAAGACTGGTTTTCATCGTACATATTACCTCCCTTTTTTTGTGGTGCAGATATCAGTAGCTACATTGGGTAGGTCTACACAGCAAAAAAAAAAAAAAAAAAACATCTGCAGCGTGGGAAGGTCCCACAGCTCAGACTCCAGTCTGAGGCCAATGAAACAACCCCTGCCACCGCAGCCCCGTGAGCCTAAATTGGCTGGCATGAGCCAGCTGCAGGTTTTTCTTTGCTGTGTAGACATACCCATTGTCTCCAGGAATATAAAGTATGTTTCCTCATTGGAAATCCAGGCAGTATTATTGAATGATTCTTTTTCTAATTAGACGTTTTAATTTACATAGGGTAGTTTTCAGATGTACTTGAATGAACTTATACAGGAAAATGACAGACGACAAAAACACCCTATCACCTGTCGGTAAATGTTTTTCACAAAATGAACACTCTGCATCTGACCTCTCAGCCCTCTTCCTCAAAGGAAGCCTGCACAACCCTTTTAAAAGACGAGCCTGGGAGCTTAAATTCATAACTCTGCTTGACGCTAAAAATCATGGACTGAATAGAGACACTGAATTTATGACTTATTACAACAATCTCTAATCCACTAACAACGCCAACCCCTCAGTGATTTCCCCCTTCTTCCTTTCCTCCCTATGAGTGGAGAGGTGTTAGCCGGCCACTTCAACTTGAATGGTCACTTGAAATGTTTGTTTAGCATAAGTAGTTAAAAATCTGTTCAAACATTAGCTTGTGACACACTGATTAAGTTTCCCAGACCTAACCAACTCTCTGTAAGCTCAAAAGGTTGTGTCTCTCACCCACAGAAATTGGTGCAAGAAAAGATATTACCTCACCCACCTTGTCTATTTGTTACATAATTATTCACTTGAGCAATAGTCACAATAGGCCCTTCCCTTCAAAGGTCAAACTTTCTATGGGAATTCAGAAGCTTTTCAGAAGCATCCTAACCTGACATTTGCAGGTTAATATACACTTCATGGTATTTCCCAAATGCTCCAACTTAATTGATATTACTTTATATCAAGTAAGTGTCGCTACTTGCAAAGATTTTTCTCCTCTCATCACATGGCTGAAAGATTTTTTTATGACCTCCAGTAATACAGTTTGCATGTTCATCTGAACTGTATCCGCTTGGCCTGTGTAGCTTCTAAGGTCTTCCAAGCATTATCTGCACTTTGTAAAAAGTGATCTTGTCCTATAGCTCTCACCAAGTCTCCTTTCAGAAGATGCTCGGAAGCCACCACCTGAGAGTCTACTAGCTCAGCTTCAAAAATATTGTAACCAGTCTTTGTTTTCTCACTTCATGTGGTTCTCATCAAGAGAAATTTTGATTATTCTCGGAGGTTCAAAACCTCACCTGATTTATTTTAGGTTCTCTCTTCATTCTTAAAAGTGCAACAAAATGTTTAATTTACAAAGTACACACAACCTGTCAAGTAAAAAGATGTCAAGTTCAAAAATTCAGTTATAAACAACTCACAAAAGGTTTCAGAGCTCAGAACAGTTAACAGCTGTCCGTCTCGGTTGCCATCTTTGATCCATACCCTGTTTTACAAGCACTACAAACAACATCACTGAAATGATTTGTACAGCAGCCAGACATACAGTATTCCGAATTCTTCTGTGAAAGTCAAAACCAATGACAAAACAAAATAAAGCCCCTAACTTTTCCACCCTCTTGGCCCAGTTGCACAACTCTACAGTGCACTACAATGTAATTCATTTTAAATTCCAATAATGTGTTGGAGTTTATAGCAGTGAACCAACATTCACCCTGGTATGCATGAGAAACAGATTTAAACGGTGACCAAGGAAATTGGTGATTGAGTCAGTTATGTGCATGATCAATGCTATGTTTTCATGTATGGCAGTGATTTTAATAGACCCGACAGGATACACAGGTGCAATTACATACATTTCTCCTGAAATAATAATAATTGGGGTTCTGGATACAGTGTTGTCACATCTCTCTGTCTCAGAAAAAAGATTCAGTTTTAATTACCACCAACACAAACTCTTGCTACCAGTTTTCCAGTTCTTCAAAACTTTAGTGCCACTTGATATCAGTACAGTTACATGCCAGAATTCTAGCCAACCAGCATTTTTAATGGGAGTAAGAATGATCTTTTATTGAACTTACAGTAGAACCTCAGAGTTATCAACACCTTGGGAATGGAAGTTGTTCATAACTCTGAACAAAACGTTATGGTTGTTCTTTCAAAAGTTTACAACTGAACATTGACAATACAGCTTTGAAACTTCACTATGCAGAAGAAAAATGCTGCTTTTAACCATCCTAATTTAAATGAAACAAGCACAGAAACAGTTTCCTTACCTTGTCAAATCTCTTTTTTTTTTTTTTTTTTTTTAAACTTTTCCCTTTTTTAGTAGTTTACATTTAACACAGTACTGGTACTGCATTTGCTTTTTTTTTTGGTCTCTGCTGCTGCCTGATTACGTACTTCCAGTTCCAAATGAGGGGTGTGGTTGACTGGTCAGTTCGTAACTCTGAGATTCTACTGTATTCAAAGTGCACATAGAAATAGGTTAATTCTTCTTCTAAAGAGAAACACTTTCATATGTCTCAATATATTCTAATGTTTAAAAATCAGTCACCGTCAAGGTAAGGATTGGTAAAGACAAGCAGAACAAATACACTGAATCCAAAGGAAGATTTGTTATGTTTTGGAAATTATTTCTGCTTTAATTTAATCAAGAAGCTCTTTGCCAAACTTTAAAGCCTGGCATGTCGTTACTCTGAAATCTACACTATTCAGTCTTTTTGTGGGTCTTTGACTGCTTCTCAAATAAGTGATTTTGATCCAGTGTCAGATTTAGGCAAAAGTAGCTAGTCTCACAGCTACAAACTAAATGACAAAAGTTGCAATGTTTGGTAATTGCAGCCTCTCCATAGTAAGCAATGTTCCAGTCAGTTGAGCTCTTTTTATCCTTATTGCTACTATTTTGTAATCTTTTCTTCAATTTATGAGGATTTTTAATCTTCCATTTATGTCTTTTGTCACACCAGGAAATGACAATATAGATGTCCTCTGAACTATTTATCTATCTTAGGGATCCTCTTAAGTATATGGGACAAAAATGTAAGGTATACATTCAGACAGGACCAGGGGAATGAGAAGTTTGGTGGACAAAATCTGAAATTCAGATACATTTTATCATCACTTACTGCATTGAAATTTGAAATCTGATCCTATTTACTGTTAAAATCTTTCCTTCACTGTCAGAATTGCAATGTATTAGTTTATTTTTAAAGCTATATTCATCAGACCATGAACTGGTGATTAATCAGCATTTTTATTATCTATCCAAGATCTTCCCCCAATTTCTAAAGTATGTCCAAGACCTTTCCATTTCTTCAAAAACCTCACTAACAAGAGAGATCTGCTACACCTACTTGCTAGTGGATATTTGACTATATACTTCTGGAGTAGTCATTTTGATCTCTAGTAATTAAAAATCTCAACGTAATTTAAAATTCAGGAGACATATGGACAACTCTTGCTTACCCATGGTTTGTTTTTAAAAATAGTTCTCCAGCTTTATGATCCTGAGGAAAATCCCAGTGGAAGCCATCTGCAGCTCTTACAAATAATTAATTTGAAAATATTCTGAATTAGATGGGGGAAACAATCTTCACAATAATTGGAAAACGTTTCTCTCCTCAAAAAAGTTTGGCTTTCCAGGATATTTTGAGATTGTTGAAAAAGGAGAAACATGTCACTGGAAAAAGTAGATTAAAGTTAAGATGGTTGAAATTTAAAAAATATTAGCACATTCTGTAGGTTTGCACTGAAAATGATAAAGAAAATATAATTTGTTGCCTTAGTGATTGGGATAATTTACTGATAATTTATAACAAGTTTTGGAAAGAAGGGCATATTTTTAATTTATTTACATCAGAACAGCAGGAATTTACATTTTGAATAAGAAAAAAACATTTTGTATTGTTCTCTTAGCATTTATCAGCATTTTGCTCAGTTGTTTTTATATGGAATCAAATTCCAGTTTTACATAACAGGTAGACAAAGTACATGGAAGACTTCATATTGACATAAAGGCACACAAAAATGTATGCATTTGAGTTTATTAGGTTACATTTACCAGAGACATCAGATCAAATTATTGGTAAAGTACATCTCTTGGTAATAACAAAACAGGACATGATTTTAGAAGCTTGTTCACCTGTACACTTGCTGCACTTCTGCCTTCAGAAAATGCCTGCTCAACCAGGTATTAGAGTCCTATATATTGTTTTACGCTTTAATTCAGTATTTACAAGCCTTTACTTTAGAAACACCCCCATTAAGAACACTCCCATAATTTGTCATTTTTTATTGAAACACTTTTCTAAAATGGATGCCAAACCATTCCTGCAAGCATTTAGAAAAGAGTGAAGGTGATGAAATTAGATTGCCTTGAAATGTATAGCTAGCTAACTTGGATGACAGCTGGCATAGCACACTTGTCTGAAACTGAAAAGACTTCTATTAATCCAGCAGCTCTTGTAATTTCTGTAAAACAAAAGCAGACCTCACATTTTAAAGATTAAGCTACCAGAAGAAACTCCCTACATTTAAGTTCATGTGAATGGGAGATGAAGCCACATATGAGTAATCAGCAATGTTCCAAATAAACATTGTTCATGAGTTTCAGATTCAGGTGTTTAAAACTGCACTAAGATTACAGTGATGTGATTTGTCCTGGCATAAAAAATGCTGCAAGAATAATTTCCTCAGATGTGTTAATAATTAGTACATAATATTTAAAGGAATACTATTTAAGTTCCATCCACTTTATTCATGTGCCTTTAATGAATACTGAGGTTTCAGAGAGTGAGCAAGAGACACACAGAACTAGTTAGACTTTAGTTTTCTTACAATAAGACTGGAGCTATGTACTAGTCATAATACTAATAGCATTAAATCAACTTTTGAATTTTGTATTTTCTTTTCCTATAGTTTATGACCCACTGACAATTAAGATTAAAACCCTTTAACACCTTGATGTAAAGGTAGTGTAAAGACTTTGGAGGCAGAGAATAGTTGATCCAGACAAACAAAAGGTCAGTAGGTTTTAATGCTGCAATAAGTCCACTCGGGAATTAAGTTCAGTAGCAAGCAGCGAGACTGTCCAATAAATATTAGTCATGTCACAGAGACATGCTTCACGCTGCTCTGTTCTTAGCAACTCATTATCCCAATGAAGCTACAATGACTATGGCCCTTAAGGGTACCCATGAGTAATGCAGTGATAGAGGGCATAGGGAAAATGAAAATGGTACAGGTGATGCAGAAAAAGCTTCAATATTGAATGGGAGAACTGGTGAGCCAAGAATAAAAATGGTGGCAATAGTTTATAATGCCCACAATACAAATAATTAAATGCCTGAGGGAGAAGGAAGATTGTTAAAAAGCTTTTTGCAGTCATACCTAATAGCTTCTTCCAAGACTTGATGAGAGATTTTGCTAAAGATGTAACCTCTTCATCTGTGCTTTGCTTGCGTATTGCATTCACTGACATTCCAATTCTTGTGGACTGCAATAGAAAAAGATATACATTATAATTTGTGAAAGACATTTAACAGATACAAAAAGCTAAGCTGCATTTTGACAATGCAAGGTAAACATCCAGTCAGTTGTATCCTTATAAAGTTGACTAAAATTACTTTATGAAGTTGCAAATCCTTACTGAATTGATTTTCACAAGACATCCTGCACATTTGTACTGATAAAACACATTTTATTGATAGGAGCATGCAATCAAAAAAAAGGTTCACTTGGAACAAAATACATGTTTTATGGTTTAAGTGGGGGTCATTCAATATATTAGATAGAGGTCCATTCTACAAAAGGAAAAAAGAAATTGCATCACTTGATGTTATCCTATAGCATGACTTTAAAAAAAAAAAAAAAAAAAAAAAAAACAGCCATGTTGCCTGATACACTTAAAGCTCCTTTGAGGCAATGTTTGTGTATTAGAAGTCCACTCTCTCAGCACAGGATCCTATAATATTTCAGTACCCCTTATTATTCAGAAGACTGGTAAAGGCAGAGTACGAGAGATGGGACAACATGCATAGATATATCTATGAACATAAAGAAATCCACCTTTTCTACGAGGCTGCCTGATGACTGCTGTTCTCATTTTAGTGAGCCAAGAAACTTCTCAGGAACAAGTAATTTAAGAAACGTACATTTAAAATGTCAATAATGTCCCCAAGGTTCAATATTTATACTTGTTAGCAATCAACGGCATATTGTAGCTGCCAACAGATAATTCTCACTGTTTTCCATTTTGACTGGAAAACTGTTTTTAAAATGCCATGTTTATTGTCTGTTTCCTAGCCCTTAAAGACAGCTTAAGAACTACTGCTCAAATTTCCCAGAACAATTCATCTTCAGACAGACTACTGAGTATTTCAGCCTCAAAAGAGGAAAGTTAAAAAATGTTCAGAGTGTTTACAATGAAAGCTATTATGCAACCTCAATTACAGCAAACACTTGCCAAAACTTAAAAATACTAAAATGATTTATAGATGTTTGCATAGTGTTAGAAATTTTGAATTTCATAATTATGATCAATTTAGTTCAGTAGATCTTAGGTGGGATTTTCACAAGCACTTAAGTGACTTCAAAGAACAAATCCCATTTACTTCCCATGAGATGTGCTCCTAATTCACTTAAACTCCCTAGACCAGTTGCTTTCAACCTGTGGTCCGTGGACCGCAGGGGGTCTGCAGACTATGTCTAAGGGGTCCGTGAAAGGTGACTAATGAAAATAAAGTTTCATGCCCCAGAAAAGGCATTCCATTTTTCTGATCAACCAAGAGTATGTCAATACCCCCACCTACAGGTCAAAGCCCAGAAGTGTTGTCATTATCACATATGCCCAGTTTAGTGTCCTTTCTCACGCCGCATCAAATGCCGTGCCAAGGACATGCAACATTTATAGTTGAATTCTGTTCAGTCACTTTTCAGTCTAAGACTTCTATGGTAGGGGTCTGCGGACCACACGTCGAATTTCCAAAGGGGTCTGCACCTTCATTTGAAATTGTTTAGGGGTCTGCAAATGAAAAAGGGTTGAAAACCACTGCCTTAGAAAATCCCACCCTTCGGCAAATAGCTCGGAGAAAAGCTAAAATATTGATGGAGAGTATCATAGAACATGACTAGCAAGAATTTTACTAACATTCTATCCTTTTTGTCTTATATATTGTATACACGATAAACTCATTTACTACTTTGAGGATACCTGCTTGTTAGTAGCAGCAATTAAAACTCCAAGTGCAACTGCCACCGACAGTGTTAGGAAGAGATTCTTCTACAATCCATTCCTTTTATAACTTAGCAGGTGGGATATAATCTCAATTTAGCACAATAATTTGTTATTTCTTACTTTAATATACTCCCAAGTTATTCAGGGGTCTATCCATGTAGAGGGATATTTTTCCAATTTCCCCTCTTCCTCCTGCTCCAAAACTGAAACATCTGCCAAAAAAAATTTAATACAGTTTTCTAATTTGATTTCAGATTACTTTCTGCTAAAAAAAAAAAAATAGCAATCTTGCTTATATAACGCTAGCCTGTCTTTATTGCCAAATTTTAACAAAGGTTGAGTTACTCTTATTTCAAGTCATTTAAGCCATTAATGCAATGTGTATTTCTCATATTGCTTTTAATAGGCTCACTTTTTTTGCATTCCTTTTTGTATTTTTGTCAAAGAAAAGAGACCTTCAAACATCTTAGGATCTAGCTGCTATGACTGTTTATTCTATTTTACTTTGTAATGGCCTGGTATTACTATTTTTCTTCTTTAAAGAGAAAATTAAGAGGGTTTTTTTTATTCATATTGGCAGTGTTACACATTTGTTCCTCTACCCCATGCCCTTCACCCAATCAAAACCTCAGTACCACATTTGTGTGTGCAACAAGGAATATGACAACTGCTCAAATTTCTAAGCAGGTGATTCTTGCAAGGTTTTAGTAAAGGAAACCCATCAAATAACCTCAGGCCTCAGAACTGGGAAATCTCTGACTTAAAAAAATGTGTGATTATTAAATTCTAAACTAAATGAGATGAGAGGCGTGCGTGGCAGAGAAATGTGTTGGTCAAAACGTAGCGTGATATGGCTTATACAGAACAGTGATGAAAATCTTAATCTATCTGGCTTGTTTCCTCGAAGTCTTAGCAAATTAAGCACTTTATTTATGAAGTAAACTATCCACCATGCCCTTTTACAGAGATATCCCAATCTTTATAGTTCTTTTGGGGGGCAGGGGAAAAATGTGGTAAGGAGGAGCTTCTTTCTTTTATAGATCCCATAACTGTCTCAGGACACTGCTACAAGCATCAGGCAAGATAGGAGAGGCGGAATCCATTGGACAAGTAGCTCCCTCTTAGGGAAGGATGGCACTATCAGCTCAGAGAGCAAAGAACACAATGTTATTTTGTTTGGTGGGTTTTTCCAGTATCTTAACCTTATACGTAAACCATAAGAAAAATCCATGATTAAGTCAAACCTGAAACATTAGCTTAATATAAAGTTACAAGCAACAAGAAACTGAGAATTATAAATTATGTTTTGGCACAACAGAGTGGCATTTTTGGTCTTAAAGTATGGCATTTCCTTCTTTGATAATTTAAGCCAAAGTACAGCAATAGAGAGGTAAAGAAGATAGGTTAGCAATGTACGTATCAGGTATGAAATCTATATTTCTCTGGAACTATGAATTGGAATTCCAGTCATCAATTTGTTTAATCAATTTTGATGCAGTTAAAACAAAGACCACACTTAATCCACATGGACCTTGAAGGTCTCATGCAATAAGAGCGGAATTTGTCCTGCCTTTTTTGGTCAAAGTTTCTCCATCCCACCTCAGGCTTTCATTCATGGCGCTGTGCACCAATTTAGCTACATGGCCGCCATCTTCCCACCTCATAGATGGCTGGACTTTGGCAGTAGAGGAATTTATACACAGTCTGTAAAGCACTTTTGGATCCTTCATAGACTTCCATAGCTAATAAAATTCTTTGCATTTAGTATGGTAAGTGGCAAATATAAAACTTTTAAAAAATTGATGGAATTTTTCCTGCAATGTTAACTCAACCACACTGGATACATGCAGTCTTTTCTCTGGAACAGTAACAATATAATTGATAAGTGTACTCCACAAAATATACAGGACGTACAATGTGGCAAGGCTAGCACTGCCACTGAAACCTTAAAATTAATCAGGAAATGCAAATATCTGTGCAGCCTTACTGTTAAAGAGTCATTTGGGAAGACTGCATTTTACGTACAATGCCTCTAATTCAAATTGTCACAGCGGCAGTGCGTATTGCAATGTCACAAAGAAGAAAGGCCTTCAATAGACTCTGGTAAAAATCTTAGCTGTCTATTGAGTTTTTCACAATTATTATACATCCAATTACTTTAGCCCAAGAGCTTACTCACTGCTGAGTAACATGCAAGTTTCATAGTCCATCTGCTTTTAATCATACAAATAAAGTGTGGAAATTCTTCTAACAGAGTGGGAAAAAACCATTCAGCTTCATAACTCAGACACAGCTAGAAGGGTTTCCTTTAAACTTGCAACCACCAAAAATTCATTTTTTGGCCGAAACTAGATTATCGAAAGCATTCTATTAAAGTTATAAGCAAGTAAAAACAGAGTAATATTTGAAAGTATCCTCCAACCTTAATTATAGCACTTGCTACCAAGCGTTACAATTATTAAGTATAATACCATTACGTTTCCTCATGGGACAATGCCAAGAGCTTTGCAGATTCGGGAAAATTTCATCATCATAGATTTTTTCCCCCTCTCAATGCAAGATTACTTGTGGCCCAATTAAAGCCTAGTTTTCAATTAAAGGCATACCTGGATATAGGTAAAGCTCAAAAAGAGAGCTAGATTGTACACCACTCTCACCTCACCAGATGCAAGGGGGAGCAAGGGAATATTAGGCTCCCCTATACTTACCTGCATGGCTGTATAAGACCTACCCTATTCACCGACTAAGATACAGGGAAAGCAGAAAGGGGCTGCATACCCAACATATCCCTCCTGTGAACAAGTAGACAGGGCAGGGCAGAACTATGGCTCCACTCACTTATGATCTGATCAGTGGAGTTGACTAGATCCAAGAGGGAGAGAGCATGCTACACCTGTAAAGAGTTGTAATAGGTTTCTCTCCTTCCTCAGTGCAAGAGCACAGCAGATTTGTGCCTCTAATATACGTCTCTGAAACACCCTAATAGGCCGACATAGTTGATAAGCTGCCTTTTTCTCAGGCTGTGCCTCAATGCACAATCTTTCTAGCCCATATATAAAACAGAAAAGTTTTAAAAGCATCTGCAAGGGCTTGCTCCTGGACAAGAGCTAATCTAAAAGAGTTGTCATAAGTTGGTGTGGAGGAAAAGACTGGTTATTTACTGCACAGTAACTGTGGTTCTTTGAGATGGCTTGTCTGTGTGAATTCCAGTTATAGTGGTGCATGCAAACTGACAGAAAGACTCAGTCTAGGTAAATGGACAATATATTTTGGTTTATTATTTGCAAAGCAGCACAGGTGTACAGTACTTGACAAGCAAAGAGGCAGTTCCCTACCCCAAAGATTTTGTAATCTAAACAAAACCCTTTCCACTGTACTCCGATGAAGGAACAGAGAATAGTCTGGTGGACCTCAGATCTGCATCTAAGAATCTCTTAGGTTTTATTTTTGCCATTTAAAAGCTCATATTTAAAATATAACAGCAATGTAAAAAATTTACCTGTAACAACTCAAGGGTCATAGGTATATTCTTAAGCTCCTTTAGCAAATCCAGTGCCCCAGCCTGTAAAACATGCATAAAAGTATTATTCAAAATATATTTTATTTCCTACACAGTTAACTTTTAGAACATTTAGCAGAAAACAAGTGATATCTCTTTAAAACCCCACAGTATAAGTTTTAGTTCTGTGAAAGGTTCCAGACTGATAACTCTGAAGACTTAAATACTGTTTATCCATGGAACAAGCTTAGCACAAGAAGTGACACTGCAAGTTTTTCCAGACTCTTAAAATCAAGGGTCTGCCTCAGCCTCAATCTGGAGGTACTATCTTGGGGATGAGAGCAGTTTAGTCCCACACCATTTAGTTTTTGGTCTCTCTACTAAGATTGCCAAGTAATGCTATTTGTGGGGGTGGTTACAGTCACATCAATACCTATACCTTGGAAAGTGGATTTACAGCAGACTCATTTCACTCCAGTTCACCAGACAGACATCACACAGCAGCATGTTTGAGCCCGTAATGACCTGGGCTAGATTAGAATAAGAAACCTGAAGATGAAAGGCTCTATATATCCCATTACCAATCCTTAGGTAACCAGTTCCTCTACCAGAACTATTTTTAACTGGATTTATGTTGGCATGGGTAGAACATGAAATTATATATATTTCTTTAAAGGTATCCTACACAGGTAGCCAGATTACAGTATTTTACTACACACAGGTGTAGTTTTCCCCTTGGGATGGTGTTTATTTTTCTAAATCACTCAAAAGTTCTGCAAGTGAAAAAAGTTGAATGAAGGCTTTCAAGCTACATCTATCTGCAACCACTTATCACTACATTCATCTCCAATCTAATACACAGAATCCCATGCATGTACTGCAAGTGGATCTTTCATATGAGACCTTAAAATGAGGTTCTGCACCTAAAAGTTATAAATTGCGGGGCATGGATCCATACTTGTCTTAATCCCACTAACTCAAATCTAATCAGTTTACATGTGAAAACTCTCTCTCTCTAATGGACAACAATGTAAACTCAACCTGGGATCTGAGTTCTTTCTGGTTCATGTATCACTGATGTAGATTCCAGGGCTTTGGAGCAGAGCCCAGAGCTGAAGGGCAGAGCAGCTCCGGAGCAGTAGAGCTGCAGGTTTTTGCCTGGAGTTTACTCCACAATCGGAACACAGCTCCAAAGCCCTGTTTCATCACCTAGTTAATTTTGTAGTTGATGCATGATCCAGAACAGAATCACTCAACTAAGCTGCACTGAGGTTAGGCCAACTAACAACAGATTAAAAAACAAAAACAAAAAAAAACCTAAACTTTAGTCAATACTGTAAACAGATATTATTCTGAATACACTCAGGAAGCAAGATTGGCTGAATAAGGTGTCACTTTTAGTCACACTCCGAGGAAGAGAAGAAAAAAAAAAGTTCTCTGAGATGCATGGACATTAAGGATCCCGTTGCAGTTTTATCAAGGTTGTGTGTCTGCCCAAACATCTTGGACAAAATCTTCCCCCCTCACCCTAATGCAGTGTACTGTACACTGTGCTGGTGGCTCCCATCCCAGAATGGCTGCGTTTGACTAGTATTCTATATACAAGCAAACTTCAGCTACCAAAATTGTGGTTAACCAAAGTCATTTATTTTATCCAGCGATACCCTGTATGCTTATGAGCTCTTAATTGGCACTGCAAAGGAAAAGCATGCAAGGTGGATCCTGAGCAAGTATCTCTGCCTAGTCTCCCCTGGTTCCTAACAAAGGAGGACGCCTGTCCTGTGAAGTTTAGAAGCTCTGTATTGTTGAAAAGAAGCTTCATAGAAATGGATCTCCCAGTGATACAACCCCCCAAATACCTGAATGTTTCCATAAAGTCTTGCATTTTCCTCAGGATGGAAAAGGCTACGTACATGCCTCACCAATCTACTAGAATTCTTTGAGGGGGTCAACAAGCATGCAGACAAAGGAGATCCGGTGGATATAGTGTATTTAGATTTTCAGAAAACCTTTGAAAAGGTCCCTCGCCAAAGGCTCTTAAGCAAAATAAGCAGTCATGGGATAAGAGGGAAGGTTCTCTCATGGACTGGTAACTGGTTAAAAGATAGGAAACAAAGGGTAGGAATAAACGGGCAGGTTTCAGAATGGAGAGAGGTAAATAGTGGTGTCCCCCAGGGCCCAGTCCCGTTCTGGGCCCAGTCCTATTTAACATATTCATAAACAATCTGGAAAAAGGGGTAAACAGTGAGGTGGCAAAATTTGCAAATGACACAAAACTACTCAAGATAGTTAAGTCCCAGGTAGACTGCGAAGAGCTACAAAAGGATCTCACAAAACTGGGTGACTGAGCAACAAAATGGCAGATGAAATTTAATGTTTATAAATGCAAAGTAATGCACATTGGAAAACATAATCCTAACTATACATATACAATGATGGGGTCTAAATTAGCTGTTATCACTCAAGAAAGATCTTGGCGTCATTGTGGATAGTTCTCGGAAATCATTCACTTAGTGTGCAGCAGCAGTCAAAAAAGCGAACAGAATGTTGGGAATCATCAAAAAAGGGATAGATAATAAGACAGAAAATATCATATTGCCTCTATATAAATCCATGGTACACCCACACCTTGAATACTGCATGCAGATGTGGTCGCCTCATCTCACAAAAGATATATTGGAATTGGAAAAGGTTCAGAAAAGGGCAACAAAAATGATTGGTGGGGTATAGAACGATTTCCATATGAGGAGAGATTAATAAGACTAGGACTTTTCCGCTTGGAAAAGAGGCAACTAAGGGGGGATATGATAGAGGTCTATAAAATCATGAGTGGTATAGAGAAAGTAAATAAGGAAGTGTTATTTAATCCTCATAATACAAGAACAAGGGGCCACCAAATGAAATTAATAGGTAGCAGGTTTAAAACAAACACAAGGAAGTATTTTTTCATGCAATGTAATGTCAACCTCTGAAACTCCTTGCCAAAGGGTGTTGTGAAGGCCAATACTATAACAGGGTTCAAAAGGGAGCTAGATAGATTCATGTCAGATAGGGCCATCAATAACTATTAGCCAGGATGGGCAGGAATGGTGTCCCTAGCCTCAGTTTGCCAGAAGCTGGGATTGGGTGACAGGGCGTGGATCACTTGATGATAACCTGTCTGTTCATCCCCTTTGGGGCACCTACCATTGGCCACTGTCAGAGGACAGGATACTGGGCTTGATGGACCTTTGGTCTGTCCCAGTATGGCCGTTCTTATGTTCTTACACAGGGGTCGGCAACCTTTCAGAAGTGGTGTGCTGAGTCTTAAATCGGAGTGACTAAATTAAGGTTTCGTGTGCCAGTAATACATTTTAACGTTTTTAGAAGGTCTCTTTCTATAAGTCTATAGTATATAATTAAACTATTGTTGTATGTAAAGTAAATAAAGTTTTTTAAATGTTTAAGAAGCTTCATTTAAAATTAAATTAAAATACAGAGCCCCCCGGACTGGTGGCCAGAACCCAGGCAGTGTGAGTGCCACTGAAAATCAGCTCGCGTGCTGCCTTCGGCACGCGTGCCATAGGTTGCCTATCCCTGTTCTTACATGTAAAGTATGATAATCAGCCGCCAACATTCATTAACAAATCCTCTAACAAACTTCTTGTGATACAGATTTTATATTTATTACTAATTATCCTAAATTCCATGTGTTTCATTTTTTTTGAGGGGGGGAAGGGAGCACAGGGAAAGGAGAGAAGGGGAGAGAAGGCCAGACTGTATCTCACCTCTATACTCATGATTCAGAAGCTTTAAAGAAGCAGCCTTCTGATTCTGTCCACCTATACACTTAACCACCATCTCTAAGCAATTCAGTGTTTTAAAATGAACTCTTTGCTGCTAAGAAATGCCAGATTGGCTGGCTTGGAGGCCAAAAGACTTTTTCTGTGGCTACAACACAGCAGAGGTAGCAAAGTGCAGTCTGTCTCCCATGCCCTCTCATTGTACCTCCTTCCTGAACCTGAAAGATCTCCAGGAATTTAAGTGTACTTGAGTTTTCCTATGTAGTTCGGGGTCTATTCAGTTTTGTTTTTGGCTAAGACAAACAGCCAATTAGTGCAATTTGTAGTCTGTGATGTAGACACCTGTCCACTAGGTACTAGACAGATCAATTAATTTCAAAGACTGAACAGTTATTAGATTCTAACAACTGTCACTAATAACCTGGATGTACAGCTACCCAGTCCCTATAACAATTCACTTTTTACATTATACCCTCGTTATTTCTCATCCCCTTTGGATTATGGGCCATTTATTTTGATCCTATATACTTCTGCAAGTCTCCTCCTTTCTAGACACCAAGAAATAAAGAAAGAAGGGGTTGTCTACCTGTACAATGCTGTAGCGAAGACACCACTATATCGATGGAAGAGCTTCTCCTGTCAGTGTAGTTGTAGTTTCTACACCTGGGGTTAGGTCGGTATAACTATGTCGCTCGGGGAGTGTGCATTTTTCACACCCTGAGCACCGTAGTTGTACTGATGTAAGTTTGTAGTGTAGGCCTTAGACTGTTTAGATCTCCTCCCTGCATTTAAGCAAACCTTTATCAAGCATAGCTTACTCTGCTCCTGTGTGGTGTGGTTAGACAGTGGCTGTTCTACAAGGCCAAGTACATCACCTTCCCACTGCTCCCAGACCATAGCCATCCAGAGCTGTATCCCACAGCATGCTCTCCTCCTAGCTCATTAGCACAATCCCACTCTTCTCTCAGCCCAAATCTCCCTTTCCCACTTTGAGTTTGTTTACTTTTATTACAGTGATGCCTGCAAAAATAATATTGACATGTTTAACTGAACATTTAACTTTTTACACCATCTCTTTGCTTACAAAAGTAAAAGTTTACTTCTTAGTGCAGCAAAACCAATATAACTATAGAAGAGTAAGTTGGGTTTTAGTTTGCATCTACCCATTATCAACAAAATGGTCAGCTAAGTTCTGACTGACGATTTATTTAGTGATGATGATTAAGGCTTCGTGTTTGTCACAGAGGGCACAGATTCTGTGACTTTCCGTGACCTCCGTGACTTCTGTAGTGGCCAGTGCACCTGGCCTGGGGGTCACCTGAGCAGCTCGGGCAGTCTCTTGGCCAGGCGCATTGGCCACTGCTGGGGGAGTCTCAGTCTCCGTCCCCCCACAGCAGGAGTTTGGGTGTGGTGAGGCTCAGGGCCAGGGCCTGTTTTTTTGCTGAAGGTCTCAGTTGAAAGGCCCACAAATATCAATTGAGAGCTTTCTCAGACCCGGGCTTTGAAAGGGCAGGGATGTTGAATCCCCCTTCTCCCCCCCCCCAACTCTTTGATTAGTATTAAGCGTTAACAAAAGAAAACAAAAATCAAAGTCTTTTGAGAATTGAATAAAAACATTCTTGTCAGGTTTCACTGCCTTGGTATCTGTTCTATAACAGAGCTTGCTGCTCAGTCACCCATAGGACTGGTCTTCCAAGAAATACAGGGTAGCGTATAAATCCTTGAACTTTTAGGTTTTTTTTTTTTTTTTTTTTTTTAAATCTTTACAGGCCTTTTTTCTGATTTGAAGCACAACGGAGGGTCACAACTCAATTCCTTCTCCCTCCCCCCCCCCCCCCCCCCCCAAGGTATGTCACCTCCGGCCAACTTTAGACATTTTTCATAGGCTGGGGATGAGCAAAATTGGAGGTGAAGTTCTACCCTGGCCTGTTGGTATTTCAAATAGCACTGAAAGGTCTAGCTTCATACACGTTTTCACAAAAATAATGTAATTTGTTGAATTATACTTGAGGCAAAAGTCTGAGTAAGAGTCATCAGCATCTTCTTCTGGTATTAAGATGTATGTTAGTGCTGTACTGTTAGAGTTATTCAACAATTTCTTGGAAATTACTATAGCATGAAGTCACTACAACCCTTCCTTTCTTTATGGCTAGACTGGAGGTCGGGGAAAGAGGGGATTGTAACACTGTACCTCCAAGTAGCACTGTGGAACCCCCATATTCACCACTGTCAGATCATTATGATATGTTTTGTACAAAGTATACCTTCTGAGGTATCATTTTAAGTCTTGATCACTTGAACATTAATATTCTGTTGATTGTATGTACTACCACTGTATGTGAATTTATGAAGTATTGCTATACATATTGCTGAAATGTTGTGAGGTTGGGAGATACCCACAGCAAGCCTTTCAGTTGTAACAAAGGAGAGCCAGAAAGACCTTGGCAGCCCATCAAAAAGAATCCAGTATCCCAGAGGTTACTCAGAGAAGGGACATACGCAGGGCTGGATTAATGCAGAGGCTTTAGGGGCTGTAATCCAGGGCCCCAGGCTAAGGGGAGCCCCAGCGCAGCAGGGCTCAGGCAGTCTGCCTGCATGCCGTGGCCCCATGCCACTCCTGGAAGTGGCCAGCTGCTGGCACGTTTCTGTGGCCCTGGCGGGTTCCAAGCACTACCCCCACCCCCATCCCCGCAGCTCCCATTGGCCGGGATCTGGCCAACGTAAACTGCGGGGGTGGTGCTTGTGGGCAGCACACAGAGACACGCTGTCCCCCTCCCCCCAGGAGCACGCAGAGACGTGCCAGCAGCCAGCTGCTTCCAGGAGTGGCGTGGGGCCACGGCATGCAGCCTGCCTGAGCCCTGCTGCGCCACCAGCCGGGAGCCGCCTGTGGTAAGCACCTCCTGGACGGAGCCTGTACCTCGCACCCCCTCCTCCACCCAAACTCCCTCCCAGACAGAAACTAACATAACAGCTGTTCTAAGGTAAGTAGTTGGCTGTTTTGAATTAACTATAATCTACATGTTTTAAGACTGAAATGTAACCACAGAACATCTTTACGTTAATTAAAAGGCAAGTTTAGTATAGCATTAATAGCCTCGATGCCATAATTGTGATCATTTTGTTTTAAATTAGGAAAAAGACTTGTATATAGGGGCCCCACAAAATTTAATAGCCCCGGGCCCACAGGAGAGTTAATCTGGCTCTGCTCATATGCCATGGGGGTGGACTAACCCATGTCACAGCAAGGATCTTTCTAGCAGCTAGAAGAAAGTATAAAAGAGTGACAGTGACATAATCACTTGGTCTCTCTTCCCCTCGACCCCATCTCAACACCTCGAAGATCATTTGGAAGGAAGTCTAGTCTGAGTATTAAGGAACTGTAAAGTGCCTGTAACATCTGTTAGGATTCAAATTTTGCTTAGTCTGCTAAAATCAGAATTTAGATTGCATTTCTATTTTTATTTCTTAGGTAACCAACTTTAATCTCTATGTCTGCTACTTATAAACACTTCAAATCTATCTGTAGTTAATAAATCTGTTTTGTATTTTACCTAAAACAGTGTGCTTTTGGTTGAAGTGTTTTGGGAATCTCAGCTCAAATTACAATGGCTGGTGCAGGTCCACTTTCCTATGAAGAAGTGGTGAACTAAGTAATGAGTGTACATTGGTCAGGCTTTTGAGCAGTGAAAGACTGTTCAGTTCTGGGATGGGGCTAGAGCTGGGGGGAAATTGGCTGAAGCCTCTCTACTGATGGTTCATGAGTGGCTGGGAGATCATTCATATAACTCAGTTGGGTGTGTCCCTGCTGTGGATGGCTATGTAAGTGCAGTACCTGCCAGAGGTTTGTAGCGTGTCACAGCATCACAGTGTGATAGGGACACCCCAGGTTGTTGGGTTTGGAGGGCTCAGAGGTCCCACAGTCCAGGTTACACCCCGGGGACTCCGTGACAGGAAAAACCCAACACTATTTCTGTTTTAACATAGAGCTAATATACGAAAGAGGTCAAAAACCACTTTGTCACAGCAACTATTTTGTGAAGTAGTCACACAATTTTCTGCACAAAAAAAAGCAGTAGTTCAGTATTTCAGTTGGCTTTGATAACTGGTGAAAGGACCTACACTTACAATCTCATCTCAGACATGTACAGCCATCCACTTGAAACGGCAAATAAACTTTTAAAGTAACTTTATTCCTATATAAAATCCTTAAAAACCATACTCCCTTTTCACAATTGATTTGTTGACACCCTCAATAACTGAGAAACAAGTCTCAATATCTAGCTAGTGCAGTTTACAAACAAAACAAAAAAATATCCTCACACAACTCACCCAGATTAATCAAATCACAATCTGAGGGAAAATGTCTGCATTGACTAATTTAAAAGTTATAGGTTATAAAACAAAGTAACTTTTTAAAGTAATACCTATGTAATGGCATGGGTCTGACGAAGTGGGTATTCACCCACGAAAGCTTATGCTCTAATACACCTGTTAGTCTTAAAGGTGCCACAGGACTCTCTGTTGCTTTTTACAGATCCAGACTAACACGGCTACCCCTCTGATACTTGAAATGTAAAGTCAGTTACACAGTAATGGTCTGTTCTATTAAGGGGAGCTAAATTTAAATCTAGTAAGATTAAATACTTCCTCTTACCTTTTCTTCTCTAAACTTACTGAGCTGTCCTTGGTTTTTGAAAATTCATATGTGCAACATTACCTCTGCCCACATGCTCCTACGCATTTCAATAAGGACATTCATTACACTGATGAAAATATAAAATAAAAGGTACACATTTTTAACTAAGGCTACAGGTAAGGTGCAACTGAATAATGAATAGTACATTTCAATTTAATTACAATCTTATTGGAGGAACAATATAACGTATCTGAGACGTGTCAAGTGTTGTATGTTATAAAGTGTAGTATTTCAATACAATCTTGTGTGATCGCTGCCTGTTGAAACAAAACTACGTATTATTACTTTTGATTAAGCTCAGTATATTAGTTCAGCACAGCAGCAATTTAACAAGCCAATTTATTATTTACAGAGCACCAATAGTCTACCCATGAAAAAAAATGGATGTCCATGTTGATGTTATACTTTTCAATTCATCACAAGTCAAATTCCAGACAACTGGGATACTACAGCTCAATGTTCTGTTATGAGCCATGGAGAAAGATTTTCAATGGAAGGTTAAATAAAATCATCCCTTCCCATCTGTTCTTTGACAAATTAGGGCTCAAAAAGTGTCCTTGGAAATGTTTGCACATAGACATATACGTCAGTCAAATCATTTTCAGTTGCAGCAATGCATCAAGATTTTATTCAAATGCTCCAAGGCAGTGTTTTTTTAAAAAGGGTATTTGTCAGCATAAAAAACAAAAACTGACTAAAAGATTTTCCAAAAGGAGCAGTTCATACTGTGGAAAACTAGGTAAATATGAAGTTGCTGTCAGAAACTTTGTTATTTGTGTGAGAGAGAGAGATCACTTATCAATTCAGCTTCATCCTCCAATAAAATTATAATCTTGTGTGTGATAGCTTGGTAAATTTCAGGAATGGTCTGTATAGTATGTCATTAATTTAGTATTCTGATTATATTGCAGGGTCAAGTGAGAACGTACTGCAAGATTTGAAAAGAAATATAGTAATACCAGTCAAGAGCAACCACTCATCGGAGTTAGTAAAAGTGGCCTCTTCTAAGAGATGGTCTCTCTTCAAAGGTTTTTACATTAGAGCATGGTGGTTTTCTGTGGATTCTGCAAGTAGTCACTCGTGACAGGTGATCTCTGTTCAGAGGTTGTCTCTAAGGCAAAAAATTATTTGCAAAAAATTATTAAAGAAAACATAGAAAAGAAAAATCCACTGAGTTGAATTCAGGTGCTCTTCCTGTAATTGAGGGTAGTATTGTATCTATCTGTGCTTACTATCCTTGGTATGCACATGTGCATGTAGAATGACATAAGCAGGGAGCAGAAAAAAAAAAGAGAACATCAAATGAATAAACAAGGGGGAAAGAGAAAAACTGAGAATATTCATCCTCTTAGAAAAATGTCAGTCAGACCCAAGAACCTTATGTAGAGTAGGAAAGCTACCTGTTGCCACCAATGGGTGTCAGCAACAGGTTGAGCTACACTGGTGCTGAACCTGGTTTAACTGATAGGGCTGATTAAGATGTACCAAGGTTTCTGAAACAGTGTTCAATATAGTTTGTCCTGGTCTACGATCATAATTAGACTGGGTTCAGCACCAGCCAAACCGTAACAAGTAATTTTTTCTAACAGTCCCTAAGTCTAGGAAGACCAGCCATAGAAAGATTACACCTTAGACAGAAAACAAAATTTTCCACACTGCATTTAGTTAAGAAAAATTCTCTAGAGTGGATTCCCAGTCAGCTCATTCCTAAAGACTCAATGAGATTTAGGATTTAACAACCTCATTAAAACACTGAAAAATCTAACTTTAAATACAGTTGTCTGAATTACTAGTCCATACAGAAGATACCAATAAATGAAATAGCAATGATGGTATTGTTTCTCAAAGCTTCATTGGTTCATAATTCACCTGAACAGGTTAACAGACTGTCCCTGGACTCTTGCAGTGACATATTTGTAAGGAGGAGATACGCAGAGGATGGGATAAGCATTCTGTGTTAACTGCCCAAGTTACGTGTTGCTTCACATGAACAAATTGAGGTCTTTAACACTAGAGAACCTTGCTTTCTATTTGAACTAACCAACCATCGGGATCCAAGTGTTCTGTAAAACTCCACCTCCATTCATACGGCACCAGCTGCTACTTGTATTTATTAACATAGTAAATGCGCCTGGCTTGATCATTTGCCTAGAGTAACAACTATGAACGGTCCCAGCTGACAGCGTATGCGGTGCTGGGGGCCGTTTCAGAGGGTTGGTACAGCTAATCCCCAGCGCCGGAGCTACTCTCCATTGTTCAGTTCGGGTTTTAACTCTCACGTGACACAACTTCATGCTAGCGATTGAAGGCAACGTGTGTAACCGGACCTGTCTGCCAGCCCGGGCTGCGGGGCGTTACCGGGGCTCCCCGGCCAACCCGCCACTTGCTGAGCGTCCCCTCCCCAAGCCCATCGAGCCCGCTGCTTCGCTCCCGCTCCGGTCACGTCGGCGACTCGCTCGCTGCTGGGGACCTAGCGAGGGGCTCGTATTCCCCGAGCCCAGCAGGTCCCGGGCACAGCCCACGCGGGGCAGGGGAGAAGAGACCCCGGCGCGCACTCACTGGAACAAGCCCACCCCGGACAAGAGGAGACCCGGTGCCGGACCGCTGCGGCGCCCCGGCTCACGGCCCAACCCGGCTCTCCGCTGGCCGAAGGGGCACCGGGAGCAGGCGGAGTTGGCCCAGACAGCGCGTCCCGCCGAGCGCCGGGCACCTTCGGGGGACGGTTGTCGTCACACCTCCCAACTGGGCGCGAGGCACCCTGCGAGGGGGGAGGGGCAGAGAGCGGCGCGCGACGAGCGCCGGGACCCCAAGCGCTGACAGGCAACAGGGCGGAGGCCCCAGCTGGCCCCGCGCGGGAGGAGAGCGGGGCGCTGTTCCCCCCGCCCGGCCGCTCACCGCGTTCTTCTTCTGCACCATCTTGTCCATCTTCTTGGCGATGCGGATGATCTCGTCTTCTGTGCTCATGGCTGCTGAGGCCCGAGCGGGGCGCGGGCTGGGCCTGCGGGACACACAATAGAGACGAGAGGGGACCGGCCGCGGACGCAGCCGCTCAGGGCCCTCAGTGCAGCAATGGAGCCAGGCCGCCGGATAACAAATGAACCCAGCAGCCCGAGCGGCGGCGCCGGCGCCAGGCAGCGCTCATCAAGCACCAGCCACGGGAGACAGACCTCACTGAGGCAGCCCGAGAGCATCCACCCGCGCGGGGGGGGAGCTGGGGTAGGCGGGGTTAGCGGCGCGGGCCCTGCCCCCACGGGCGGGAGGTGCCCGGGACTCCGGAAGCAGCGAGCTGGGGCTGGGACTGCCGCCGGCTCGCTAGGTGCGTCCGCCGGGCGGCGCCGCGCGCAGAGGCCCGCGCTACACCGCGGCAGCTCCGCACCCCGCTCCTCAGGGCGGTGGGGAGCCAGTTCCCCCGCCCCTGCGGTGCGCTAATTGCTGGGCCCGGACAGGTGCGGGAGCTGCAGTCTCCAGACCGTGGTTCCCTGACGGCTCGTCACACCGACCGCTTGTAAGGACGAGCAGCTGCTCCGCGTCTCTCCCTGAAGCGCTGTTACTGCCTGGAGGGGAAGGAGGCTCCCCACAAGCCCCACGCCGCCTTGCTTCTTGATTGGTCGGGAACAGGATTCCCAACAAGCCACTTTCTGCTCCCCTTGTTGGTTTCACTTCACTGAGGGCATCCCTACAGTACAAACTTAAGTCTAGCTACAGCCACAGCAGTCATTGCGGTCGTGTCCACACTACCCTCCTTCTGTCCCTGGTGCCCGTCCTTGCTAGGAGTGCTTTCACTACTTAAAAAGGGTAGTGTGGAGAGAGGCGAGCCTGGGCAGCAGCCTGGCTCGGAGGGGGGAGCTGGGAGCAGCAGGGCTCTAGCTGGAGCCCCCAGTCACCTCAGGGTGACACCAGAGCTGGGCGCCTGTTTGTTTGTTTTTGTCAATTTCATGGCTCCCTGCTGGAGCCATGAAATTCACAAGAATGGCAGCCAACAGCTGATGTAAGTAACCCTTAATGTATACATGGACACTGCCTTGCCCTAACTACAGCAGCGTAAACCCTATGCCTCTCGTGGAGGTGGAGTTATTTTGTCATTTTGGTGGTGTAGTAGGGCACTTACATCAGTGGGAGCAAGGCTATGGTGTAGACACTGACATAATTAGGTTGATGTAAGCTGCCTTACATTGACCTAATTCTGCAGTATTGACCAAACCTGCGACTGGAGCTTGTGTCCACACTAGTCTGGAAATTGCCAACCTTAGCTCTTGTGTAGACTGGCCACACGGTGTTTTAATTCTCCTCTTGTCCATAGCTGCACAGAGGCCTGCTCTACACTACAAAGTTAGGTCAACTCAAGGCATCTTACGTCAACCTAGTTGTACATGTACACTTAAATTGGTCTCCCACCCATGTAAGTGCCCCCTTACTCCAACATAGTAACACCATCTCCCCAAGCAGCATAAAGCCACAATCAACGTACTTAGGTGGATGCAATGCAAGCATAGACACTGTGTTATTTATTTTGACCCTAACTGTCCTCTACAGCTGTCCCACAGTGCCTCTCATGAACTGCTCTGGTCATCAATGTGAATTCCATTGCTCAGGGGTCATGGAGACCAGAATTACCCCTGCCTCTTTAAAGCCCCACAAATTTTTGAAACTCCTTTTTTCCTGATTGCCCAGCTTGGCAAGCACACCTAGCAGCTCTCCATTGTTGAGTGCAACTGCCCAGCTGATTATGCTGGCTACACGCTCTAGCCACACTCGTGTCTGGAGTAGACATGCGATATTGGATTTTCTGGGCCTGTGGGGAGAGGAGGCTATGAAGGCACAGCTCCAAATCAACAACATCTATGAGCGGATTGTTCAGCAGATGCAGGAAAAGGGGTACAACAGGGACTAGCAGCAATGTCGCTAAGGAGCTGCAGCAGGCATACCAGAAGGCCAGGGAGGACAACAAATGGATGTGATACCAAGCCACAGACCTGCCACATTTACTACGTGTGTCATGCTGCGTGCTGTACTCAGCAGAGACATCACTCCCAACCCTCACAGCAGCATGGATACCTTCAAGGAGCCGGAGTCACAGACGCCTGCTGTGAACAGGGAGAAGGAGGAGAACGGGAGACAGGTGACCAGGGGATCCTGGTTTTTGACCCCAGGGGGGTCCAGGGGATCCAGGACCTGTTTTTGACCCCACTGCAGTCTAGCCAGTTCACCAGTCAAGCCCAATGTAAGGGAAGAGTAAATATATAGATAGCTAGATTTTCAGCTACAGAGATGGCATTCCCAAAGTAGCAGGATACATCTTTTGACCTTTCATTTTGCTAGAAAAGGTAGTGGTACAATCAAGAGAGGTAGAGTTGCTATCTGCTTCTCATTCCCTTGTAGGTTTCGGCAGGGGGTGGCCACGCGGAGCAGTTTGTTTACATACACAGGGCACAGGATGCCCTTGAATCCTCCTGAGAGGTCTCAATGAAACGTTCATAGAGGTACTCTGCAATCCTCTGCCAAAAGTTTGTAGGGGAGGCTGCCTTATTTCTTCCTCCGTGGTAAGATGCTTTCCCACACCATTCAGCAATAAGTTCAGCAGGCACCACTGCAGTACACAGACTAACAGCATACAGGTCTGTGCTCTCTCTGCCTTTATTACCCTCAGGTGTGAGATAAATCACCACTACCTGTGGCAAACAGTGCCAATTTTCAGTCCCATTTCCCTTTACTATTAGAATCATGCAACTGAGCAATTCCCCTCTCATTTCCCCAACTCCAGGCAGGCCACAGACACTGGCTGGAGCTGTGACTGAAACAGTGCACAAACAATCCCAAGAAGAAGTGAGAATGTAGTGCTTAAAACTTTAGGGGAGCAAGAAGAATGAGATCAGCATCTTAAGTTTTGCTTTCTTTAGTGTATACACTGACAATGGTACCTCTGTGTTTTATCTTCAGCAGCTGCCATTGCAGCATGTAAGGTCTCCCCCTTCACACCCACAGAACACCCGAGTCAGATGAGGAGAAAGAAGAGGACTTGGGATGACAAGTTCAGTGAGATCTTCAAAGCCAGTGCAACATTGAACCATGAGCACAGGGCCTGCAGGATGAACATTGCAGGCAGCTTGGAGAAGCAAAGAGTGGAGAGGAGAAAGAAAGGCTCAGGAGTCCCAGCGGGAAAAGCAGAGGGAGGTGCACCAAGACATAATGGGGCTTCTCAGGCAGCAAACACAAATGCGATAGATCCTTGGCTTGCTTCCTTCTGCAGCCCATTGAGAACTCAATATCGGGACCTCCCTACATCCCCCACACACACACATTTTGTGGGGCATCAGAGATTGTTGCATTACCCCTAACCCTCCACCCCAGGGGAAATTAAAGACAAACAGAGCTTCAGATACACCAACCGTGGCTCCCACAGGTTGGTGTATGTATAGCTGAAATAAATATGAATGTTTTCCCTGTTGTAATTTCTGTTTTCTTAATAAAATTTGCTAAATTAAGTTTTTAATATCTGTTTTCAAATTGTCCCCTTTTTTGCACTGATTTTGTTGCAGAATAAAGTTCTATTATTTGGAACATAATTCATCTTTGTTAGGTCACAACATACGCAGTGGGATACCTATCCCTGGGGCATAGCACTACGCTGATACAAGCACTCCTGGTGAGTGCACGCACCACTGATGCAAGGAGCCAAATATTCACGCACACAAGCAATGTACTGAGACGTAACTTGAGTTGACATAAGTTTGTAGTGTAGACATGGCCTAAGACAGGTGAAATGATACATTGGTTCAAATGACAGCAGCTAGGCTACAGTGGGGATACTGCTTGTGCAGTTACAGGAATAGGAAATAGTTTTGAGGCTGTGCCTATAGTTGACTTTGTTTTTCCACCAGTGGTAGCAAAGGTGGGAATTTTTAAGAAAAACAGTCGAGTGGCCTGTCTGAGAAAGGGGCCAGATTTTGAAAAGTAAGCAAGCATGGCTGAGGCTTACACCATGTTTGCTTCAGAGTAACAGCCGTGTTAGTCTGTATCCGCAAAAAGAAGAACAGGAGTACTTGTGGCACCTTAGAGACTAACAAATTTATTAGAGCATAAGTTTTCGTGGACTACAGCCCACTTCTTCGGATGCATCCGAAGAAGTGGGCTGTAGTCCACGAAAACTTATGCTCTAATAAATTTGTTAGTCTCTAAGGTGCCACAAGTACTCCTGTTCTTCTTTTTACCATGTTTGCTGAAACCCTTTAAAACATTGTTTTGGACTGATTCAGGTTTAACTCAACTTTGAATGTGGATGGGGCCAAACCTTTTGGGAAACTATGACCTAGTCTAGGTAGAAACCACTTGCTGTCTTAATGAGCTGTGTCTGTTCTAGACTTATTACTTAAAATGGCTCATTTTTACCCCCCACTGCAGTTCCACCAGCAGCAGCTCTAGTGTAGACAGACTGCTGGCAGCTGCTGCCATTTTCCCAACCAGCATTAGATGAGACAGTTAAAATGTTGGCAGCCAGTCTATGCCGGGGCTACCAATGCAGCACTAGTGAGAAACAAAAAATAAAACTAGTATAAACTAGTTGGTAAAACTTTTGTTGTTCAGGAGGGTGTTTTTTGAAGTGCAGTGTAGACAAACTTCCTGACTTAGCAGATCCAAATTTCGCTGATAGGAGAAGACTTACTAAGGATCAAGTAGGGTAAAATTCCCTACTTTGGCTGGGCTTGGTACAGCATGTCTGGGTGTCATTTAATAGCCTGTAGAAGGTTAGACTAGATCAGGGGTGGCCAACCTGAGCCAGAGGGGGAGGAGCCAGGGCATGGCAGGCTCAGGGTGGGAAGGGGTGTAGTGGGGGCAGGGTCTGTGGCAGAGCCAGGGGTTGAGCAGTGAGCACCCCCCCCCCCCCCGGCACATTTGAAAGTTTGGACCTGTAGTTCCAGCCCCAGAGTTGGTGCCTATACAAGAAGCCGCATATTAACTTCTGAAGAGTCACATGTGGCTCCGAAGCCACAGGTTGGCCACCCCTGGACTAGATGATCTGATGGTCATTTTTAGTCTTAAACTCTATGACCAACTTCCAATGAATTGTCCCTGCTGCTACAAAGACAGCATACTGAAGAATTAGTGCAGTTTCATCTCAGTATGTAAAAGATTTGATTCTAGGGATGTCAAACAGAAGATGCTTTAAGAATGATCATGGATATGGCTAAATCCATTAGTTTCACTTTCCTCACGACTGACTGACTGTATGTATGAAAAACTACTTTAATAGGACAACTGTTCAGCACTGAAGGCAAACTCCAAAATTTGGTTGCACATGAAACTAATTCTCCTCCCATGTGCATCTATGTTAATAAGTCTAATTGCATGATCATATCTCAGAATTATCCTATGCCATTTTTCCAACAATCTAGGGATTTTTTTTTCATATAACAATTTAACTGTCAATTGTCCACTTTATGCTTACTGATCTGGCCTTGATGTAAGCTCTCTTCTTACTATTAATCACTGTATTTTTTTAAAAGAAATTACACTATCTTTTTCTCCCCAGCAGAACAGATTTTGTTAGATACAATTAATGGGATGAGAAACTTAAATACAAAGCTAAAACTCTGCTCCCACCACTTACTCTGCACAGGTAAATGCCTGCAAAGGTAAATACCTGAAAAGACAGAGAGCTCTTTGCAAGATCAAGCCTTAGTCTGTCAAATGTTGGTATATATGATTTACTGTATACTTTTCATCTGAGCATCACAGAATCTGACATACAGAGAAATACATAGTACAACAAATGGTATCTACATTGTATACAATAATGTTTTGTATTAAGGGAGTAGTATGTGGCTTTGTAATGAAAGACTATATCAATTTATATACAGAAGGTGGTCTAGTTATGGTTACATGCAATTTTGGCACTTTCTCACTTCTGAGCACTTCAGTGTGTAACACAAGATTTTTACAAACAGCTTTTCCTATAAAGCTTTATGTTTAAAAAAGAAATCAGTGGAGAAAATATTGTGACATTACACCCCATATTCATCATGGGGGTATGATTATGATACAATATGATTATGATGAGCCATGTGAGGTATCATTGGAAAAGTTGATTTGCTGAATATGATTGTCCTATTCATGTGCATGTATCATTTTTGTATCTGAAGTTATGAATATTGACTATATGTATGTACAGTAACTCATCACTTAAAGTCGTCCCGGTTAACATTGTTTCATTGTTATGTTGCTGATCAGTTAGAGAACATGCTCGTTTAAAGTTGTGCAATACTCCCTTCTAATGTCGTTTGGCAGCTGCCTGCTTTGTCCACTGCTTGCAGGAAGAGCAGCCCATTGTAGCTAGCTGGTGGGGACTTGGAACCATGGTGGACCAGCAGCCCCACATCAGCTCCCCCTATCAGCTCCCCGCTCCCCTAAGTTCCCTGTGCAGCAGCTGCCCAGCAGGCTAGCAATTGCAGCTGTCCCCTCCCCTCACTGCCATGTGCTGCTATTACCCTCTGCCTTGGAGCTGCTCCCCGAGACTCCTGCTTGCTGTGCTGGGAGGGCAGGGGGGAGAGAGGAAAACAGGCTAATGTCAGGGTGTCCCCCTCCCCCTCCTGCACCCCACTTACCCCATCTTCCATAGAGCAGGGGGGACACACGACAGGGCTCAGGACAGAGGGAGCTTGCTGGCAGCAGCTGCAGTCTCAGCAAGCTGATCTAATTAACAAGGCAGCGTGCTTAAAGGGGAAATGTGCATCTCTCTCTCACACACACAGGGTGTCTCTGTCCGTGATGTTGTCTTCTCTCCCTCCATTGCTGCTGTCTTGTAGAGTGTGAGAGTTAACCCTTAAGGGCTCAGCCAATTGCTACTTCATCATTTAGCAGTAAGGCATTCCCTGGGAAATATCCCACACTCTGACTTCTCCGCCTCAACCAAGCTTCACAATCATCATCACTGTGTACCAGTATTAAATTGTCTGTTTAAAACTTATACTCTTATACTCTGTGTGTGTGTGTGTGTGTATATATATATATATATTCTTTTGTCTGGTGAAAAAAAATTCCCTGGAACCTAACCCTGTCATTTACATTAATTCTTATGGGGAAATTGGATTCGCTTAACATCGTTTCGCTTTAAGTCGCATTTTTCAGGAACATGACTACAACGTTAAGTGAGGAGTTAATGTATCTGTATTTAAAATGTGCTTAATCTGAGTAACACCCACAGGTAGCCTTTCAGGTACAACAATGAAGATGCTGGACAGTGTTGATGGCCCATCAGCAAAGACAATGGGCTATGGAAGTGTTTAGCCTTCCTGTAAACAGTTCAGCCAGCCTGTAAGTAATGGCTGCTACGACTCAGCATGAGCATGTGACCAGACCACATAATACTGAACTCCATTTTGGGTACCTCTATTTTTTCACAAATTGGGCTGGGAACTGTTTTTGGAAAAGACGGTTACTCACCGTTGTAACTGTTGTTCTTCGAGATGTGTTGCTCATATCCATTCCATTAGGTGTGCGCGCGCCGCGTGCACGATCGTCGGAAGATTTTCTACCCTAGCAACACCGGCGGGTCGGCTGTGGAGCCCCCTAGAGTGGCGCCTTCATGGCGCTGAATATATACCCCAGCCGACCCGGCGCCCCCTCAGTTCCTTCTTGCCGGCTACTCCGACAGTGGGGACGGGGGGCGGGTTTGGAATGGATATGAGCAACACATCTCGAAGAACAACAGTTACAACGGTGAGTAACCGTCTTTTCTTCTTCGAGTGCTTGCTCATATCCATTCCATTAGGTGACTCCCAAGCCCAACTTAGGTGGTGGGGTCGGAGTGAGACATTGCTGTGTGCAAAACCGCTGATCCGAAAGCAGCATCGTCTCTGGACTGCTGCACTAGTGCATAGTGAGCTGCAAATGTGTGGACTGATGACCAAACCGCCGCTCTACAAATGTCCTGGATCGGAACATGTGCCAGGAAAGCAGTCGAGGAGGCTTGGGCCCTCGTGGAGTGAGCGGTGAGGTGCGGTGCTGAGACACCTGCCAGGTCATAGCAAGTCCGGATGCAAGACGTAATCCAGGAGGATAGGCGTTGTGAGGAGACCGGTGAGCCTTTCATTCGGTCGGCCACTGCGACGAAGAGTTGCGTCGTCTTTCTAAAGTGCTTTGTGCGGTCAATATAGAAGGCCAGGGCCCTGCGTACGTCCAGGGAATGCAAACGTTGGTCCTGGCGAGTGGCATGTGGTTTAGGATGAAAGACCGGGAGAAATATATCCTGGTTGATATGAAAAGGAGAAACCACCTTAGGGAGAAAGGCAGGGTGTGGACGAAGTTGCACTTTATCCTTGTGAAAAACTGTGTAAGGGGGCTCAGATGTAAGCGCCCTGAGTTCAGAAACACGCCTTGCTGAGGTGATGGCTACAAGGAAGGCTGTCTTCCAGGATAGGTACAAAAGTGAACAGGTGGCCAGTGGCTCGAATGGAGGACCTGTGAGCTTGGAGAGAACCAGGTTGAGGTCCCACGTCTGAACGGGCTGACGTTGTTGTGGGTACATCCGGTCTAAGCCCTTGAGGAATCTAACGACCATCGGGTTAGAGAATACCGAGGACGCGAGTTCCCCTGGGTGAAAGGCCGATATAGCGGCCAGGTGAACTCTAATTGAAGATATCGCCAACCCCTGCTGTTTTAGGGAGAGGAGATATTCCAAAATGAGAGGAATGGGTGCCTGCAACGGGGACATGGCTCGTTGTTCGCACCAACAGGAGAACCGCTTCCACTTGGCCAGGTACGTGGTGCGTGTTGAGGGCTTCCTACTGCTCAGCAGAATCTGTTGGACAGAGTGCGAGCATTGCTGCTCTGCCTGGGTGAACCATGGAGCAGCCACGCCGTGAGGTGGAGTGATTGCAGGTCGGGGTGACGCAGCCGGCCGTGGTCCTGAGAGATGAGATCCGGACACAACGGAAGCGGGATCGGTGTCTGAACCGAGAGTTCCAACAGTGTGGTGTACCAATGTTGTCTCGGCCACGCTGGAGCGACCAGAATTACCTGTGCCTGGTCTCTGCGCAATTTGAGCAGTACCTTGTGGACCAGAGGAAACGGAGGGAATGCATAAAACAGGTGGTCTTTCCAGGGAAGGAGAAACGCATCCGAGAGGGAGCCCTGAGCTCGACCCTGTAGGGAGCAGAACATATGGCACTTCCTGTTGTCTCGAGATGCAAACAGGTCTATCTGGGGAAACCCCCACCTCTGGAAGATGGAATGTATGATGTCCGGACGGATAGACCACTCGTGCGTCTGGAAGGACCTGCTGAGTCGGTCCGCTAGAGTGTTCTGGACTCCAGGGAGGAACGATGCCGTGAGATGGATTGAGTGGGCGATGCAGAAGTCCCACAGGCGAATGGCCTCTTGGCATAGAATTGACGAACGTGCTCCTCCTTGCTTGTTGATGTAAAACATGGCCGTGGTGTTGTCGATGAGAACTAACACACAGCGGCCACGTAGGAGATTGAGGAATGCCTGGCACGCCAGGCGCACCGCCATCAGTTCCCGAACATTGATGTGCAGGGCTAACTGGGGTGCAGTCCACAGGCCCTGGGTATGGTGTTCGTTGAGATGGGCGCCCCAACCCAGAGATGACGCGTCTGTGACCAGGTGCAGAGAGGGTTGTGGGGCGTGAAATGGCATCCCCTCGCAGACCACATTGCGATCTAGCCACCAGGTGAGGGAGGCCAGGACCGAGTTCGGGACCGTGACCACCATGTTCAGGCTGTCTCGATGTGGACGGTATATTGATGACACCCAGGTTTGAAGTGGGCGAAGCCGAAGTCTGGCATGCCTGGTTACGTACGTGCAGGAAGCCATGTGACCCAGCAGGGTGAGGCACGACCTCACCGTGGTAGTTGGGAAGGTCTTGAGCCCTTGAATGAGGTTCTTGATGGTGCCAAAGCGGTTGTCTGGCAGGATGGCTTGTGCACGTCTGGAGTCTAGAACTGCGCCGATGAATTCTATTCTCTGGGTAGGTTCTAGAGTGGATTTGTCCTTGTTGAGTAGGATGCCCAACTCGTTGAATATGTGCACTATTCTGTGGACGTGAGCTTGAACTTGCTCCCTGGTGCGACCGCGTACCAGCCAGTCGTCTAGGTACGGGAACACCTGTATCCCTTGCCGACGAAGGTACGCTGCCACGACAGCCATACATTTCGTGAACACTCTTGGGGCCGAAGATAGGCCGAAGGGAAGGACTGTAAATTGGTAGTGCACCGTGTTTACCACGAATCGCAGGAAGCGTCTGTGAGGTGGGTAAATTGCAATATGAAAGTATGCGTCTTTCATGTCGAGGGCGGCGAACCAGTCTCCAGGATCGAGGGAAGGGATAATGGCCCCCAAAGAGACCATGCGGAACTTCAACTTTACTACGAATTTGTTGAGTCCGCGCAAGTCCAAGATGGGCCGCAGACCTCCCTTGGACTTGGGAATCAGGAAGTAACGGGAATAAAATCCCCTGCCCCTTAACTCTATCGGAACCTCCTCTATGGCCCCCATGGCAAGGAGTGTAGAAACCTCCTGTGTAAGAAGTTGCTCGTGAGAAGGGTCCCTGAAGAGGGACGGGGAAGGGGGGTGGGAGGAGGGGATAGAAGAAAACTGGATAGCGTATCCCCTCTCCACCGTGCGGAGGACCCAACGGTCTGAAGTTATAATGGACCAAGCACGGTGGAAGTGGGAGAGGCGATCCCGAAAGGAGGGAGCTGGATCCTGGGGGATGACTGGGGCGCCGTCCTCGACCGCACCTTCAAAAGTTCTGTCTAGGACCTGAAGGTGGTCTTGGTGGCCCCTGGTTCTGACCGGGTTGAGGGCCAACCCATCTTCTCCTACCACCTCGCCCTCGCCTTCTGGCAGGGTCCTGTCTCTGACGAGGTGGAGGGGGGTAAAAACGTTGAGGCTGGGGTCTAAATGGTCTGTGCTGGGGACCCGCAACATGCATCCCCAAAGAGCTCATAATTGTCCTGGAGTCCTTGAGGCTCTGCAATCGAGAGTCCGTCTTCTCCGAGAACAACCCCTGTCCTTCAAAGGGCAAATCCTGTAGGGTCTGCTGTAATTCAGGGGGTAAACCCGAAACTTGGAGCCAGGAGGTCCTGCGCATAGCGATACCTGCGGCTAGGGTTCTCGCGGCCGAGTCCGCTATGTCCAGGGAGGCCTGTAAGGAGGTCCGAGCCACCTTCTTACCTTCCTCAACCAAGGCCCCAAACTCTTCCCTGGACTCTTGGGGAACCAATTCCTTGAACTTCCCCATAGAGTTCCAGGAATTAAAGTTATAGCGGCTCAGGAGCGCCTGCTGGTTAGCCGCTCTAAGTTGCAGCCCTCCAGCTGAATAAACTTTACGGCCAAACAAATCGAGACGCTTAGCCTCCTTTGATTTGGGCGCTGCAGCTTGTTGACCGTGTCGCTCCCTTGCATTCACTGATGACACCACCAGTGAACACGGTTGGGGATGGGTGTACAAGTACTCGTAGTCTTTGGAAGGGACAAAGTACTTTCTTTCCACCCCTCTCGCTGTAGGTGGGATAGAGGCAGGGGTCTGCCATATCGTAGTTGCGTTCGCCTGGATCGTGCGGATCAGAGGCAACGCCACTCTTGATGGGACATCCGCCGCGAGGATATTTACAATGGGGTCCTGCAACTCCACTATCTCCTCCGTCTGTAGGTCCATGTTACGGCCCATCCTACATAACAGGTCCTGATGAGCCCGAAGATCTATCGGGGGTGGACCTGTGCACGACGTGCCCGCCACTGCCTCATCCGGAGAGGAAGAGGAGGATGCCTCTGGTGGTAAGGGATCCAGGGGAGGATCCTGGTCTCCCTGTTCCTGGGTCGGAGCGTCACCTGTCCTTGGGTCCGGGACGTCAGGTGGTGCGGATACAGAGGCCTCCATGCCCCCTGGAGGAGGGCGAGAGATGGTGGACTCTGGTGCCCTTGTATCGGAGTGACCCGAGCGAGAGGTTGTTGGAGCCCCTTGCGCCTGGTGGTATGCCCACGGGGTCCAGAACGACCAGTGAGATGGGCCCTGGTCAGGGTCCTCTGCTCCCTCTTGCCAATGGCCTAAATCTTGTTCCCCGGCTTGCCCCTGAGGGGGGTATGCCGATCTTGGTAGGTCCTCAGAGAAGCGAGACACCGATCTCGATGGCCATGGCGGTGCCGACTGCGCCGAGACGAATCCCGTGGGATACGGTGTCGTCCGGTGCCGATCTAGAGATGTTCCATCTCTACGCGGTGCCGGCGATCGGTGCCGAGATCGCGATCGGTACCGATGGCCTCGCCGGTGCCGGGAGTCGGACCTGGATCGAGACGATGACCTAGAGTAGGCCCGGTGCCGGGAGCGGCCTCTTGAAATCGAACGTCGATCGTATCGGTGCCGAGAGCTACATCTCGACGTTGATCGGTGCCGACGATCATAACGGTGCCGAGATGTAGAGCGGTGCCGCGATGATCTTGGCCGCGAGTACGACCGGTGCCGAGGTGATATCCGGCGCCGGGACTGCGAGCGGCGAGGGGACCTGCTTCGGGACCTGGATCGGTGCCGCGGTTCCAGCCCTTGTGATGGAGGGCGCATCAAGGCAGGTTTTCCCCTAGATTGGACCGTGCAAGTCAACGGTGCCGACGGTGCCGGTGGTTGTGGCGGTGCCGGCTCCGTGAGAGCGATCAAGTCTCTCGCCGTCGCGAAAGTCTCCGGTGTCGACGGGAGGCACTGTATCACCGCCGGTCTCGGTGGTGACTCTGTCTGCACCGGACTCAACGGCCTTGGAGCCGGAGTCGACGGTGCTGGAGGCACCTGTTTCCGGTGCTCCACAGGTGGACGCGGCTCTACCCCCGGCACCGGGGGAGCCGGCGTCTTCGGCACTGAGGTCCCCGCCTTATGGGATTTTTTATGTCCCGGGGATGATGAACGGTGCCGAGGCACTTGTTGTGAGTGCGGTGCCGATGAGGTCCGGTGCCGTGGAGGCTTGTCTGCCGTGGTCGGCATGGTCGGTGCCGCTGGGGCACTGCGCACCGAGGTGCTAGGTGCCGGGGCCTGGCGCGCCGATGGAGCGTCCGGGCTAAGTGCTGCCTCCATAAGGATTTGCCGGAGTCGAAAGTCCCGCTCCTTCTTGGTCCTCGGTTTGAAGGCCTTACAGATCTTGCACTTATCTGTTTGATGGGACTCTCCCAGGCACTTCAGACACGAGTCGTGCGGGTCGCTCGTTGGCATATGCTTAGCGCAGGAGGCGCACTGCTTGAAGCCGGGAGCCTTGGGCATGAGCCCGACCACGCGGCCGGGGAAAAAAGGGGGGAGACAACCCCCTTAATCCCCCTTTTTTTAACTATATAACAACTATAACAAGTGAATAACCAACTATATAACTATAAACCACTAAAACTACAACTATAACTGTGAATAACTGGATAAGCTAGGGAGAGTGGAGAACAGCTACGCCGCGCTCCACAGTTCCAACGACCGTCAGGGGCGGTAAGAAGGAACTGAGGGGGCGCCGGGTCGGCTGGGGTATATATTCAGCGCCATGAAGGCGCCACTCTAGGGGGCTCCACAGCCGACCCGCCGGTGTTGCTAGGGTAGAAAATCTTCCGACGATCGTGCACGCGGCGCGCGCACACCTAATGGAATGGATATGAGCAAGCACTCGAAGAAGAATAAAGGGTTCCCGCCCTATGTTAAAACTATATAAGGTAGGGTGTGAAATCATCTAGGGCAGTGGTTCTCAAACTGTGGGTCAGGATACCAAAGGGGGATCAGGACCCTAAAGTGGGCTGACTTAGGCCTTGGCTACACTTGCAGATGTACAGCGCTGTGAGTTAAACCTGACTTCGTGCAGCTGAGTAGGGAAAGCGCTGCAGTCTGTCCACACTGACAGCTGCCCAGCGCACTGTCGTGGCCACATTTGCGGCAATTGCAGCGCTATTGGGAGCGGTGCATTATGGGCAGCTATCCCACAGAGCACCTTTTCCCATTCTGGCGCCATGGGTTGTGGGAAGGGGGCGTGGGTGTGGGGGATTCTGGGTCCTGTCCCAATGCCCCGTGATGCATCGCTTCGCATCCCAGAAATCCCTTTGTTTCCGTCCACCTTTGGCGCCATCTTTCAACGGTTTCTGTGCAGCGCGATCTGTCTGCGGGAAATGGAGTCCGAACTGCTGAGGCATATGCTGACGAGTCTCGCCAGCACGTCATGTTTGGCTGTCCAACTATTCCTTAAGATCCAAAGTGACAGTGAGAGTGAGGGTGAGGAGTCCGACGATGCTATCGAGCCGCGTAATGCGTACGACACGAAATTGCTTGTGGCATTCACGGACATGCTCAGCACCGTGGAACGCCACTTTTGGGCTTGGGAAACAAGCACCGAGTGGTGGGATCACATCGTCATGGATGTCTGGGATGATGAGCAGTGGCTGCAGAACTTTCGGATGAGAAAAGCCACTTTCATGGGACTGTGTGAGGAGCTCGCCCCCACCCTGCGGCACAAGGACACGAGATTGAGAGCTGCCCTGCCAGTGGAGAAGCGGGTGGCTATTGCAATCTGGAAGCTGGCAACTCCAGACAGCTACCAGTCGGTCGCAAACTAGTTTGGAGTGGGAACATCGACTGTTGGAATCGTGTTGATGCAAGTTTGCAAGGCCATTAATCGCATCCTACCCAGAATAATTGTGACTCTGGGTAACGTGCAGGAAATAGTGGATAGCTTTGCACAAATGGGGTTCCCTAACCGTGGAGGGGCAATAGATGGGACGCACATTCCTATTCTGGCACCACCCCACCTAGGATCTGAGTTTGTTAATTGGAAGGCGTATTTCTCTATGGTTCTCCAGGCGCTTGTGGATCACCGTGGGCGTTTCATTGACATTAACACAGGTTGGCCCAGAAAGGTGCATGACGCACGCATCTTTCGGAACACTTGGCTGTTCACGAAGATGCAGGCCGGGACTTTTTTCCCAGCGCGGAAGATCACGGTAGAGGAAGTTGAAATGCCCATTGTGATCCTTGGAGATCCCGCTTACCCGTTAATGCCGTGGCTCATGAAACCCTACACAGGGAGCCTTGACAGCAGCAAGGAACAGTTCAACTATAGGCTGAGCCGGTGCCGAATGACTGTGGAGTGTGCCTTTGGCCGTTTAAAGGGCCGCTGGCGATCTCTGTATGGGAAGCTGGACTTGGCTGAAAACAGCATCCCCGCGGTTATATCCGCGTGCTGTGCCCTCCATAATATTTGTGAAGGGAAGGGTGAAAGCTTCACTCAGGCATGGACCTCCAAGGTTCAACACCTGGAGGCTGAATTTGCACAGCCAGAGAGCAGAGCTATTACAGGGGCCCAGCGCGGGGCTGCAAGAATTAGGGATGCCTTGAGGGAGCAATTTGAGGCTGAAAACCAGCAGTGATATCTGGTGCCCTGCACAGGAGTGAAGTGCAGTAGTTCCAATCTTTAGGAATCAGTGTCTGCTTAGCAGACAAGCAGATTTGCAGTGCCTGTTTATTTTCTGGGCTAAGGAGTCTTTTACTTTATGCAATAATAAAGAATGTTTTCAAAGCCAAAGAATCCATTTATTGAAAAGAAACAATGGGGTGGAGTGAGGAACAGTACAATCACAGATTCGCGTATGTCCTGTCTGGTGTGCTGTGCAGTGAGTGCTGCACTTCAGGACAGCTATACTGCCTGGTGATGGGGGTTGAGTGCGGAGGGTAAGGGTCGTGGTTTTCAGGGCTCGGTGGTGAAGATACTGGTGTTGGAGGCAGTGGGTGGTGTGAAGAACACGGAAGTTGGGGAAAGTGGGTTGGAGGTGACAGTGGGGCACAACGGAAAGAGTTTTGGGACAAGGGTTGTAAGGGGGGGTGGCGTTTGCGGTACTGCTCCTCTTTCTGCATGGCTACCAGCTCCTGGATAGCATCTGCTTGGCGCTCCAGGATGCTGATGAGCCTATCAGTGCTTTGCTGCTGGTGCGCTGTGTTTTCCTGGCGAATCCTGCTTTCTCTCTCCCTCCAGTCCTGTGCTTTCTCATTCTCTTTAATAGATTGCCACATCACTTCTTGCAGCATGTCTTCTTTGCTTTTTCATGGTCTCTTCCTGAGTTTTTGCAGTCTCTGAGCCGGCGATAAGAGGGAGGGCTGAGGTCTCAAGGTTGATGCAGCTGTATAGGCAAAATGCAACAGTTAACAGAGGCAGCATTGTTTATACCAGACAAAGTAATGATTCCCCCCACAGTAGGAGTAGAAAACACACAGGGTCTACACAATAGCATAATTTTCCCATCCGAAACAGAGCACACACACCCCATGGGCGCCTCAAAATGGTGAGTAAGGGGGACTGATTGTTTCAGGGCTGCACTGTCCTCTGGGTTTCTGTGTCTTGGGGATAGCCAACAGCTTCAGGGGGCACCTACACTGAACACTGTCCCAACATTTTCCACAGGAGTTCATCCTGGACGATATCTCGCTGCTGAGGGTGACCTGGGAAGCAAGGGAGGGTCTTCTACTGCAATGCGGCTTCCGCCCTGGCCCATATGCAGCTTGCCTGTGTGCAGCAATGGTCCCCCCCCACCCCTCGTGGCACAGTGGCCCGGACATGTTAGCCTGGCTGGGACAAGGACCACAGTGGCTCTCCCGATAAACCTGCGCAAGCGCATTGCACACATTCTGGATGAGACATTTGAGGAGATTACCAAGGCCGATTACCGCGATGTGATAAATCACATCAATGTACTATTCCACATCTAAGCATGCATGCCTAACCCTCCTCTCCCAAAGAGCCTGCACCGAAAAAATTCCTTCCCGAAAAAAAAAAAAAAAAAAAAAAGCTTACTGGGAACCTGCTCTTCTGTTTGTCCTCCACCAAGTACCGGCCGCTGCGACTGGCTACCTTCCTCCTGGCTCGAGAAGAGCTCCTGGCTGCATGGCTCCAGGGATTCCGGGGTGTCTCCATCCGTCCCACCACCATCACTCCCATTTTCCTCTTCCTCCTCCCCCCCTGCCCCCACCGGCTCTGAAGTGTCCATGGTGGTGCTCGCAGTGGAGGTGGGGTTAACCCCAAGTATCGCATCCAGCTCTTTGTAGAATCGGCAGGTTGTGGGGGGAGCACCCGAGCGCCCGTTTGCGTCGCGGGCTTTGCGGTAGGCACTCCGCAGCTCCTTCACTTTAATCTTGCACTGCAGGGCGTCCCGGTCGTGGCCCCTTTCCATCATGTCCTTTGATACCTTCCCGAAGGTATTGTAATTCCTACGGCTGCAGCGCAGCTGGGACTGTACAGCTTCCTCCCCCCAAACACTGATGAGGTCCAGCAACTCGCCATTGCTCCATGCTGGGGCTCGCTTGGCGCGTGGAGGCATGGTCACCTGGAAAGATTCGCTGATAGCACTCCACACCACGCCTAGCTGAGCAAACAGGAAGGGGATTTTTAAAATTCCCGGGGAATGTAAAGGGTCGGTCACATGGTTAATTACCTGAGGCCGGGGCAGTAGAGTTTGAACAGATGACCAGAGTGACTAGAACAGGCATTGTGGGATACTGCCAAATAATTCTGGAGGCCATTCACAGCTCATTGGGCAGCCACACTGGCGCCGCAGTGCTGCAGCGGCAGCGCAATACTTGCTATTCCTCTCGGAGGGGTGGCATACATGCAGCGCTGCAACCACGGAGATACAGCGCTGCAAATGCCTTGCCAGTGTGGATGGGGAGTGAGTTACAGTGCTGGGGGAGCCTTTACAGTGCTGGAACTCACAAGTGTAGCCAAGGCCTTAGACTTGTTAGGGCACAGGGCTGACACCCAAGCTCCACTGCCTGAGGCTGAAGCAGAAGCCCAAGGGCTTCAACCTTGGGTGACGGGGCTCTAAACCAGTGTGCCTTTGTGTGAAGGGTCTGGGGGAAAACCTCAACTCTGTGAGCAAAGGCTGTTGCATATTCCTCTCCACATCAAGGGTGGGGTGAACTGAGTAATAAATTCATCTAGGTTGGGGTTTTGACCAGGGCAGGACGGTACAGCTTTGGGACCTTAGGCTGGGGAACTGGGTGTTATGTTGGCTGTAGCCTCTCTCTTGTTGGTTCATGCAGTGGCTGACCAGAGCCTGCATGCAAGTGCAGCTGGGTGTGTCCCTCAGAGTGTAAAACTGGGAGCGGTCTGCAGTTTGTCACAGCAACACAGTGTGAGAGGAAACCCATGCTGGTAAGTTGGAGAGCTCAGTGGTGTCCTAGTTCCAGGTGGAATCCTAGGAGGAACCCGTCACACATGTAAAAAGGGACTTTGTAAGACCGTAAATCTTAATCTTGTTCAAGAAAAAGAAAACAAAGTTTGCAGGGTGGTAAATTCCATGATCTGGGAACATATGGCTAGTCAGAAGCAGATAACCGTCTCTCGTTCACCTACAGAGGGGGCAGGACAGAGACCACCTTGAAATCTCAGAAATAGCAATTTAGGTTCATCAAACCAAAGACTGTAACCATCTACCCTGAATCAACTCTGGGTTCTTTGTTCCTCCCAGTAGCCACAATCCTCTGATGGAGGAAGGTGGGGTGAGAAGGTACACCTCTACCCCGACATCACACTGTCCTCATGAGCCAAAAAATCTTACCGCATTATAGGTGAAACTGTTATATCGAACTTGCTTTGATCCGCCGGAGTGCGCCCTCCACCCCCCCCGGAGCACTGCTTTTCCGCGTTATATCCGAATTTGTGTTTTATCGGGTCGCGTTATATCGTAGTAGAGGTGTAGTTTGCTAATTTTTTACCTGCTGCACTTTCTCAGTGATTTCTGAAGTAGTATGCTGTTTGTTAGTGGCCATATCTATTATACCTCAGGAGAGGCACTTTCAGTTTTATGTAACTCAAACACGCCATACAAGCGAGGGTTCTGCAGGGCATGTGTCACTTTCAATCTGTTTATACTAGGTTAGCTAGTTCAGTCAACAGAATTTAGGTTCTGTTTTTACTATACCATTTTATAATCTGTAAAAGTGCTACTAATTGATATATTTTCCTTTGCAATCTCCTAATTTTTAATAGAAAATATATAAATAGCTTTAGAAGGGCAACAATTTAATCATTACTTGTAATGCCATGATCGTGTGTCCCACCCTTCCCGACTGCAGCAGCTAATGTCATAGATTCTCCATTGCAATAAATCCTGTGTGTGTGATGCTTTAGCATTTGAAAGCTGGTTTAAATTTAAACAGGGAATATGTGTATAAGATTCTTGGCAATTATATAAAATAATAAATGAAGGCTTACTATTTGCTTTGATATGCTAGTAAATGACACAGCAGATTCACTTGTAAAGCTGAAATACTGGGCAAGTTACCTGGTCACGTAGCTTTGTTCCAGAGTATCTGTCTCCCTCTTTATTTTGAAATATTGGCTTCATATGCCGTTACTATATATTGGACAGGAATCAACAATGCGCCCTTCTTGCCAAGAAGGCTAACAGCTTTTGGGCTGTATAAGTAGGGGTATTGCCATCAGATTGAGGGACAGGCTCATTTCCCTTTATTCAACATTAGTGAAGCCTCATCTGGAGTACTGTGTCCAGTTTTGGGCCCCACACTACAAGGAGGATGTGGAAAAATTGGAAAGAGTCCAGCGGAGGGCAACAAAAATGATTAGGGGGCTGGAGCACATGATTTATGAGGAGAGGCTGAGGGAACTGGGATTGTTTAGTCTGCGGAAGAGAAGAATGAGGGAAGATTTGATAGCTGCTTTCAACTACCTGAAAGGGGGTTCCAAAGAGGATGGATCTAGACTGTTCTCAGTGGTACAGAACAAGGAGTAATGGTCTCAAGTTGCAGTGGGGGAGGTTTAGGTTCGATATTAGAAAAAACTTCTTCACTAGGAGGGCAGTGAAGCACTGGAATGGGTTACCTAGGGAGGTGGTGGAATCTCCTTCCTTAGAGGTTTTTACGGTCAGGCTTGACAAAGCCCTGACTCGGCTGATTTAGTTGGGGATTGGTCCTGTTTTGAGCAGGGGGTTGGACTAGATGACCTTCTGAGGTCCCTTCCAACCCTGATATTCTATGATTATTTATTTTAAAAGATTATTTTATGCCCATTCCAAAGAGGTTAAGAGCTGAGCACAATAAATAAGCAAGTATGGTGAAAACAATATGTTTTATGAAAGATTTAAGAAAATAGCTGGAAATAGGTATATTATTTAAATTTGATAGAAAGCCAATGTTAAAGTTTAATGAAAACCTGCATTGAAATATCAGTGTAGTCAAGAATTACAGTATACTTATGTTAGTACCTGTTAGTAAATATTAATACTTAGTTTTCTTTCTGTATTTGATTTTATATTTATATATAAAAATAAACAAACTATTCTTTAGAATCTTTATCCTCAACAAAGAGTATGTCTGAATTCTAGGGCCCAGACCACTGGTCCTTGACCGATAACTAACCCTATTCAGGAATTTATCTATATTTTAACAATGTTGAACACCTTCATGTCTATACAACTCCAGATACTCTTGGAAATCTTCTCCTTAACTTATATAAGCATTATGTATGTATGTAAGTAAGTATATATAGACTAATAAGGGATGATTGTTATAGCAGATGTTTCCTGTTGGGGAATCACCATGGAAGAATGATGGTGGGGTAAGAAGGACTCATTGAGAGATACTATATTGAATTGTTTGTTCTCCCAGCTGTTCTCTCATACCCTCACACATAAATCAGATAAACTGAGAATGTATAGAAATGACATCATAACGTGTTTCTGGGTGAATATTCTTGGCAACAAGATTTCCTTTGTCTGAAATCCTATATAATGATACTGATATGGGAACTTAGCTGAGGGCATGAAAACTGCACAGCCCTTCCAGATGCAGGAAAACACCTATCCAGCTCTTAGTCTGACAACAAAGGGTGGTAATGTATCTTACTTTCTGTATGATGCTGTACTAATCTGATTGATAATCTTAGATTAAATAATTCTAATTGAGTCTGTTATTTCAACAATCTTGAGTCATTAACTCAGATGCACAACACTTAATACATCACTAAACTTTAAGTATCAAATACAACAAAAACAGGAAGCGAGCACTGTGGCAAGTTGAAGACAGCTGAGCACTTGGGTCCATGAGATTTTCAAAACTTTTTAAAAATAGACTAAATTTTTGCTAATTTAGCCACAATTTCATATCCATCTATATTTTTAGTTGAAAGTCCAATATCCAATACTATACATGTATAACCTTTATTCTATAACTAACCTGGATCTATCTTTCTTAGTAACTGATACACATTTCTGGTATGATAGATTAACATTTCCCCTACATAGACTACATTGAGGATGTCAGGGTTTAGAATCCTATTCAACTGACAAGTGATGCTTCTGTACTGCTTTTTTTTTTTTTTATAAGAACCCAAAACTAAGTGTTTCATCAATCTCAAGCTGCAGGTTTTTTTTTTTTTTTTTTTTTTGCCATTACTAGAAATATAGTATACCTACTCACATTTTTACAGAAGTGGCATGATCACCCACTTCTGAAGTATCATCCACTGTCCAATTTACAGTAAGTTTAAGCCACATCTCTTCTCAAAGAAGGAATAGGCATATTGTCCAAGGAATTTTCCAAATGAACACTTTTTTTAGCTCAAGGAGACTCAGCAAGTCAATTTTTAAGGTAGAACTAATAGTTTTATCCCTGCCCCTCTTTACTTTTTCTTTTGTAACTGAATGACATCTCAACCATTTTTTTTGGATAATTAAGTACTCTAAAATTAGCTGACAGCTAACATTTGAAGGCTTAAAAAAAGAATTTCATGTCAGAGATCATCGTCAGGGATTAGCCTTGCCTTTGAATGTTACCCAAGGCAGTATTGCCTTTAGGAATAGAGAAGATTTTGGGTCTCATTCAATAGCTTTTTTAGATTTATCCTTAAATAGGAAGCTGAAAGACTGTTTTAAGCAGCAATTTAGTACTGAATGCTGGAAGGGGGTGTAACATCCATTACGTACCCAAGTAGTGCTTTAAGCACAGTATTTGCATTCAATACACTAGAGATCAGCACTTAGATATAAGTGTTGTAATTTGAGTATAGATTGCTTACACACACTTTTTTTTAAAGTTAAAAAATGTTTAAACACACATACTACTGTATTGTCACTGTTAGCCTCTACTGGGTATTTGAGTCCAAAAAGGCAGATTTGTCACATCCTAATGCTGAATGCTCCAAACAAAACAAAAAAAATTCCATACATTTTGAACTTTTTTTTTCTTTTCCTTTTTTCAGTTTGTCTCATCACAGCCTCCCTCCCTATGACTACCCGACTTTCCTTCATGTAATGTCTCACGATATAGTAATAATATGGTATTTACATCACTGAACAGTCAAAGAACGGAGCCAGCTGCTAGGATCACATACAACCTCTTACTTTGCAGTTTTCTATTATTTTTTTTAAGCGAAAATACTAATTGTAACTTTAAGGATGTTGAAAACTGTATTACGGAAAAAATGCCTGCCCTAAAGCAGAGAAGTGCCTGGAGAAAGCTGTGCCAATGCAGCAGGTTGAGGAAGACTGAAGTTCTTGTTTGCTAGTCAAAAACCAGGCAGATAAGCAATATAATTCTCATGGCATTTAAAAAAGTTCGTTTGTTTCATTTTCTTTCAGTTTCCTTCCTGGGAGTGTCAAGATGAAAAAGTTAAATTATACCTCAGAACTAAGGTGACAAATATATAAGTTGTTGCTGACTGACAGTTTTTCCCTTCCAAGTAGAGGGAAACAGCAAATCCTTTGTCTGATGGGGAGTGCAAATTATACTTAAAAAAAAAAAAATTTAAAAAAAAATCCCCCACATCCTTGAAGTGACTGCTGTTACACACTGTTAATGAAAGCTGGCTTTCTAAAGACTATTACCACACAACTGTTATCTGAAAGTATTTTTTCCAAAAACTGACTGTTTGAAGTTTATTTCACAATTATAATTATAGAAAAAAAGTTTTTTTTTTTTTTTTTTTTTTTTTTTTTTTTACACTTTCCCACTATAGAAATCATTTCAACAAAGCTCAAGGTTTATTACCATAAATAAATGAATAAACTAAATGACATCTTGATTTTTTATATTAAATAACATCCGCTCATATTCTTCAACATAAAGGAAAGCGAAGCGTTAAAATGATTGTTTATAAAATTTAAGATACCCAGGCCTTACACATATGGCTTCATTATCAACATCCTATACAGTACATTCTTAAAATTATATCCATTATGCATCAAGTAGCGCCTATATATAAAGATGCATTTTAACAGTTTAATGAAGTGCAATACACTTCATAGAGAGAACACATTTAACAACTCTAATATAGTAGTTACAGTATATAGTATTTTTCAGCAACCCACTGTGTTGTAAATTATATAAAAATACTTACAAGGTGGGAGGTAAAGACCAAATCTTCCAGCCCTCACTATGGCAATGTTCCCAGTGACACCAATAATTTTGCCTCAGTAACGGATGTAGGATTTGGCCAAAAATGCACAACCCAATTTGTTTTAGAGTAGCAGCCGTGTTAGTCTGTATCCGCAAAAAGAACAGGAGTACTTGTGGCACCTTAGAGACTAACAAATTTATTTGAGCATAAGCTTTCGTGGGCTACAGCCCACTTCTTCGGATGCATAGAATGGAACATACAGCAAGACAATATTTATACATACAGAGAACATGAAAAGGTGGAAGTAGCCATACCAACTGTAAGAGGCCAATCAATTGAGATGAGCTATCATCAGCAGGAGAAAAAAAACCACCACCACTTCAAAAGTTTTTTTTCTCCTGCTACTTCCACCTTTTCATGTTCTCTGTAGTCCACGAAAGCTTATGCTCAAATAAATTTGTTAGTATTTAAGGTGCCACAACCCAATTTGTGTTTATGAACAAACTGAATGTATTCAAATAGCAGGTCCAAGGCTTCCAACTGAACAAATCAAATTTTTTGGTTTGGACAAAAAAATTAGGCATGTGTTTGAAATTAATTTGTGTCTGGAAACTACATAACTAAAGTCACAGCAAAAATGTAGGTCTCTATTTCTTGGGGGTATAATGCAGACAAGAAAAAACAAATTTTGTTTTCAGTAGCTTAACAGTGTTTGTAGATGTCTTTCCTCTGTCTGGGTGAGAAAAATAAAATCTAAGTAAACAAAATGAATTCTAGGAACGTGCAGTACAGATTTCAAATGTGCAATCTTGATATTTACTATCCCATAGGTCTAACGTCTATCCCCTAGTAAAATAATGGAACAAATATTGAAAAAAATCACTTGTCTGGGCTCATATTCAACCTAGCACATATGCTAATCCTGGCAGGAATTCTCAGTAGCCATGTCTGCCAGTGAAGAGGCTCTGGCTGCAAAAGCATCCACACAATCCCTTCAATCTGAGAGGGTACAAAGGTCCGGCACAGCCCAAGAAGCATGTTGTACAAACTGGGGAGATGTGTTGATTCAAAGGTATCCTTGAAGTAATTTCAAGCATCAAGCTTCTATTGATCCCCATTGCAACTTAGCAGTCCTCCTTGGTGGAAAAACCTGAAGGAAGGTTCTCTTCCTGGAACACAGTGGGCCAGACTGATGCAAGGTATAGTAGTTCACATTTTTTTTGCACCAGTCTTGGTGAATCTAGCCCCTAAAGCAGTGGTCGCCAATCTTTTTATGCACAAGATCACTTTTTGAATTTAAGTGCAACCCAGGATCTACCCCGTCCCTTTCCCAAAGTCCCTCTCATTCCATCCCCCCTTCCCTCCGTTGCTTGCTCTCCTGCACCCTCACTTACTTTCACCAGGTTGGGGCAGGGGGTTGGGGAGGGGGTGTGGCTCTGGGCTGGGCCTGAGGGGTTCAGAGTGTAGGAGGGGGCTTTGGTCTGAGCCTGGGGCAGGGGGTTGGGGTACAGGAAGGGGTGAGGAGTGCAGGAGGGAATATGGGGTGCTGGCTCCGGGAGGGGGATCAGGGCTGGGGCAGGAGCTTTGGATGCAGGATGGGTATGGGGTGCTGACTCCAGAAGGTTGCTTAGGGCTGGGGTGTGGGCTCCTAACAGGCGGCACTTACCTCAGGCGGCTCCTGGTTGGTGGCGCAGTGGGGCTAAGGCAGGCTCCCTGTATGCCCCAGCCCCATACTGCTCCCGGAACATGCCCCTGCAGCCCCTGGGGAAGGGGAGGCACATGGCTCCATGCACTGCCCTTCTCTGCAGGCACCGCCCTTGCAGCTCCCATTGGCCGCAGTTCCCTGTTCCCGGACAATGGGAGCTACGGGAGCAGTGCTTACAGGCAGGAGCAGCGCACGGAGACCCCTGCCCTCCCCTCAACTGCGGGGGCAAGCTGGCTGCTTCTGGGAGCGGCATGGAGCCTGCCTTAGCGGCAGCCCCACTGGACTTTTAGTGGCCGGAGATCACGATCGACTGGGAGATTCTCCAGGATCGACCAGTTGATTGTGATCTATGGGTTGGTGACCACTGCTCTAAAGGGTAACAAGCAGCAGCATAGCATTACTGTATAAAGATAAATCTAGTAAGATATGACTTGATATTTGGACAAACTTAGCACACAATGCAGTAGATCCAGTATTAGTATTCATTTTTAGTAGAGCATTTGATAGTGACAATGTGTTTTAATGGAAAATTAATTCAAGCTGACTTGTGCAGGAACACTTGAGGACAACAAACTGGCTAACATTGTAAAAAAAAGTTAACAGTGGACTGTAATGTATAAAGTTGGGGAACACACTGTGGGATATAACAGGGAACAGAGCTAAAACTAGTCTAATTTTAATATCTTTGTTAATTAAGTTAACAGATACTAAACTGAAGGCACTGCAAGTGGTACAGGAAATAACAGGAAAGGATTTGGAGATTAGAAATGTGCACAGATAATTTTGGAAGTGACAAGTTTATATTGAGAAGAAATCATTCAACACACACGACAGAAAAAGAGCCAAGAAGCAGTAATAATGGAAGAACTAGGGATTTCCGCGGTAAGCAAGCTAAATATGAGTTTGCAAAGTGAAATGATTGTAAAAGGAGCCAATGCAGTTTTGGGATCATGTTTCTGAGCTAGGAAGTACAATACTTCTCAGTACAATTTTGGGGTGATCAAAACGGGAATATTGTACTCTTCTGGGCACCACACTACCAGAAAGATGAATTGGAGGCTGTCTAGAGAAGAATAGTCAGGGGCAGGAGGAGTGACTTATGAGTAAGCATTAAAGTTAAAATATGTATATATTGGCTAAGAAGGGGGCATGAGAGTCTCCAAATAGCTGAAGTATGCAAACATCAAATGGAGAAATATCCTATTTAGTTTGATATACTGAGATGTATGTAGTTACTGGGGTAATAGCCTGAATTTTCCTTTTAATTTCATCCCATCTGGAAATAATTTCCCAAAATAAGATGTACTAGGTATCCTGCAACATCAGACACTTAAAACTTGATTGAACAAAATACTATAAAGTAAGCTAGGAAGGAATCCTATATTGATCATCCATTTAATCTTTCTGCCAAACAGATCACTTTCATCTCTAGTTTTCTATTAGCAGGACACCATTTCAACACAGTTAATCTATTGCTGAACTTGTATCATCAGTTTCTATTATACCATGAATTCTCAAAATTGTAACTTCCATGAGATATAGAATTTCTTCTGTTTCAAAGGTTTGACAGGACCCATTTTCATATTCCTAGAATATTCTAGGGCATTGGATGAAAATGGAGCACACCTACGTGTGGAAAGTCATACATAGCTTTTGTCTAAAAAGAAAATATGACGACGTCCCATGGTGAACATGCAATCAAAGTAAAGAAAAAACAGCTGGCAGTTTCTCACTATAATGACTAAGTTATTACATTCATACTGCAGCACTTAGGAAATAAAAAGTAGTTAATACCAGTGTTGTAGATGAGTCTGTTCAACAATACCCATAATTTGTGTGCAACATTTGCATTGCTTTTCCAGTTGATTATTCTGGAGCAAAGCAAAAAAATAAAACAAGACACTTGAATTGCAAATGAAAAATACATTGTCAATACTTCTAAAAAATTTAGTAAGCTACACAAGACAAAACCCATGAGGGTTCCAGTGTGGGAAAAATATGCAACATGAAAACAAGAATCTTAAAATGGAAATGTTTTATGTATTTTTTTTAAACCTCAGTTTCATGAGTCAGCATCTGAGATCAATTAACACTAATAAATTTGGGCTATTGCCAAATTGTGATGAGTGGTAAACACATGTCTAGTGACAAACAGCTGAGTCCCCTTAGTTTCTGTGATGTCAACCCATTTTTGGGGGGAGAGGATGTATGAGATAGCAAGTATTTTCTTTCCTGACACTATTTTTAAGGTTAAAAAGTAGACTGGAATAAATGCTATAATTAGAATCACTGGTATGTATTCATTTGTAGGTAAGAGAACAGTTCTCTTCACATGCAGTAGCAATGTTTAAATCATTAATATTTGAAGCTTTATCCTCACTAATATTCATTCCACCATCACATGCCTCTTGTGTTTTACATGTTACATATTTTATATACAAGATATATATCAGGATATCTTAATATACTTTCAACGAGTATTAGGAATACATCATATCCCAAGCATACCAATCTAGTCATGTTTAAACAGCTCATTTAACCAAAATGAGTTTAATTAGCCATATGACTGCTTTAAAAATGGTGCAATCAAAAAATCAGAAACATCTTACAATTGTATTCTCAGTTACATTCTGACATGCTATCTAGCTGTCTCATTCCCTATAATCCCACCAATTTATGATTTACTTGAAAGATTACCATTTCTTGTGAAATATACTACTTAGTCCTTGTTCTTGGTATACATTTGCAACACAGCAGGTGTAGAAATAATGCTTTTGAATTGGACATGTGAAATTATTAACACATTCTACCAAAGTTGATGCTGGTGTTTTTATACAGAAGGCATCTCAAATCTTGTCAATCAACTGGTGGTAGGTGTTTGTCAACAAACTGCTTTACATCCATCATCTCCTGTTCAAGAATAAAATTATGCATTAGACCAGTGTTCAACTAAGATATTTTTCAGCAATTAGCTATCTCACTAAATTAGTATTTCAATACTGCAGTTACTACAAGCAACTGAGCTACAAATTGAGCTTATAATTAGATTCCTTATACCTCAATGTAATACTTATCCCTCTGCAGAATTCAACTAACTGAGACAGATTAGTTCATCAAGAGCATAATACTCTTTGAATTACTTTACTCAGAGGAGGTAAATAAAGAGTCAAGGACGAAAGAAAGCTCCTCTCTCCATAAAGTGCTGAGAGAATCTAGCTAACCAGTGTGGTTATAGAGAGCCATGTGATCTGAAGAATGCCACACACTGTTACTCATTAATCAATCTACCATAACAAAGAGGACCTCGATTAGTGAAAGTTTCCATCATCGAGAGCTGAAATAATTAATATTGCGCTCCCCACTGGCCTGTTGGGGAGCACATCACCACACTGGTACTCAATATGTCCCTGGAACAGGGTTAAGGCCATATTAATAACTGGCTGAGTAAGTTTCTGTTGCTGGGAAATGGGGCAGACTCTGACCTTGTGGCAGCTCTGCTTCTGCCACTGAATAAAAAGAATTAGTAGTAGCATGAGCAGAGCAGTGAAGCCTTTAGAAAGATTGCCTCTTTTCTGCTTTTTTCATTTTTGTTTTGTAGTTAACATCCTTTGATTTATTACTTTTTCCTTCTATCCCTCCCATGCCAACTCCCTGAATGGAGGCCAGCAAGGTTTTTTCTCCCAGAATAATTAATACATAGTGTTTACATTGTGAGAATTCAAATCCCCCTTCCAATTCACTTGAAACAATGTAAACAAATATTCTGAAATCATTCTGGGAAGAAAAATCCTGCTCACCTGCAGGAAAGGAGAAGGAGGTAGAAGAAAAAAAGGCTCATGAGGTTTTTAAAAAAAACTTGATTGTAGGGAATTTAACAACTCATTTTGTTTCCTGTAGTTTTCATTTTTTCCATTAAATGAAAAACAAGAGTATTTTAAAAATTCATTATAACAACTGACTAATGTGGACAATATTTTTGAAAGAAATTTATGTTAGCTAACGAACAATCCTGGCCTCTTGATTTGTTCAGCCCAGGGTAATTATTAATTGAAGCAGCATTCTCAAATAATTAGTCACTCAAAAACATTTGTTTTCCTTGAAGATTAACGTTGAGGTTCACCTTTTTTTCCTGCTTTGAGGGAACATTTAAAGGAAGAATTCTCTGAAAACAATTCCTGTTTTCATTTAGAAGATTACCTCAATACATGAGCTATGCATCATGCCCGAATAAGTCTTGAAGGTTACAGTGACTGGATTTATCAGACTCTTTAGCTTCTCAAAAGTGAGGGAACCAAACATCAGAGGAACCAAAGGGTCACAGTCCCCATGGCACTGAAGAATAGGAATATCTTTGTTTACACCACTGATAGCACCCTGTCCAAAAAAAAAAAAAGGGGGGGGGGGGGAGAGGTAATGAAATTACATAAGATTAGTTCATTCAAGGTAAAATTAGGCTATAGAACAAACAATATAATGATAGTGAGCAGAGTTTGGACAGAAAAAGAAACACAATGGTTTGCAAGTTCATGTTATTCTAGATTTTATATCTAATTATCTACTATGTAATAAAATAGAATAATTAGAAATGTGTTAGTACTATTTTTAAATAATCATTTAACTGATTACAGAATTAGAATTCTTTTAAAGCACAATTTCTGGGAAAGTAAATCATCTTTTACAACTCAAAGGCAGAAATTGTGTCCAGATTAAGGTAGGGGACTGCAGGAAGAGAACGGGTGGTAAGGCAGTTCATTTCCTAGAAGAACTAGGTTCTATCCTACAGGCTTGTCTTATGACACTGGGAAAGTCATTTAAAATCAGAATTTTTGTAGGTGGCCTAACTGTGCATTCCTTATTTCCCGAGTGCCCACTTAGAGACAACCAAGGACCAATTTTTAGAATTATAGAGTAGTTAACTGCCACTGAAATCGACAGCCACTGAGGATGCTCAGCAACTCTAGCAGCAATGTAGTATTGTCTGGAGGAATGAACACGGGAGTTGGGAGTCAGGAGGTCCTCAGTTGTGATTCTGAATCTGCTGATTAGCCACTTATGCAAGACCACACACAGTGAGTATCTTCCTGTCGCAGTTTCCCATCTGTAAAATGGGGATAATACAGTATCTCAAAGGAATTAAGATATATTTATGAGGCACTCCGATACTACCAGGAGATAATGGAAACTACTGAGTGCTCAGCTTCCCCCTATCCTATTGTTTAAGATGGGTATTGTATGCGCTCACACTGATAACACTATGATAACACTGAACTTCCCAGTATATCTTTGAATTAATGTAATTACAACAGGGATAATGTATTCCATTTACACACTGCTTCTTCCATGCCCCCAAAATATTCTGTACTAGAAGGAATTCAGACAAAATACATACCACTTGAAATGTTTGTACAAAACTATTTTAGGCTATAAATACTGTTATTTCAAATGTAAATTAAGTAACAACTTTAAAAAGAATATTTAGCAAAAATGTTTAACATAAGCAAAACTACATTGTTCTCAAATGCTGACATAGGGTAAGCATCTTCTGGATTGATACCAATATATCTAACGTGTTATTACTCATTACCAATGCAATTTTGGCTCTTGAAGCTTAAACTAGTAGCCACCTCATCTGGTAAAGGTTATTTAAACATACACATGCCATTCAATTTTTATAGACTAGAAGCATACTAAAGAGAATCTCTCCTCTCCTGCCTGCCCCCATTCCTCTATTCCAAGACTGCTACTGAGGTGACAGGAGGTGGTAGTGGTATTTTGAATCCCCGAAAGCTGCAAGAGTTAGGGGAGGTGACCAGATAAGTCAGCCATCAAACAGACAAAAAATTAAGGACGGAGTAAAGGAAAGGGCTGCTGCTAAACAAAAGGACCCCTGAGGAATCATGTTAAATTTAACCCTCTGCTGGAATGAATGTTGGGTTAGCATGTTTGATCTACCAACAACTTCAGGGAAATGGAATCTCCCATATATCGGCTCCACAGCCATCTGGAGGACTGGAGCAGACGAGCACTTGTTAGCTTCAATAACAGAGCAAAGGCACCAGCGCCTAACAATAGCTTTGACAAAGGACTGACTTCACATGATGCCTCAGTTGTCTGACAGCACCACTTTCTTTAGCTATGTCTATACAGTAACTCAGCATGGATTCACCAAGGGCAAGACATGCCTGACTAACCTAATTGCCTTCTATGATGAAATAACTGGCTCTGTGGAGGAGGGGAAAGCAGTGGATGTGTTATTCTTTGACTTTAGCAAAGCTTTTGATAAGGTCTCCCACAGTATTCTTGCCAGCAAGTTACAGAGTTATGGGCTGGATGAATGGACTATAAGGTGCATAGAAAGCTGGCTAGATCGCTGGGCTCAATGGGTAGTGATCAATGGCCCCATGTCTAGTTGGCAGCCGGTATCAAGCGGAGTGCCCCAAGGTTCAGTCCTGGAGCCGGTTTTGTTCAATATCTTTATTAAATGATCTGGAGGATGGTGTGGATTGCACCCTCAGCAAGTTTGCAGATGACACTAAACTGGGCGGAAGGGTAGATACGCTGGAGGGTAGGGATAGGATACAGAGGGACCTAGACAAATTAGAAGATTGGGCCAAAAGAAATCTGATGAGGTTCAACAAGTGCAGAGTCCTGAACTTAGGAAGGAAGAAAGAATCCCATGCACTACTACAGACTAGGGACCGAGTTCTGCAGTTCTGCAGAAAAGGACCTAGGGGTTATAGTGGATGAGAAGCTGGATATGAGTCAACAGTGTGCCCTTGTTGCCAAGAAGGCTAACGACATTTTGGGCTGTATAAGTAGGGGCATTGCCAGCAGATCGAGGGATGTGATCATTCCCCTCTATTCGGCATTGGTGAGGCCTCATCTGGAGTACTGTGTCCAGTTTTGGGCCCCACACTACAAGAGAGATGTGGAAAAATTGGAAAGAGTCCAGCAGAGGGCAATAAAAATGATTGGAGGCTGGAGCATATGACTTATGAGGAGAGGCTGAGGGAACTGGGATTGTTTAGTCTGCAGAAAAGAAGAATGAGGGGGGATTTGATAGCTGCTTTCAACTACCTGAAAGGGGGCTCCAAAGAGGACGGATCTAGACTGTTCTCAGTGGTACCAGATGGCAGAACAAGGAGTAATAGTCTCAAGTTGCAGTGGGGGAGGTTTAGGTTGGATATTAGGAAAAACTTTTTCACTAGGAGGGTGGTGAAGCACTGGAATGGGTTACCTAGGGAGGTGGTGGAATCTCCTTCCTTAGAGGTTTTTAAGGTCAGGCTTGACAAAGCCCTGGCTGGGATGATTGAGTTGGGGATTGGTCCTGCTTTGAGCAGGGGGTTGGACTAGATGACCTCCTGAGGTCCCTTCCAACCCTATGATTCCTCATTTAACCCTGTAGTTATGTTCCTGAAAAATGAAACTTTATGCAAAACGATGTTAAGCGAATCCAATTTCCTCATAAGAATTAATGTAAATGTGGGGGGGTTACGTTCCAGGGAAATTTTTTTTGCCCGACAAAAGACATTATATACATATAGAGTATAAGTTTTAAACAATTTTAAACAGTTTAATATTGTACACAGCAATTAATGATTGTGAAGCTTGGTTGAGGTGATGGAGTCAGAGGGTGGGATATTTCCCAGGGAATGCCTTGCTGCTAAATGATGAACTAGCACACGGCTGAGCCCTCGGGGGTTAATACGCTGTTAATGTAGCCTCACACTTGACAAGGCAGCATGGACTGAGGCAGGAGGGCGGAAACACAATAGATGCAGGGCAGTAGCTGCAAACACTTCCCTGAACATGATGATGAGCCCATGCTATCCAGCTGGAGTGCACCACTGCCTTCTCCTGACAGCACATGCAGGGCTGCACAGGTGCTGACTTTCCAAAGTGCTGGGGTGTGTGTGCATGAGCGAGCGAGAGACGTGCATTCCCCCAGTAAGTACGCTGACCCCACTTCAAGTACGTTGCCCTTTTAAGCAGATCAGCCAGTTCAGACGGGAAGCAACAGCTTCCAGCAAGCTCTTTCCTTTCTTTCCCTGAGCCCTGTCACCCTCCTCCGCTTTCTGGAGAGGGGTTAGGAGCAAGGGGGGGGGGGGGGGGAGTAGAGGGACATCCTGATATCAGCACCTCTCTCCCCTCCTCCCCCAGCAAGCAGGAAGCTCCAGGGAGCAGCTCCAGGGCAGAGGACAGGGGAGGAGCAGCATGGCAGTGGGGGAAGGGACAGCTGAACTGCTGCTGGGCAGCTGCTGAGCCACATACCTTACAGGGAATTTATGGGAGCTGAATGGGGGGGAGCTGTTGGTCCCCCCACCCCAGTTATAATCCCCACAAGGAGGGGCTGCTCTTCCAGAGAATCCTGAAAGCAGTGGACAAAGCAGGCAGCTGCCAAACGATATTATAAAGGGAGCATTGCACAACTTTAAACAAGCTTGTTCCCTAATAGATCAGCGACGTAACAACATTAACCGGGACGACTTTAAGTGAGGAGTTACTGTACTATAGACCTTACAGTGGCACAGCTGTACTGCTGCTGGTGCACCGCTGTAAGCAGCTGCTATATGCCGGCGGGAGAGCTCTCCCGCAGACATAGCATTGTCCACACTGGCACTTTTAGCTTTAAAACTTACATCAGTCAGGGGTGCGTTTTTTCACACCCCTGAGCGACAAAAGTTTTGCCAACTAAAGTGCTGGTGTAGACAAAGACTTAATTTATAGACATATTTAAAGAATTGTTTACCTAATTAACGTACGCAATTTCTATCTAGTGGGAGATGGGGGGGAGGTGTTAGTCTGTGGATACAGTGTAATGAAAGTGAAAAAAATATGTTCAAATGTTCAACTTCAATTAGCTCACTGAAGACTGAGTTATGTTTAAGAAAGTAGTACAAATACCTGTTGAAAAGAGGTCCGTAGTGGAAGCCAACTACTGAGTGCTATGACTCCTGCTAATTTCTGATGTGTTGTAAGAGCTGTATACAATGACAAGGCACCTCCCTAATCAAGAAATATAAAAACTATTACAATGGTGAAGTTAAACATTTAAATTAAACAGTTACCACCATTACTTCAGGATTTGTGGCCCCTTATATTTACAAACAATATTTTCCAATTTCAACTGATGGATCTGAAAAGTACTTCTAAAAATATCAGGTGACTCCATCCTTATTGTGTTTCAATTATTCTAGATCAAATTTGTTCAGTTTACAAGTAAAATGACAGCACTGTTCTAACTGATAATTGCAAACTAAATCTAAAATCTTGTATTCTTCCAGACTCGTGGTAACATCATTTTTGTTGTTGTTTTAAAAAGGAGACTACAGAACAAATTTGTTAATTCCCTTGATGATACGCAAGCCAAAAGAAAATTTCACTTCCCATAATGACAGTTCTCTCTTTCCTAGTCATTTGTCTGACCACAGCCACTTTAAAACCATATAATGCAATAAGGTACATGACAGTAGTTAACACTTTCATTCCTCTACTTGTTAGTATCTGATGGCAAATGAAAAGGAAAAGCAGGATAGTAGCTTTGTTCACATTAGTCTTTGTATATTCTTATTAACCAGTTTATCACAGGACAACAAAACGTCTACCGCAGACCTTTGACAACTCATTCAGGAAATAATAATTCCTTCCTTCTGAAGTTCAGATCTTCTATTAACTACATAAAATTCAGACTCAGATTATTTCTGCATTTTGGAATACAAAAAGCAGATGCCTTACAGAATCAAAATGACATGGAAATTTTTGAACTAACCCCTGAAGTTACTATTCATCTTAAACTTAAATTATTTTAATATTACTTTATAGCAGTTTTGTAGTATGTAAACTCATTTTTCACCAAGTCGATTTTTAGAGTTGGAAAAGAATTACTTTTGTGGCCTTTTGGAAGTAAGTCAAAAGTAAAGGCCTTATTTTCAGAAATGATTATCATCTGCTCGTTAACAGGATTTCCCAGTTCCAAGGAGATAACTTCAACTTCCCTCCAACAAAGAAACTGAAACTCCCTTCCTGACAAGTACCTTACCTGAGAAAAGCCTCCCAAAATTATTCTGTTAGAAGGAATTCCATTCTTCACTTCCTGATCTATCAGTACTTTAACTGCAAGTCAAATGAAGTCCAGTAGTTAATATGTAGCAGTTCCGAGGGGAGTTCAGAAGAGGACGTGGTATAGGTGGTAAAAGGCAGTATTAATCTCCCCTGTGTCAAGGGAAAGCTGGCAGATGGGAAGTTGATAGAGTATTGCCCAAGCAAAACACTCTGGACCAAAAGTTCTGAGACTAGGGTCAAGAATTCTGGTGCTATAGACACCAGCAGTTCATGCAAGGCCAGAAGTGCTGGTACCAAAATAGAAACTGTTGGGTCAGGGTCACACAAAAGTCCCAGTGCAGAATGGGTGGTGACTTTTGAGCATTTGGTGTCATAAGCATGCTTGTGTGGCTTCAGTGGCCTGTATTTTCTAGAAGGTTTCTAATTTAGTGGGTGATAGGAATGCATCTGACATGTGGGAATACAAAGACTGATCAATGAGCCACTAAATTCACCCACACAATTTAAGAAACTTAAAATCATTTAGTTAACAAACAGACAATATACTATCAGAGACTTCACCATTTTAAATCGTCATTTTAATGTCAGTTTCTAACTTGGCTAATGAGAAAACCGCTGAAAATGAAGGAGCCATTTCATATACACACGCATATTTTATACAGTATATATATTATCTGGGAAACACTCATTTACAAAAATTGGAAGATACATTAAAAATACTCATAAATGTACCATGCTCTGCTGCCTGCTTGATCCCAGCTTCATCTTCCTGTGCGTCTGGAGAGAGTCCAATAATATCAAACCTTAAAAGAAAAAACACAATTAGATAATGTTTATTCACTAGGGAACTAACACACCTTTGTACACTGACATAACCATACAAACAGTAATGAGAAGATTTACTAATGATCACTTTTTCCAAACTTTGATGTTTTATTATCTTACAGATTATTAAGAATAGGCTCAACCTTGTGTTAAGCTATAGGCTCAATCAGTTTACACCTTGTAAACAGTAGTTATGCAAGTACTCAGATATGAGAGCCCAGAAATGACTGATCTTAAGAGTTTAAGCATATTTAATTTTATTTCTTTTATTTAATCGAATGGTTTATGGTACAAGGAATTAGATGCTCAACTATATAATTTTTATTTCAGTTGCTGCACTATATAGTAGAGCTGCACCTGCCATTTATACTAAACACATTGAGAAATCTTTTAGTGGGAATTAAAAAAAAAAAAAAACGTCAACTTCTAAACCAACTATAATCTCTTAAGAATTTTGCCCTCTTCTACTTCGTCAAAATAAAACAGTTCACTATTTTGATATTTAAGAGGAAGGCAATATATTCTTTGTAATATTTTTGTCCAAATATTAGCAGGCATATGCTGAGAATTAAACAGTTCTTTCAGCTAATATAGAAAAGCTAAAAAAAATTTGAAGAAAAAAAATTGAGAGGGAAGATTTACATAACATTTCACAGCCTCACTTTAAAGTAAAAAAATATGGATTTCAACACAATTTTCTATTGGAGCTTCCATTCTAAAAGAAATCAGAGACCACTTTTTTGTAAAGTTTAAACAGTTAGTTGTCCACAAAACAATACCACCCATTACTAGTAGTAAATAATAATTCCAGGAATTTTTGTTCCTGTTTTCACAACAAATAATTAAAGGAAAATTACTTACTTTTAGTAACTGGAGTATGAGCTGTGGTGTTTACATGTGTTCCATTTCTGATGTGTATGCACTCCATGTGCTGGAGATTGGAACATTTTAATCAGCAAGGTCCATTGGCGGCATCTACTCCTTTGATAACTTCAAGCCCTGTCTCCTCCCCCCAGTACAGAAAGGGGGCAAACAACCAAACCTCACTTCCCATGCCACTCTCAAGCCCAGTCTATTAGACTCGGCAGTAGTGGGGAAAGGAAGGTGGATCATGGAACACATGTAAACATCTCTCAAAGAACTCCTGTTACTAAAGATAAGTAACTTTCCTTTCTAGTTTGACTGCTTGTTTGTGTGTGTTCTACTTCTGGTGACTCCCAAACAGTATATAATAAACAAACTCTAGTGCTCTCCTCTAATAAAATAAAGACTGCAACATAGCCCTCTCAAATGGGGCATCTGAACAAGGTACCTGAATGAAAAAGTAATCACTAGGGAATGTATGTATAATACTCCAAATAGAAGCTCTACATATATCAGCTACGGGTATTCTCCCTAAAAGAGGCTCCAGAAGTGGTCTGTGGTAGAATATGAGCTAACATGACCTGAGTTCTAAATTGACCACCCCATAAAGTAACTTTATGCAGTGTCACACCCAATTAGAGATTCTCTGAGTTGAGACTGCCTGATCCCTGGAGCTCTTGACAGACAGAGACTATGGGAGTGCCTTAATGGTCTTGTTGGAGTTAAGTATGAGGAGGAAGCATAGAGGACATCCAAAATCTGAAACACAGCCTTGCCCTTGGATGAATGAAGCTTTTTTTTTTTGGGGGGGGGGGGGGGGGGGGAGAAACACACTTAAATGAATGGACTTATTTAAATGAAAATTAAGGGATTACTCTGAGTAGTGATGTAGGGTGAGGCTAACGTGTAACTTTATCCCTGTGAAAAAAAGCCATATACTGCGGTCCTGGCATGACAGCTTGCAGTTCAGACCCTGAGAGTGTCAATGTGATTGCAAACAGGAATTCAGTCTTCAGACAAATGGAATAACGAGCACAAGACTAATGGTTCAAATGGATGTCCCCATCAGGCTGGTAAATAACACATTAAATTTCCAACATGGAGAGAACTGTTTTAATAAAAAGAAATCCCCTTAAACCTTTCACAAAAACTTTTAAACTGAAGGATGAACAAGCTGTATGAGTCCTGATGGTGGATGCTGTGCTGAGATAGCAGCCAAATGAACATGGAATGAGCTTAACAACTAACCAGAGTTTAAGTATAACAGATACTCAAAGAGATGAGGGATTGGAGACAGATTATACTGGTAAACCCACAATGAAAAACACTTCCATTTTGCAACACAAGTTATCCTCAGACTGCTTTCTGCTCTGAATCAATATGCTCTGTACATCAGCAGAACAATTATTCGACTCTGTTACCTGACAGTTTCCATTTTATGAAGCGTAGTGATGACACATCTGAATGAATAGCTGTCCCATTGTTCTGGGTAATTAAGTCTGGTAGAAGAGACAGAGTACTGAAGGTGTTACCAAGAGATTTCTTATTACCATGAACTAGCACTGCCTTTGCATTTCTTGTTCTGTTCAGTTGCAAACAGATCCATAAGGGGAGCACCCCATTGATGACAGAATCCTTTATGAACCATAAGTGATTATGAGAAAAATGTCTATTTAGATGTCTGTTGGCGTGTTGTGTAGGACTGGAAGATAAAAGGTGCAGATAGCTGTATATTTCGCCTTCAGATTCCATAGAAGGATTGCTCTCCTGCATGAGAGCATTGATCTGGTTCCTCCTTGTTTATGTAAGAACTGACAATAACACTATGTTCTTTTTGTAAACTCTGAACTTTGTTATGAAATAGAAAGGACATGCAGACAAGCTGTGTCAGTCTGAGTTGTAGGACACTTATATGAAGCCAACCCTCTCTGAGACCACGGACCCTGTACTGTCAAGTTGTCAGGATGGGCTCCTCAAACGAACAACAAAGCATCGGCCACTGTTGACTTTGTGGGAAGCGCTAGGGAGAACAGAATTCCTTTGCAGACCTGATGTGGATCTTTCAATAAGGGAGTTCAAAACTTCTTGAGGGATGCATACTCCTATATCTATTTTGTGAACAGCCAGGCAATAAGCTATCCATAACCACCCCTGAAGACAATAAGGATGCAGTCTGCTGAATGGAGTCAGAATACATGAAGCTGTGTGACCTAAAAGCCGAAGACATGTCCTTGCTGTGGTACATGGATTGTTTCCCACTTGACTTATCCTCTCTAGTATGGTGTCAAACTTGGTCTGCACCAGGTATGCGTAAACCATCATGGAATCGAGTAGCGCCCCAATAAAGTCTACCTTTTGTGTTGGATTAAATGAGACTTTCACGTTCACACTCAACTCCACTTTGCACAACAGACGTATGACATACTGAACGCTGTTTATCACCTGTCTGAAAACAATCCTTTCAAACAATCACTAAGATATGGGTAAAAACATTTCTCTTTCTGCAATGTGCTGCTACCAGGGCCAGACAATTTAGTGAAAGTTCTTGGGGCCATAAACAAACCAAAAGGCAGCATTTTGTACTGGTAATGTGTGTTGCCAACTACAAAGCACAGGTATTTCCTATGTGCTGTATGGAAATATGCATTTTGTAGGTCTAGAGCTGCAAACCAATCTAGAAGATCTGGGGAAGGAAGTGTGAAGGACAGTGTTACCATTAGGAATTTGAACTGGCAAACAAAGAAATGCAGATCTCAGATCCAATGTTGAACACCAATCTCCCAATTTGGGGGGAGGAAGGGGGACTAGAAAATATCACAAATAGAACCCTTTTCCCCCCAACTGTGGGTCGAAATCTCCTTTATATCACGAAGGGCCAAAAGAAACGGACCCTGTTGTTGAAGGAGACTCTCATGAGTGGAGTCCCTAAAAAGAGATGGGGAAGATGAGTTGGGGGTGGAAATGTCTTGGAATTGAATAATCTTTGGAATTATTTCCAGTACTCCACTTGTCGCTGGTGATACTGTTCCCTAAAATAATGCAAACGGTACCCAAAGAGGGTAGGGAAGGTATAGAGGGTAGGGAAGGTATAAAGATCCTCTCAGATTGGTTGGCAGCTCTCGATATACACATCAAAATGACTACTGAGCCAGCCTTCGCAGCATTTGAAGTCGATGAAGGTCTCCTCCTATGTATATATGGTTTCTTCTTAAAGAAATCTGATGTTCTCTGATAAAGATGATAGAGTAGTGACAGTGTTTCGCTTGAGTATGATATCAAGACTGCTTCTTGTAATGGGAAGCATAGCTGCCTAATGTGTGACATGCTACGAGACAGTCCTTCAATGTAACAACTTGTCAGTTTTAGAACAGAACAGATGATTCCCTTCAAAGGAGGGTCTTCCAGTGTAATATGAATCTTGTTTGGAAACCCAGAATGCTGGAGCCATGACACACTGCCTAATTGCTGCTGCCATGGACTTCGATGCTGCATTAGCAGCATGACTGGAGGCTTGTGAAGAGGGTTTTAACTATTAATTGACCCTCCATAGACAGATTTAAATTTCTCTCTGATGTCTAACAAAGGTTTATCAAAATCTTCAGCAACTTTGCTCTACATAAGGTAATTATAACATGATAGAAGGACCTGATAATTCACTATGAGAAGTTGAAGACTAGCTAACAAATAACTCTTCTTTACTAAGAGGTCCACTCTTTTCCTGTTCTCCTTTGGAGTAGTTCTAAAAGACTGATGTTTCAACTTCTCTTGAGCTGTGCCAAAGACCCTGAAACAAGATGTATTTAGAAATATTCAAACCCTATCAAAGGGACTTAACACCTTTTTTCAGCTATCTTACAGGTTGGTGATAGATGATAGTCTGCCACAATAGCTAGATTGGTTCTAACAAGCCTTCATTTAAAGGTAAGGCAAGTGTATATCCAGTAGAGAGATATGTAAAACGTCCAATAGATGTCCATTTTGTTGAAAGTCTGAGCTGGGATTGCCAAAGTTTCTGTCATTCTGTGGACCAATTCCCGAAATGACTTATCGAATGACGATGCCTCAAGAGGAGCCATATGTTCACGCTGTGAAGACGTGGATGGAATATGCTCTAGGATAGTTTCAGAAACTTGTTGCAGAAGTACATGTTCATTTAGAGTCTGATGTGGAGAAGAGTCTGGTTCAACAATATGTACAAGATCACTGTGATTGCTTTTGCATGACGGGTGGATCCTTGGGTAAAAGATATCTAACCCCTAGAAATTGAAGCTGAGGAAAGTTTTGATTTAGGATATGGCACCAGTGAAGTGAAGCAGTTGGTCCACATGGATGAAGTGAATGTGACAGGGCAGGGGGGTACTACCTAGAGGCTTTTGAACTAACATGCCTATATATTTATCCTATGTATGACCTGACTCTCAAACATATGAGTCATAAAAAGTTACTCCCAAAGGGTAAGAGGGTAAAACATCCCCATTATCAGAAAAGGAAGATAATGAAGAGGATGGGGTGCTGCTCATGAGGGATTTGGAGAAATACCCACTGATGGGGCTCACCACAATAACCCGCAGGTGACTTAGAAAGCATCCCGATTGACAAAACATTTACTAAGGGGCAGTCAGGCTCCGAATGAACAGGCACAGACAGCTGCTTCTCTCAGGCCACCTGAGGAAGTCAGCACTGCAAGGGGCTGTAACTGAATCAGTGCCAGAGCAGCATGCTCAGAACGAGCCCATGCCGCAGACAGCCAAGAGAGTTGTCCTGCACTGGAGAAACCTGCTCAGAATGGACTGGTGCTGAAGACAGATGAAAGAGCTGACTCAGCGTCCAGAGCAGATGGTACCAGCAGCAAACTGACAGCAGCCGGCAAAAAGCTCTGCTCCAGTGCTAACGGACACCGGTGAGGCTTTCTCAGCTGCCTCCTGTCAAACTGATGTATGACTAGCTGCTTTCAGCGATCCCTTCATCCCAGAGACAGCAGGGAGTGAGCCAAACCTCTTTCTCTGTGAAATCTTCCTCTGCACTCCTGAGAAGAGCGATACCTGTTACTGCTCGCAGCTGCCGACACAAAAGCAGCCAGACCCCTGGAGGTTAAGGCAGTTACCAGGACATTTTTCACTGAGAATTGTCCCAGACTGGGGGATTCTACATTCCACCTGCTTCAGAGACTGGCCTCATATTTTTCTCAAAAAGGAATAACTTCATCCTGTTGTCCTAGATGTAGCTGCCCTCTTGGCGAGAGTATTACAATCCTTATGTTTTTCTTTTACATATCCGGAACCTAAAAAGTAAAGACAACTTAAATGTGTGTCATACATGGGCGTACCAGCCCCACAGGATTCAAAATGTAAAGCCCGGGGTTTCTGTCCTGACAAAATATCAGACCCTCCCTTTAAAGGGCAGAAAATAAATCTAAACAAAGCTAAAATTACTAAAAACACTACACTAAATACCTAGTCTAAATAACTATTTACACAATCCTAATAAAATAGGTGACTGAAAAAGGGAGTGGGGACACTGCTATTTGGGTCCACCTCATAGCCAGGAGCAGCTGAAAGGAAATGAATGTCAGTTGGTTGTTCCATCCCCTTTCTACCCTCGGGGAGCAGGGCTCAAGGTCATCAAAGGAACAGGTATGACCAAAAGATATAGCTGACTAAAGCATTCCCAGCTACAGCTCATGAGGCACATGCACACCAGAAGTGGAACATAAGTAAACAAGCACACAAAGAATACAAACTTTCAAGCAGATTGAAGAGTTATGTATATTATACATTTGATGTTTTCAATTTTAAAAGTTGCTTTTTCCCTGTCTGATGAATTTTCTCTCAGAGCTAGTATTTCTTTTTTGCTTCTGATGAGACAGTTTGACACTATTAACGAGAAACCTTTGTTAGAACGTTTGTTCTGCATTTACAGTGGATTAAAACTAGCAATTCAAGCTCATCCTTGAGTTAAGTCCAATCAATATAAACACTTATGACTTTATATATGATTATTTCTAATTCAGAAAGTACTTACCAAGATGGCATGGCCATATTCATATTCAGAGAAACTGGCATAACTGGCCTAGAAATTGAGAAATAATATTGGTATAATTTAATACAAAGGTTTGTTGACATAACACCACACATCAGATAACTATTTCTGCATCGCTGCAAGATTTCAGGTTAAGTTGTAAAGCTAGATGTTTCCTATATTTTCATCCCATTTTTAAAGCATGACCAGTGTCAGCTCTCTCATTTTTAAAACTGAAGGTAAACATGAGTTAGACCAATTTTGGTCTTTTAGCAGAACTACAATAGGTTTTGAGGCAACAGATTAAAATAATTAGTTGATTTCCTTAAGAACAGAATGAAAACCCTGAGAGACTATGAAAAGCACAGACAATAGAAGCATACGAATGGTACAGAGAAGAAAAATTGGCTATATGCGCTGAAAAGAATGGCCACGTAGAGCAGATATTCAGAGGCAACAATGTCAAAGAACCACAATTACACCTCTACCTTGATATAACGCTGCCCTCAGGAGCCAAAAAATCTTACCGTGTTATAGGTGAAACTGCGTTATATCGTACTTGCTTTGATCCACCGGAGTACGCAGCCCCCCCGAGCACTGCTTTACCGTGTTATATCCGAATTCATGTTATATTGGGTCACGTTATATCGGGGTAGAGGTGTATTAGCACAAGTAACTATTCTTCAATTGGCCTCTGCTCATTCAGACTTATGGGAGTCTAGCAAACAGCAGAACCCCCAGAAAAGTGATTTAAGAGTTCTAATTAAATATATCCATAGAGCCTTGCAAATGCGGATATCCACGGATCATTTTTGCGGATTGGATGCGGATATACATTTTGTATCCGTGCAGGACTCTACAGATTCAGTCTCCCAAAGCAAACATCAGATCTGGATACCCATTTGAGAGCAGTGATGTATAAATGGATGTACAGAAATCCACATAGTAGCCCTGCTTGTAGTTTACGATGGAAACATTATGAAGGCACATCATTGATACTTCTGTCGTAACAAAGTTTTAAGACTCTGAGGCACTCTCACCCTAGCTGAGTCATAACAGGTCTTGTACAACCTGTTCCACTTTGCAACTCCTAAAGTAGAAATGGCATTTTCTTTATGCTACAAGAAGTCTTGCTGACTTCTTAAAGTCTTTGGTTCTAACTATATAAAAAAAAAACTCAAAACCCCCTGTAAATGGGGGTGTGGAACCTTGTTTCCTCCAGAAAATAATGAAGTTTTGGAAAGAACTATGAGATTGTCCGATTCACACAGAAATTTCAAATATATAGAAAAAATTGAGATGAATTTGTAAGAAGACTATATCTGAAGAATATGGTGAAAATAGGATAAATTATTAAAACCTGTGCAACTCTCTTCTCATAGAGGTAGTCATGCTGTCTTTTGTAAAAAGAAGAGTCCCATTTTAAGGGCTCAAACATGAGTCCATCAGCCCTGTTAATAACAAATTAAGATTCCATCAAGGTACTGGTTCTCTGACGCACAGGAAGAAGTTAGGATACCTGAAAGGTCTGGGCTGCAATAGTGCGGCACTTGAGAGACAAGCTGAGATGGCAGGTGGATTCACTCACTTGAACACAAACTGATGGCCCTCCTCCAAGCAAAAACTTCAGCAATAGCAAGGGAGCTGCTGCAAAAGTCTGTTCCAAGAATACAAACCTTTTTGGTGCCAAGAAATTCTGCAGCCTCAATAGGTCAATAGATGCTTGATTAGTACCAGGTTTTTTAGACACCTAGCAATCTCCAGCATAACTATTAATGAAATTCTAGCACCAAAAAGCTCAATTCTTGGACCCAATGAAATCTTGTTGCCTGTAAGAGTAAGCAAGCCACCAACTCCCATCTGGTACAGAATTCTCCATCTGACTTGCCTGGCAGCATACTCTCTTCCAGTGCAAGGGTAGATAACCAATCATAGGTCAGATCCAAGGATTGGATACTCAGGACTCATCAGCTAAGGCCCAGGGCCTCTGCTGCCAATTGGTGCAGGAATTATGTGTGAAGGTCCTACTTCCAAACAGTAGTATGAGGAGTGGGCTTGCCCAGCCTAAAAGAGAGCTGGTGTATATATCCACCTCCATTTACATGGAGAAGCACAATGCACAAAGTTTAAATCCCATTCTTTATCAACCCCCTGGAAGCCTGTTTGGCTAACAGCAAAGCACCCAGAAGAAAAAAACTAACTATAATACAACACTAACACTAGAAATGAAGAGAGTCTTGGATCTGAAACCCAAAAGTCACTCTGGGAATGGAAAATAATGTCCTCACATCTCAAACTGTCCAAATAAAGCAAGAAATTAGGTACACATGCTTTTACAAACTTGGGTCCAAAAGTTCAATTTCACATGAAGTACTTATGATGTACTGGTTTCCATAAAGTTTCCAAAGCTCGGAACCACAATAGGAGCATCCCATTGGCAATACGTAGAGGCCACCTCAAAAACAACCAGGGACACTGATGAAATTGAAAGGCATCAAATTTAAAACTGATGAGGATGATACTGGTCAGATATTTTTTTTTAAAACCACGCACTGCATAATTTAGCAGTGGACTTAATTGTCACAATGTGTCAAGGCCAAGTGCTGAATTAGGCATTTATATGCATGAGAAAATAGTTGTTTCAGACAGATTATATAAGTGTTTGCAAAGGACAGACACCTATGTTTCAGGAAATAAGCCAGCTGCTAACAATTTAAGAAGAAACTTCCAGTGTGCAGATTACATCTTAATTGTCCATTATGTGGTTTCTTCCACATTCCTCTGAATAATGTGGTAGTGGCAACTGTCAGACAGAGGAGGCTATTATAGATAGCCCAATGATCTGATAATAAAAAATGCCACGTGTTTTATTGTAATTTTGGGAAAATTGATTCCCCCTCATCCAATTTTGCTCTTCTGTGCCGCGCTGCACCTCACCCCACCACCTGCTAAAATTCTGAGAGCATGGGAAGATAAAGAGATAAGTACCTCCCATTCTTTCCCCTCCCCTGGGGGGGGTGTGGGGAGGGAAGGAGAGGGAGAAAGCTAGCCACTAAAGAATGGGAAAGGCAAAGAAGCATGGCTGAGACCACCATGTGGTCTATGACAGTGGCAAAAACACTTTGATCTTGCCTATGCTACAGCTTCCACTATTTCCAACACCACTGACAGTGAAACCATGATGAACTATGGGTTCTAAGTTTGTCACTGTAGGTGCAGATGTACCCTTAGGTGCCCCCCTGCCTCTGATCACTTCCATGCTATACTCTGCTTTGCCAGGTGAGAAACGGAAACATCTTTACTTCAATCCACAGGTTTCTCTCTCTACCGCACTGAAAGTAGGAGATGAACTGTTTGCAAGAGGTGCTGAATGTGGACCAGGAAACACAGCTATCACATTTTAAAATAAAAGAGCAAAGGGCCAGCAGGAAAGTGAGTCCAGAGAGTGCTGGGCTATCATTCAGATGGGTCTGCAGAGTAGTTCAACGGGTTGGCTTTATTATATAGAAACCAGATGCTGAACTCCACAACAGTGTTCACCCTTGCCCCATCAATCCTGCTACAGATCTCTCAAGACTGCTGCTGCTCATCACAACATGGGATACCTCTCTACTACTTTTGCCCTAATGAGACAAGATGCTCTTCTTCCCAGAAAGAACAGTTAAGTCATAGGATGGACAGACAATCTGAGTTTCTCTTAAAATAGACCAAGATTGGTCTTTTACTCACCCTGATTTTAAGTGTTAAAGAGATGCCAGCTATAGTTTAATGCCTTGTTTACTAGGTAGAGTCCTGTTACTCCTAAGCGAATTCTGTGCAAAATTCATATGACCTGCATTTTTTTTTCTGTGCCTCCCACAGAAAAACGCAAAAAAAAAAAAAAAAAAAAAATCTGCCAGGGGACACGCGCCTGTTCCCTGGCAGCATATCTGGACCAGTCTCAGAGATGGGGGAGGGAGGCTGGGCATGCGTGCGTGCCAACAAGGGACAGAGAAAGAGAGAGAGAATGTCTGTCCCTCGCTTGCCACTGCAGCTCACTGGCGTGGAAGGGTACGGCTTTTTATTATGCACGAGGCAGGCTAGAGGCAGAAATGTAGCAGCCTGCCTGTTAGTTAATTGATCTCATTCTCTGAAGCACAAATGTAGCAGCCTAACTGTGTAGTAACGTTGTTGATGTTCCTATTGTTAGTTAACTGTTCCCATCCTCAGTCAATTCCCCCACGAGCATAAAACCTGTGCAAGTTTTAAGGCCCCTACGTTGCCAGAGTGATGTAAAGGAGCCTTATTATAAATGACAGTGAGGGAATCCTCAGATAGGAATATCTATGTGCTTTCTCACTTTTTTCCTGTGCCAAAGTGGCACAATGGGGTTAGATTACAGCTCAGGATTTATTTTACTTACCTATTTAAAAAAAAAAAAAAAGATTTTAAAGGCAAATAAAACATTTACCAGCAGTCAATAAAATGTCTGGACAATCAGAACCAGGCACTTCCTAAAGTACCCAGCCAGGTCCAGGACAATGATTTGCGCATTCCTGTACTAACTTTTTGGTCCGAGGACCACATCTGGGTATGGAAATAGTATGGCAGGCCATGAATGCTCACAAAATTGGGGTTGGAGTGTGGGAGGGGGTAAGGGTCTGGCTGGGGGTGTGGGCTCTGGGGTGGGGCCAAAAATGAGGAGTTCAGGGTGTGGGAGAGGGCTCCAGGCTGGGGCAGAGGGCTCTGGCTGGAGGTGTGGGCTCGGGGTGGGACTGGGGATGAGGGGTCTGGGGTGCAGGAGGGTGCTCCTGGCTGGGACAGAGGGGTTTGGAGGGTGGGAGGGGGATCAGGGCTGGGGCAGGGGCGTGAGGAAGTGGCTCAGAGGTGCAGGCTCCGGTGGCGCTTACCTCAAGCGGCTCCCAGAAGCAGCGGCATATCCCCACTCCAGCTCCTATGCAGAGGCATGGCCAGGTGGCTCTGCTGCGCACTGCCCATCCACAGGCACTGCTCCTGGTGGTTCCCAGGCAATGGGAGCTGCGGGGGTGGCACTTGGGGAAGGGCAGTGTACGGAGCTCCCAGGCTGCCCCTACATGTAGGACCCAGAGGGGGGACATTACACTGCTTCTGGGAGACATGCAGAGCAGACCCCGACCCTGTTCCCCGGCTGGAGCGGGGCAAGCCCCAGAACCCACTCCCCAGCGGGCGTTTGAGGGCCGGATTAAAACGGCTGGCGGGCCTGTAGTTTGCCTATCCCTGGATTAACAAAACTGCATGACTTTCATGTGTGAAAGTCTGAGCAATTTAAAATGACATTCCATGGGTTTTTTTGGCTGTTTGGCTGTTCTGTAATGTAATTTAAATGAAAATCCAGGATTAGAACTGGAATGCAGGATATTAGTTACCAAGTGTTTGTAACTTAACTTGTGTGTGTTTAGGAAATGCTGAATAGTTATTGTGACTTTTTTCTGTACTGTAGTTTAAGTAAATTACCAAAACAATTGAAACTGGTTTGATTATAGTGCATTATTTTGACAAATAAAATATGCAGAATTTTGCAGGCTTCTTTGGTGCAGAATTTTGAATTTTTTGGCACAGAATCCCCCCCAGGAGTACCCGATGCTTGTTATCAAGTATTTTAGTTGTCTTTTAATGCAAGTTAGCTGCTGGAAATAAGCAGGAGGGTCAGCTTTGTATGACTGCCATCTCTCCAGACTCCCCAAAAAGGGTTTTGCAGAACACAGCAGTAGCCCACAGACCAAAGTTTGAGAACCTTTATACTAACTACATGAATAACCAACAGTGTGCATTTTGTATTACAAAGGAGTGCATACAATTCAGAGATAAGTAAATATCAATTCTTAAAATTAGCTTCTAATATTCATGTTGAGTAACACTTGGCCATTTGAAAGCTTGCAGAAAGCAGAGACTTACACAAATAGTCAAATTGAAGTTAGTTGTTGAATTTGAGCAATTTTCCAATTTTCTATTTATTCACTCTGATTAAGATATTTGCAACAAAGCAAAATATGAATCAAAACCTGGGGTGCTTAAGTAATTCATATCAATACTTAAAACTTTTTTTTAAATAAGCATATAGCTGCACTTTTTCAGTAAGCAGATAGCCAGTAGTCAACTGAAGTGATGAGTACCCATAAATCTCACCGACTTCATCTTCTCACATTTGTCTAATGGCCTTATAAAATATAATCTACATAGTAGCCTTGCATTAGAAAATAGTGAAAAACCTGAAACATAGGTATTTTCATGATGCTCACTTTATAATATGGTAACACTGTCTTAAACAGGAATATCTGATTAATATATATTAGTCCTGTATAATGTCTTGAAACAAAAGCCAACTGTTGTAATGATTGTTTTGTTTTTGATATTTACATGGCAAGGAACTGTAAATTTGTAAAACTTCCTAAATAAAAAGAGTGAAAAAGATGAAAAAAGAAGTTATATACTTACGCATGTGGACAAATATATTTTATATGTGGACTTCTGATACCTGCAAATGCTTCTGCCCAGCCATGTCTGTTGGAGAAAAGTATGTTAAATAGCATTTTCACATGCTAGTTTAATTCTGTTAACTTTAATAGTTAAGCACTGTTGCCATAATAATGCTAAAATAAGAGGGAATGTCATGTCATTACAGGTGACATTTCTAAAAGAATCTAAAACAAAATGCATTACCAATGTTAAAAGAGAAGTTCTTCCTTTATAACAAGTAGTAAACCCATCTAAAGAAAACTAGTTTCTTGTCCAACAGTAATTTCTCTAAGAAAGCATTTGCTATAAGCCTGTCGATGATACATTTACTGTGTCAATCTATTCAAAGACACATAGACAAGGCCACAAATTCAATTGTTTTCAAACTTTTTTGAATATCGCTAAAAAAAAAAATCTATGCTGCATAAAAACAACACTAAAAAACACTTATAACAACTGTGGTTCTTCAAGATGTTTTGTGCTTGCGGCTCTCACGCATGGTGTGGCTGAATCTCTTGCAAAAGAATTCCAAAACTTCTAAAGCAGCATCAAAGCAGGAGTCACGTATGTGCCCTTTATGTCCTTGCACCCCCTCTCCAAGGGCATAAAGGGCACCATGACTCCGGTCACCCCCAAAGGTCTTTCTCACCACCCAGAGTTTCACAAGGTGTCTGAGCTGCAGGAATGGAGGATGGATCAAGGGATTCACATACACAGAACATCTAGAAGAACCACAGTTTCTATTAGTTAAGTAACAATTCTTTCTTTGAGTTCCTATGCACGTGGCTTCCACTCATTATTAACAAGCAATTCAGTGATCAAGAGGGTGGGAGCTAGGAGCTCATCTGAATAGACTGTAGGACTCATCTTCCCCTTGTGTATCCGCTCTGGAAGCGGATATGAAGAAGTAATGACTAGCATACATATGCAAGTTGTTGTTCTGCAATTTTCCACAATTGGTATCCTACTAAAGCACATTTCTGAGGCAGGTTGTATGGAATGAAGACAGTTTGGACATGTCAAGCTTTCTCATTCCCCAGAATTCTGCACTATGAAGTAGTGTTGAAAGTATGCAGCTCTGATAAATCAATATCAGTGATGATGGTGGCAGATGTGAATACAAATATTCAAACTCTTTAGGAGAAACTTGATACTTTCGTTCAGCTCTTTGAGGTTGCTGACAGATTGTGGAGTAGTCCATAATTCCTTTGCAGGTTACAGAATTCCCTCATTAATAGGAAGGGCTATTCTGTCCTGAGTGTCAGGTTGCAAAATATCAAATAGTTTATCTGCCTTGTCTTGAACCATTTCCAATGGATTATTCCTGAGGGAATTTTACGCCAAAAAAATTAAAAATTCTGTGCACAATGTTTTAAAATTCTGTAAATTTTATTTGTCAATAAATAAACGTCTCTCCAGCATGGCAGTAAGGAGCACAGGTCACTGGTTGCATTGGGAGATCATTCTGAAGGCCCCACCTTCTCCAGTACAGGGACTCAACTGTGAGGCTGCACCTGACCCTGACACAGTGCAAGGGCTGGGAGTGACCCAGAAACACCTCAGGGCCCTGCCCTTCTATGCCAGGCACACCAGGTGTGGCTGGGCAAGCTCAATCCAGCAGGATCCAAGTGTGGAGGAGCTTACTGTCGGGGGGGGGTCCAGGTGTGGGGTGAGAGGTTTCTGTATGGGGCAATCTGGATACAGGCAGCTCAGTGGGAGATCTGGATACACAGGGGCTCATTGGGGGGTTCCGGGTGCAGGAGCAATGGGACTCTGCAGGGGATCCAGGTGATTGTGGTTGAGTTCAGCGGGGGGGGGGGGGGTCTGGGTGTGAAGAGATGGGGCTTAGAGGGTGTCTGGGGGCTCAGTGAGGGGGTCTGGGTGCTGGGGCTTGATGGGGTGGGGATCCAGGTGCAGCTGGTTGGGGCTCATTGGAGTGGGGGTCTGGTCAGAGGGGTCCAGGTGTAGGAGGGATGGGCCTCTCAGGGTGCTGGTTCAATAGGCCTGCTTAACAAGGGAACCCCAGCTGCTGCCGAGGGGGGAGCCTGAAATGTGGCGTTGCTTCCCCCTGCGATTCCTCTATCCCCTTTTCTTCTTCATCCCCCTCTCCTCCCCCTGCCCTATTCCATCCCCACCACGGGCACTCACTGTTCCACAGAAAATAGTAAGGCTCCCAACACACAAAAGGAGAACACAACTGGAACTAGGACCCAGGATGCTGCATTCAGCTGCAGAATCAGGGAAGCCTGAGACCTCTGAGTTGGGCAGCTCTGTGTTTGCAGAAATGGGGGAGGAGGGAGAGCCATGGCACGTAACCCTGTGTGCCCCTCCCCATGCCTCGCCTCTGTTTGGGGGGCAATCCCTCCCAAAAACTGCACACAAGGTCCACCCCCACCCCACCCCTGGCTTCCCTGCCATTTTCTGCAGGGAAAAGCAGGAAATCTGCAGGGGGGGGGGGGCTTTTTTTTCTGTGGGCACACAGTCTCGCAGAATCCCCCCAGGAATAGAATGTGTAGAAAGTTTGCCATTCTTTTGAAAAGTTCCTGATATGCTTTAAAAGTCATCCCTCGTTAAGGATGTGGAAGTTTCTTCTGGGGAAGGAGAAGAGAAAGCACTGGATGAAAGTTCATCTTACACCTCTTCATCCTCTCCCCCAGAGACGCTGTGTTGAGGTTCTGATATCAGGATGACTTTGTTACAGCCTGACAGGTCATCTGAGGAGTCAGAATGGAATCTCGGATGAAAGCAGAAAAATGGTTGGTCGGTTTTGAATGCTGAAACCAGAGGGGCCAATACATCCAAGCCTGAAATCCATAAGGATGGTGGTTGTCCTCAAGGAAAAAAAACTTAGGTCTTGAGATAAAGCCCTGAAAGTGACATCCATAGCATAGTCCTTTTTAGTGTGACTTTTGAATCAAGATGGAGTAGGCAAGAGTGACCAAAGGTCTGGTGACTGACCCCTTCTAGTTACCTGAGAAGATGATCCTGATGAGAATGAAGAATCCTCAGAAGGAATGACAGAGACTGACAGCTGTACTGACATTTGTGAAGCAGACTGCCCATCATGTTTTTGTATAGGGGAGCCCAGTGAAATGTTTATGACTGGCATCCTGGGTTGTTCTAATGGTGATTTAGATTTAGCTGAAAAAGGACAAGAGTGCAGTAAGGAGACTGAAGCGCAGGAGTTATCCTGATGTCTGCTGCTTTTCTTAAAAAGAGTGCTGGAGAGGTTCCCAGAGCCTCACTTGTAAGAGGGGAAGGCTTGCTCAGTACTGTAACTGCCCTCTGCCCCTTATAGAATCATAGAATATCAGGGTTGGAAGGCACCTCAGGAGGTCATCTAGTCCATCCCCCTGCTCAGAAGGAAGTGCTCTCAATGCCACCAAGACTGAGCTTGCTGATGCTGTCTGAAGACTGAGGAACCAGGCTGCTGGTGTTCTGGTGCAGGAGCATCTGACCATGCTGGGGTAGGTTTAGATTGCTTCCACATTACCATGGAAGCCCACATCAAAGAAGTTTTCAGTGACCCCTTAAGATTTTGGGCTGAAGGAGAGGCAGATCCTTTTGGTACCATGCTCTTCCTGTGAGAGGATTTTCTCCCTGCCACATTCAGCAGCTCCTTTGATGCATGGAATTCTCTCCTCCTCTTTTGTTGTACCAGGGAAGATGACATCTTCCTTGTGGGAGATCTTAGAGTTGTCTTTAACTCCATGAGCAGCAGGGATTACTCACTGCTCCAACAGACAAGCCTGAGTGCACTTAAAAGAGCAGTGCCTGCTAAGGGGTATGGAGATCAGTTACCTCCCTAGTTTGGGGTGTGTTTACAGGCTGGGTCTCAGATAGTGCACCCAAGGATCCCTGAAGCTGCTGCAGTCCAGAGTCAGACTGAGGTCTTATTGATTTCTCCATGAGGAACAGGCTCGGTCTATATTCCCTAGATTTATGAGTGTGTTTTTAAAAGTCCTATAAATAGCACACTTTGATGGAAAATGAACTTCTCCTAAGCAGAGGTCATGTATACCTGTGAGAAGAACAATTCTCTGACCCGCACTGACTTAAATCCTGGTAAATGGGGATCTGGCATAAGTCTGTACTGGAACCCTATCTAAAATGCTTTTTAAAAAAAACTAGCTAACAAATGAAACTGACTATCCTCAGTCAATTTAATCTGCCAGCCTCCTATCAGGAACAGACTAACAAATGAAATTGGCTGTCTAATGTAATTAGCTAAATTAGTAACAAACAAGGAAACTCAATTACCATATACTAAGAAACACAGTAACTAGCTAAAGCGAATGCTACTCTGTTTTGACTCTCTGCCAAAGGGCAGTTAGAAGGAGCTGAGGGGGAGCAGGGATATGCTGCCCTTTATGAAAGGGGCATGCACAACCTCTGCTGGACATTGCTATTGAAGTTCCTGAACTCCTGTGCAAAGGACACAATCACACCATATATAGAAGCCACATGAACAGTAACTTGAAGTAGCTAGGAGATTTGAAACTCCTACTGTTTCCCAACTCTTACTGTTGTCTCTACAGATGTATATGTCTACATACAGTGGATGATTCTACACACTTAAGGTTGCAGTAACTCAAAACAAAAACAAGTAGATTAAAGATTAATTTCCTTGCATTCAAGTAATCCAAATATCTTTCCCCTCAACACCTCCACACAATGAGGGTCAGTGAAAAATTAGAGTAATTCTACATTTAAAATTGGCATATAAAATACAAAATTCAGTTTTTGATGAGCTGCATGTTGTTCAGCATACTGAACACAGCACTGAGTTTCAGAGCTTTCTTATTCCTCCAGCTATCACAAACCCAGAGGATGGCATGGATGTTGTGGACTCATTTAGAAAACCCAGAGCTCATTAGCACAAGTCCTGCAATGTTAAATTTAATAAAACTAACCCCAAGGGAGGTGAAAATATAATCAGATAGAAGCTCAATGCCTGTGAAAGTAAAAATAATTAAACAATGGAAAGGTTTTGATAAGGGAAGAAAGTAAAGTCCCTCTATGAAGCAGTGTGGTTTATTTTGTAATTTGACAGATAAAACCTCTTATCAATCAAAATCAATCAATCAATCTCCATTGGTGACTTGGTCAGTCAGGAAACTGCAGAATGCTGGCCTGGCTGCTTGCAAAACTGAACGCAAGATTTAAGAGCGGAGTCTACAAAGATTTATTCATGCAAGTAGTAGTCTTAGTGAAGTCCGAATAACATGTCTGAGTATGGCTTTGCATGACTGGACTCTTGGTGGCAAAGGAGGCAAAAAGTAGTATTATTTACCCGTAACTAATTCTTTGAGGTGTACATACCACCTCAGCACTTAAGGCTGCCTTTGAACTAAGCTAGTCTAAAAAGGGCACCATCTTAAAATGCATCATCCCATATGCATCAAAACATGTATGTTCCACCACTATTATTTTCTGATTTGTTAACATTCACAGTAATTTACAAGGTAAAAATCAAGTAACATGGTGGTGGTGAAAAGGTTTTTTGAAGCAGAAAGTATATTTTTGTTGTTGCAGGTAGTAACCAAAGCTAGGAGTGCTGTTTATTAACACTTAAATTTCAAAGGTCAGTTTCAATTTAAAAAAAAAATCCCATCCAGCTTCAATGCGAAGATTTTTTTTCAAGGTTCCTATGACCTACACTAGGCACAGAAGTTAGAGAGAAATTTAATTGACTACAACCATTGCAAAGTTATTATCCAGTTACAAGAGATTTCTAATCAGTACATAAAAGTCTGTATAACAAAGATGAACAAATTCTGCTCAACTCTTAAGGCAATTTGTTTTCAAATGCCTAATTACTTTTTTTTTTTTTTTTTAAATGGAGCAATGTTTCAGAGCATGCTTAACATACGAATAAGTGACCCTGTTATATATAAAAGAAACCAGTCACTGCTGGAAGCAGCTTTTTCATGCATGAGCGAAATTGTAGAGCTATCATAGCTCAGTGGTTTGAGCATTGGCCTGCTAAACCCAGGGTTGTGAGTTCAATCCTTAAGGGGGCCACTTAGGGATCTGGGGCAAAATCAGTACTTGGTCCTGCTAGTGAAGGTAGGGGGCTGGACTCGATGACCTTTCAAAGTCCCTTCCAGTTCTAGGAAATAGCCTATCTCCATTAAATATGCTGCTCACACTATAATGTATATATTAAATCTATGAATACTAAAAAGATTTTTTTTTAAATCAACAATCAATTTTCCCTGAAAGATCTTAACTTTTAAGCAGATGAGTACAAGTTTGTTAAATTGGCTGGGATAGAAAAAATATTAAAAACACCATGATTACTTTTATTTTTAAAACAAGTAAAAAAATGAGTTATTAATGTAGGGCCTGATCAGAAGGCTACGTAAATTGATAGATTCCCACTGACTTCATCGGGCTTTGTATCAGGCCTATAGAATATAGGATGGTACTTCTAACTGGAAGAAAAAGCTTTATTGAAATGATCTAAATAAAAATTCATATTGGAAAAAAGGAGACTAAGGGGGGATCTGATAGAGGTATATAAAATCATGAGTGGTGTAGAGAAAGTGTGTAAGGAAAAGTTATTTACTTGTTCCCATAATATAAGAACTATGGGCCACCAAATGAAATTAATGGGCAGCAGGTTTAAAACAAATAAAAGGAAGTTCTTCACACAGTGCACAGTCAACCAGTGGAACTCCTTGCCTGAGGAGGTTGTGAAAGGTAGGACTATAACAGGGTTTAAAAGAGACCTAGATAAATTCATGGAGGTTAAGTCCATTAATGGCTATAAGCCAGGATGGGTAAGGAATGGTGTCCCTAGCCTCTGTTTGTCAGAGGGTGGAGATGGATGGCAGGAGAGAGATCGCTTGATCATTACCTGTTAGGTTCACTCCCTCTGGGGCTCCTGGCATTGGCTACTGTCGGTAGACAGGATACTGGGCTTGATGGACCTTTGGTCTGACCCAGTATAGCCGTTCTTATGTTCTGAAGTCTTAACCCTCTCAAAAGGCCTAATCCATTAAGACTGTGCACATGTTCCCTTGAGGAACTGAACATTTGATGGAAGATCACATAAATAAAAGCCTCAAGTCTCCTCTATTCCTTCCACCTAATCAGACTCCATACTATAGGCTCCAAAGTCTAAGTCTACTTAAGCCTGAATTAACATTTAGTTACTACTTTCTCCTTACTGTATTGAACCCCTTATTTTGGAAACTAGCAGTACTAACAAGTCAAAAAGAAACTGAGTCTGAGGAGAACTAATTAAGCAAGGATTTTGAGATTCTTTCCAACTGGGCATCAGAACTGCCAAGTTGAAAAAGAAACATTGCATAAATATACAGGTGTATACTGAAATCTTTATAGCAGCTGTATATATTTCTTTTGCTCCAATGATGACAAACAGGAACCTGACTACTCTGACTGCCTGTGACAAACACAACAAAAATAAAAGAGCTACAAGTCCCCAGAAAAACTCCAATCTGAAACCTATGAGACATTTTGGAAACAAGCGAGGATGTATTGAACATAGTCTAATGTAGCTTCAATACAGTCTGGAAATCATCAAAATACAACACCAAAACCAAATTTAAGATTGATCAGAGCTGCATACTTTCAACACTACTTTATAGTACATAATGCTGGGTAGAGCCCTGCACAGACACAAATTTATATCCGCGAATGCAGATATTCATGGATATAAATCGTGATCCGTGGAACCGCAGGGCTCTCCCAGGAACCGCAGTGGCAAAAGGAGCAGAACATGGGGCCACCATTCCCAGGAACCAGCGCCCCCCATCGGCAGCTCCTCTAGCGTGGTTGTACTGCCCAGAGCCCCACCCCCGTCTCTTCCACACAGCTGTCTGTTTCTCCTGTCTGGGGGCATGCATGCCTCTTGAACACAAGAGTGTGACCAGGGACAGCTGCCAGTGAGCTGGGTGCCTGCCCCAGTAGGCAGGGCTGGGGGCGGTATAGCCACGCCGGAGGAGCAGCCAGTGTGGAGTGCTGGCTCCAGGGAGCGGCAGCCCCATGTTCTGCTCCTTTCGCCGCTGTAGTTCCCAGGAGAGTCCTGCGGTTCTGCGGATACTGATTTGCATCCGCAGATATAAATTTATATCTGCACAGGGCTCTAATCCTGGGGAATGACAAAGTATGACATGTCCAAACTGTCTTCATTCCATACAACCTGCCTCAGAAAAATCCTCCGTATCTTTTGGCCCAGAACAAGCTCAAACCAAAACCTATTCATACAATGCAGCCAAGAAAATATGAGTACTATCATTATCAGGAGGCCTTGGAGATGGATTGGCCATGTGCTTTGGATGGAAACTGATTCCATCACCAGAATAGCACTAAGATGGACATGTGAAGGCAAGCGAAAATGAGGCCACTCGAAAACAATATGGTGAAGAGCTGTGGAAGCTGAAAAACCTTCCACAGCTGGGGGACCATTGAAAGACTTGCCAGAAACAGACAGGAGTGGAGGAGCTTCGTCACTGCCCTAAACGCCAGAGGCATAATGGGTACTAACTAACTAACTAAACATATCTTCACTTGATAACTAAAAGGTCTGTTTGAAAAGTATGATGTCTTTAGAAGAGTAACTCAATCTTTTTCTTCCCCAGGACCATAAAACCACCCAGTTTCTTTCAATGTCCCATTTCAAATCCTACTATCCTGCCTTAAATATTTAGTGTCAAGAAAAGGAGTGGAACCAGACAATTAACAGGTAACACTAACTATAACATTTACCATAAAACATTAACCATATGACCATACTCACTATAAACAGGGGTCTACTTAAATCAGAGAAATCACATTTTTTTGCAGGTTGGTCACAGCATATATAGCAAGTTTTGCAGATGTGTATTGTTACCCTTACTTCTGTGCTGCTGCTGGCAGTGACCCTGCCTTTAGAGCTGTGTGCCCCGCCAGCCACTGCAGCTCTCAACTATGTCTTCAGAGCTGGGTTACTAAGCATATGCTTAAATTTTTGCATGAATGAGGCTTATGAGTGACTATCAAGTTGAATTTAGAATACTTACAAATAGGCTTTCCTGCTTCTCCCACACAAAGTTTTAGGGAAGAATGGGGACAAGACAGCTAGTTCAACTCAATGATTACTCCCAGATGTAGGTAATATTTTTTAATAGGGTTTAACTGATTTAGTTTTTGTATTACATTAAAACCACTTAAATAAAGAGACAGAAAGGTATTTTGGCTTGTAGTTTTTGTGGGAGTTTTTAAAAACTAGCATGGCTACCTCTTCAGCATTTGTCATAAACTCTGCAAATAGTGGCAGTGTAATTAATTTGTGAGAAACAGCAACTAGTTACAACCACTCATGTCTTACAACCCAGAAATCTCAAACTGTAAGATAAGTTAGATACAGATCAGTAAACAATTATACCTACCCAGAATCTCCCAATCCATGAAGAAATATGACCTAAAATTAAAAAAAAAACAAGAGTTAAAAGTAGTTGTTTCATGCCTAATTCCCTTGTTTGTTTTTTCTTTAAGGAAAGAAACAGCTGTGACACATTCATAAATTCTAAGGCCAGAAGAGACCATTATGAGTCTGATCACCTGTACAGCACAGGCCACAGAACGTCCCCAAAATAATTCCTAGAGCATATTTGTTTAGAAAAACATCCAGTCTTGATTTTTAAATGGGCAGTGACACCATGACCGTTGGTAAATTATTACAAAACCATATACTATAAAATCTGTGCACTACCAAGCGCAAACATTATTTTGGGTAAAAGTTTCTCCAAGTCCTAATAAAATCCCTCACTGCATTTTTATCCCATATTTCCTTCCCTAAAAGCATCTCCCTGCAACTTAGTTTATTAGGTTACTGCCATAATAACCAAGTTAGACCAAAGAAATCATTTTGCTTCTGTTAGTCATCTCTCTCTCCTTTTGGAGGTAAGGTTTGCTACAGATCTTGTTTGCTTGCTCCTTCTTTTCACTAAAGGGGGTGACTCCAGATATTGTCTAGCAATTAGTTATATTTAATTTCTTGCAAAACATACAATTTATTAAGAGACGACAACTAGGGACACTTGTCAGTCAAATGACATCATCAACGACCTTCATCTCATCCAACATCTGAAGTTAATTCCACTAAATGAAACATTAAAAAAAAACCCAATATAACACCGCACAGCTCGCAAGGTAAGACAGAAGGCGGCAGGGAGAGAGCCCCTAATATCATTGCACGTGGGTAGAACTTCCCCGCACCCCGCCGCAGAAGACAAGCAGGACGAGGCAGCAGCAGGGCCGTGCGGACACATCACATCGGCCGCGGCCAGGACGGTGCAGTTTGCCAGCGGATCTCCGCCGCGCTCCCGGGGCAGAAGCGAGTCAGGGGCCCGGCCCGGCTTCCCAAGGCGGACAGGGAACCGGAGCACGAGGGGCGCGCACACGGGGCCCGGGCGGTTACAGCGGGGAACAGAGACCCGCCGCTCTGCGGGGCACGGCCCGCAGGCCAGAGCGTGCACCGCGCGCGCCTCGCCCCCAGGACGGAGCCGCTCAACCCCTGCTCCCCCGGGCCGCCAGGCCCGGACTCACCGCGGCGGTTGCTTTCCTGGCGGCCGGGACGATGGCGGGGAGCGGCGCGGACATGTTGTTGCCGCACATACACTGGGCTCCGGGGCGGCCAGCGGGACACACTGGCCGGGAGGAGGGGCAGGCACCGGGCCAAGGGGAGGGGAGAGGCGTAAGGGGCGGCAGCAGGGAGCAAAACGCTGCGAATAAGAGTCGGAGGGCGGGAGGGGGGGGGTTGGGCTTGTGTCACCAACCCCTTCCCCCCTAACCCCCATGCGCAGGCACGCGCATGGAGCGGCTAAACAGCGGCCGTTAGATTGCGCGGGGCAGGCAACAGTATTCCCTTCAAGACACGCCCATCACTGCTCTCCACCCCTATTGGCTCTAAGGCGCAGAGGATCCTCCATCTCCGATTGGACTCTACTCTTGTCATTTAGTTCCCTGACGGCGGGGCGGGGAGGGGGGGGTATAATGAGGTTCATGCCAAGACGCCTGCGCAAAGGAGTTGTTCTGGTGACAGGTGCGAACTGAGTGATTCAGGGGCCTGAGAGTGACCGTCGGGGTCACTGGAGCCCGCTCTCAAGCCCTGGTCTCTGTCTAGGGAGGGAGGGGGGAGAGATTCTGAGCCTAAACAATAAAAATTCTGCAAATTTTATTTGTCAAAATAATGCAATATAATCACTTGTTTTGGTAAGTTATTTAAACTACAATACAGAAAAAAGACGCATGAACTATTCAGAATTTCCTAAACACATGAAAGTTAAGTTACAAACACTAACTAATACCCTGCATTCCAGTCCTAATCCTGGATTTTCATTTAAATTACATTACAGAACACCAAACAGCAAAAAAAAAAAAAAAAAAAAAAAAAAAAAAAAATTAAAAGTAGAATGTCATTTTAAATTGCTCAGACTTTTACACATGAAAGCATGGGCAGTGCCTGAACTGCTGCCGGGGGAGGCTAGTCCTCAGCCCCACCCCTTCCACCTGAGGCCCCACCTCTTCCACCCCATACCACCCGCTGCCGGAGCCAGGCCCCGCCTTTCATCGGAGTCCAGAGCTGCCCCTTCCCCCACGCAGCCACTGGCCTAGTCCCATAGCTAGAGCCCCTCAGCCCCAAAGGAGCACCAGGAGGGCAGGTGACGTGGCCCCAGCTCCGGAGCTTGGGAATGCAGGTGGCCCCAGCCTCCCCAGCCCAGGGGGGAAGGTGGCCACAGGCTGCAGCCTGCCCAGCTCTGGAGCACAGGAAGGCGGGTAGTGAGCAGCCCCAGCCCCAGCAGAGCATTGGGGGACTGGAGCCAGAGGACTGGAGCCGCACACAGCAAGTGGTCAAGGGAGAGGGTGCGGTCACACCTGACTGTTTGGGGAGGCAAAGCCTCCCCCAGCCTATGCAACCCCTCCACCCATGCATGAAAGTCATACAGTTTTGCTAATCATTGTCCTGGACCTGGCTGGATACTTTGGGAAGTGCTTTGTTCTGATTGTCCTGACATTTTATTGACTGCTTGGTAAATGCTTTATTTACCCTCAACATCTTTTTTTTTTTTTTTTTAATGGGTAAGTAAAAATCTAACCCCATTGTGCCACTTTGGCACAGGAAAAAAAGTGAGAAAGCGCATACATCTTCCTAGCTGATTCCCTTATTGTCATTTATAAGGCTTTACATCACTCTGGCAAACCAGAGGCCTTAAAACTTTTACAGGTTTTATGTTCCTGGGGAAATTGACTGAGAATGGGAATAGTTAACTTAACAACAGGATCATTGACAATATTACTATGCAGATAGGCTGCTACATTTCTGCCTCAGAGAATGAGATCAATTAACCATCAGCAGCAACAGTAACAAAATGTGTTTTTTCTACAAAATCTATTTTCTTTAATTTAAAAACAAACAATTTTCATTAACACAATACTGATATTTAATTAAGTGTTTCTTTAATTCTCAAGAAGTTACAGACATTTTACTAGGCAGGCAGGCTGCTACATTTCTGCTTCAGGGACAGAGCCTTCCTCCTGCATAACAAAAAGCCCTACCCTCCTCCACATCCCTGGAGCCATAGTATCAGGCGAGAGGGACAGAGTCTCTCTTGCTTGTTGGCCAGCTCAATTCCCTGATGGTGATCAACATCTCCACCACAGGCACGCATGTCCAGCCCTGCCCTCCCCTCTCCTCCCCCCGGAGTGTTTTGCATCTCTGAGGCTGCTTCAGGCACGCTGGAACTAGGGTGACCAGATAGCAAATGTGAAAAACGGGACAGGGGGTGGGGGGTAATAGGATCCCATATAAAAAAAGACCCAAATATTGGGACTGTCCCTATAAAATCAGGACATTTAGTACCCTAGCTGTAACAGATGCGCTGCCTGGGCTGGCAGGGAAGAGACGCGTGTTCCCCCCGCAAATTTCTTTTGCATTTTTCCGTGCGGAGGGCATCTGCACTATTTAAAAAAATGTGTTCTTTCCACCTGTTCAATAACAAACGGTAACTAACAAGATGTAAAATCCTAGTGAAGACAAGGCAGTATGTAATTTTCACACATTAGCAGGTTGAGATAAAGGGAGCCTAAGGTTTACTTGGACCAGCAACGTGAAAACTACAAACTGCCACGGTTTTCACTAGAATTTTACCTGGTGTTAGTTACCATATGCTAGCTAACGTAGTATGAACATACCTTTTAGCCTAATGAAGACAGGTTGGGAATCAATGTATTAAGGAATAGAAACAGACACACACTCCCTATATATCTTCAGTGCTGCTGTATTTTCCTGTTAAATGGCACATGCTGCAGAATTGTTAAGTCAATAGGTTTCCTGTGACTTGGGGTGGCTCCACACACCTTGACCTTTAAAAATGGAAAAAGTGTAGCAACTGCATTCCAAACAGGGAGCAAAGAATTGAAAAGCATATTAGTTCCATTTGATATCTCACACTCTTATTCTAAAACCTAGACATGTTTGTGTTTTGATTGTTTTGATAAAGCTCCCAGTAAACTTATTTTATTAGAATTATTTACAGCTTGTTTTAAATGATAAAAAATAACCATAGATTTGCTAAATGGGTAGATACTAAATGGTAAACAGCATGGGAAATGGAGAACTTAACAAAAAAAATCAATAAAAGCCGCAATCTTATTAAGATATTATTCAATCTATTTGTTCTCTGTAATGATATTCAGATGTCCCTTGTAGCCTTTTTGGCTGAATTAAAGAAATCCTTTGGCACAGACTCAAAAAATTAATGCTCCCTATTCCTCTTGATATCTGTTATGCCATTCAGGCTCTTTATTCTGAAATTATTAGAGCAGGGGTTCTCAAACGTCGCTGCACCGTGACTCCCTTCTGACAACAAAAATTACTTCATAATCCCAGGAGGGGGGACTGAAGCCTGAGCCCACCCGAGTCCACCGCTCCAGGTGGGAGGGTCAAAGCTCAAGCCTCACTGCATTGGGTGGGTGGGTGGGGGGGGGGCACAGCTGAAGCTCAAGGGCTTCAGTCCCAGGCAGGGGGCCTACAACCTGGGCTGAAGCCCTCGGGCTTTGGCTTCGGCCCTGGGCAGTGGGGTTTGGGCTTCAGCCCCGGGTTGCAGCAAGTCTAAGCCAGCCCCGGCGACTCCATTCAAAGGGGGTTGCGACCCTCTTTGGGGTCCTGACTCACAGTTTGAGAACCACTGTACTAGAGCATTCCAGACCATTCTGAACATTTGTACTAGCTCTGTAGAAATATGGCAAACATTACTATCAATGTGAAAGAGTTTGTTCTTTTTTCTTCTGATCAATACATTTGGAAAAAATAGTATGTGATCATGTAATTAAAGAATGTGTCATAATGCAGATGCACAGGGCTGGGGGCAAATTAATGTTGTACAGGCAGCCTTAATTCTGGCATTTCCTAACTTTGGAGTGCTTGATTCTCCAACCATAATGTTCTTTTAGCAAAGTTTGTTGTGTGTAATTTCCTAGATTTTTAAAAAGGAAACTGATTCTCCTTCACCCACCTCCCCCCAAAAATTGCATCATGTGGTATCATATTGACACCCATATGGGTCATCAGTAGTCGGGTTGAAACCTTTAGATCCACCACATAAATTTATGCCACTTGGAGCTTGTGTACTCTAGAAACACAACAGAGGCACAGCTGCAGCTGTGCTGCTGTAGCACTTCAGCGTAGACACTTGCTACAGTAACGAAAGGGGTTCTTCCGTCAGCATAGTTAATCCATCTCCTCCAGAGGCAGTAGGTAGGTCGACAGAAGAATTCTTCCATTGACCTAGCACTACCTACACTGGGGGTTAGGTTGTGTTAGCTATGTCAGCCATGTGGATTTTTCACACCCCTGAGTGATGTAGCTGGGTCAACTTAACTTTTGAGTATAGACCAGACCTTGAGCTAACTGAGTAGCTGATGTCAGCCTGTTTTCCTCTGTGTGAACCAGCATTAGAAGGGGGTGGGACACTTTTGCCAATACTTTCACAGATATTTGCTGACAACAGAGGAATGGTTAGACTCAGGAATCTTGGGATCCCTTTTAGGCTCTGGAGGGGAGTGTGCTGTAGTGGGCACAGACCTTTCTGTCCATTTCTTCCCAAGCCTGACCTCTCCCTTCTGCCCCATCCTCTCCAGTTTGTTCCTGTCCTAATCCTCACTCTGTTCCTCATCTCAGTTCCATTCTCCTCACCTAGCCAGTCCCATTCTTCACTCCTGTAGCTTCTCATTCCAGACTTTGTTTCCTTGCCCAGAAAGTCCTAGTATCATCCTTCCAGCCTCTGGGTCCCAGTTACACTCTCCTCCGCTGCTCTGCTAGCCTCTTTCCCCAGCCAGTTCCACTCTCTACCCAGCTCCCAGAGCGAGTCTCTTTGCCTAGCCATTCCCATTTCCAGCTACTTGTTCCCAATCTCCGTGTCCAACCAGTCCCAGTCTTCTTGCCCAGCCAAAGCCAGTCTCTTTGCACCCCAACTCTCAGTTTCTTTCTCCCACCACCCTGGCTGGGAGCAGCCCACAGTTGCAATTGCAGTGAAAGCCCTGCACAGATCCAGGATGGAATATGCCCAGTGTGGTCGGAATGTTTAGGGAAGTTAGCTGCTACAGTCTCTACTGAGAAAGTAGAAATTGTTATTTTTCAAAGGTAACTTTGGGCAGATTTTCACAGAGACAGCAAAAGGTGCATCCCTGACACAAAGGCCATCCCCCTGCCAAATGTCAAGCCCCCGCTCCAAACATGGGGATGCTAGAGATTTTCAAAGATAAGGTGGCCAGAATTTTTAACAGGGGCAAAACAAACATATTTTCCCCTAGATTAGTTCTCAGAAACAGATGAGCCATTTTGGCTGAAACCTCCTCCTCCCCCGCCTCCCCCAACCAAAAAAAATCTGTCTAAGGCAGATATCCAGCATGGAAAATTTCAGCCCAAATAGTTAAGTTTTGCAAAGTTCTAAGCAAGTGAAAACAGGGTCTTGTAATGGGAAGTTTGAGGTAACCTTGGCAATAGGCAGAGCTATTAGCCAGTATGTAATTTCTCAGTGGTAGCCTCTATAACAACCCCCTTATCTTCCCTCAATTAATCCTACACAGTGCTTCTCTTCTGGAAGAAAATAATTTCCAGTTGACCCATCATGCTGGCTGTAATTCTATTCTCTGGTTATAGAGTAGGCACAGTTTCATTAGGTAAAGTAAATTACATGATCAAGGAGCACAACAGCATAAGGAAAGTATTGTAATAATAATGCACAAAATTTCCATAAGAATAGTAGAACAAGGGAAAAGGGCATTCTTCTTCAAACTTCTCATTTTGGTTTCTCAATTGCCACTGCATTTGTATTGCATCAACATCCTAAACACAGTAAAGGAAAAGTAATTTTAGACATAAGCAAAACAAAGGGTATTCTTATCTGAGAAGCAGTTTGCAGACCATTCTATTTTATATCATATAGCCAATTGACTTAGACACTCCATTCCAACCTGGTAGATGATATTCTGTCCTCAATTATACATACCTTCATCACTTCCCATCTGAACTACAGCAATGCAGTATATGTGGGCATGATGCTTTCAGTTCATAGGAAATTCCAGTTACCACAAAATGCCGCAGTGCATTTCCTCAGCAACACAGGCTATTGCAAGCACATCTCTCCACTCTCTACACTGGCATCCCAAAGAATACTGAGTTAAATTCAAGATCTTGGTCTTTATCTTAAGGTGCTCAATGGCCTGGACTACAAGATTGTCTGAGCTCCAAATTGAGAACTGTGGTAGACAATATTGCTCCTCAAGGCACAATGGAATTTTCTATCATAAGGGTAAAGGGTTTTGCCGGAACAGGAGACAGAGCTTTCTAGGCCAGGGGACTCATCCAAGACTGTGGAATAAATTCCCACAAGAACTAAGGACCTCACAGCCCATCCCCTTATGCTCTAAGTGCAAGGCTCATTTTGATTACCTTTTCTTCTCCCAGCCATGGGGGTGGGAGACGGAAACTGAGAGTTGGGGGGCAACCCTCAATCTATCAGTTGCACACATAATTCTCTCCCACAGGAGACACAATGAGAAAGAACAAACTACAAGTGACAGGTGTTAATCACATGGCTTGATGCACTACTGGAAAATACTCATATGTTACAGTGATGATGGTGGTATAAGAACCTATATACAGTAGATCAGAATTATATATGTAGCATGGTACACAGAAGTGGTGAAAGGGGAATTTGGGCTCTCTTAATCTTCTCAGTGAAGTTTATTTAAATATATTGTCCTTACATATGTATTTAAAAGTGCTGCGTCCTTTATTTCACATTCCTTTCACACTTTGTATATCTTGGGGCTTTGCATCCCTGAAGTGTTCCACTGATAGAAACATCATGCACCATCCTTTTCTTGTTTGTTTACTCTTCAGTTTATTCTGTTTAACCTTATGCCACTTGTCTTTGTTTTGTACCCTATAGCTCTATATTGCATGAGTCCCTTCAGACTGTAAGTTATTTAGGGTATAGACTTGTTTGCATATACTTCAACTATTGTTCAGAGCTGGGATCACCAGAGATAATATCTGAATAATACACATACATGAAAAATATATAATATAATCATAATGGAGGGAAGTAGTGATAACCATTTTTTAGTGTGTGTATAACACCCACTTTTTTGTGTAATTGTGATTCATGGGCTTGTCTACCATGGAAAGTTTTACCAGTTATACCAGTATAATCAGTGCTTAATTGATAATGAAAGAGGTGCCGGAGCTCAAGTTGGTTGGCCAGAAAGCAGCAGCTGCTGGCTGGGCACCAAGTTCTGAAGGCAGCGCAGCCATCAGCAGAAACACAGAAGTAAAGGTGCCATTAGAGTATGATATTGCTACCCTTACTTCTGTGCTGCTGCTGGGGCTGCGCTGCCTTCAGAGCTGGATGGCCAGAGAATGGTGGCTGCTGGCCAGGAGCCAGAAGTGCCCCTGTCAGGGCTATGGGCTGCCAACCTAGAGGTGTTGACACTAAGCCCTGGCACAAATTAAGCACTGGGTATAGTTGAATAAACTTAGTTATGCAGATATAACTCCCTGTTTGGACACTCTTATTCTGGAATGAGAAAGGCTTTTTTTGGTTTCACTTTAACCCCTTCCTAAGTGACATAAACTAAACCAAAACAAGGCACTCTTATAATAAACTCATCCACATAGGGAGAGTTATAGCAGTACAACTATATCCCAGTTAGATTTACACCATAGTTTATGCTGGTAGTATAAACAAGCCCATCCTGTGTACAGCATAAGCTTATGGTGCAGGGGTGAGTTGATGTTGACATCTGTTTCGTATATTGAAGCAAATTATCATTATTGTTACTTATTATTTGTATGACAGTGGTGCCTCGGAGTCCCAGTCATGGACCAGCAACCAATTCTGTTAGGTGCTGCACAAATACAAATCAAGAAGACAGCCCTTGCACCCCAAGAGCTTACAATCCAAGTATAAGGGCAGGTCTTCACTACAGGGGGGGGTCGATTTAAGATACGCAAATTCAGCTACGCGAATAGCGTAGCTGAATTCGACGTATCAGAGCCGACTTACCCCGCTGTGAGGACGGCAGCAAAATCGACCTCCGCGGGCCGCGGCTCCCCATCGACGGCACTTACTTCTACCTACGCTGGTGGAGTAAGCGCATCAATTCGGGGATCGATTGTCGCGTCCCGACGAGACGCGCTAATTCGATCCCCGAGAGATCGAATTCTACCCACCGATTCAGGCGGGTAGTGTAGACCTAGCCTAAGACAAGAGACAACAGATGGGTACAGACAGATGGGGGAGTGCAAGGAAACAATATCTGCCAGCATGCCAGGCAGTGGGTAAACTCCGTTGGGTTCACTGTTTTATCTGTATTATCCCAGGAAACGGGTGCAGTCACAAGCCACACAATCCATGGACACGCGCTCCACTGCGCGGCGTGTAAACCGGCCACCCCGCCCCTGCTCCCCACCCACATTGTCTCACCGATCCCGCTTCCCCTCCGCCCGCTCCGTCCCCGCCCGCCTGTCCTCCCCGACACAGCCGCGTCGCGACAGTTGGGAGGGGGAAGGGGTTCCGGCTGCCGTAAAGTGACGCGCACTGCCTAGCGTCGCACGCTGCTAGCTGGTGGCGGCCGCTTTTGCCCTTGCAGGCCGCGGGCGTGCGGGAGCGGCAGCGAGCGGCCATGGCAGCCGCGTCGCGGGGCGGTGGTGGCGGGCCCAAGGCGCTGGAGCTACTCCGGGCCCTGCCCAGGGTCAGCCTGGTTAACCTGAGACCCAACCCCGGCGCCAAGAAATCGGTGAGTGTCGGGCGCAGGAGACGCGGAGCGGGCTCGGCCCGGGCCTTGCCTCTCCGATAACGAGGCTGGGCCCGCTCCCCCCCAGGTACCCGGGCTGCTGGGCGGCCTTAGCTGCTCGGCGCTGACTCCCGGTTGTTGCAGGATCCGCGCCAGCCCGGGCCGGCTCCTTAGTCCCGAGACCGACTGTCTCTTGCGTTTGCCGGCTGGTCCCGAAGCCCTTTCGGTGCTGTGGGGCCTTGGCGTTCAAAAACCACGAAGCTGGCTTAGAAAATTATGCCGCCTTTTGGCCTTTAGCGTTCGTGCTTTTTTGGGTCCTCTCCCCAGCGATGAGACTGTGTATTCGCCCCCGTGAAAGCTGAAATTCTCCTAGATTGGCTTGACTCCAGGCTGTAGAATGCTAACAGATAAATGTTAAAGATGCTAAAGACTCCTGCTGGTACAGCTTCACGCCCCTGACCAATATAGTTATGCCAACAGAGGTCTGTAATGTAGATGTAATCATCTGTCTCAGTTTGAGAAAATTGCCCACTTGAAACTGCATCACCAGTTGCAGGACTCTTTGTTGCATCACCAGTGCAAACTCTTAATGTAGATATTTTCCTCGACTGCAGTATGTCCATATCGAAGGGTTTGGATTGATTGAATTACCTCAATGTAGTTGCATTGGTGCAGATTTTTGAAACCGTTCCTAATGAGGCTGGGCACAAAAGCCTCAATCCTGAAATTGGATCTTTGTGGGTGAACCCCTTTGACTTTTATGGGGTTCCGCCCAGGGATCCATTTGTTTGGATCCAATTGCAGGATTTGAGTCAAGCGCTTTAAAATAAAATTTATAAGAAGAGCTGCACTATTAACTTGACTGTTCCCTCTTGTCTCCCCACCTCTTCTATTAATGCCCCTTAATTGTGTGTATGGGGGGATAACTTACCAGAAGCTAAAGTAGGAAGTGTAAAATGTTGGTAGTTCATGTCTTTGAAAATGTCAGATTCACAATTCTCAAATGGTTAGGGATCGAGGAATATGAAACAGATTTAAAGCCCCAACCCTGGAGAGTGTTCTGTGTAGGAGTCCAACTATGCAGAGTAGCTGATTTTTACAGTACCTAATGTTATGCCTTCTGAACTTATTGAATAAAATTAATGTGAAAATACCAACTGCATCATTTAATGGTGTCTTATTTAAATTGCTACTATCCTGACTACTGTTCACATTATTTAATACATTAAAATAGCCTGAATTAACTAACAGACACCAAATAAAAATAGCCAAATGTTAAAATAAAGAGGTTTTACGTGGTTCCCCGTGTAACAGATGCAAACTGAGAACACAATGAAAGGGAGTAAGAGAATGTGAAATGAATGACCAATACCTATGGTAAATGAGCTTCTATTTTATAGATAGCATTTCTGGTGTAAATAACTCCAGTATTAATAAACAGTGAACAGCAAGTCAGTGACACAAGGGAAAATAAGGTTTAAAATGAGTGACATTCCTTCTTATGATGTGCAGTTAATCAGATTATTCTGTGAAGTATCGGGTAATTATTCTTTTACACTATATATAAAAACCTTGCTTTTAAAATCATTCTACAAAGTCAATCAGGGCATGTCTGTACAACAAGCCAGTTCATGGCAAGCTGTGGGGTAAGTGTACAGCCCTCCACCCTTCTGTGCACTAACTGTCTTTGTAGAACCTGCTGCTGCACACTAGAAGTTCCTTCACCCAAACAGCAGTGAAAACTACAAACTCTTGAATCAGTCTGATTCCGTCCAGTCACATTCATGCTAATAAATATATACAAAATTATTTTCTTTTCTTTAACCTCTTATTTTATTGTGAGATGGAATCTTCTCCTGCTCAACTTCCAAATAGAATCCTCACTGAGGCTTGGTCTACGCTACAGAGTTAGGTGTACAAGGCAGGATGAAATTGACAAGAAAACCAGCTCCCCAGCTGGGCTGCTGCTGGGTCTCCACTCCAAGCGAGGCTGTCGCCTGGGTTCCCTGCTGCACCCTCAGGGTCCTGGCTCCCCACCCTCCTCCGGGAGAATGGTAGCCAACCAGACTCCGGGCGTGGATCACCCTGCTGGAGGCGAGAAGTCCTGGGTGGTTGTCCCCTCCCTTCCCAGAGGGGAGTTGTGCAAAGCTGAGAGCCCCGGCTCTCATCCCCCCCACACTATCCCTCTTCAGTTGGTGGAAATGGTCTTGGTGAGGACACGCACCACCGACAGGAGGAGGATAGTGTGGACGTCGGCCATTGCAGTAATTACTGCGGTGGCTTCAAGTTGACCTAACATAGGTCGATTTAAGATTGTAGTGTAGACATGACCTAAATGGGCAGGAAATCTCAGTAGTTTATCATTCAGGAGAAAATATCTGACTCTTAGACCTACAATAATACCTAATCTCTTTTTATATAGCACTTTTCATTTGTTGATTTCAAAATGCTTTGCAATCTTTTGAATGTATTTATCCTCCTAATACCTCTGAGAGGTAGGGAAGTACTATTATCCTCTTTTTACAGAGAGGGAAACTGAGACACAGAAAGGCTAAGTGATTTTCCTAAGGTCACACAGGATCTGTGGTGGAGCAAGGAATTGAAGTTGGGTCTCCCAAGTCCTAGACTAGTGCTGTAACCACTTAACCATCCTTGCTCGCTAACAACATGTTAGAGGAAAATATAGTACTAAATGGCTACACTACAGAACTTACAGCGCTGCTAGTGCAGATGCTCTAAGCTGATGGGTGAGAGCTCTTCCATCAACTTAATTACTTCAGCTCTCCCACCTACATAGTGCTATCCACACTGGCACTTTGGCTGGTGTAACTTACGTTGCTTGTGGGGTGTATGTGTGGCTTATTTATACCCCTGGATGACATAACTTATATTCTTACTTTCGCTTTGTACATATCCATGTAGACTTTCAAACCATTTGATTAGGTAACTATCTAGAATCACATTTTGTTTAATATTCTCTCCTTTAGTTAGAGAAGTAGAAATGCTTAACTTTTCTCACCAGTCTCACCCAGTTCATTGGAGAACAGTCTTATATTTCCTCAGAATGTACATTGCCAGAGTTTATGTATCCATAGTGTAATTAACTGAATTTAGGAATTATTGCTTTCAAGGAAAGAAGACGTGGCCGTGGAGGACATGGAGGTAAGAAAAGTGGTCGAGGTCATAGAGGACAAAGACAAAGAGGAAATCGCCCCCGATTGGGCTTTGAGGGTGGCCAGACTCCATTTTACTTGATTATTCCAAAATATGGGTATAATGAAGGACACAGGTAAGTTTACTTTCTAGATTTATTTCAAGTGGAATGTCATTTGCTTTTAGCTTTCTTCTGAAGTGGCAGTCAAAATCTAATTTTGTGAACACAGCCCGAACATGTGAGACAGTCTCCCCTTTCAGTTAGTCATCTGTTTTTCCCCCAAATTTCTCCACCCTCCCCCTTGTCACTTTCTGTAACTTTCAATCCACTAGTCTCCCTCACTTCTCTGCCACCTTCTGAACCGCTCTTCCCTTCATTTTTTACTCTCCATATTGATGACTCCCTAGTTACAGCCTTCTACCCTCTTTTCCACACTTGACTGCTTTGTCTGTTTCTCTCTTTCAGCTGTATCTGTCCCACCACTCCTCCTGCTCAGCTCTTGCTCTCTCTCCACCTTTATTATCTCCACTCATGCACTCACTTGCCTTAATCTGAAGCCTGTTGAAAGACTCCCAGGGACCCTCGTGGGCTTTGGATCAACCCCATTGGGTTCAACATCTCTGCAAGATCACCTGCTCTTCCTTCAGCTCTTGGCCAACCAATCCTACTTACTCACTTCCATACCTCTCATCATGGTAACTTTTTTCCATTTTAGATAAACTCAAAGGCGTATAGTGGTTCCAGGGACTTTGAGAGATCATCTAGTCAAGCCCTGTGCTGAGGCAAGATCAAGTATACCTAGATCATACTTGACAGGTGTTTGTCCAGTCTGTTCTTACATCACCTCCAGTGATGGTGATTTTACAACTTCCCTAGGAACCCTGTTTTAGTTCTTAACTATCCTTACAGTTGGAAAAGCTTTTATGAGTAGCTAACCTAAATCTCCCTTGCTACAGATTAAGCCCGTTACTTCTTGTCATACTATCAGTAGACATGGAGGACAATTGATCATCATCCTCTTTATAACAACCCTTAACGTATTTGAGAACTGTTATCTGGTACTCCCTCGTTCTTCTAGCCTCAAGACTAAACATGCCAAAGTGTTGGCTTTTTTTTTTTTTTTTTTCTTCTTCAACTTTTCCCCATAGGTTTAGATTGTCTAAATCTTTTTTCATTTTTATAGCTCTCCTCTAGGCTCTGTCCAGTTTGTTCACATCTTTCTTGAAGTGTGGCATTCAAACCTACACACACTACTGCAGGTGAGGCCACACCAGAGCCAAGTAGAACGGAACAATTACCTCACGTGTCTTACATAGTACACGCCTACTAATACACCCCAGAGTGATATTAAGCTTTTTCGCAACTGCATCTTATTGTTGGCTCATATTCAACTTGTGATTCACTCTAGCCTCCAGCAGTACTTCCACCTAGCCAGTTATTCCCCATTTTGCAGGTAATGCATTTGTTTTTTAGTTCTGAAGTACAGAACTTTGGACTTGTCTTTATTGAATTTCATTTTGTTGCTTTCAGACCAATTCTCCAACTTAACAAGGTCTTTTTGAATTCTAGTCCTGTCCTCCAAAGTGCTTGCAACCCCTCCCAGCTTTGTGTCATCTGAAGATTTTATAAACATACTCTCCACTCCATTGTCCAAGTCATTAGTTAAAATATCGAACAGTACTTGACCCAGGACAGACCCTGTGAGACCCACTAGATACACACCCCCACTTTCTCCCAGTTTCACAGTGAACTGTTGATAACTACTCTTTGAGTACAGTCTTGCAACCACTTGCACCCACCTTATTGTAACTTAATCTACACCACATTTCCTTAATTTGCTTATAAGAATGTCATGTGAGACTGTATCAAAAGCTTTACTGAAATCTAGATAAATCACATCTGTAGCTTCCTCCCTATCTGATATGCCAGTAACCCTCTCAAAGAAGGAAATTTGGTTGGTTTGGCATGGTTTGTTCTTAAAAGATCCCTGATGGCTATTATTTATAACACTGTTATCCTGTAGGTACCCATACATTGTTTAATAATTGATTCCAGTATCTTTCCAGGTATCAAAGTTAGGCTGACTGATCTATAATTCCCCAGCTCCTCTTTTTTTATTCTCTCCTTTTTTTAAAGATATGTACTATGTTTGCCCTGTTCAAGCCCTCGGGGACCTCATCTCAAAGATAATTGGTAATGGTTCTGAGGTTCCTTCAGTTAGTTCCTTAAGTACTGAGGATGAATTTCATCAGGCCCTGCTGACTTGAATACATCTAATTTACCTAAACATTCTTTAACGTATTCTTTATCTGCTTTAGCTTGTCCTCCTTCCCTGTTGTTAATATTGTGTTGAGTATCTGATCACCATTGACCTTTTCAGTGAAGACTGAAGCAAAATAGGCATTAAACTCCTCAGCCTTCTTGATGTCCTCTGTTGTTAGCTCTCCTTGCCTGTTAAGTAGTGGACCTACTCCTTCCTTTGTGTTTGTCTTGCTCCTAATGAATTGATAAAACTTTTTATTGCCTTTTATGTCCTTGGCTTGGTGTAACTCACTTTGTGTTTTGGGCTATGTCTACATTAGCACTTCTGTCAATAAAATTTCTGTCGGTCAGTAGTGTGGAAAAAAACACCCCCCGGTCAACATAAGTTTCGTTAACAAAAGCACCAGTGTGGACAGCACTATGTCAGCGAGAGACACTCTCCTGCTGACAAAGGCCTTGGCTACACTTGCGAGTTACAGCGCAATAAAGCATCCCCGGGCGCTCTAGCTCACTCCTCGCTCACACTGGCAAGGCACGTAGAGCGCTCTGACTCCGCAGGTGTTGCGTGAACGAGGTGTTGCGTTACTGCACTGTGATCAGCCTCCGGAAATGTCCCATAATCCCCTTAATCAAGTGGCCACTCTTGTCATTGTTATGAAATCGGCTGCAGGAATGCGGAAATGCCCTTTCAAAGCTCCGTTTCGGAGAAGCCGGCTGCTTATCAGCTCCGAGAAAAAGCAAACATTTACGCTTTGCTTTGGGGGGGGGGGATCTGAACTTACAAAACAGCATGCTGACACACTCTTAGCACCCCAAAACCCCACTCTCTCTCCCCCCACATACACACAACACACTCCTTGCCACACTCCACCCCACCCCCCCACTAAACTAGGAGGCGTGGTAGATACACTAGAGGGTAGGGATCGGATACAGAGGGACCTAGACAAATTAGAAGATTGGGCCGAAAAAAACCTGATGAGGTTCAACAAGGACAAGTGCAGAGTCCTGCACTTAGGACGGAAGAATCCCATGCACTGCTACAGACTAGGGACCGAATGGCTAGGTAGCAGTTCTGCAGAAAAGGACCTAGGGGTCACAGTGGACGAGAAGCTGGATATGAGTCAACAGTGTGCTCTTGTTGCCAAGAAGGCTAACGGCATTTTGGGCTGTATAAGTAGGGGCATTGCCAGCAGATCGAGGGACGTGATCGTTCCCCTTTATTCGACATTGGTGAGGCCTCATCTGGAATACTGTGTCCAGTTTTGGGCCCCACACTACAAGAAGGATGTGGAAAAATTGGAAAGAATCCAGCGGAGGGCAACAAAAATGATTAGGGGTCTGGAGCACATGACTTATGAGGAGAGGCTGAGGGAACTGGGATTGTTTAGTCTCCAGAAGAGAAGAATGAGGGGGGGATTTGATAGCAGCCTTCAACTACCTGAAGGGGGGTTCCAAAGAGGATGGAGCTCGGCTGTTCTCAGTGGTGGCAGACGACAGAACAAGGAGCAATGGTCTCAAGTTGCAGTGGGGGAGGTCCAGGTTGGATATCAGGAAAAACTATTTCACTAGGAGGGTGGTGAAACACTGGAATGCGTTACCTAGGGAGGTGGTGGAGTCTCCTTCCTTGGAGGTTTTTAAGGCCCGGCTTGACAAAGCCCTGGCTGGGATGATTTAGCTGGGAATTGGTCCTGCTTTGAGCAGGGGGTTGGACTAGATGACCTCTTGAGGTCCCTTCCAACTCTGATATTCTGTGATTCTATGATTCTATGATTTGAAAAGCACGTTGCAGTCACTTGCATGCTGGGATAGCTGCCCATAATGCACTGCTCCCAATGCTGCTGCAAGTGCCACAAATGGGGCCATGCCAGTGTGCTTGAAGCTGTCAGTGTGGACAGACTGCAGCGCTTTCCCTACTGCGCTCTACGAAGGTGGGTTTAACTCTCAGCACTCTACATCTGAAAGTGTAGCCATGCCCATAGCTACCCCTGCTCATAGGAGGGTGGTTTAATTGGGGGGGAAGGGATAGCTCAAGTGGTTTGAGCATTGGCCTGCTAAACCCAGGGTTGTGAGTTCAGTTCTTGAGGGGGATATTTAGTGATCTGGGGCAAAAATCTGTCAGGGACAGCACTCGGTCCTGCTGTGAAGGCAGGGGACTGGACTCAATGACCTTTCAAGGTCCCTTCCAGTTCTATGAAATCGGTATATCTCCATATTAAATTATGCTGACAGGAAAGCTCTCTCCTGTTGACAGAGTAGCTTCATGGGAAACCTTGCAGTGGCATAGCTTCAGATGTGCTGCTGAAAGGTCTGTAGTGTAGACATAGCCTTAATCTTTCTGATTTTGTCCGTTCACACTTGCACTATTCTTTTTTACTCATCCTTAGCAATGTTCAAAACCGTTGTCCTTGTCGACTTCTGCGCCCTTATGACTGCCCATAGTCTTGCTAACTTCCTTAACAGCAAAATTCACTGGATTCAGCTGAAGTATCGTACTCCATACTTTTTTCATTTCATCTTGCACCCTATGCTCTGCTTATGCATCCTGCTTTGCTTCCTTCTCCCATTGGAATTTGTGTGCTTTTTCCATGACTGTCCTTGCTTTTGGAACACCCTTCCTCTTCCAGTGGGGCAATTGTCCTCAAACTCTACAGATACTTTCTCATAATCCACTTCTGTCAGTCATTGATCTACACATCACTGCTATTTTTTGCCTTACTTTATTGCTCCAATTAAAAATAAATCAGAACTTACAGGTTTCATGTGCAACATGAAACCCATGTTTCTCCTTGTCTGTCTTCATTTCTTGTGTAATTTAGTGTGCACGCTGTTTGGGTCCATGACTTTCTTTTAATTCTGTAAATGCAAATTTATGGCACTAATATTCGTAACAGTGGCAAACATATACCACAGTTTTAGCCATTAAGGGCCATGTGATATATTGCATGTGTTTAACTCCTTCACCCTTGAGCTGTTTCTAATCTATGCTTGTGTATAAAGTCTTACTAAATATGTAGTTTGATTTTTATTTTTTTTTTATTTTTTTAATGGTATTAATACTGACTTTGGTGAATATTCATGTGTATGTTTCTATTCTGTGGAATGAAGTATAGGTAGCAGATTTGTTTTCATTACTAAAGGTTTTCTGTGCATATGCCTAATAATTAAGTGAATTTAATATGTGGTTAGTAGTGACATTTGATTAGTATTATGAAAACTTTTTTTAAGCAAGTTGCTTTCTTAATCTTTATTTCCAAATAGTCATCTCCCTCCCCTTAACTTACCTTACCATGAAAGTGGATGAGCAGCACTTTCCACAGGTGGTTAGACAGGGACTTCCTGAATCAGCAATCCAAAATAGGGAATGCTGAAGAACATCTAAAAACTAGGAGTTTCTCATTAATGTTAAATGTATTTAGTAAACGGCCTTTTTAATGAAAAATTATCCAATCTTCTACAGTGACAGAAGTTTAACAGTAACTTGTGTTGTACAGTAAAACAATAGCAAAGTAAATTAGCAATGTGGTAAAAGAGTCTGTTGCTGTTGTTCCAAGAAACATATCCTGTACTTAGAAATATAATTTTTGCCAAAATACAGGTAAATGGTCTCTTTGTAGCTTGTGGTTAACATACATTTACCTTATCTGTGAATATTCTTTAACCAAAAGGTATTTTGTAATCTTGTGTAAATGTTGCTATTTGCTTTAATCCAAGCCCAAACTATTGGAAAATGTCTTTCCAGTTTATTCTTACATGATAACAAAGACCAAACACAGTTAAGTGTTTGTATGTGTTTATGGGTGATATACTTACTGTGCATATGTAATCAAACAAAATTTCCATCCCATATTTACAGTATTCTTCCTATTCTTAATCTCTGTCTCGGTCCCCTTGTATAAAAACGAGTGAAAATACTTCCAGGGTTTGAAAAATGTATGCCGGTTAGCGGAAGTCACAGCCTACCAGCCATAGTGAAAAATATTTGTGCCACTATACTGCCTGTAGGTTACAGGAATAAGAGTTGTATATTTTAAATACTTTGCTTCATTTAATTGTAATACTGAGCTTTCTATTTCATTTGGTTGTTAGAAATATAACTCTCTACTATGACTGATCAAATAGCCAAAATCTTGAATATATTATTTAATAAATTTCCCAGGTATTTAAATACATCCATTACAGTATCTGACTAATTATACAACTCACTGGATAACAGAGACAAGTATTTGAATAAACTATTTGAAAACTTGATTTTTCACCTGTGATTCAGCCAGCCTGCTTATACTTTCTTTCCCTTTTAGCCCCATTCCTTTTTTTAAGCTGATGGCTCTTGGCTGCAATCTTTCTGCTCCCCTTGAGTGTGTGGGGGAGTAGATTTGGCAAGCTGGTCAGTTGATTAGTTGTATAATATCAGTGGTCTGATTAGCTGACTACCTATTATTTGACTTGTCAAATATTCCAGCAAGAATGCCCTGATGTAGTGGCTGGCCTGCTTTTTTGATTGTGTCATGGTGTGTCAACTTTTTTGAATGTCATTACAGTGTGCTTCACATTTTTCTGAATAAAAATAACTGAGTTAAGTAACTTGTTTGTTTGTTTGTTTTTTTGCAATTAGGCATATGTATTTATCTAAGGCTAAGCTTATTGGAGACCATAAAGTCTTACTCCTTTGTTACTGTTATGGTAAATTAGTGTTTTAAAATATTTGACCATTTTTGATATTATTTGACCAATCAAATGCCCAACCATATGGGGGAGTGGATATTTACTCAATATTTCCTTACCTTGCAGGGGGATATGAGGGATAAATCATTAATATTTGTGAGGTGCTTGCTTACAATAAGCCCAATAGAAAAGCAATTAAATAAAAATTGTCAACTAGACATAAGCCGAGAAAGAGCTCACATTGGAGTAGAATACTGAGGATTCTTTGCATATGCTTCTATGTCATGGAGTCGGATTCTCATGTGTCAACAAGGCGGCTGAGTTAGACTCATAGGAGAAGTGGTTGTCGAAAATCTTCTTGACTTGCCAAAGAGCATTCAAACTTTCTGATTTCCTCTTCAGAATAACACTTAGCCTCTCCCTCTAGAACCCAGACCATCTGTGCAAATTAAGCTGACCAGCTGCTGGGGATGTTACTTTGATGTGAATTGAACCCAGTGATAGCCAGTAATAGTGTTGGTTTCCTATTTTATAAAACGGGAATAAAATGTACTTATGGATGGGCCTATTTTTAAACAAAATTACTTGGAACATTTAGGAAAGGGTGGAAAACAAAAAAGTATTGTATCATTCATTTGTCTCTTAATCCACTAAACCTGGAAGCTTGTTTCACTCTGCTAACTAAACTGAATTTCAGCTTCATATTTTGAAATCCTAAACTTCTTTGCTCTTCTTTGCCTTTTCTCCAGCCACAGGCGCCAATATCACCCCCTCAGTCTTCAAAAGCTGCAATACCTTATTGACTTGGGTAGAGTGGACCCCACTCAACCGATCGATTTAACCCAGCTCACCAATGCCAGAGGTGTGACAGTACAGCCACTCAAAAGGGATTATGGTGTCCAACTAGTGGAGAAGGTATGTCTGAAATACATTATTAGTCTACTGGTAGTGGAAAGCCTCCTTTTTTTTTTTTTTTTTTTTTTTTTTTTTTTTGGTTTGGTTTGGTTTCCCCTCTCTCTTGGAAGCGTGACTACTTTTCTAAGCCACAGTTTTGTTTCCAAATGCTAATGCTAAATCCACTAGAGGGCACTATTTATTCATGAAAAGCTGGACAGTGTGTTATGATTTGCAAGATGTTATTTTTTCACTTGGAAGAGAGTTAACATTGTTAAATCATGTAATGGAATATTGTAGAATTGTGACCCAACTTAGTTTTTGTATTTCATATTTGATACTCTGTAGAGATGGCTAAATATAGCTACCAAAATATTCCATTTACGTTTAACTAAACTATGCACATGCTGTAACTTGCAGGGTGCCGATAACTTTTCAGCAAAAGTAAATATTGAAGTACAGATGGCATCTGAGCTAGCCATTGCTGCAATTGAAAAAAATGGTGGTGTTATTACGACAGGCTTCTATGATCCACGGAGTTTGGGTAAGAATTCCCCTTCATCTCCCCACTTCTTTTCTTTGATGGAATGGAGTTGTTTTTTTTTAAATCTAAATCCTAAATGTAGACTGCATTGGAAAGAGTCAATCATTCGTTCTTTTTGAAGATCCAGTAGGAGCTCTGTTAAATCAGTGCAGCTGAGAATCTGCTACTCAATTAACCTCCCTCAAAAGCAGTACTTGCTCATTTTTCCATTATTTACTCTTGGCTTATCAGCCCTACCCAGTCAATGATGCTATATAAATTATTCTGTGTAGGGGAAAAACTACATTTAAGGAGTTTGCAGATTTGGGGTGCAAGGTTGCTTTTAGGTGGGGGTTGGGAGGAACATGTTAAACTAGCTGAGTGCTGCAGGTTTGTTTATTTGTTTATTTTTACAATTGTATCTGATGACCATTATGTCCATATTAGATGTAGGGAAAATATTGACAGTGAAAGTTGAAGTGCTTGAAATAAAAATATATATTATATATAATTTTACATTCATAACAAAATGCGAAAGTGGGCTTATATTCCTGGGACTCCTCTTCTAGGAATACAATCCATTTGGGGAGTTGGGGGGCAAAAGAGCCAATTTTAAAGCAAAATACGGATTTGAAATGTATTTTTTTAAATTGTGGAAGTGATTTGTTTTGGGTTTTTTTTAAATCAAAATTTGAGGAGCATGGAATCACCTTAAACAAAATAGCTATCACTTTTTTACAAAGTTTCAGTGAAGAGTGTGGTTTCTGCTTGGCTTGAGTCTGTACATGTGAATGTTGGGCAAGATACAATCTACCGTATTAATGGTGGTTGCATGCATGAACTGGAGGCCAAACGTGATCCTTATTGAGTGAATTGTATTACGTTGGTCTTGTCCATTTTTCTAGACCAACCGAAGAAACCCAGAACACTTTAGTTAATAAATAAATGGTGGACTGTAGCCATCCCTGGGGATGTTCCCAATAAACTGTTCGTTTGGCATTTGTAAAGAGAAATTCTTATTAGGGCAGTACATTAGAGAGAGTTCTCCATAAGCTGAAAATAAACAGCCCTGGTATATGCAGTGGTGGTGTAGCTATGTCGGTCCCAGGATATTAGAAAGACAAGGTGGGGAGGTAATAGCTTTTATTGGACCAACTTCTGATGATCATCCACCATGTCTCTCTAGCCCTGATATAACAGTCCTAACCTACAAGCAAGGCCTTTAAGTACATGGTAATCTTACAGTTTACATTACTGTACCATATCTTTCTTTCTTTCCAAACCAGGCATGCTATACAGTAACTCCTCACTTAAAGTCGTCCCGGTTAACGTTGTTATGTTGCTGATCAATTAGGGAACATGCTCATTTAAAGTTGTGTAATGCTCCCTTCTAATGTCGTTTGGCAGCCGCCTGCTTTGTCCACTGCTTGCAGGAAGAGCAGCCGGTTGCAGCGAGCTGGTGGGGGTTTGGAACCATGGTGGACCAGCAGCCCCCCTATCAGCTCCCCGCTCCCCTAAGTTCCGTGTTCTGCAGCTGCCCAGCAGGCTGTCAAGCAGCAGTTCAGCTGTCCCTTCCCCCACTGCCATGTGCTGCTCCTGCCCTCTTCCTTGGAGCTGCTCCCAGAGATTCCTGCTTGTTGTGCAGGAGGGGAATGGGGGGGCTGATGTCAGCGTGTCCCCCTCCCCCTGCTCCTGCACCCCGCTTACCCCTTCTCCATATAGAGCAGGGAGGGGACATGGATAGCAGCAGTTGCTATCTCAACTTCCTGATCCACTTAAAAAGACAATGCATTTAAGAGTGGGTCAGCTTACTTAAAGGGGCAGTGTGCATATCTCTCTCTCTCTCTCTCTCTCCCACACACAAGGTGTGTGTCTGTCTGTGTCTGCTATGCTGTCTCCCCTCCCTCGTGTTCAAGCTGCCTTGTGTGAGAGGCTACATTAACAACAATGTGTTAACTAACCCTTGAGGGCTCAGCCAAATGCTAGTTCTTCATATAGCAGCAAGGCATTCCCTGGGAAATATCCCTCCCTCTTCCACCCTCTAACTTCACCACCTCAAACAAGCTTCACAATCATCATAGCTGTGAACAGTATTAAATTGTTTGTTTAAAACGTATACTGTGTGTATATCTATATAATATATAGCTTTTAGTATGGTGAAAAAAAATTCCCTGGAACCTAACCCCCCCCCATTTACATTAATTCTTATGGGGAAATTGGATTTGCTTAACATGGTTTTGCTTAAAGTCGCATTTTTCAGGAACATAACTACAACGTTAAGTGAGGCGTTACTGTACATATTTAAAACATTTTTTCTTAAAACTGAGGTTCATGCAGATGGTTATAAATCAGTATTTCCTCTTAAACAATATTTTTACTGATTCATTTGGTTTATTGCATTTGTACAACTTAATTGATGTCTGGTATCCCAGAACAAGAAAATATGGAGAGATTTGTCTCTAGTTTTCCTCCTTTCCTCTGCATGAGTTTGTGGCAGGTAAATAATCTAGCAAGAGACTTCAGGCATATGGTGTACTTGTCTTTTGAGGAAAGGAGGCATCATCTAATTTTTTTGAACCTTGATTATGAAGTACTATTACCTAATTCTTTCTTTCTCTCCTTTGCTTGCCTGTAGAGATTTTGTGCAAGCCAATACCTTTCTTTCTGCGTGGCCAGCCTATTCCAAAGCGAATGCTTCCACCTGAAGATCTGGTTCGTTACTACACAGATGCCAAGAATCGTGGGTATCTAGCCAATCCATCAAATATTCCAGAAGCCAGGCTTGAACTCGCCAAGAAATATGGTTATGTTTTGCCAGACATAAGTAAAGATGAACTTTTCCAAATGCTAAGCACACGTAAGGACCCTAGACAGATTTTCTTTGGTCTTGCTCCAGGTTGGGTGGTAAACATGAGTGAAAAGAAAATCCTGAAACCAACAGACGAGAGGTTGCTAAGATACTACAGCTCATGAATTCTGAGACAACTGCAGATGTACAGGAAACATCTGGATATGAAATAATGGATTAGAAGTGAGGTTTGTTTTTTAAAACACATTCTTATTGTACTAGTCAAAACATTAATATACATTTGTGACTGTGTAATGCTACAGGTACATCTCTTTTCTATATTGAGTCATAATACCGTGTAGTGAAGAGAATAGTCTTTCAAGAATAAAATACACATTTTTCTCTTGCTGTCATTTGCCATTTGTTTCGTTGATTACAAATATTCTGATGCTGATCTTATTCTAGAGAATGCTAGCCAAAGGAATTGGTTGTACCAATAACTTTAGCTTTCACTTATTCCTCAAGCCCAATTTTTAACCTTGACTTTCAACTAACATTTTAAGGCTTCTAAAAAAAAAAAAGTAGCGAAATGCATCTTGCTGTAAAGACATTTCAGAATTCTTAGTGTTTTAATCAGTGTGTTATACAAAACTGAATCCTTAACACCTTTGTGAGAAAGATCAGTATTCTTCCCATTGTACAGCTAGTGTTTCTGAAGCACTGAGAGATTAACTAACTTTCCCAAGGCCATAGTGGTGACGTAATTGGTCATTGGCAGATATGGGATTAGAACATGAGCTATTGACTATTGATTTAATCAGATATGTAAAACCAGTTTAGACGCACATTTGTGTCTAATCAGGATTTTCTGAATTGAACTAAAATACTATAAATAGAAAATCCAGGCACAAGTAAAAATATATACAAAAAACAATATCAGCAAATGTTGCTATTATAGCCGTTGACTGTAGATCAGCTGCATATGTATTAAAATTAAGAGTCTAAGGATAGGAAGGATGGTATAGCAGATGGGACACTGAAGTGGGGCTCCATTTCTAGCTCAGCCACAAACATAATATACAACTCTGGGCAAACCAATTAATCTGCCCTGTGCCGCAATTCCCCATATCTAAAATGGGAATAATTCTTCCCCATTTCCCAAGGGTAGTGTTAGAATAAACACCCGTAATGATTGTGAGACACTTGGATACTAGGGTGATGAGGGCCATAAGGACCTAAAATAGAAGAGCGAGAGATGGTATCGGAAGTTGAAGAAATTCAAGTGTTGAACAGATAGCATGAAATATTTGTCTTCCTGCTTTGTTCTGAAGATGCCCTATTTCACTTAGTGATTTTTACATCCCCCCAACATTAGGTAGCTGAAAATTATAATTAAAACTGATGCTAATTAGCTAGTTAAGAAACGGAATTTTTATCCGATGGGGAAACCCATATTTTATCACTCTCTTGTCCTGAATTGGGACGACAAAGACTGTTGGATATCTCTGCAGAGACGAAAAGGAAACATGCCAGAAAGAAAGTCCGGAAGACCAAGAGACAGGGGTGCTGGAACAATTTTTATAGTGGGGGTGCTGAGAGCCATTGAACCAAACTGTAAACTCTGTATGTGATGGAAACAACTTCAAGCCAGGGGGTGTGGTAGCACCCCTAGTTCCAGCACCTATGCCAAGAGCTATATGAACAACATCCCTCTTTCCCAATCTAATTTTCTGTATAGAAATCCTCAGTATAGTCTCCTTTAGCTATCAAACCATCCCTTATCCTAGGACAAGCTTCTGATTGCCAAAACCCTCCTTTGCTCCCCCAGTCCAATCCCATAGGTTCCAAGCCCCCTGCTGTATGCTTTAGAAAATGTTCTTTTCTCACCTTCCTCTTCTCCGCTCCCCCACCCCCATCCCCTTTTTTTCAGAGTGGAGAGCTGGATGAAACTTGGTGTTTGTTTATCAATCCAGCTTTTTGGGCTGCTCAATTAATAGGATCAGGTCGAGTCACAAACTAAATGAGAGAAACCTTTTTCACGCTTCCCCCCACTCCCAGTGAAATCTCACTGATTTTGACAAAATCTCTGGTGGAATCAAGTTGACATTACCAAACTAACCTGCAAGTTTCCATTGTCGCTGCTCAATGTGCACTAGATGCTAAGAAATAACTGATTGCCCCCACCCCCAGTTTGCAGTTTGTTAAAAGAAGCTGGAATATTCCAAAACACTGATGTAAAACTGGAACATGAATAGCAGGAATTGGGTCTCAATGCCGTTAAAGTGAGCATTTTTATAAGGTGCACAACTTTTTTGGCATGTTCTTTAAAAGTAATCCCTTGTTCCAAAAAACATAGCTTCTGGTGTTAACTTGAATGCGGAGTAAATAAATTTCTCATTTGAGAGGTATCCTGTTCTGCATCCTGATGATTGTTGGTTTGGAAACTTAAATGACAAGTGACACCTTTTTTATTGTTTCTACAATACTAGTTGCTCCATTTTTGGGGAGGGAAGGCACAACGGGGAGAGAATATTTATTGCCTTCCCTTATTTGTGCCATAATGTTTCTGTTTTTATGAATCAATTCACAATTGTACTTTGTGGAGGTGGTGGTACTCAACAGGAAAGCTACTTAACTGGAAACAAAGAAGGAAGTTAGTCATTTTAGGGAAGACCAGTGTTTATGTATCATTGTGTATTTTAAAAGTGACTTTATTTTAACTTTTAGCTTTTTGTAATAAGATTAACAAGATGTTCCTGGTAAGTGATTTATTTTATTTTTATTTTTTAACTCACTGTCTGATATAGACACATGTACTTCAATTGTAGCAGATTTTTAAATGGCCTTCAGGTGAAGGGGTAACTCGGATAAAATGATAACAGGGAAAGAATGAAAACAGGAAACAGATGTCTGGTGACGTATAGTGATTGGATAGCACTTATTCAGTGAACATCGTCTTAGTCACAAGGCAGCTGTATCCTGGTCTTGATATTATAATGCTGCAAATACCTTGGAGCCAAAACAGCCACGTTCCACAAAATCCGGTCATTCTAACTTATAAAGGTGATCTTCTATCCACTTACACTTGGAGGGGGCAGAGAAGGCTGTAAATTGCCTTATTTAAAATATGCTCTGCTTGTCTTTTTCTGTTTTCAGTAGCTAGTATTTAATAGCAGTGGTTCCTATTTTATTTACTAACTAAAGAGTGACAAGGCTATAAAAGAATTCCCGTTTGTAATTTTATCTCATCAGAAGCACAAGTCTCCTGGCAACATAGTATAGACTTATCAAAAGCACAAGTGAGTTATCAACAAATAAATAAATCCGTAACAAACTGCTCTGCAATGGAATGTCTTCAATATGCTGATCAAGTTCTCTTGCACGTGGAGAAAACCAGCATTGGCATGTATGGCCATTATGTTTACTTATGTTAAGAATGTGCACATGTTTTTACATTCATAAGATAAATGATTGCATTGGGTTTCCTGTTTTGTTAGGCTTTTTCATATGCAACAATGTTTTGCATGGCAAGTGTATTGACTCTGCCTTAACAGGAAAGGCATTTATCAGGTAGCCCCAGAATAAAACAATTTCATTTGTGCCATGAAGTGTTGAGGGTAACATTTTATTCCTGTATACTTCCTTGAAAAAGCTAGTCTCTGACAAAATACTGAAATCAAAATGACTTCTGTACAATTATGTACTCACTTTCCACTTCTGAAACATCTGGCTCTTGTGAGATAAGATGGACTTCACTTTGTTGTTAACATTAGTCAATTAGTACTATACCTACTGTGGACTTTAAGTGAAGCTGTAACTCAAATGTGCCTCTTCCTCTTTTGTGCATTTGTACAGTTAAGATAATTGCTTCAGACTAAGAAGGGTGTTTACGAGGCTTTATTGGTTTGATTGCTCAGTCCTTATGTTTTGCAACAAAAAATTCAATTGGCATGCAGTGCTTTTAAGAAGTGGGTATAGATGTGTAAACGAATAGATTAATCCTGAATCTTCACTGGCCATATGCCAATATTGTCAATTGATATTCGAGCTACAGGAAGTTATACAAAAGTGATCAGTTAAGATCGTAATTTCCCATTGCTTCTTAATTTTCTTTGCTATAGTTAAAACTTAAATATGCAAAATTATAGATCAAAGAAAGTGCTAATGCAAAGTGAAGTCTGAACTATCAAGTGCTCAAAAATTGGGGTATCTCATATATTAAGGTTGTCCCCGCAATGTTAAATTGGAGATGTTATGCATCCTGTATGTATCGGACATTTAACAGCATTAATATATTAAACATTTGCAGTTAAGAAAAAACAAAGTGCTGTGTGTTAAATGGCTAACCTTTGTGTTCCAGACCCAGCTTTAGCATTTGTCCCAAGGTTGAAATATCACTTAATATTGCATTAATACTAATCTCTCATTTTAATTTACCCTGTTGTGTTTTATATAGAGCTATATTCTTTACACAATTCCTTGATCCTTGCCCAGTGTTAAAGGTTTCTTGCCCCAGTTGCTGTCTTCCATGGAGACTCTAAACTTTCTAAACTCCTTTAGCTCCTGGCGCTAGTGCACAAGTTCCAGCTATTCATAGATAAATATATGGTTATATTTTTTGTGACTGAGTTGTTTGGGGTGGGTTCTGTATTGCTGTTAAGTCTTCTAGTTATTATTATTCTTGTGGATTTCAGGGTGCATGCTGACATCTGCTTGGGTAATGGAATCACAGGGTAATGGGCTTTGGGTTTACTGAGGATCAAGGGGAGCTCTAGAGGGGTGATCATAAGACTTGACATGATCATTTTTGCATCTGGCTTGTATAGTTAAGGTTCAGCCAAGATTTCTGTTTAAAAGTTGACCTTCGTAAGTCTTCCAAAACTGACATGCTTGGTTGTAATTTTGTATGCCTGAAGAGGTTGTGTGGGATAAGGTTAGTGACCCAAATTTCAAAGGAATCATTTGAGCTAGATGTTGCAGAGATATAAGCAAAGGCTGATTAAGATTTATTGGTGGTCCGAGCACAAATAACATTTGGGTGCTCACAGCCAGGGTGCCTAGGGGTACCATAACTGGGGAGTCAAGGGGCACATGGCCCCCCACTTTTTAACATGGGTATAGTAGCTTTGGGCAGGCCTGGGCATAATTTGGATAGGGTGGGGGAGGCGTTTTCCCCCCCAAACTACAGGCCTTGGGCCAGAGGCAACAGGAGGAGCAGTGCTGCACGTGGTTGCTGCCTCAGGCAGGTTACCGGGAACAGGAGGGACCCAGTGCGAACAGCCTGGCAGCGGGAACCAGGTGCAGGCATTGAGTGAGCCTGGGTGGAGTGGGGCAGCTGCTGAGGCCAGGCCAGTAGCAGCGGGAGCTACTCCGGAGGAGTCTTTCCTGCCTGGCTCCTCGCTGCTTATGAACTTCCTGGGGCTCCCCACAGCCTCTCAGCTGGGGCAGGGCATCCTCTCACCACAGAGCGTGACTGCAGGCCCTGGAGAGGGGGCAGGAGGCCGGACTGGAGCAATGGTTTGCCCCGGGAAGTGGGGATGCAGGCTAGGGGCTGCTCTCAGGCACCCTGGTCCCTGCCCAGAACAGGCGGAGGTTCTGGGGCTCCTCACAGCAGCCTCGGCTCCCTGGACGGCTCTTATCATGGCCCAGCTCTGGCTTTCGGGCTGGCCAGGGCATGGAGCCTCAGAGGGAAGAGGACGAACAGGGGGCAGGGCCACAGTTCCAGCACCAGTAGCAGCCCTCCACCCCCCACTTCTACCCAGGTTCCAGTGCTCTTGCTGGGGCCCCTGGGCATGAGCCCAGGGGGCCCGTTGTAGCAGGGTAGTCACCGGCTCTTGGCCTGAAAGGGTTAACAACAGCCCTGGGAGAGGGCTGTGGCAGGGGAAAAGCTGGGCAGATTGGGGTAAACAGCCTCAGCTGGGGGCCACGCCCCAATCAGGGTCCAGATGGCCCTATAAAGGCCAGTGAAGCCAGGCGCTGACATAGTCACTCTCTGCTTTCAGAGAGAGGGGCCTAGCTGCTGGGAAGCTCAGGGTACCTAGAGTAAGGCAGGGCTGGGGAAAGACCAGAGGGGCTGGGGAGCTCCAGGCTGGCAACTCCCCAGGCTGCAAGGCCTTGTCTAAGGCCCCATAGAGGTACTGGGTTGTAGAGAAAGGCAGCAGGTCCAAAACTCCCTTGCCTGTGATGAGTGGCTTATACTGCAGTCTGCCCCAGGGAGTGGGGGCTAGTTGGTGACTGGCAGTAGCCTACGACTGAGGTGAGGTGGGGATAGTGGGTGGGGGTTCCCCAGGGAGGGGAGACCCTGAGACTGAGGGGTGTACTGCCAGGGGGCAGCATCCCAGATAACGGGGCACCTGAGTCCTGGGAGAGACGTTGGGGCCAAGTGGCAGTGGGACACTGGCCTGCAGAGGGCACTCCGGAGGCTGGTGAGCTAATTCCCTGAGATGACCAGCAGGAGGCGCTGCCGGGTGAGTTCACATGCTTACACCTGTGCATTAATCCACCACTGGATATAAGCTCCTTTCCCCCCACCAAATAGCAACTTTTAGAAAAGTTTCTGGGTGTGGTGTGGGTTTTTTTTGTTTTGTTTTGTTTTGCACAGAAGTAGAGATCAAACTATGGCTGTGATGTGGGTCAAAATGGCCTCTATTTTTACCCAAGGTGGTACATGACACCCACTGAGTCTTTGGGGAACCCAAACTGTGAGTAAGTAGTATTTAAGAACATGTTCACTTCTTTGCTTGTGTAGACGTGCAGTGTGGAAGGATTACAGTGTGCATGAACCAATAAAGAATAAAACCATGAGAGGAGTTCCATGCAGCCACTTCATGCTTGGCTGGGTAGCTCAGGACAATGTGCTGATGCCATTGCCCTTGTGAAACCCCACTCCCCTGACACTTCTAGCCCAGACTTTATTGCACAGATGTACAAAAGATTTAATAACTCATAATGCTTGCAGTAAGTTGTCTGTTTTAATACAATGTGTTTTTATTTTACGAAGCTATTTACTGGGAACACAGCAGAATAGTCAACAGCTGATCTAACCAAAATTTGTTATATTGTGTAGGGGGGAGCTAAAGACAGGACTTTGTGTGGGTGGGTCAGTCAGTGGAGAGACCGGGAAAGGAGGTTGTGGCTGTGGAAGAGACAAAACATGAGGGCCGGTGGTAGGCAAATCTTGGATTAATCGTTTCAGAAAATCTGTATATGTTACTAGCCCAGAGAGAAGGCAGACAAGTGGCTACTTCCTGACCTTGGGGTGGGTAGATGTGGTGTTTCTAAAGAAACATAGTGCAGAGGTTTGGATCAGACAGCGCAGGTACCTTGACCTCCGAGGGAAAATTAATGCCTGGGGCTTGCCACACATGTGGATTCTGGGCAATTCCTGGATCACAAGCTTGCAGAAATTTGCAGTAGAGCATGGAGTACAGTTACAGTACACCTTGACACGGGGATTGCTGACTATGGCTGATTCAGGTGGAGAGAGGTTGGCTGCATTGGCATCATGTTTGCCCACTCATCAGCATCTAACCGGTGACTTAAGAGCCTGTGATCTACTGGATGATATAGTGATTCACTTGGGCAGTAATGGTATGGGCTTTATTCTTCGTGTACACCTCACACAATGTAGGAGAGCAGCTTTGGATGGCATCAGAGATGTGTGTCCAAGAGCTGTGGCAATTTTCCCTGATTTAGCTGAATGTCTGAATAATTGCAACAGCCACAATATGGAAGCTAATTTAAGTGTTAGATTGTTAATCAGGAAATTGGAGGGTTTGTGGCTGGCCAGAAAATGTGTACTGTATTGTATAGAAACATTACAAACAGTGACACTTCACTGTTTCTCAGAGATGGATTATACCTATTTGACAAGGGTTGGAGATCTTTCTCTCAAAATACAACTGTCAGTATTTTGGAACAGAAACCCAGTCTGACTTCTCTTGCTGGCCCTGCCAGAAACTCCACAATCCAACCATTCTGAACCATGACTAGGAACAGCATTCTGTTGTAACACAGTAGTCCTTCACGCTGGGGGCTGCATGTGAATCGAGTTATAGAAGTGGGGTGGGGAAGAAACATTTGTGTACAAGGGAGCGAAGACTTATGAGAGATGCATTCACTGTTTGGGGGACCAGGGCTGATACAGTAGTGGGGAGAACACTAAGCTGAACAAAACTCAAACTTCTGAAAACCATGAAATGCACAATCCTTGCGTCCTTAACTCTGCCCTCTTTCAACACTGCCATAATACGTTCCATTAACACACACACTTGCTCTGCTAACCCCCCAGGTGCTGAAATGTACAAGTTCCTCACCTCTTTTTACATTCTATTCACTACATCCACAAGATTCCATCATTAAAGCATTAGAATCCTCTCATGCTCCACCTCACTGTGACAGTATCATTTGTAGTGAAGCCCTATACCCTGCTACTGACATAACCCATACAATTCTGCAAAGAAATGATACATTGTGAAGGAAATTTCCCTGGGTCAGATTGGCATAGATCCTGGAGGGGAATTCACCTTCCTCTGCAGCATGGGTCACTTGTAGGTTTAAACTAGTGTAAATGGTGGATTCTCTGTAACTTGAAGTCTTTAAATCATGATTTGAGGACTTCCGTAACTCAGCCAGATGTTATGAGTCTATTACAGGAATGGGTGGGTGTGGTTCTCTGTCCTGCACTGTGCAGGAGGTCACTAGATGATCATGATGGTCCTCCTGGCCTTAAAATCAGAGTATGAGAGGGGTAGCAGTGTTAGTCTGTATCCACAAAAACAACAAAAAGTCTGGTGGCACCTTAAAGACTGAGGGCAGGTCTTCACTACAGGGGGGGTCAATTTAAGATACGCAAATTCAGCTACGCGAATAGCGTAGCTGAATTCTACCTATCTGAGCCGACTTATCCCGCTGTGAGGACGGCGGCAAAATCGACCTCTGCGGCTCCCCGTCGACGGTGCTTACTCCCACCTCCGCTGGTGGAGTAAGAGCGTCGATTCGGGGATCGATTGTCATGTCCCGACGAGACGCGATAATTTGATCCCCGAGAGATCGATTTCTACCTGCCGATTCAGGCAGGTAGTGTAGACCTAGCCTAACAGATTTATTTGGGCATAAGCTTTCGTGGGTAAAAAACCCACTTCTTCAGATGCATGGAGACAGATGCCCAAATAAATCTGTTAGTCTTTAAAGTGCCACCGGACACCTCACTGTTTTTCTTAAAATCTGAGTCTGTCCTAAAGGTACACATGCACCTCTGCCCTTTCCTCACACACAAGAGGGTGCTGATCTCTCATAATAATTAGGGCTATCAAACAATTAAAAAAATTAATTGCGATTAATCGTGAGATTTAAAAAATTAATTGTGCAATTAATTGCACTGTTAATATACCATTTATTTAAATATTTTTGGATTATTTTCTACATTTTCAAATATATTGATTTCAATTACAATACAATACAAAGTGTACAGTGCTCACTTTATATTTTTTGATTACAAGTATTTACACTGAAAAAAACAAACAAAAGAAATAATATTTTTCAATTCACCTAATACAAGTACAAGCAATCTCTTTTTATTATGAAAGTTGAACTTACAAATGTAGAATTATGTACTAAAAAAACTGCATTAAAAAATAAAACAATGTAAAATTTTAGAGCCTGCTAGTCCACTCAGTCCTACTTCAGCCAATCGCTAAGACAAACACGTTTGGTTACAATTTGCAGGAGATAATGCTGCTCATGTCTTGTTTACAATGTCACCTGAAAGTGAGAACAGGCGTTCACATGGCACTCTTGTAGCCAGTGCTGCAAGATATTTACGTGCCAGAGACGCTAAAGATTCATATGTCACTTCATGCTTCAATCTCCATTCCAGGGGACATGCGTCCATGCTGATGACGGGTTCTGCTCGATAATGATCCAAAGCAGAGCGGATCGACGCCTGTTCATTTTCATCATCTGAGTCAGATGTCACCACCATAAGTTTGATTTTCTTTTTTGGTGGTTCGGGTTCTGTAGTTTCCACATCTGAGTGTTGCTCTTTTAAGTCTTCTGAAAGCATGCTCCCTACCTCATCCTGCTCAGATTTTGGATGGCACTTCAGATTCTTAAACTTTGGGTCGAGTGCTGTAGCTATTTTTAGAAATCTCACATTGGTACCTTTGCATTTTTTTAAATCTGCTGTGAAAGTGGTCTTAAAACGAATGTGTGCTGGGTCATCATCCAAGACTGCTATGACATGAAATATATGGCAGAATGCAGGTAAAATAGAGCAGGAGACATACAGTTCAGTCATGAATGTTAATGCATTTTTTTTTTTTTTTTTTTTTAAACAAGCATCAGCAGCATGGAAGCATGTCCTCTAGAATGGTGGCCGAAGAATGAAGAGGCATATGAATGTTTAGCATATCTGACATGTAAATACCTTGCAATGCCGGCTACAAAGTGCCATGTGAACGCCTTTTCTCACTTTCAGGTGACATTGTAAACAAGAAGTAGGCAGCATTATCTCTCGTAAATTGTAACCAAACTTGTTTGTCTGAGCGATTGGCTGAAGTAGGGCTGAGTGGACTTGTAGGCTCTAACATTTTACATTGTTTTATTATGAATGCAGGTTTTTTTTAACCATAATCCTACATTTGTAAGTTCAAATTTAATGATAAAGAGATTGCTTGTACTTGTATTAGGTGAATTAAAAAATACTATTTCTTTTGTTTTTTACAGTGCAAATATTTGTAGTAAAAAAATATAAAGTGACCACTGTACACTTTGTATTCTGTGTTGTAATTGAAATCAATATATTTGAAAATGTAGAAAACATCCAAAAATATTTAATACATTTCAATTGGTATTCTATTGTTTAACAGTGTGATTAATTGTGATTAACTTTTTAAATTGCAATTTATTTTTTTTAGTTAAATTGCATGAGTTAACTGCGATTAATTGATAGCCTTAATAGTAATCACAACTCTGTCACACACCCCAAAGTAATCCACAGATTTTGCAAACACACCTACCACACACAGCCAACTCTACCTCCACCGTTCAGGACCAGCTACACCTGACCCATACCACTCATTTTACCTGGAGAACATGCAGATGAAAAAACCTCTGCACCTTGCTAAATATATAACAAACAATTATGCATTGAAATAATAATGTATATTGGCTATAAAGGTACACATGCATCTTCCCTTTGCTCACACACATCTTGGGGTGCAAAATATAGATCTCATATTAGTTCTGTCACGCACCTTAGACTTAGCCACACATCAGCTTGCAAACACATTTTTCCTAAGCAGGCCCAACCACTGACTTCACCATTGAGTATAGGAACACCTAACACATTGACTGACTGTATGCAAATAATTCCCATGGGTTACTGTTAGCTCCAGGGGAACAGAGGGAAGATGGTGTGGGCAACTTCCCCCTCCCCGCATAGTATTTGATGGAATCCTTTGGGTGAGGTGAATGGATTGTAAAGGTAGGTGAAGAATGGTTGGCAGAGTAAAGGTGTGTGCATTAATGGGGTGCATTGGGGCATGCTGAAAGAGGGCAGGGTTACGGTTGCTTGGGTTGTGCATTTCCTGGTTTTCAGATGTTGGAATTTTGAATACTGAGTAATGAATAGAACACCACCACCAGGAGCTGGCCTACCTCAGCATTCTGCAAGGGGATGACATACCAACCAACCAACCCTTATGGCCTTGGAAACCAAAGATCTAAGATTCATTCTAGTTTCCTCATTGGTGCTGTAGAGTCTATGATCTCATCCAACAAGGGTGTCAATTAGCTCATGGCTATTTTCAACTGTTAGGAGGTTCACAACTTCCTTACGTTCTACTGGACAGAGAGTTAAAGCAAATCACAGACTGAATAGCAAATATTCACGAAAGGCTCCTGCCCTTGTAAATGGCCTTTTTGAGCTCTCAAACCCCATAGTCACAGGTCTTGGAATGTTGAGAGGTGCAGTGACTGAGCTGTATTTTGCTGGATGCACCTAGACTCCCATCATCTGGTTGTCTGAAACTGAGCAACTTTCTTCTGTGAGCTGCCAGTTCAGCCTCCAGCACTAGGTGCAGGATGGCATCTTCTCGTTTCTCCTTGCCGTCATCATCACCACCACTCTGAACAGTTGCAATAGCAGCATCTCTCTAGTGGGGAAGAAGAGAAATATGACACCCATCCTCTGGCAGCTATAGTTGGCCATATAAGGCAAAGAGGAAGAATGTAGTTTTGCACCAGTCGAGGGAGAACAAGAATTGGGCCAAGAGGGAGTCCAACTGAGAGAAGGGAAAAGAGGGATTATAGAACATGGCAAGGCAGCATGAGAACAGAACAAAGGGATCATGGCGTGGTGGGGAGAGAAACAAGAGGGTGGAAATAGAATGAGGGTGACTATGAAGGATGAAAGAGGCAAAAAATGAAGAAGAAAGACTATCCAGGAATTTGTGAGAAAATAATACCTAGCTCTTCTAGTGCTTTTCATAAGCAGATCTTAAAGTGTTTTACAAAGGAAGTTGGTATCATTATCCCCATTTTGCAGAGAGGAAACAGAGGCAAAGTCACTTTCCCAGTGTCACCTAGCAGGGCAGTGGCAATGCTTGGGAACAGAACCCAGGACTCCTGAATCCCAGTCCAGTGTTCTATTTAATAGGGGAAGCATCAAATGAGTCTGAGATGGAAGGAGAATGAATGGGATTTAAAAAAAAAAAAAGGGAAGAAACAAAAGAAACTAAGTTAACATTATATTATAATCATCTGTTTTCCTTTATTTCCCAGGCAGACTTCCTCAGCATCAACAACATTTCAGGGAAAGGTGTGGCTAATGTGCACTTTTCTGTATTTAGCAGTGACTACTAGTCTGGATTACATAGTTCAGTAAGTGGACAGGGGGAAAACCATAGCCCTCAGAACTGCGCATGACTCCAATGGATGACAGAGAGGTGTCTGTGATCACTGGGCTGTGTGCTTTGGGAGGGGGCAAAGTCAGGGAAATGAGCAGCTCTATGGCATTGTCCACCCACTCCAACCCTGCAGGATTCTGGCAGGGACACGATAAGATTCCTTTTACATTACTTGAATAAATGGTTTGTATTAACCCAGCAAGCCACTGAATGCCAATAATGCTTTACACAAATACTGCTTGGAAAAAAATACTTAAATAGAAACTAGGAAAAATAATACCTCAAAGCACTTTTAAAAATAGCTATTAGCATTGTTCAACACCATCTGAGATACACGGCAAAAGCCAAGATTGCGCAGTACACTTCTGTTGAGCTTTAAAAGGATAGCACATCGTGGATAACTACAATAATATAATAGGATTTTTTTTAAAAGAACACAAGTCAAACAATGAGGTTGTAGAACCTCCAAGAACTTAACCTGTTAACAAGGGATCAGGACCCACCTCCTCAAAGGTATGTAGGTACCCACCTCTCCTTGAAATGAATGGAAATTAGGCATCTAAATACTATCTTGAGGAGCTAGGCCTAGGTGCTTACCTCTCATTAGATAGCATACATGTCACTGTGATGGGGTATACACCCCACACTGGTGGAGAAAGGGTTAAAAAGAGTCAACGGGCTTAATTAATTCATCAGTTTACACCTGGTGGGTGTGTAGACTACATATGCTATCAGATCCAGCTGTGGAATAGCTGTGTCTTTTTCATGAAGGAATGAGTTCAGAACAGTGAAGAGAGATGCAGGTGGGTGGAGACCCAGGAGAGAAGGGGTCTGGTGCTCTCTCTTCTGAGAGGGAGAAACCACAGAGAAGCTGCAGGAGTGGAGTTAGCTTTTGGGGTGGGCTATGAAATAGGGGTAAGACTCCAGGGAGATTATAGTCTGTGTTCTGCAGAGGAAGGGAGAATTGTGGAGGCCCCAGGATGGATTAAATGCCCAAACCCCGGCATGAGGGGGCACAAGTTGCTTTTGAATTTGATTGAGATGCCTGGGAGAAGCCCTACAGTCAACAGTCTGACAGAAGCATGGAATGGAAAGAGGAAGCCCTTGAGAGGCAGAAGACATCCTATTGATGATTAGTGTGTACAGTCCATTATTCATTTGGGACACTCATATTCCAGAAGGGTGGGACAGAACATGACCAGGCTGGAGGCCCAAGTCACAAGAAGTGGACTGTCAGTCAGCCTGACAGGCATTTGGCAGAGGTTACTGAGAAGGCTCCTGCAATGCCACACCCAGCCACAAGAGCGGGGTGCCAGTTGGTGAGTCTTCTACAGTCACTTTTAGGAACACAATGCACATGCATCCGAAGAAGTGGGCTGTAGTCCACGAAAGCTTATGCTCTAATAAATTTGTTAGTCTCTAAGGTGCCACAAGTACTCCTGTTCTTCTTTTTGCGGATACAGACTAACACGGCTGTTACTCTGAAACTTGGATGATGAAACTTTGTTTTTAGTGGGATATACATACAGATAGTGTTAAGAACATAAGCAATAGGATCTCTTTAAAGAAAAATTTCAAAAACTAAATATATGAACAATTTTAGACAATAGTTCTCTAGGTCTGCTTTATTTTAAAATTATTCATTTGCTTTTGGTTACTACACTATTGCTGACCACAAATGTTCAAAAATAATGACTCAGACCACAAAGCCAGGAGATTTTAAAAATAAATATTGGGTTCTTTTTATTACCTTCTAGTTTTCTACCCTTCAGGGGTCAAATTTCTAAGCTTTTCTCCACAACCCAGAGGACTAGAAAATTACTTTTTAAAAAAAGCAAAAGCGAAGATTCTCGCATGATGGCATGTCTCCAGGAGCTGAGGCTTTAGGAAAAACACCAAATACTGTAAGTCAGAATAAAATTCAGAAGGTTGGCAATAATCGCACACTGGTAATATCCTCTGATTTTTCTGGCTGTTACTCCCTATTTCATTGTTTCAGAAATGTAACTTCTGATCAGTCTCAACTTTTCACTTCTAATTCCCCACCGTGACAGGAAAATGCAGCCCCTAAGTTTTGTTTTAAGTAATAGAGATTCCAAGCTGAGGTTTGCAAATTTTACATTATGCAGTGCAAATTCAGTGCAGACAGCTCCACAAGTCATTTATGTAACCATCTGATGCAAAAACAAACAAACAAAGGCACATGGCTCAGGGCACTCATATGAATTGTGGAGAATCACATTTCTGCTTGCCCAGTCTGTTTCCCACAGGTATGGGAAAGGCTGACACCTAGTGACCAAATGAATTTATTCCTAAGAAGAGGAGCTCTGTGCAGGGGTGCTGGAACTAGGAGTGCTGGGGGTGCAGCAACTCCTCCTGGCTTGAAGTGGGTTCCATCATATACTAGGTTTACAATTTTGTTCAGTGACTTTAAACACCCCCACTCTAAAAAACTGTTCCAACACCCCTGGCTCTGTGGAAGCTCAAAAGCCTGTCTCTTTCACAGAACTCGGTCCAATGAAAGATATTACCTCACCCACCTTGTCTCTATATTCCTAATGGAATTCTGGTTCAGTGAGAATTTTTGTTTTTTACAATAGTCCTAAGGATTTAAGCCTCACATTGAAGCCTTCATTTAATTCTGTGAATCACAACTGTCAACACATACTCTGGGTCTTTCTTTTAGATGGTTTAAAGGTCAAGTTAAAATACTTTAGGAAACTTGTTCAAACAGAGCATAAACGTTGTGGTGTATCCTTGGGGCTCAAAGTGAGTCATCAGGGAGAGGTTAAGGAACAGGGAAATGTAACCACTGAGGCAGAGACATGACAAATGGGGAATAGACAGAGATCAATATCCCCCATGTTGATTCCTTACAGCATGCTTCAGAAACACTGAAAAAGATACACTCTAGTCAGAGGTTGAACCTAAGCGCTCTCACCTGGTTTGTATTCCTAGACACTTTACTCCAGATTACATAGTATCTCCTGTGTTTTTCTTTATTTACTTCAAAAATAAATAAAATGGTTCAGTCCATTAAAAGTTATTTTTAAAAGGGCTATAATTCATGTGTAACATTATATGCAAACTAACAAGCCTTTATTTGTACATATGAGGACTGAACCTGTAAAAGACTGAGAGGCTTACCTAGACATTTGGGGGCAAACTCTCAACAGCTGTAAACTGTCATAGCCCTATGTTGCTATGACAACTTATACCAGCTGAGGAGCTGCCCCTTGAATATGTAATTGCTCATTTAGGCAAAATTACACAACCAAAGTCACACAATTGCCTGGAATTTCCTGTGCATACACCTTGGAACTCCTTTTTTAAAACACTGGGCGTCCAGTACACAAGCTGACTTCAATGAGGTGCCAGGTGGGCATGCAGCAGCTGCCAGGATTGGACCATTTGTCCTTTAAGTCTATTAAGTGCTGCTTCAAGTATTGGAGTTGAGAATTCTTCTGTCAAATGTGACTTTTTTCCCAGCATTACTGTGCTATACAAGGAGCCATAGCTGAAAATTCGGTGTTTAGAGGAGATTTTGATTCTTTCTTCCTGAACTGATACATTAGTGTTAGGGAGAACCTGGGAAGGCCCTGTGTTGTCGCCAATTAAAATCCATCATATTTTCTTCATCCAGATAATTATTTATACCAACAGTAGTTTGCTGTTCTAGAATGAAGTAGCATCCATCTAAATGGAGATGTTTAGCTGGTTGTTAGAAACCACAGAGATCAGTGTCTTGTCAGTAACCAAATATATTACCAACGATATGGTGTCTAAGTTATGTTTCTCACTAGCCTGCACAGAATCTATAGGGTCTTGTTTTTAAAATCCTATAGGAATCCTAAACTAAACTGTCTGTTTTTAATAGCTTTGGATATGGTCAGAATCAAATTCTCTAGTGAAGTGACTTAGGAACTCATGAGGCAGAAACATCTTTATCAAACTAAGAATGTCTTCAAACTTGTGAACTTTCATAAACCTTGAAGTAGTCACTATTACATGTTTAAATTTTGATTCAGATAGTCTGTTATTCTGTAGCTTATAAACAGAAATATTAGGCCACAATTATTGATCAGTTTCATATTTTGTGTCAGGAGTTAGGATGGCAAAATTTACAGACTAATATAATCCCATTATTTCATTTGAGAAAGAGAGATACTGGAGTTAGGTAATTAGCTCAAACAACTTTCTGCCAATATTCTTCATAATCAATATAATATCAAGCTAAACCCATACTAAGAAAAAGTCTGATCTTGCAGTTTCTAAAAGACCCTCAATATCAATGGGAGTTTTGCATGCAAAAGGACTACACTACTGGGGCCAAAAATATTAGGGCTTGCAGTAGCGGGAACCAATTTTTGGTCTTTTTCCTGATTTCCTTGTGCACCCAAAGCTTCAAATGGCTTTAATGAGAGTTTTGAGCAAGCCAGAAATGTAGGATATGGCCCTAACTGACTATTTTATCCTAATTTATTGGGGAGGGGAGAGGCTGTTCCAATTATTCACTCAAATTCTGATAGTATTATTTGTATTTTTTTCATAATGCAATTTTTTTTTCATATGATACATTTAGAAATATAAAGTGCTGGGGCTTTGTCTAACTAAAATTAAAGAGTCATAGGAGTTAGAACTGAAAAGGGACTGTTTGAACTTTTAGTCCCTCTTAACATGATTATTCCTCATTATATATTTACTTAGGCTTTATCCAGCTTACCAAATAATGAGACTCTCATTGTAAAGATCTGTAGTGTTTCTTTAAAATTCTAGTAGGAGTCCAGGCAGAAAGAGATCTCAAGAACGTTCTAGGCTGAAATACTATTCTGACACACAAAGAGAGAAACTTTACAAATAATATTGTTACTCTTTATTCCACTAAAGTTCCTCCTTTAGTGTTAAAAGAAAGCAACGTTTTGTGTGATTTTTTTTTTTTACCTTTGTTGCATTACTGGGTCAGAAGTTGACTAATTTTGAACCTGATTTCATCCCTGCACAAAACTGTTTGACTAAACCCACAGAATAGCTAGAATGGAAAGATCACTTTACCAGATTCAGAACCATAACAAAACTTAGAATCTAAAGTGGAGTACACTTGAATTTACACAGTAGAGTGATACTGAAGATGTCATTGTCGTCACTGAGAAAGGGGATGAGAATGACTGACTTCATTCTTAAACAGTTTTTGATGAGCATTTAATTTGAAAATATTCCCACATGTGGGAAAGTTCCTACCAAAGGGGAGAAAATGCAAAGGTCTTATATGAATAAAAAAAACCATTGGCACAATACTTCTGAGATTATCTAGTCAGTGGGATTAGAAAAGTACCCCTCTTCCCAATTCAACTGACCCCTTCATTTGTTTTCCATTGGACACAAGTGAACTTTAGTCATCAGAACCCATTCAGTAAATCATCTCTGACAAAGCCCTCCCACACTAATGTTTGGCCATACCTGAAACCATTAGACTGGATACCATCCTCTTTTCTAGCTGCACAAGTGCAGTATACTCAGTGGGAGCCCTTGACCCAGTGACCACAGCAAGACCACATACTTCCCCAACCATAGTCACACTCTGGCACAGGATAGAATTTTTGTATATGTACCCGTTGACCACAATTGAAACAGAGAACATGAGAGCTTGGTGGTTGCTCCTAGTCTGAATAAGCATCTTTGAAAGCAGCTGGAGTCCTAGCCTTCTCTGAAGGGGGTATACTCACTGGATATAGTTCAAAATTACCCCTTTCTGGGCTTTGATTTTCAGTGATTCAAATAACAATAATAGAACAAACTTCAGCCTAAGCTTTTGCCCCAAACTTGGACACGCTGAGGGTTATCCTGCAGGATCTCTTCTGTCTTTGCTTCTACTTGCCTTAGGCTTAGAGAGAGAGGGTCTCACCCCGCTTCTACTCTTGCTGGAGTTAACAAAATGCACCTGCCTCTGTGACTTATCAGTAAACTAGGAGGCAAACTTGCTAAACAGAAGGAACAGGAGAACCCAATGAAGCAATTTGTGTTTCACTTCTGTAGAAAGGGGTGGGCTGGTTGGTCACCCACTTCCCAACATCTTTTCTGTGCACTTAAGAGTAAGTCTAGTTTGGTTGACTAAACAGCAGAGGAGGGTGGACCAGCTGGCTGCCTCTTGAGGAGCTTATGGAGAACTGGCTATCTTCCACAGACTACGAAGGTTGAGAATGGCAAGAAGTAAGGATAGAACTGTAGGTAGTGGGAGTTTCCAGCTTATGGTTGTGTTTGTAAATGATGTGAAACCATGCTGCTTATAGTCAGTATGAGAAACCTCTCTCTGAACTCTAACAGGTGAAACCCAATGACATTGTTTCAGAGGTAATTTGTACATAAAAAGTTTGATAGTTTGGCAGACAGATTGCAGTACTTTCTTTGAAATAAACTTCTGTCAAATTACACTGGAGGGGACATACATACAAATTATACATTTATACAGAGCAGGAATTATGGGTCAAGTGTTGAAAAAACATCTGCACATCATGATCTCGAAAGAGAAAATGTTTTCAAATTGTAAAAAATACATTAAGAACACTAGGGGGAGATGTTATGCCAGGCTTTCTATTTCATCCATAAAGTCTGGAATTGTTGCTCTTACCTTTTGGCGATGCTGGTAAGCATTTATTTTAGTTTTTGATGAAGTATTGAACCTAATTAAAAATTGCTATGAATTTGAAAAACACTAAAATATGTTGCAAGTCTAGTTTAAACAAACAAAAACTACCCAAAAACTATTTTTCAGCAAACATCATTTAACAATAGATTTGGAAATACCCCTGCCCAAAAATGGCTTTTTGATTAGCAATGACAGTAACATTTGCAGTCAGATATGGAGATGAATATGGAAAATAAACTTTCTGGGAGAGGTTTTAACAGATAATACTGAATAAATGGGACTTTAACTGCTGTAAACTACCACTGTATTTCCTTGTGTTGATCATTGTAATCACTGAGGATATCTGAACAGTCAAAAATGATAAGATGACTACTTTAATTACAATGAACTAATTAAATGGTGAACCTTTTTACTCCTTAGAAAAAAATACTATTCTGGTAATACAGCAAGGCCCTTAGTAAAGATGCATTTACTTCCTCTTCTTTTTAGAGATTATATGATGCCGGAAATCATTTTATCAACCTCGTATAAGGGGACTGTACAGTTGACAACTGGTTTTGGGCCAGATTATGCCACCTTTATTCTTGTTTAGTACATTACTCCACAAATAGTCCCATTGAGGCTTCTTGCAAAGTAAGTTTACTGCTCATTGGGAGTAAAGATGGCACAAGTTAGCCTTTCATTTGTATGTGTAGTTCTGGAGGGAGTCAGCTGTACGTCATTGATTCATTACCTAACAAAATCCAGAATGATTCTTACAATGTATTGGCTGAGACCCAGTCTCCCAGGTGAGAATGAAATACCCAACCACCTTGGGTATAGGACAAACAGACGATGGGCACAGAGTAATCAGACAATGTGATTCAAATGGTACAAAGCAGAGTGACATTTGCACATTCATTTCCACCACTGAAAACTTAAGAGAAAACACTTCACTGACACTTGACAAGAAGAGGTAGTACAAGGAGATCACTGCGAAGGAAAAATACGTAACTGTGCTGTTATCTTTTTTTCCTTTCCACCCCAAAATTAATTAGGTGTCATGGGCCACTATGCTTGCCTGGTCCTGTATGCTGCACAGCCATTTCCATGATCTCCAGTGGCACAACTGTTTGTGGCTGTACTTATCTAGCACATAAGTATTTTACTTTTCTATTTACTAGCTTGGGCAGTTTTTGAGTAGAGTCTTATCCATACTTCCATACAGAAAAAGATACTGAGGCGTCTGCTCACTCTTTATAATACATCACAGCAGAGATGGGACTGGGTTGTGAAGACTGTTTCTAGATCTGAACTTTCTCCAAGCTTGATGAGCTTTGAATTTGGGCTTTTGCTTTGAGTCCATTATAAAGAGATGCTCAATCTAGTTCTAGTTCTTTTTTGGGGGTAGAGGTCTAGAGGATTTGGATTCTGCATTCTGGATGGTGGTCAACGTTAGTCAGCTTTACTACCTCTCTGAAAACCACATACTGGGAATGTATATTAGAAGAGAAGTGTGCCATACATGTTTTCCATTTTCTTCAAGAAAGTGCAGCAAGGTCCTCAAAATTCCCTTCTTGAAACTTCTTCACCATTAGCAGCACTAGGAGATGTTCTGACTATGTCCTGAATTGTAGGCAAGTCTAATGGAAAACAACTACTTTGTGCAAGAGCTGATCACAGCTGGCATCTCAGTTTTTGGTACAATTAAGTGTTTTCTGTGATACTTACAGGCCTTTGATCAAAGAAACCTTCCACTGATAACAGAGCCAGGTAGTTTACTAACTTTGAAGAGAGAGTTCCAGAGCAAGATCTGTATTAGATTTTGTTCTCACTTTTGTTTGTATGCCTAGAGATACCATGATAGGTGCTGAGTGTACATTGCATGGACAAATATAGACTTGTTCTACTTCTGGCTGATGAGTAAAAGCACTTGATAGCCAAAGTGAAGGCCTAAGATGCTCTCTTTCAAAATTGTGCATGCAATGCTATGCACTTTCAGACAATGTCTGGTTTGGAGCTGGGCAATAGAGGTATACTCTGACTAACCTATACTAGACACTGTGACTGCATATTTACTGCATGGGATCTTGATTTTTCCCTAAGCTTGATTTAGACTTTTCAGTAGAAATTCTTTTAGGGTATTTTGGAAATGTAAGGTTGTATTCTCATATCAGGAGGCAGGAATTCTTCCTTCAAACTGCATGAGGACTAGACTGATTAGTATGACTGACTTGAAAAGGAAAAAGCTGCTGGGGAGCTCAGTGCCTGCTTATGCCTTATGAATGGGAGAGAGACCCCATCTTATAGCAATGCAGGGAAGGACTAGATGACCCCAGAGGTCCCTTCCAGTCTTAGGAATCTAAAATCTGGACTGAAACAAATAGCAAAGGTAGGACTCATTTATTTCTTACTGAGAGTGCATACCCCCAAACAATCATGAACAGCAACATCAGCAAGAAACTGACTTGCCATTAAATACACCCAAAAGGCCAGATTGTTACAGCCCAGGTCTAGCTTTGGGGGGCAAACATGGGAGAGTACAAGGAGCTGCCCAACTGCAGTCTCTGATCCTCTTTATGCCATGCTAGCTGCAGACTAGAGCTTCTAGTTACATAAAAGAGAGTATGGAGGGGTGGAAGAAAGTAGGGCTATGAGCATGCCACCACTTCCTCTCTTTGCTGGACAGCAGAACTAGCTGGGCATGGAAAGGAGTAGGCACTACACCCTCTGAGATAAGTTGCTTTCTATTGCAGCGCATTCAATTGAGATTAAGGCCATTCTATGGATTTATACCATTGTCAGTGAAATTATTATCTTCCTGAAAAGGGCCATGCAGTTCTATTAGACTACACTTAAATGTTTAATAAGACTGAAGAAAACAACCCCCCAAACTCACCCAATATTGCTGAGTTCTGCCTGGTTTCTAGTCAGGGTTTCATGTGTGTTGATTTAAAAACCGATAAATCAGCAGAGGTTCTTTTGAAAAATGGTCCAAGTTTGAAGAAATTTCCCAAATATCAGTGAGCCTGGCCTCAGTTGAGTTCTCTCAGCTCAGTTCCAGTATGGTCAAGGAAGATCAATATCTGCTCAGAGAATTGAGCAAAAGGATTTAATCGACTTCATCATATCACATAATAATAAAGCCATGCTATATGGAGACTCATAACAAAAATACCAGTGTAAATTAAATGATTCATGGATGGAAATCTCTAATTGAAAAACGTCTTCTGTAACATAAGGAAATCCTGGGTGAAGCAACCTTCTGGCTTCTTATTTGTTTCAGGATCATATGAATTGGCAGAGAATGTCCTAATCTTTGTTCCTAGCACCCAATTTGACAATCTGTCCAGAGTCAGAATAACCCTGGCCTCACAGTTTTTCCTAGAGTCTCCTGCTGAGTGTAAAATATGGCTGTCCTGCAATTTGAATAGGGTTTTTTAAATGTCATGAGATGTCACGGTCCATAGAAAGGGAATACAGTGTTCTGCTTGCTGTGAAACAGAAAAAAGCCAACCAAACTGGTTCCTTCCTCCTAAGTACATAGTAATCAATGCACAGTTAAGCCAGAGAGAGAAACTTAAAAATCTCATCTTAGTCACAAAGAATATTCTTGACAGATGGGCTGATTCTCCCCTCGGTATGTGCATGTTACTCCCATTACTCTGAGTTTGGTTAATACACTGAGGGGAGAATAGCCTACGACTTCAGTGCAAAGTTAATTGGTTATAGCATCTACCTTGCTGTGTTTCTTTGTATTGAACACTCCAAAGATGTTATACACCTCTGTTGTAGAAATCATGCTGTCCACAAGTTCTCTGAAGTGTTTTGAAAAACTTTGTGGGAACTTGAAGAGAAGCAACCCATTACTTTTTCGAAACAAAAGCAAAGCTATTTCCTATAACTTTGGCATAGCTATGGGACTTGACTCCTAAGAGTGCTGGCTCCACAGGGTCACATACCTAAGCACAAAAATAGAGAGGTCAGAGAGGGCTGGTCAATGACAAGGGGATGATGACATAACTGAGAATGAAACATGGTAGCACTTTGCTGATGGCAAATGAGTGCAGCGTCGCTCATCCCTAATGCTGCTGTGTGTTCCTACAAATCTCGTTTTTTCAGGCCCCAGAGCTAGTAGCCATGGTGCCAGAATGAATGTGAGAGAGAGAGAGATCTATGCATGCACTGGGTTTAGGTGATTAGCTATGGTGATAGGCACCTGAATAACGTCTCATCTAGAGAATGGTTATGCATTTTCAGGATGGAAATATCATGGGATAGATTCTGGACGCTGCCCAGTAGCACAAAGGGGGCTGGAAAGATGGCTTAACCAGGAGTCCCTCAGATGGGGAATCTCCAGCTGGTGATCAGCTCTACATTTTGCTTGGGGTACAATTGCACCCTGCCAGTCCTGGGTATCTGAGGAGATCAAAGGTGCCTTAAAACAACCTTTTCCCCCTGTCCTGGACTGTAGCAAGCTGAGCTTGGACACAGCCAAGATTCTGGGCCCATAGGTTAATTTTGCTGTCCAGTAACTTTGATTCCCACACAGGGGTTTGACCGTGTTGCCTTTTGCTAGTTGGGGAGCAGCATATCATTTTCTGCAGCTTTACCTCTTTAGGCTCAGCCATGATAATAGATATATTTTCCACAGGAAATAAATATGCTGTTTGCCCAAAGCTATTTCAGCCTGCAAACTGCACTCTGCCCAGTTGCATGTTACCTTAACAAACCTAGTGTCTTCTGTTACAACACTTCCTTTATAGGGCCTTGTGAGGAGTGTTCACTCCACACCTCACCTGAAAGGGTTAATGAGGCTGCTAGGCCATATCTGAGAGGAATTAGGTGGCCTAAGCAAGCACTAACTGAAGTGGAGCTCCGCTAAGAAGGAGCAGACAAGGCTGGGTTAAAGCCAGGCAGTTGACAGTAAAAGAAAGCTGCCGTGAGGAAGCCTGCAGTCACTCTGGGTATTGGAGAGGGAAAGGAGGAAACCCAGTGGAAACCCTGGGGATCCAGGCCCTGAAGGAAGGGTGTGATGTTCCACTCTGGTGTTATCTGGACCGGTGATCTGCTGGGTCTCTCCAATCCTTGACTCTGGGAGCCAGCCTTACCCTGCTCTGAGAACCCCCACTCCTGGGCTGTTCACGCACTGCCTCTGGCATGTAAGCTGCTCTTTGGATTGTGCAGCCGAATGACACTAGCCAATATCTCCGGTCCCAGAAACAATCCTAGGAACCTCCGTCTTGCAGTGTCCAGTTATGCCCGCTGGACTCTGCAAGCTTAAATGAGTTAGTCAATTTAATAAAGAAATTGATATGTACCAGGCTTGTTATCCCAAAGGGTGTCTATGCCATGCTTCAAACCAAATGCACTGCTTCAGGTAGAACAAATTAATTTATTAACTACAAAAGATAGATTTTAAGTGATTATAAATCAAAACATAATGAGTCAGATTTGGTCAAATGAAATAAAAGCAAAACGCATTCTAAGCTGATCTTAACACTTTCAATGCGCTTACAAACTTAGATGCTTCTCACGACAGTTGCTCTGGCTGGTTGTTCTTCAGCCTGTCTCTCCCCTTTGATCAGCGTTTCAGTCGCTTGGTGTGGTGTCTGTAGATGTAGGTGGGAGGGAGAGAGAGAGCAAACGTGTCTCCCTTTTATAATGTCCTTTCTTCCCTCCTGGCTTTGTCCCCCCCCTCCCCTTCAGAGTCAGGTGAGCATTACCTCATCGTAGTCCCAAACTGGCCAAAGGAAGAGGGGTGACTCATTTGAGAGTCTAACAGATCCTTTTGTTGTTGCCTAGGCCAGCGTCCTTTGTTCCAGTGAGGTTGGGCTGGGTTTGTCCCATACATGCCCTGACGAGGTGCAAACTGCCTCTCTGCTCTTGGAGAGTTTTTGCATGGGCTTGCTTTAAGCCATGAGGATACATTTTCAGCCTCATAACTATATACATGAAATTATAACCTTACTATAACAACCATGCTCAGTGCATCATGAGCCTTTCGAAGACACCCAATATGACAAACTTTGCATTGGATACCACACAATCATTTTATAAGGATGAACATGGGGGTCCTGGGTGTTCCCCAGAGCGTCACAAAGGGTTTACCCAAGAGAGTGGTGGAGCGGAAGCCTGAGAGAAGTGGAGTAGGAAAAGGCTCAGGGAAACAGCAGCAAGGAGGGATGTTGCAGACCTTGGCTGCTGATTAGAGGGTCCCTGAGCTGGAACCTGGAGTAGAGGGCAGGCCCGGGTTCCCCTGCCAGCCACTGGAGAAGTGGTGCAGTCAAGACAGTGGATTTGAAGACTTCATGGGATGGTGAGGTCTTTGACACCCTGGGAGGGGGAAAACACATAAGTGACCCGGCCTGAGGGCCAAGCCATGGAGAGAGAGGAGCTACTGAGTCATGAAGGGAGAGAAAGTACCTTGAGTTGCAGAGACAGAGGCTGCAGGGTGTGCGAATGAGAGATGGGAAAGGGTGTCAGATCCAGCAGAGCTATTCCTCAGAGCAGCTAGGAGGGGGTGCCCTAGCTGTGAGTGGACCCCCATAACAAGTCTATTATAACCAAGTATCTTGTCTCAGCTGGCGCTGAATAAAACTCTAGCCCTTCATTTCCAGGAAAATTCATACATATGCAAGGAAACTTTGTAGAGTGTTCCCAATAGGGGACCTAGGCAAAATGGGTGACACCCTAATAACTCTGACTGTGTCCTTTGTGCCCATAGCTACTAGTAAACATAAGGTTCGATTAATCCTTAAATGTAAATTTTCTTGCTTTTACTGTCTCTTCAGTCAATGTTTGTTTTAATGTCATAGCTGGTATGTGAGTTCTTCTATTTCTCAGGGAGATTATTAATATAACTGCAGCTGAGCGACAACTTCACTTTTCAGGGTGATTAAATTCTTATAAATGTCTGTAGTTTGTTTCCTGAGCCATTCTGTGTCAAGATGACAAGTTGCTTATTGGTGTAGGAAATCTACACAGCAACACTGAGAATGTTTATTGTGGAAAGGGAACTTTTGCCCTGTGAAGTCACCTCCTACTAGTCACCAGTAGGTTTCTGATATTCTATCACAGGAAATTCCTGGTGGTCCACAAAAGCAGTCCCCTGAGTGCAGCTGCTGGGGGGCGGGGAAAAGTGCTGCACTAAACTGCCAGGATTGAGGCTCAATGTCCAGTGTGGAACCTAGCACCTGTGCCCTGCAAAATGCAAACTGTGTGCTCTTCAGACAATGTTAAAATGAGCTATACAGGGAGCAAAGGTCAAGTGAGCCTTATTGTACTGCCTTTTATGCAAACAAAAAAAAAATGCATTGGAGGATGTGCTTTGTATTCTAACAAGGTACTGTAAGATTATATTTAGGCTTCATGGCTTTGAAGCCCATGGTAACACCACTGTATAATCACAGCTCTTGATGTTAATGAGGAAGTTATAAGGCACTCCATCTAACCGAACAGTGTAGGAAGAATTAGAATTAGAAACCTCTTAAGAGGGCACATGACAGCTTTAAAGGCCTAGGGGCTTAGTTGGATTAGACCATTGGCCTCATTTTCAATACCTGAATATTTCTGCAAAGAAATGAAAAAATCAGATTAGCAATAATTCCTCTCCCCTCAAGTCTTTCACATGCTTGTCATCTCCCTGGTAGGTTTCCCAGTGAACTCCCCTCACCTCCACCCCATTGTCCTCTGCATATGTGCCATGGTTTTAGACACCATCAGGATAGTTAGTCTTCTGAGGACAGCTGGATGAACCTCTTTCTTGAGGGTGTAATTCTGCAGAGCAGTGAGCCTCTGCTGACAGGTTGTGAGCATCTTTGATTTCCATCAAAGTGAATTGGTAAGGAGTATGCAGAGGACCTTGCATGAGGCATGTAGCACTTCACAGGAGCATGCCTTTATTGACTAAAAGTTAGCTGCTGAGTAACATGAGGCTCTTCTTTCCTTTTAGGACCTGTGTGAGGTGCCTCTGCAGCCCTCCCAACCCCTGCTGGTTCAGGGAGTGAAAGACTATGTCTAACAATAGACAACAGGTTTCCAGAGCACTAAAATTCAGCAACCATACAGGGTCGGCAATTTGATTTTTAATTTGAAAGCACTGATACTTTAATGCTAATCTGCTTACAGGTTTTGATGGACAGGTCTGGGTTCTTCTGGATCCTGCCATCCACTCAGCTGGGTGTATCTTCTTTATTTTCCCCTATGAATTTATTTGGTGATGCCTCCACCCCCCTTGCTCATTCCTGGCAGGGTAGCCAGGGCAGCTTGGGAGGAAAATTCTAACCACAGGGTAAACCCCACTTACTTGCCAGATAGTTGGAGATTCCCAAGAAATAACACAACTACATACAATATATTCAACACAGTAATTATGTTAAACAGGAGACAAATATAAGAATAAGACATTATTCTTAGGGTCACTGGTGCCCACGCTGCCAATACCTGTGACTTTCTCCAGTCATGTGACTTGATGTAGCAAATGTAAGATCAGCGTCCCGTTGGTACGCATACTTTGTTGGGGCCCTTGATGACCTATGACCATGATATCTTCTCTGCAGTGGTTTAGCAGTGTGGCTGACTGGGTTCAGTACAACCCAAAGGAATCACAAGTGGGAGGAGGTGGTAAGTCCCTCCACAGGTTTAATACGCAGCAGGCTATAAAATCCCCAAACCCTTATTCCCTGGTTTGAGGACACAGTTCAGGGAGTAGGGGGTCCCCAAAACAAGTTCCCTGACTGACTGACTAACTAAAGGATGGTGCACTCACAAACTCCATGAATGATCCTCAGGTTCAGAGATGACTCTGAGCTCCTCAGTCACTGCAGAGGGGCTGATCTCTGCTGGCAGGGATCCTCTTCAGGCAGGAGTCAGGATGCTTCTGGTCCTAGGATTTCCCCTCACCACAAAGGGGTGCATGGCTCAAGATGCAGATTACACAACTATACTAAAATCCAAACTGTCGTCTCCTACCCCAGCGTCCAGACACATTCACAGCAGGCAGCAGCCCTGGACTAGCAGCCAGAGCATAGCTGACCAAGTGGTGACTGGTCTCGCCTAGGAAGCTGGAGGGCTAACTCAGCCTGGCTGGGGAAGTTTCCCAGCAAAACTCTACAAACTGGAAGTCATCAGTGCAGAAGGAAAAGCCCAAGACCTTGCTTTCAGGTCACTAGAGGCCAGTTCTCAGGGGGAACCCTGCATACAGGCCTGGCACTCCCCATCTCCCCACACAGCCAGTCCTGCCCTTGCCCTGGCTGGCTCCAGCTCTCTCAAAAAATGGCTTCTCCCTTTTTCCTGAGCGCCGTTGGAAGGGCATCTCACTCCCTATTGGTTGCTGGGCAGACTCTGAGTCTGCCTTGGCTCCCCCTCCCTACCAGGGACAGTGTGCCTCTCCCTCAGCTGCCAGCAGACAGAGCCCCAGGAATCTAGGTAATCTCCTTGGGGGTTACATCTATAACATAAATACAAACCAAAATTTCTTCTTATGGTTGAAAAAGTTTGAACTTTTTCTGTCCCTCTTGGTTTTTACAAAAATGTTCAGATTATTTTCATGTTATTTTGGATTGGGCTAAAACCTCAAAATAGAGTGATTCTTGAAAAAGGCCCATGTGATGGGGTGTCCAAACCCTGCACTTAGCCGGAAGGGGTTATTAGGAGCCTTTGTGCTCCATGAATGCTGCCCCATTTCACTTGGGAGACGTGTCAAGTCTGGAGGGAAGGGCTAAAAGGGGAAAAGCCCAGCTCAGCATAGGGCTGATGAGGAGAGAAACATTGTGCTGGCCCCTTGAAAGAAGGCCTGGCTAGGATTAGGGCCTGTCCTGGGGCTCCCTGAAAGAAAGACTGGTTGGGACCAGAGGCTAACCCAAGATTGCTAGACACCAGAGCCTACCTAGGCCTGGCATGGGATATTTTACAAGTGCCTTGTTCCCTGAGACTAAGGAGTTTTTTCTTTTAGGATCTGCAGAGTGCCCATGGGTAGAAAGGCCTAGAGGTAGGCCACAGTAGGAGGTAGCACAGGGTGGAAATGGTGGGTCTGAGCAGACAGACCTTAGCTGTTTATTACAGGGTCCCTGGGCTGGAACCCAGAATAGTGAGAAGGCATGGGTCCCCTACCAGCCCATTGACAAAGGTGGCACCAAGGCCCCATAGATAAGAGCCTGAAAGGGCTATTAAGTCTGAAGTCAGGCTGAAGACCTGGTGGGAAGCTGCTGAACTATAATATCACTTTGTCTACCCCAGAAGGAGTGGGACCATATGTCATCCAGCCAGAGAGCTGAGACACAAAAGTAGACCACCACAGGACTGCAGCAGCTGTCAGCATGAGGGGCACCTGAGGAGACCCTGCTACACCGTGCCCTGCCATGAGGGACTGTGCTGCCTAGTAAGTCGCTTTATCACAGCTTTTTTGTGAGATGTTGAGTTTGATTTTTCTGCTGTGCTATTCTGCAACCTGTCAATGAAGGGAAGGTCTGAGAGTGGGGAAATTGCTCTGTGGATGGCATGAGTGGCTATAAGCATTGTGTTACCTTGCAGCATGTTAATGTGAGCCTGAAGCTCTAGAAGGGAAAGTTCCATTTTCAAAAACGACTGGTGCCTATGTCATTTTTCAAAGGGTGACTTAGGCTCCTAAATCATGTAGGCACTTGAAAATTTTACCGCTTATTTGAAAAGAGGCAAATGTAAGGCAGCAGCAGCTGATTCAGCATCCTGCAGTCTCAGCCAAGCCACAATCTACCTCTCCCCTTCCCGCCTCACATACAACTTCCAGGAAAACTTGCAAAAGAAAAGGCATATTAGGGTAGGAGGAGACCTGTGTTAAGTTTTTGCACCTCCTATTCAACACAATGCCATACAATATACAGGATGCAAGTATCCCAAGGCACCTTACACAATACAACCCAACAAAAGCACCAAAATATAAAAAAAGCTACCACAACAAAGCTATAAACCAAAACAAAAGGAAAACTCTCTTAAAAATGCTATGTAGGGGAGTGTCCTGAGAAAACTCTTCTTTGTGGGAGGGGTGGTATGGAGATGAGCAGGGACCGTAAGCACTTCAAGACAGGAGCTATCTATTTTCTATTATTGTATTGAACCCATTGGGCTGGAACCTCGCATCAGACAAGAAGCATTTTCATGCTGTTGAGTTGGAAACAAAGGTGACCTTTGTGCTGCCCTCAATTCTCTATCTAATTTGCTATGGGCTGGCTCCTCAGTGAAGATTAGAGCAACCTGAAGGCTTTCACCACCTCCAAGGGGCTATTAAGGCTGCTGGGAAATGACTATGGAAGAGCTGAGTCTTGGCCACCTTGTTCCTCAGCCAACCCCCCTCTGTGCTAGCAGCAGGGAGAGGAGTGTGTATGGGAGCTATTATGGCAACTCTATGCCACCCGAGGATCCCCTGCTTAGACAGAACAGTGCACCAACAGTGTGGTGCAAGGAGGCTGGAACATCCCCTATGATTAAGGCCATTGTCAGCATTAAATAAACATACAAAAGCCCGATCAAAGCTTTCTTTCCCTTTGTTTATGTATTTCACTACATTTCCATTAGAGGAGTGGTCTTCAGGTGACCTACCTGGAGCAGAACCTGGCCTGCATTCTGTCCCTCATATAATTTACTGGCAACAGCACTCAAGAAGTACAGAAGGCCTGTCTAACCGGCGTAAACACGGTGTTGGGAGCAGTTAAATGATCTTAAATACTTGACTGGAGAAGTTAAATAGGATAGTGGCAGCTTAAGGAAGGGTTTATATATGAACAAGAGCAAAAACAACCTAGCAAAGTAGTAGGTGAAGTTTTTAATTGGACTAATTAGCTTTTTTTTTTTTTTTTTTTTAAAAAGGACCAACTTTTGAGAATCTCTCTCTTTCATCAAGTCATGGAAAAACAGAGGAAGGGCTGTAGGATATCTTGGCAGAGTGTTGGTTTGAGTTTCAAAATTAAATGAGAATATAAAGTAAAAAGGAAAAGTGGTGGTGGTGGTGGTGGGGAGTTACGGAGTCCTATTTCTCGTTTGCTGTATGTGCAATGGACTACTACAAACCAGCATTTCTACAGCGGGATATTCATAGCCATGTAGTCAGAGCTGTGACTGTAGTGCAGGAGTTGCATGTGGCAAATCTGGTCATTTTAAGAAGTCTAAGATGCCTCATTCTGAACCTAATATAAGGGGTATGTAGGAGCATTGGAAGTTTATTCTACCATGCTAAACTCATTCCTAGTCTCACTTTATTGAAATCTATGGACTTACACTAAGTATTTCGTCTATTAGGGCTAATTGTAATGACATGAACAAAAAAAGCTGTCATAAGGTGACACGCTATGGGACTGGACAGAAGAAATACAAAATGATCTCTGGGTTCTGTTGGTCAAGGGATCTATTTCACCAAAGGGCAGCATACTGAAATGTACATTTGTACCACTCCCTGTTAGCTTGAGCTAATCAACAGCAGTTCAGCCATATCTGGAATAAGGCAAGGCCTATTTCTGACTGTCCAAAACTGCTCTAGGGAGTTTAAGGGTAAGGACAAGTATTTTGGAATGTCATTTGCATAAAAATGAAAGCCCAAATCATAGCATGTGGTTTGCATCACATGAATAATATGAAATTACTGCAAAAAAGAGTGTATGGAATCCAAATTGGTCTTCAGGCTTCTCTGTTGGCAGCATGGTATTTTCTATGCACAGATAAACTGGTGGCTACTGCACAGCTCAAACAATCAACAACAATACATGGAAATTAATAAATGTATTTATTGGGAGAGGTCACCAGTGAAACAGGAAAATCAGTCTCCCAGCTTCCAAGAGAAGTGTTCAAAGATCAGCTCCTTTAGTTCAAGCCAGTAGAATTGTTCCTTTCCCTGCCCCCCAGTAAAAAAGAAAGGTAGTTCGTGTTGCTATTTAGGTCAACAATATTAACTATTAAGTACAGCTGTCTTGTAACTTGCTGCTTCTATGGATGAAAGTTGCAGCTGTAGCCGTGTCAAATCCATCCATAATATGGTGCAGGCATTTGTGATGTGCTCATCATTTATACCTAGGCACCACCATATTTTTTTTCTGAAGGGAAACTGCACTAAAGCTGTGCTGTATGCATGTGTCATTTCAACCCATTACAGAATCACATGTGGAAGGAAAGTACCTATCAGTAATTTTGGCATCATTCTTAGACAGCTGAAGCTGCTTGCAGTGAGCTTGGATTTAGTGAAGCCCTGTTGATAGTAGAGAAGATCCTGAACTAAAACTCCACAGGTGAAATCCTGCCTCCATTGAAGTTCAGTGGGGTCAGGATTACACTACAGCTCTGATTTTAGGGGAAGTTTGGATCTGGAGCCAAACTTAGTGGCTGTTTCCATTTCTATAGTAGACTAAACTAAACTAAGCATCCAGATCTGATGCCCTCCCACCAACTGTAGAGAAGTTTGGGTCCAAATCAGAATTTTGCATCTTTTGCCCATCTGTGATGGGAAGTGTACCGCACACAGATGATGAAAGGGTTAATGTAGACCTTAGAGACCATTTAACCTACCTGGCTGACCCTGGGGGGAAGAGGGGGCAGGTATAATTAAAGATGAAGCCTGGCTGGGGAATGTTATAAAGGGAGAAATCCCCTAGACCACAAGGGGGTTGCAGGGAGAGAGGGTAAAAACTCCTCAATCACTCTCTTGGCATTGAAGAGGGAGAGATCTGTAAGGAACAGACGGTCTCCTGCAGGGGGAGGAAAAAGTCCAGGGTAGATACAGGATTGGAGCAAGCTCCTGTGACTGACTCTAACAAAAGGGTGGGAACTAGACCTCGGGGGAGAAGCCCTGGGAGGTGGTGATTGTTACAAAGAGCTCAGGGAGGAGTTGGGGAAAAGGCCCAAGGAAAGCCTAATGGTAGGAAGGACTCCAGGGAAGCAGCAGCCAGGTGTCTGATGGAACAGACCTTGGCTGCTCATCCTAAGGTCCTGGGACTGGAACCCAGTATAGAGGGTGGGCTTGGGTTCTCCTACCAGCCATGAAGGAGGTGGTGTGAAGCCCCCTTTGACACAAGGGGATAAGAATGATTTAAACTCCTGAGAAAAGTGACCCCAACACTGGGCCCAATGGTCCTTCCTTATCCAGAGACCTTAGACAAGATCTTGTAATTACTTCTTGTATGTTTGTTCATTGGACTTTCCACTGGAAGGAGTGGGACTAAAATGTGATCTAGCTGGAGGGCTAAATCCTGAAAAGAAGCCTAGCACTGCAGGTCCAAAAGGAATGTAGACAGTGGGTACTAGAGAGGGAACGTTCCTGTGTCGCACCCAGCCACAAGGAGGTGCCCTCGCAATGAGTCCACCCTTCTATACCACTGGTTAGTGGTGGTTTCAATGAGGAAATCACAATTGTGGTATAGTGAGTCTTTACTTAATTATCTTCTGACACAGAGACTTAACTGAAAGTTTGTCCCCCTGTACATGTGAAATAAAATTTCTGCAACAAGATGTGGCATGGCAAAATGGAGAGGCATAGAAGTATCTAAGACGGTTCCCTTGTTTTTATTAACTTCAGGTGGCTTAAGCGTAGCAGTGGGGTATCTAAAATAATCAATTTGTTGTGCTATAATAACTCGTTGTCCAAAGTTGTTTTCTTAATTTCCTGAAAAGGGATACTGCTTTTCATTGGCTTCTTTTAAAACTTTTTCCTGGATAGTTGAGCTGTACAATTTTACTAAACTAATAATTAATTACTTAAGTTTAAACCTTTAAAGATTTCTTCTGGAAGTATATTAAAAGAGCCACCACAGCATTTCATCAGTACAATGAACCAAAATAATGAGCAGAGACTCTAAACTGGCTCTTTAGTTTTAGGTTACTGACTTATTCAAAGGTGAGCAGGACACAGGTCAAATCTGGGCCTGTCAAACTTGACAGCCTTAAAAACAAGTAACCTTACAAATGAGGAAGGCATGATTAGTAAAATGTATTCTTCCCTGCTGGGTGGTCCTATAATAACCAACCGAGGGTTGTCAAGTTCCTTTGCCTTTTCAGCACTTGTGTGCATGTCGAATCATCCTTTTGCTCCATTCTTGGATATTTGAGTAGCTTTGCTTATCTTCTTCATCCTTATGAGTGTGGTGACTGCAAGTGCACAGTGCACATGTGTATCCTTGTGGACCAAACAGAACTGGGAGGTTTAGTCTAAAATGTACTGGCTTTGATAGTGTCTTTTTATTAAAAGAGAAAAAATGTTGGACTCCCTACAATGACTCCTCCATTTACTAGCTTGAGAATCAAAAGCCGCCTGATTGCACTTGAATCTAGAGTTTCTCATGTCCCTGTACAATACTGCCTGTAACTCCCACCAAGATATCAAATATGCGTTCATGGCTCAGTGATCTTTCAAACTATGACCCGTGGTCTGTAAACAGTTTGATAACCAAGCAATAGGGACCTCAGGGTGAAGGGGAAAGTGATCAGTACAAGGATTGCTCTCACACAGTTGTCCATAGAATGAAAAAGTTGTAGAGCCATTGAGCTATTTTTACCTCTGTCTGAGGGTTTAAGACTAAATAGCACTAACATGCCAGGTCAAAGTCTCGAAGTTAACTACATGTACATTATTATTAATTATTTGTATTGTCATAGCCCACTAGAGCAGTGGTTTTCAGACTGTGAGTCGTGACACAGTACTGGGTTGCGGAATGTAAGGCACTGGGTTGCAGCGGCTCTAGTCAGCACCAGACACGTTGAAAGTCCCATCAGCGGTGCTGCCCAGCTAAGGCAGGCTAGTCCCTACCTGTTCTGACACCATGCTGCACTCCAGAAGCGGGAACTGGCCAATGGGAGTGGGGGGGGGCAGTGCCTGCAGGCGAGAGCCGCGCGGAGCTGCTTGCGTGCCTCCGCCTAGGAGCCGGACCTGCTGCTGGCTGCTTCCGGGACGCAGCGCGGTCCGCAGTGCCAGGACAGGCAGGAAGCCTACCTTAGCACCCTGTTCTGCCGCTGACCAGGAACCGCCCGAGGTAATCCCAGGCCCCAATCCCGGGCCCCAATCCCCTGCCCCAGCCCTGAGCCCCTCCAAGCCTGGAGCCCCTTCCTGCACCCCAAACCCCTCATTCCCAGCCCCACCCGAGAGCCTGCACCCCCCAGCCCAGAGACCTGACCCCCTCCCACACCCCAGCCCCCCCATAACCTCCTCCCACATTCATAACCCCTCATTCCCAGCCCCACCCTACAGCCCTCACCCCCACATCCCAACCCTCTGCCTAGCTGTGAGCCCTGCCAACACTCCAAACCCCTCATCCCCAGCCCCATTGGGTTGTGGGCATCAAAAATGTTCTTCAACTGGGTCACCAGAAAAAGTTTGAAAAACACTGCACTCTAGAGTGCTCCCTCAACCTGCTTGTGAGACAGTATGTATCAATTCAAGCAATGTAGTCTAGGTGCAATTGCATTAATTTTTCTGTGAACTGAAATTCAAGGTAAACACTTAGAAGTCCCAGGACAGCTCAGCGTTACAGTATCATCTACACACTCATGCAGTCTCAGATACAATAGTACTAAGGCTGAAAGAAGGAAGCTTGTGTCTGAATTAGGACAAGAAGCTTTTCAGCACAGGGAATTAACAGACAATTTATTTCCCTAAAATGGTGTGTTTCCTGACACACTGCTCTGAAAATACACCATTCTGTGGCTTACTGTACCCCAAGGGATTTCTGAATCTCTCCCATTACTGCTCCAGCACTGAGGGGATGTCTACACTTACCTCTGGAGTGATTGATCCAGCAGGGGACGGTTTATCGCATCTAGTGAAGACGTGATAAATCGACTGCCGAGCGCTCTCCCGTCGACTCCGGTACTCCACAGGAGTGAGAGGCGCAGGCGGATTCGACGGGGGAGTATCAGCAGTTGACTACTGCAGTGAAGACACTGCGGTAAGTAGATCTAAGTACGTCGACTTCAGTTATTCACGTAGCTGAAGTTGCATAACTTAGATTGATTTCCCCCGCCCTGGTCCCAGTGTAGACCAGGCCTCAGTTATTGCCACCAGTGTCAACAATAGCTGGAGACTGCGTTTACACTGAGTGCCAGCTTTTTACCACTGTGTTTTCTAACTTGTTTAGACCAGGTCTAGCTGACGGGGCAGTGAAAATAATGGCAGCCTGGCCAGACTAACACTCCAGCCATTGCTAGCACTAGTGATACTGTCCTGGTGCTAGAGCAACAGTGGGTGAATTTCTTCTATGTGAAAATGATTGCATGATGTTTGGGTTTCTAAAAGGCTTAGTTAAAATGTTTATTTAACGAATGTACATTAGTTGACCTTTTCCCATTAATGCATTGTAACCGATCCTGCTGCAGGCTGTCCCTTTGAGTATGGTGGTACACCTATCATTATGTGTCTGGCAGTGAGCTAGGTGTCTCCAAGCATGGGGTACAAGTGCTGTCATTGCTCCGAGCACTAGGTTCTTCAGGGTCTAGCTCCCAGTGGGTTCCTAAAAAACAAATGCACACTTCAGATAAGGCTTCTTTACTAGAGCTGCCAGAAACAAACAGTAAAACTATCCTAGGCACAGCATCTTTAACAGTTCCCAACTACGAGAGAGAAACACCACTTCCTAAGTGCAAGCCAGTATGAAGGTAATCTGGTCTCATTGTGACCCCTTTGTTCTGATTGCAGCCATTAGGGGTCCCCTCCCAACAACAGGGTGTTTTTTTTGGCCCACTTCCCAGGTCCTCCAGACCCAGCTTTCCTGGTGCCAGCTTCCCAATAATCCTTCCTAGGCTGTGGGCTCCAGCCTGCTGCTTTCTCTCTCACAGCCAGGTCCCCTCTGACCTCAGGTGGTTCTTCCCTTTCCTGTGCCAGAAGGATTTACAGAGCCCTTTGCTGGCTGGAGTGGTAAACTGTTAAACTGAGTGGTAACAGTTGAGCCAGCAGGTTGATGGCCATAAAATGCTTTGTTTTACCTGTACTTTAAAACTGATGGTATTTGTGAAGAGCTGACAATGTGCGTGGTGATCTACCAAACAGGGAGGGAGACCTGGTCTCTGTTCTGTGGAGCTTACAGTCCTCTACACCATGTGCTAACAGTTACATTCTGAAATGGGTTGAAGGTAGTGAGAGTGTGTAGTTGAAAGCGTGCCCCATGGAAAACTTTTTTTTTTTTTTTTTTAATTAATTCTAAGGCCTGGCCCTATGGACAGCCTGTACGGGGAGAACTTGCAGGAACTGGCTGTAAAATTTACATCTCTGGTAATCTAAATTGAATTTGTATGTGTGAATTGTGTTGAAAGATAGCCAGCTGTCTGACATGCATGCACAGATTCAGGACTCTGTATGGAGAAAGATTGCCGCAGGTGCAAAAATAGGGTCAAATACCACTTGGCCTTTAGGCATGAGTCTTTCCTCCACTCCCACCCTCCAGTTTGTTCAGCCCACATAAAGGCCAAGCACAATTGCAGTCCCTGTGCTCAAAAGATACAAGGGTTTCTTCCCTATTCCTTTGTGTGTGCATGGTATGCCAAAGTGAGAGATTCATCTGTGGAGAAGAACTGGTGCATAGCAGGAAGTAGTTATGTAGTGGAGTGTTTCCAATGTGTGCTGAGAAGTTGAGAGAAGCATTCTGCCTTTGGTCCTCCCCCGGGGACTGTACTTCTGTACATTACCCCCTTCCTCTTGGCAATATGTAACAGGCATAAAGTGGCCTTTTAAATACCCAGCTGAGAGTCCTCTGAAAACATAGCTCAGTGTTTGCGACCAATGGAACATCTTATTACAATATTATTTATATCTTGTGGTAGTGCCTAGAAGCCCTAGTGCCTAGAAGCCTTAGTTGTGGCCAGGACCCCAAACACAGAACAAAACTTATATTGTACTCATCACCATATTATCTGAACACCTTTCAGTAGTGCAATAGGCAACATGAATAACATCTGTGTGGTTTTTTTTTCTCATCCTCTCCCCAGCGGGAGAAGTGTGTGCCGTAGAATGTCTTGTTTGGATAGGTTTTCTTTATACACACTCACACTCTCTCTCTCTCTCTCTCTCTCTGTATACCTGTTACTATGTGTTAAAGAAGGCAAGGTCAAAGAAATGCACCTTGAATTTAAGCAGAAGTGATGAGGGCTGTGAGAGTCCTTAGTTCCTGTCATTCCACTGTCTCCGACTCCCAAGAAAGCTGTCTCCCTGTAATGGTGGGCACTCAGCCCTGGAGCATCCCCTGGTGTCCCAGTGTGGAACTACAATTATGTCTCTGCTTCAGTCTCTAGTGGGCTTTCAAAAAGTTCAGTGAGGCTTGTATACAGTGAATGATGCCCCATCAGGGGGTCTAGTCAGGGCCGGTGCAACCCATTAGGCGACCGGGCGCTACAATTTGGGGGGCGGCGACCGCAGCGATATTTCGGCGGCTGGACCTTCCGCCGCCTCTGTGGGGGCGGCATTTCGGGGCGAGACCTTCTGCCGCCTAGGGCGGCAGAAAAGCTGGTGGCGCTCCTGGGTCTAGTTTATTTGATCAACCACCAAATGTTACATGGAAACTAGTTGCCTTCTGCTGTAAGATCCCAGCAGACTTCTCCATTGCCTGGAGCTCTGCAGCCTCTCCCCTGGTGACTCAGAGTATCTCTCAGGCCCTTCCTGCCTGGAGAGCTTTGTAGTCTCTCTTCTCTGGAGCCTTATTTCTTTGTGTTCTGGAGGCTGTTCCTCTAACCAAGAGCTTCTGCTCTCCAAGGAGACACCAGTGGGAGTAGCTCCTTGCTCAAGTCCCCTGAGGGGCTCTCTCCCCAGGAGCTTCCTCTCTGTGTTCTAGGCTTCTACCTGAGCCCTACTAACCCTTTTAAAGGCCCATGGTGTTCCTTACCTAAAAAACTACTGCCCAGTTACTTATCCAATTAACTATTCACAGGTGGATCTGCATTGGCTCATTCTCCCTAGCGGAGCATGTCACAGGGAGGCTGGGTGTCTCGGTCAGCCCCCATGGTACTCCAGCATGAACAAGCGCTATCCTTTCTGGAGAGAGTTCCATTGTGCCAGAAGAGCAAAGTTGTGGACCGTGGTCCTCATCATGGAGCTTTACTCGATGTTTAGGTATCCTGGGCCCAGGCCATTGAACACTTTTAAGATAAGGACCAAGACCTTGAACTCAACTCCATATTCTATGTCACACTAATGAAGAGAGCAGAGGACCTGTCTGATAAACTCACGATAGACTGTGTTGCTGAGGAGATGCACTGCAGTGTTCTGTACTAGTTGGAATTTCTTAAGGGCTGAAGTTTTCATGCCCAGGTATATAGCACTGCAGTAGTCCAGATGGTGACAAAGGCATGAATAACTGAGGCCAGATCATCATCCACCAAGGTAGCATGGAATTTACTAGCCAACAGGAGAGGATAGAAAGCTTGTCTGTGCAAAAAGTGTACAATCTAAATATAAGATAAAAGACAACAGGCAGATATAGACAGCTGGCGGAGCACAAGGAGATAGTGGAACAGTATTGGTCAGAGGTGCCATCGCATCTTTGTACAGCAGATTTGGTGGTAGTGGAAAGCTTCCTATCTTATACAAGTGGACAGAGGTTCAAAATTTCCAGCTAATCTCTTCTAAGAAAGGATGGGCCAGTGGCTTGGGTGCTTCAGGTCTCTGCTCAGTCCTAGACTCCTGCGTGACCTTGTGCACAAAATCTCTTTGTACTTCAGCTCCTACTCTATAGAACAGGGTTAATAGCACTTCACAGGGGAGTGGTGAGGACAACATTTAAAAAAGAAGTCTGAGGCACTCAGATACCATGGTGATGGGGGGCCAGATAAGTATCCAAGGCTGCTAAAATGCAGACATTTTTGCTCACAAAGTTGTGCTCTCTGATCTCTACCTTACTCAGCTCATAAACATGCAGAACAGTCAAATAAGTACTTAAAACTGCATTAACAGACCAGGATACCAATAAACCCCATTAAGGAATTACGTACATAGCTGGGGAAATAATAATCCCCATTTGTTTCCCTTAGAGCCACATCTGCTGGTAGGACAAGTACTAGCCAGTATAGATTAGTGGCTGAGTCATAAAGTCACTATCTTGTTATTCTAAACATGCCTTATCAGGTGATTCAGAAAAAAATTAGAAACAGATTATAAATAATAATTGAATGAAATGTTTCTCCCCCAGGTAGCATGAAGGTGAAAAGTATTTCATAAATCCTGGAGAGAGGCGAGGGTCATCTCCTGTGTAGCCACCTAATGTGGGTCTCTATAGGAAGGAAGGCGCTTAGCTGGAGTGGAGCTAAGAAGATCGGTATGCTGAGAATGTCTGAATGTAATCCAAGTATAACCCAAGATTAGTTGATTGATTAGTACTGAGAAGCAGGTGTGGAGTTTGTCTTTTGTCTCTCTTCATCCAAACATTTTAAATACTCATCTTGATTAGAGATGGGACCAAACTATAACTCCGAATATCAACAAACTTGGGACTTTTTAGGGGGTTGGGTACAAAACCCAGATCCCAACTGCATAACGGGACCTTCTCCTTACACTAGCTTGGTCCAGAATCCTCTATTCCAGGGGTAGGCAACCTATGGCACATGTGCCAAAAGCGGCACGTGAGCTGATTTTCAGTGGCCCTCACACTGCCCGGGTCCTGACCACCGGTCCGGGGGGCTCTGCACTTTAATTTAATTTTAAATGAAGCTTCTTAAACATTTTAAAAACCTTATTTACTTTACATACAACAGTAGTTTAGTTATATATTATAGACTTATAGAAAGAGACCTTCTAAAAATATTAAAATGTATTACTGGCATGCGAAACCTTAAATCATAGTGAATAAATGAAGACTCGGCACACCACTTCTGAAAGGTAGCCGACCCCTGCTCAATTCAAACATCCCAGTATTTGTGGGTTCTCAAAACCTAGACCTGAATTGGGATTGAAATTTGAGGATAAGAGCCTCTCAGTATATTAGGCTGGATCAGAACCCCAATTGGAAGAACCAATATTTGTAGGTCTACAAAACCCAGATCCTAATTTGATAACTTAGTTTGGGCCCACCTCCAGTCTTAAGCAGTGCTTGTATTTCCAATTTATCAATTTAAACGAACAAATCCGCTTCTCTTTCTACTTCAGTATTGCCGCACATATGACACGTAGGATGTCATCCTGTTCTAAGACACTCTGATAGCAGATCACTTGGGCTTCTACTTAGGAACAGTAAACAATGCAATGGGCTTCTTTATTGCTGCTATAGTGATTGTTACCAGCAAGAATAAATAAGAGACATTTCACTATTTCAAATTTTTACACCATTCTAGAATTCATCTCAGGGCCGTCCAGAGGATTCAGGGGGCGTGGGGTCTTCGGTGGCAGGGAGCCCCCGCCGCCGAATTGCCACCAAAGACCCGGAGCGGAAGAAGCTCCGGGGGCCTGGACCCTGCGAGAGTTTTCTGAGGGCCCCGGAGCGAGTAAAGGACCCCACTCTAGGGGCCCCAAAAAACTTTAGTGGGGGCCCCTGTGGGGCCCGGGGCCTGGGGCAAATTGCCCCACTTGCCCCCCCCCCTCCGTGGGTGGCCCTGATTCATCTCTCTTAAAGCTACACCGTGGAACTGAATTCCTTGCAGTTTTGTATGTTGATAATTAACCTACGGAATTCAGTGGCTAAGAATAGTAAAATATCTCTTGTAACCTTACGTTACCAAAGTAGGCTAGTCTATTTTTAAGAAATTTCTTGAGGTTGTGGCTTATATGCTTCATGTTTACACGGTAGCAAAAAAAAAAAAGACTAAAATCTATCTACTGGTGTTTGAACAGGGTTCATTGTATGTTGCTGTATCAGTTACAAAATGATCTCATCTAACAAGAATGCCATTTATGAAGATAGGAATCCTTTACATTCAACCCAAGGGAGAGAGGAAGAAAACTTTTGGCACATCTCTACAACCCAACTGACCAGGTCGGCTTACAACTATCTGAGTCTGGTTCAGTGAAAGGTGACCTACAAAGCAGAAAAAAATTGGATGTGTTCTCTCTTTTTTTTTTTTTTTTTTTTTTTTTTTTTACACTTTAAAAACAAAGACCTGAGATTTTTTTTCATGTACATTTTCCTCTCCTCTGCTTGTTTTTTATATTGAAGACAAGACCTGATCTTCTAGTCAGTCTTGCAGGAACCAGTGAAACAATGCCACATAAGAGTGAAAGTTGAGCAGCTGAAGGGAAAGGAGTTTTAGAGTCACTGTTTGAAATTTTTTTGGGTGTGTTGACTGTTTGTTAAAATCTATGTAACTTAAATGGGTAATGACTATTCTGAAGAAAGGATGTCAGATGTAACACCTCTAGCTCCTCTATTAAAGTGTAAAAGCACACAATACACATTCTCTGTGAGTGGCACAGCATCGAACTCCTAGCCTGGGGGAGAAGGGGGAGGGGGGCTAAAGAGGTCTTAAGCAATTTTGTGCCCTAATGATATTGGGCTGCTCTGTGGCCCCAGGGGTAATTCAGACACTTGTGGGGACTTATGACAGCATCCTGTGGCATTGCCTGGAACCTCTGTAGCACTTTTGTGCTGTGACCCTGCCCCCGCTGTGCACTTCCTGCCCTCCTACAGCTTGTCTGGTACACCATGGCTTGCCAGGAGATCTTCAGAAGGTAGCCTTACGATTGCTGGACTCATTTCTTGTCCTGGGGAGATCCAGGCCTTCAGAGCCCCTTTATACTGCTCCAGCTTAGATTTCCCCAATTATCTAGTGTAAACTCCTCAGGCACTATAACACCCTTAACATGGAGTCACGGTACTTCAGGATGTCTTCCCACCCAGGTAAGCACACCTTTGTGATATATGGTCCCTTACATCACAAATCACAGCAATATTCAGGTTACTTTCAGCCCCAATGGGCCAGTCACTTACCCCACGTCAATTGCACTTTAGATCTCATACCAGTGACAACACTTGTAGCCAATCCTGTAACTAAGTATATACAGATTAATTAAATAGGAAAAGAAAACGAGTTATTTACAAGGTTAAAGCAGGTGAACATACACACACAAATGAGGTACAATCTTAAGTTTCCAAGGGTAATAGAAGCTTCTTTGATAAACAAGCTCTATATATCCTTTAGGGATAAGCACTGGGGTTCTCTTGCTTATGCCTAGAAAACTTGCTCCTCAGAATTCCAAGTGGCATAGAGATACAGTTCCTCCTCGTTATGGGGTTTTTATTCTCTTCCTCACTTCCGCTCTGAGCTGCAAATTCAGGGCTTGCCTACACTTACAGTGCTGCACCTATGCTGCTGTAGCACTTCCTTAGACACTACCTATGCCTACAGGAGAGCTTCTTTTAAGCAACATATTTATACTGAAGTAAGTCTATAGTGTAGACCAGGGCTCAGCTGATGGGAGGAATTCATTTGCATGACTCCTCTTCATGGGAGGAGGGGGGTGGGAAGAGAGAGTAAGCTGTCTTTTGACCTCTTTAATGTTCCACACCAGTCCATCTGGTGTCAACGGGCCTTCCTTGTTGGCCAGGAGATAACACCTTCTGTTGGAGACCAGCGCTTTACACTAATTTGATGTCTCTCTTCTGTCTGGCGATTTACAGTTATAGAGGCTTATAATGCAAACACTTAAATATTACCTTACAATATGGGATACAGCTGCTATAAGAGAGATTAATGCATGCAACAACTCACCAGCTTTCAATATAGTCTAAACACAGTCTGATAATTCTAATACCTATTTTAACAAACTAACACACAGGTGAGCCAGACTGATTCCCGCTGTGTATTTGTCAGTGTTCAGCTGAGGCATGAGGACCTTGGCATGAGCTGGCACCTGGTCTGCCAGTGTCACAGAGGCACAAGACCATTTTGTCCTTAAGAAGTGGCTCCAATGATGTGAAAGTGCATTTGAACTTAAAATATTCATCTGTGGATGAGATCTTCAGTGAATGACTAAGGTCTTTTCTCTGTACACATTGTACCACTTTAACTACACTGGTTAAAGAGTTATAACCTCCCTAGTGTGGATACAGCTACACCAGTATAAAAGTGCTTATATTAGTATAGCTTCTTCTTGCATGGGAAGTGGAATGAGTTATACCAGTATATATACCAATCTAACTCCATCTACACTCGGGGTTGTACAGATCAGGGGTGAAAGTAAGGCAGTACGGGCCAGTATGGCGTACCGGTAAAAAGTAGCTGCCAGTACCGGCCCATACTGCTGACTTTAAAGCTCTGTCACGGCAGCACTTTAACGTCACTTCCCCTTTTGCGCCCCCCATCGGCGGCCCTGCCGGGTTCCTACCCGCCGGGTCACCAATGGAGGGGGCACAAAAGGGGCAAAAAGGGCCACGGCAAAGGACCCTGCTTAAATGCTGCTGCGGCAGTGCTTTAATGTTGTTGCCCCTTTTGCCTCCCCCCCCGGCCACTGATGGGGAGGGGGGGAAGGGCGGGGAGGACAAAAGAAATCGCAGCCCTGGGGCTCCAGCCACCGCTGCCGCTACTGCAGCAGCGATGGCCAGAACCCCGGGCCCTTTAAATTGCTGCTGGAGCCCTGAGCAGCACAGGTCAGGCAGCGCAGATGGGCTGGCTGGGGATGCTGACCACAGCCCCGCCCCTTCCGCCCGAGGCCCCACCCATTCTGGGGGGGCCAGAGCCAGCCCCCGAGTTCAATTTTACTTTCACCCCGGTACAGATATAATTATTTTGATTAAAAATCTCACCCCAGCCCTAACCACCATAGTTATGCCAGTATAAAAGCTGTATGTAGACCAGGCCTGAGTGCTCTTTTTATAAAAGAAAAGGCAGAAGTGTGTGTTTGTTTCTTTGTTTTTAAGGCACAGAGTTTCAGCCACTGCTTCTGTTTCTTACAAGCAGTAGTAAGACTGCAGTGAAGTTTCACAAGTTAAATTTTCAATCAATATTTCTTTAGAACACAGTATAAAACAGACATTTGATATTTGGATGCTTGTTTAAAAAAAACAATTTTCTTTAACAATTCTATTTTTTAAAAATACTTCCAGAACTAGGTATTTATATTTTTTACTTCAGCTTCCTTCTTAAGAGACATTTCCATGAAGTTTACTGGTGATAATCTATTGAAGAGGCACATGATAGAACACTAAATCTTCAGAAACAAATGATATCCATGCCACTTCCCTTTTTTACCATCATTTGGTCTTTCAGTTTATTATATGTGGTATTTTCATAATCTTAGTTGTGCTCCCTGAACTCAATGGTAAAAGTCCAATCTGGGAGCAGATTTAGGACAATGCTCAACACCTTTGAAAATCCCACCATCTGTGTCTGGATTGGCACATCTGGTTGGTCTATCTGTTTAATTTAAGGCCAGATCCTGCATGCTACTGAGTGCCCTCAGCACCAGTTCAGTCTGTTTCTTGTATATAGATTCTTCCCTCCCCAGCCCACTCCTTATTTTGAGTTCAGAATCAATAAATGGGAAAAATTCTATGCAGAATAGGAATTAGTAGCTTGTAGAATTCATTGCCTTGGGCGGTTATAAAATCCAATACTGTGGTTGTATTATTTAAAAATGCTGGACAATTAAATGACCATTAATAATATCTGAGATAACACTAATCCAGTCTCCTGTTGCCCTCTGGACATAAACTGTTCACTGTGGTATCAAGAACACTTTCTCCAGGTACAGAATTGAACAGCACAATTCCAGAATTCTGTAGCACAATTGAGTACATTGAAGAGGGGAAAGAGGGTTCATCTTCCTCTGAAGCATCCTTTATTGACAACCCACTGAAGCAGGACTCCTGGGTCAATGAACTGATGATCTGTCTTTATAGGAAAAAGCCCAAGTTACTAAACAAAAATGCCATTTCTTTGTTAAAATTTCAAAAAAATCTCGTGATTATCCCTTTGAATCTGAGCTAGTGATCTCTATCCTTTTCAGTCTGTAGCTATACTACCTCATCCCAGACAAGTAGGGTTGGCCTGCCTGGAAAATAGAGGGTGCTGCAGCAAATGCTGTCGGTCATGGGTGGTGGGTATTGAAGGCAGGGAAGGCTGAGCCTCCCCAAACAGCCTTGTGTAGCCCTGCCCACGCTCCACGCCCAGATCCCTTCCTGCTTTCTGGCACTGTGCTGCGGGGGTGGCTGGTTCCCCAGGCTGGGGCTGGGGCTAATGGGGGCTGGCCTGCGTTCTGGGGGGGGGGGGCATGCCGCCCCCCCATCGGGTGCTTTGGGGATGGGAGAGAGAAGCGTGCTGCCCACCTGGCGTGTTGGGGGGCACTTCAACTACCCAGTGCTCTGGGGCGCGCTACCTGCGCACCTGCCTTGAGCTCCAGGGTTGGGTGGCACGCTACATGCTTGGCGTGCTGGGGCAAGCGGTGTGCTCGGGCGGCCCGGGGCTGGCAGTTGCGTGGGTGTGAGGGGGCTATGGGCTTTGGCAGGAGGGGCAGGGCCTCGGGCAGAAGGAGCGGGGTGGGCCAGGGGCTAACCTCCCCAAGCCCGGGGTTCATCAGCCACCCATGCTGTTGGTGATTCAGTACAGTAGGTGCAAGTCCACCCTCTGAGTCTACACTGAACCAATGTTCTACCACAGGGGTGGGCAAACTTTTTGGCCCGAGGGCCACATCAGGGTTACACAACTGTATGGAGGGCCGGGTAGGGAAGGCTGTGCCTCCCCAAACAGCCTGCCCCCTGCCCCCATCCGCCTCCTCTCACTTCCTGCCCCCTGACTACCGCCTTCTGCTCCTTGTCCCCTGACCACCCCTCCTGGGACCCCCCCGCCCCTAACTGCCCCCTGGGATCCCACCCCCTTATCCAACCCCCCCGCTCCCTGTCCTCTGACTGCCCTCCTGACCCCTATCCACATCCCTGCCCCCTGACAGGACCCCTGGGACTGCCACTCCCAACCCTCCCTGTTCCCCATCCCTTGACCACCCCCCCAGAACCTCCGCCCCATCCAACTGCCCCCTCCTCCCTGACTGCCCCCTAGGACTTCCCGCTCCCTTACCCAACCTCCCGCTTCCCGCCCCTTTACCAGCAGCAGGAGCTCGCAGCCGTGACACCTGGCCAGAGCCAGCTGCGCTCCCCATGCTGACCAGAAGGAGCAGCGAGCCAGAGTGTGGCCCACGCGGCGGCGTGGCTGTGCGGGAGGGGGGACAGCGGGGGAAGGACCGGGGACTAGACTCCCCAGCCGGGACCTCAAGGGCCAGGCAGGATGTTCCCACGGGCTGGATGTGGCGCGCGGGCCATAGTTTGCCCACGGCTCTTCTACCATAATGATGTGGGGCAATGGGCTGCTGGAGGAGCCATCTTTTAGATGAGAAAAAGAGAGAACTGATAATGAAAGACCCTATGATGCTTTTTCACCAAATTCCAACATGAGTAATTACATTCTGCAGACTTAAGTCTTCTCTACGGTTCCCTTGGCTCTGGTATTTTTCTTTGCCAGTTCTCCTCAACTGTTGAGTAGACTGCTGTGAGTTGTTAAGCAGCCATGGTGTTCTGAGCCTGAGGCCATGTCTGCACTACTGGTGCTACAGCAGCACAGCTGCAGCTATACTAGTGTAGTGCCATAGTTTAGATCAGTGGTCTCCAACTTTTTTACGCCCAAGATCACTTTTTTAATTTAAGGGCAACCCAGGATCTACCCTGCCCCTTCCCTGAGGCCCCGCCCCACTCACTCCATCCCCTTCTCTCTCTATCACTCACTCTCCCCCACCCTGACTCACTTTCACCAGGCTGGGGCAGGGGTTGGGGTTCGGCAAGGGGTGCAGGCAGGGCCGGCTTTAGGAAGTGCGGGGCCCAATTCGAACATTTTCAGCGGGGCCCCGGCAGGGATGACTAAAAAAAAAAAAACGTAAAAAAACCCTTTAATTTTTTCCAAGTATTATTTACTTTCCATAACTATATAAATAATAAAATTATATATTATGTACATTGTGTCATATATGCTGTTGATCGGTTATTAATGAGCTCTGTTTCACATGTGTGGGGTCCCCGCCACAGTCTGGGGGTGTGCTAGGGTGACCAGATGTCCCGATTTTATAGGGACACTCCCGATTTTTGGATCTTTTTCTTATATAGGATCCTATTACCTCCCACCCCCGTCCCGATTTTTCACACTTGCTGTCTGGTCACCCTAGCTGTGCACATGTGTGGGTCCCAGCTGCTCCCTGCCCCCCTCATTGAAGCAGGTGTGCAGGGTTACTGCCCTGGGAACTGCAGGGCACCACTTGACATGGGGCTGGCTGGAGGCAGGGCAGGGGCTGACTGAAGGTAGGGTCTGGCTGCAGGCAGGGCAAGGGGTGCGGGGCTGGCTGGAGACGGGGGTCTGGGGCGGGCTGGCTTCAGGCAGGGCCGCAGGGGGGTGCAGCTTGGGTTGGCAGGACTGGAGACAGAGGAGTGCGGGACTGGCTGGCTTCAGGCAGGGGGGTGCGGCAGGGGTTGGCTGGAGACAGGGCAGTGGGTGCGGCAGGGCTGGCTGCAGGCAGGGCAGTGGGGGCGGGGCTGGTGCGGGCAGGACAGGGGGTGCGGGGCTGGAGGTAGGGCAGGGGGTGCAGCAGGGGCTGGCTGCGAGCAGGGGGTACAGGGCTGGCTGGAGACAGGGGCTGGCTGCAGGCAGGGCAGGGGGTGCAGCAGAGGCAGCTGGAGCCCCAGCCCTTTAAATAGCCCCCGAGCTCCTGCTATTCCAGGGCTCTGGGGGCTATTTAAAGGGCCTGGGGCTCCCCTGCTTCTACCGCCCCGGCCCTTTAAATAGCCGTGGGAACCCTGGGGAAGCGGCGGGGCTCCGGAGGCTATTTAAAGGGCTAGGGCAGTAGAGGCAGCGGGATCCCCAGACTTTTTAAATAGCCCCCAGAGCCCCGCAGCCCTACCCCAGGGCTCCAGCAGGGGGCTCTGGTGGCAATTTAAAGGGCTTAGGCCCCCCTGGGGAAGCTGGGCCACGCCGGTACGGCGCACTGCTCTTGCTGGTACGCTGTACTGGGACTTGGGCGCGGGGCCCTCTTAGGCGCAGGGCCCGATTCAGGGGAATTGGTTGAACTGGCCTACAGCCGCCCCTGCCTGCACCCCAAACCCCACATCTCCGCCCCACCCCAGAGCCTGCACCCCCAGCCAGAGCCCTCACCTCCCCATGCCCCAACCCCCGCCCTAGCCTGGATCTCCCTCCCTCACCCTGAACCCCTCATTTCTGGCCACACCCCAGAGACCGCACCCCCAGCCAGAGCCCTCACCTCCCCATGCCCCAACCCCCGCCCTAGCCTGGATCTCCCTCCCTCACCCTGAACCCCTCATTTCTGGCCACACCCCAGAGACCGCACCCCCAGCCAGAGCCCTCACCTCCCCATGCCCCAACCCCCGCCCCAGCCTGGATCTCCCTCCCACACCCTGAACCCCTCATTTCTGGCCACACCCCAGAGACCGCACCCCCAGCCCCGAGCCCATACCCCCTCCTGCACCCCAACCCCAGACCACTGAAAATGAGTGAGTGAGCGAGGGTGGGGGAAAGCGAGCAATGGAGGGAGGGGGATGGAGTGAATGTGGGGGGAGGCCTTGGAGAGGGGGCAGGGTGGGGCAGGGGGTGGGGCAAGGGTGTTCAGTTTTCTGCAAATAGAAAGTTGGCAACCCTATTCCCACTCCTCTTTGTATTAGGGTTACTATATGTCCAGATTTTCCCGGACATGTCCGGCTTTTGGGGGCTCAAATCCCCGTCCGGGGGGAAATTCCCAAAAGCCGGGCATGTCCGGGAAAATCGGGAGGGAGGGTGAGAGGGCTCGGCCGGGGCCTCTTTGGCCGGGGCCTCTTTGGCCGGGGGCATGGTGCCGGGCCGGGAGCCGGTCCGGGGTCGCGGGGCCGGGCGCCGGTCCGGGGTCGCGGGGCCGGGGTTGCGGGGCCGGGAGCCGGGCCGGGGTCGCGGGGCCGGGAGCCGGTCCGGGCCCGCGGGGTCGCCGGGCCGGGGTCGCGGTGTCGCCGGGCCGGGAGCCGGGGTCGCGGGGCCGGGAGCCGGGGGGTGCGCCGGGCCGCCGGGGGCCGGCAGTGCTGGGCGGGCTGGGGGTGGTCAAAGCCGGGGGTGGTCGGCCGGGGGCCGGGGCCGGCACCCCAGGGCCCGAGCCGACCCAGGCTGGAGCCGCCGGGGGGCCAGCCTGGGCCGCGCCTCCTCCCCCCACACTCCCCCTTACCTGCTTCAGGCTTCCCGCGAATCAAATGTTCGCGGGAAGCAGGGGAGGGGGCGGAGACTTTGGGGAGGGGGCGGAGTTGGGGCGGGGGCGTGGGCGGGGCTGGGGGGCATGGGCAGGGCCCCATGGAGTTTCCTCCATTTGGAGGCACAAAATATGGTAACCCTACTTTGTATGTGTATTATGTAGTTCAGGTTCTCGCCTGAAATGAACATGTGCAAAAAGGAGCAGATCCCCCTGAGAGCTCACAATCAGAAAGTAGACCCAAAAGAAATGTTTAAAGTCAAATCAAATCTCATGACTGTTCAACTAAACTCAGGATTTTCTGTGTCTGTTTTTTGTGTGATTATTTTTGAATTTATAGGGTTCGCAGTACTGCTATGTAAGTAAGAGAATGATACAATGGATTTAAAATAATCAAAAAGAGAGAGTCTCCATAATTGTGTGTATTCTCTCTTTTACTCTGGTGTAACTCAATTGAGTTAATCCTAATTTACATCCCGACAAAGTGAGAGAACTGGGTCAAGTGTTTCTATATTGCTGATAGTTACATAATATGACTGAAGAACCTTTAGTTTGGCAATTGTAGTGTGGATATTACACTTTTAACCATAACTCCCCAGAAGGGGTCTGCACTATTCTCATTATTACTTGTCTCTATCCAGTTCAAGTTCATGGTGATAAATCTTGCTTATAAGGCACTTACAAAGATGGGTGTGGTGTGCTGATAGCTTTCATGATTAACTGCTTTCCTGTGTCAAATATAGCCTGTAATATACTACAAACAGGCAGTCGATTTTTATACAAACTGATCTGGCTGCCATCAGGCTCTCTGACATTTTATATGAATACTTAAAATAAATCCAGAAACAGGAAAGAAAGTACAGAATTATTGTTTTAAGCTAACTGCGAGGGCTTATCTTCAAAGTGGCAGAGTTTCTATTGTATTTAGAGAAACTGCTCACTACACTGGCATACAAATTAGTAGCAATGTGAGAGACTAGAGTTAAAAGTCCAGGCCCAGTTTTCTCTTCCAAAATGTAGAACCGCTAATTCCCTTTTTGTTTGAATGTGAAGACTGTACAAAGTCATTATTATTGTTGGTTTTGAAGTTTACTAACTTTGCACCAAATCCTAGTCCTGCTGCAGTCAGTGGGAGTTTTGCCATTGATTACAGTGGGGCTGGGATTTGGCAGTGTGTTTTCAAACCCGTAACTGCAGTCCATTTAGGGACAAGACAGCCACATTTAAGATTAAGATTTTCAGATATGACTAATGATTTTTGTGTGCCTTAAATATTAGTTGCCAACCTGAGACTGTTTAGGGGCCTGATTTTTAGAAAATGCTGAACAGCCACTCTTCTGAAAATCAGGCCCCTTCAAGAAGGAGGGGCAACCAGAATTTTACTAAGGAAGGGACCCAGGTCAAGAGTTCCTATGGGTTCCTGGGTGCCAGAGCAGCTGGTTCAGTCCCTCTGGGTCCCGTCCCAGTCTCACTACAGTCCGCAGCGCATGCACACAGTTTTACAGGGAATGATGCACAGGGGCAGAAACATAGATCAACCCTGAACAATGTTGCCATTGTGCAGGCACCAACTCTCAATCTTCATAGTTCCACAGCCTCTGGAAACTGGGGTCTCTCAGCATGTCGGAGCATGGCATAGCACAGGGAGCCCAGCCTGCCATGATGTAGGGCAGGGGGTCTCTCCTGGGGCCTGCCAGTCTCCACCCTGCCCAGGCAGTCAAGGCCTGAGCCACCCAGCTTCAGGAATTATGGCCCCAGGGCTTCCTCTCCCCTGGGGAAGGCTAGGCCATCTTCCCCCTGCCCCATGTGACTCGAAAGGTCCTGGGGAATGGAAGCCCCAGGGCCATGATTCCTGGAGCTGGGCCATGGCTGATGGAAGTGGCTGAAGCCTGACTCGGAACCCCAGGAGACTCCCTGCCGCACATGCTGGGCTTGGATGTACTGAGGGGCCACCACTTCCAGCTGTTGCCTCTGCGACGTCTGTTACCTATGGCCATGGGAGAGCTCAGCCCTCCTCTCCCCCGTGTGCCCCTGCTTCAGGGTGTCTCGGGTTGGGCCAAAAACCAAGGGGCACAAAATCACTAGTCAACTTTGAAAATGTTGACTTGAGACCCTAAAATGTTCTACAGAGAGTAGGCACACTAGTAAGGATGAGAGAATAATTATATTCTCTGTAATAAGATGTATTGAGAAACTGAACCCATCATTTGGCTAAACATCAAATGTATTCAATAACAAATGTTTTAATGAGACTGGGATAATATGGTTGAGCTTGTAACTGGAGTGCACTTGATCTGGGGTGTCTGTCTATGGAATTCAAAACTGGAAGCTATGTGAGTTGATTTATGCCTTCCTGACTATCCTCCACAAACCAAAAATGGCTGCCGCGGCCTTTTGGTGCCAAATTTCAAACATAAAGAATTAAGCAATCATTGTAACTTGGAGCTAGATGTGGATTTGGCAATCTAATCCCTGGAAAAAACAGTGGGCTCTTTTAAAAAGTCACAAAAAGTGAAAGTTAGAGAGCTTAAAATCCACATGAAACAACAGAGTGAAAAGTATTGCATGAAACTCCATCCAAAACAAGAAACAGCCCTCCTCTTTTCTTGTTAATGTCATACCTTCCTGTTTGCTATTCTTATGGGCCCTGATCCTGTAAACATTTACCCAGAGGCAGAGGTATGAGAGTAGTCCCTAATAGAAGTAAATGGAAACACTTGCATGCGAGACGTTATTCCTTTATGTAAGTGTTTGCAGGATCAGGCCCGTAGTTACTACAATATAATTATATTTGCCGGAAGACGGAAATAGAATAAAGAAATCAAAACAAAATGCTACTCAGTAGCTCTCAACCTTTCCAGACTACTGTGCCCCTTTCAGAAGTCTGATTTGTCTTGCGTACCCTCAAGTTTCACCTCACTTAAAAACTACTAGCTTACAAAATCAGACATAAAAATACAAAAGTGTCACAGCACACTGTTATTGAATAATTGCTTACTTTCTCATTTTTAACATATCATTATAAAATAAAGCAATTGAAATATATAAATATTGTACTTACATTTCAGTGTATAGTATATCGAACAGTATAAACAAGTCATTGTCTGTATGAAATTTTAGTTTGTACTGACTTCACTACTTCTTTTTATGCAGCCTGTTATAAAATTAAGCAAATATCTAGATGAGTTGATGTATCCCCTGGAAGACCTCTGTGTACCCTGCTGGGTACACAAACCCGTGGTGGAGAACCACTGGTCTATAGCTTTAGTAAGGGACATTCATGATGAGGCGAGTTGTGCAAAGTTAAAAAATGCATTTTGACCTCAGCTGATCAATCAGTACAGGCTTTTATTTTAATTGGTCAAAGACATGGCTAGTTTGGTTCAATAAAGGAACAAGGGGGATTTTTTGTGGATAACCAGAGAGATAAGAATTTTATAATTCAAGGCATGAAATAGGTAAGAGCATTCCCCAATAACAGGACTCATTCCACCAATTTGTTTAATATTTTTGAAGTGGGGAAAACTCTACTCTCCTGAACGGATTCCCACTCCCATTCAACACCTTCTAGTCACTCTCGAGTAGCTGAAACACAATTGGCTGCTTCTTCTCCCAGGTATAATGTTTTCAGCTATGGGGAAGGTATGACAACATTTCTTGTCTGTTTTTTTCTTATGTGATGATCTTATCAAGCCTCTGCTTAAAGATAATGGTTATGTGGTACTAATCAGATGCATTTTGTTTATGCAACACCAGCATCATCACTGGTGTAAACAGATTTCTGGGAACTGGTTAATTAATGCCAGAGAGCTACCAGGGACCTTATATAGACTATTAATCATCAACAGAAATGTTGATCACAACCCAAACTACAGCACTTTCCCTTACAATTAAAATTGTGGTGAGCCCCTTTGGCAAACTGGAGCAGGTGGGAATGGGCTGAGGGTTAGAGCAGTGGTTCTCAAACTAGGGCCACCGCTTGTTCAGGGACAGCCCATAGTGGGCTGGGCCGGTTTGTTTACCTGCCGCGTCCGCAGGTTTGGCCGATCGCGGCTCCAACTGGCCGCGGTTCGCCACTCCAGGCCAATGGGAGCTGCAGGAAGTGGCATGGGCCGAGGGACATGCTGGCAGCCTTTCCTGTAGCCCCCATTGGCCTGGAGCGGCGAACCGCAGCCAGTGCGAGCCACGATCAGCTGAACCTGCGGACGCAGCAGGTAAACAAACCGGCCCGGCCCGCCAAGGGCTTTCCATGAGCAAGCAGCGGCCTTAGTTTGAGAACCACTGGGTTAGAGGAAAAGATGCCTGATTGAGAGAGCTCCAAACTCCACACAAACAAAGAAACGGAGCTCCACAGTGCAATGCACATTAAGACACAGGAATGGGTTCAGAGTGGCTTTTCAATCATGCAGACCTTAGGATGTCTGAGGTAGTGAGGCAATGTAGGCTGCTGGCCTGTCCCCTCAACCCAGTGAAGAACCAGGGCCACACCCAAGTCTGTTTCAAGCCCCCTTTTCTCAGTGCTTCCTCTTTATTTCATATAGCTAACACAAATTCAGCACATCAGTTGGCTCTTCCTCCCTAACCTGGGGTCTTCTGCAGGGCCTATCAATTCCCCACAGATTCCCACTTTCCTAGCCACATGCCTAGCAGGGAGTCAGCCTGCTACAGGAGCCAGCCTGCTGGCTGTAGCTCCCCCACCCCCTTTGACCAAGGAGTTGCTTAGCAGCTCTCTACTCCAGTTTAGCCACTTGATGGCTTTTATAATCACCTGACCTCCTAGCCAGTCATCCTAGACTCATAGACTCATAGACTTTAAGGTCAGAAGGGACCATTATGATCATCTAGTCTGACCTACCGCATGATACAGGCCACAAAAGCCGTCCCAACCCCTTTCCCTTGACTCTGCTGTTGAAGTCCCCAAATCCTGTTGTTTAAAGACTTCAAGTACAGAGAATCCTCCAGCTAGCGACCCCTGCCCCATGCTGCGGAGGAAGGCGAAAAACCTCCAGGGCCTCTGCCAATCTACCCTGGGGGAAAATTCCTTCCCGACCCCAAATATGGCGATCAGTAGAACCCCGAGCATGCAGGCAAGATTCTCCAGCCAGACCCTCATTGGCCATTGATACTATTTACCAGCGATGGCACACTGTTTATTTGACTAAAATCATGTTATCCTATTAAACCATTTCCTCCATAAACTTATCAAGCTTAATCTTAAAGCCAGACAGGTCCTTCGCCCCCACCGTTTCCCTCTCCTTTAGGAGATGCATAGGAGGGGAGATCCTATCTGGCTGACTTTAGGATGGGGGTATTTCTCCCCATAGGTGCGGACTCCATGGGTGCTTTCGGGCTGGAGCACCCACGGAAAAAAAATAGTGGGTGCTCAGCACCCATCAGCCACAGCAGTGGCTGGGGGGGGCACTTGGTGTTGGGCAGAGAGAAGCAGGCAGACGGGACCTTGGGAAAGGGGTTGGAGTGGGGTAGGAAGAGGCAGAGTGGGGGCGGGGTCTTGGAGGAGGAATGGGGGCAGGGCCTTGGGGCAGAGTGAGGGTGGAGTACCCTCAGACAAAAAGAAAACTCAGTGCCTATGTTGTTCCCTTCCTGTTCACTGGCAAGGTCAGCTGACTCCTCTGGGGCATCTGTCTCTTGTTGATCCTGTCTGCTGGACTGGAAGAATAGGTCCATAAATATGTAATCTCCAGGTCTATCAACAGCAGTTGCATTAACAGCCACTTATTGAGGCTGCAAAATTCAAGAATGGTCCGCATCCCCCATCACTCCATTGATTTACACCAAAGGTAGAACCTGACTCTGCTCCTCTAGTGGAATCAGGGAGATTGTCTCTCTTGAAAAGACCCTGTACATGCTGCTGGAGGACAGGAGAGATTTCTGGGTTTGTGTGTATGTGAGAAATCTGTGAAGTACCTTCAGTATCTGTGAAATACCTTCTCTCTGACCCCATCATTAGAAAAGGTAGAAGTCTAAATTCCCTTTGGAAGGCCATCTTTCCTTTTCTGCCTGTAGTATCCAGAGGGGAAGCAATGGAATTTATGGGGAGGGTAGATTTTGGAAGTCAAGAGCACATCATTCCTGCCAGGCTCCTCATAGCAGAACAGGTAATGTCTAGTCATAGGGCATGAATCACAGGCCTCTAAACTGAGGCCACAGTTGCTAGAGTTGTCTCCTGTCCAAGTTTTTCCAGGCTCATCCCTTTTGTAAGGTAACTGTTCTGGGAAGTCTGTAAGGATTCTCAGTGCACACTGCTAGCTGTCCTGTATTAGGGGCTCAGTACCATCCCAGACGTCCTCGTTTTTGCATCTCAGAGGTGGTAGCCCTAATGGTCAATGAAAGATTAGCTTATATTTACAGTCCTTTCAGCAAACCTGGGCTGATTTGGACGGAGCTTAGGTTGAGCTCCAAGCAAACCCTGGACAATTTATGGAAAACTCCTGAAATTCTAAATTGTCTCTTAAGCATAATTTGACTGGCAAAGGTGTGCTTCATATGCACTTAATGTATGGAATCATTCAAGATGTTTTAAATGTCTTTTGAGAGGCCTGATTACAAAGATTTACAACTGGTCTAATTGTGCCAACAGTACGTGATTGATAATTCTACTTAGAAAAGGCATGTTCCTCCCATTGGAGTCAATGGGACTAGTTTTGTGACAGATTTCACTGGGAGCAGATTCAGTCCCTAAACCATAAATGAAACCTTTGCAGGGTTTACAGGGGTAGAAATGAGAGTTAGAATGAAAGTGAAAAGAACAGGAGTACTTGTGGCATCTTAGAGACTAACAAATTTATTTGAGCATAAGCTTTCGTGGGCTACTGCCCACTTCAATGAAAGTGATTCCTCAGTCAAAACTGTGTTAATGATACAGTGATGCTGTATCATATAGTAGGGCCTGAAATGAGTATGTCTAACAGGCTGAATCCTGATGTCTTTACTCAGTTTCTACTCACTTCCTTGGGAGGGTGGTCTGAGTAAGGAATGAGTAAGAACAGGGGTTATCAAACTCGGGGTTGGGACCCCTCAGGGGGTCACGAGGTTATTACGTGAGGGTTGCAAGCTGTCAGCCTCCACCCCAACCCCTGCTTCACTTCCAGCATTTATGATAGTGTTAAATATTTTTAAAGTGTTTTTAATTTATAAAGGGGATCACACTCAAAGACTCGCTGTGTGAAAGGAGTCACCAGTACAAAAGTTTGAGAACCACTGTGTAAGAACCTCAGTATTTGACTCAATGGAAACAGACTCTTTTAGTGTGTTTGAGGTTGGGATAGAATTGAAAATGGAGCTACTGTACATAGCATTGGTAGATGTTAGCCAACGGCATAGACAGAACTTAAACATAAATCAGTGTGGCTACAAACATCAGACCGGGAGGTGATAGACTGAACTAATTGAATTAATTCCTGGGATTTGACAAAACCAATACATCTAGACTTAGTCTTTTTTAAAGGCTGAAATGCAAGAAGGGAGGGAAAAGAGGTTTCAAAGCATTTGATTGGCATTTGCCAGACGTCTGCAACACTGCAATTCTCACTGTTATGGAACCCTGCTTTATTGTTTATCTTGGGTAAAGACTTTTGTAATTAAATCAGTATTAACTCTGTCATGTCCCTCTCTGCTGGTAGATATCCAAGGCAATGATAACAAAAATTAAGCTATGAACAGACTGCATGTATGAAAAGAGAGTAAAGACTAAAACAGTAACATGGGGTTAGTACATATAATTCTTCTACAGTTCAGTAAACCAACACTGCCTGCTCAATAACCATTTAATCATGCTGTGTCTAACGCTCTTAGACTAGTTTGTTAACACAATCCCAGTTTGTGGTGAGGATTTTGACAGCCACTTCATTACACTGGAATTCAGCTAAAAGGTGGTGGGAGACAATCTCGTTGTGTGTTTAATCATCTGTGTTCATTAGCAAGTGCAAAGGCCTCAAAGCCATGTTTGTGTTTTCCGGCTAAGTGAAGGTGTAGCTCTCACTCTGCTCAGCATCAGTCAGACATGTAGTAGGGGAGGCAGCCAGGTTGTCCCGAAGGGATGAGGCAGGATCAGGAGGCATTAAAAGCTGTGTCAATTCTACTGCAGTTCTTTTTTAATTACCTGATTAGCTGGCAACCTAACAGTAGCAGCACATTAGAGGTGTGTGTCTGAGGTGCAGTCAGTGGAGCCACTTCCTGCAGTGCCAGTACAATACTTCATCAGGTTTAGGTCTCTGTCCTTAGACTAGCCACTGCCTAGATAATCTAATGGGGACTAGCAGAGGGAAAACTCCTTAACATGATTCACACATTACCTGAAACAAGTCACAGCACAATTTCAGATTAGAAAATGTAATTACACTGATAAATTGTTTACCCCAAAATTGTTTGAAGTTTTTCAAAAGCATTGTTTGCAGGCAGGGCAGTATCACTCCCATTGTGTGTTTTCTACTGGGCCAATAGATAGTGACATGAACTCCAAGAAAACTACCCTCCCTCCAAGCATCAAGCTTTTAAAAAAAAAATGTTTATCACACAGGCCTAGAGTCACATGCAAGTTGTTGAAATGTAATAAAATTTAAATCTCAGACTATTAAGGTGCCACTGATTATGATGCAATTTGAAATTGGGTGATGTGCTTTTCAAGGATTGATGGCTTAATCCTGCAAACACTGACGGCAATGGGAGTTTTGCCATGATTTCGTTAGAGCAGGATTAGGTCCTAGCACTGTAATGTTTGATCTCCTAGTATCAAATTAGAGAAATAGCTTGAATTGTACAATATGGAAAATCCCCAGGTGGTTAGTTACCAAATAATTTACAAATAATCAGATTAAAAAATCTACAGTTTTGGGGGAGGGACACAATAAATTCAGGGACACTTAATGTCAGGGGAGGCAAAACAGGTAAGTTTTATTAGCACAGAAATAGCTAACTCACAATCAGAACTGTGCTAAACCAGCCCAGTCTGGAGCTAACCTAGGCTCACTTATAGTTTTGTACCAAAACCAGACAGAACCAAGTAATTTTGAACGATAGTTTCCTTCTGAACCTGAAATTCAAAGCTAAACTTGGGGTGGGAGAATCCAACCACAAGAGGTTTATAAATTGAAACTGCTGAGTTCCACACAGCTGTCTCAAAATATGAAGGGCCAGATTCTTATGGCTGTGTACCTCTGGAAGCAAAATCTTGCCTTAAACCTTGGGGCTTTTTTATGTTTGATACCACAATTGTAGTGATAAGTTTCTGCCTCCCCCTTTCTCACGCTATTTGAAGCATCTTGGGAGGGGAAAATCCAAACTAAATTATATTTGTTACTTTGGGTATCCATTCTCTGGCATTATATGAAAACATCAGTGTCCTCATGCAAATGGTGTCTCGCCAGAACTTGAGTTCAAAACAGGTTTGGGTTTGCTGATATTTGGGGTTAGATCCCAACTACAAACCAGAACGTCTTTGGGTTTGCTATCCCATGCAGAAAGCATTTTATGTTGAGATTGGATAAAACTGGAACCTTAAATTTGGAACCTTTCTAATGTGTAATGAGTAGGATGGTGATGGGTTCGATTATCTGGATCTGAACCTGCTGTATGGTTTTGGTTCCAAAACCAGTATAGTTCTGTTTTGTGGCTGTTCTCACAAGATTTCAGCCCAATCTGATGAAAAGTAATGAGAGAAGATGATCTCTCCCTACCCCTTTTTCCAGGTCCCTTCCTGGTTTCCTTCCTCTTAAAATCTCAGACCTGTCTAAACCCTGCTGGTCACCTACCCCATCCCAGACCCAACCTTCCACTTCACTCACTTTTATAAATAGTTATTTATTCATTTAAATTAAACTATCAAGTCTAGTACCTAGCAACCCGAAGCAACCGCAGATTTTGTGTTTCTGTATGCCTCATTCTCCCTTACCTAAGTGATCACTTGTGATATTTATATTGAAATCTCAAGTCAGGGACTTTGTCTGCCCCAGTAAAGAGGGGGAAAAGTGATCAGGGAGCATCATTACAAGGGAAGAAGAAATATGGAAAAAAAATTGGCCAAAAAAATATTTTGGGTGAAATTTAGAAAATGTCACTAATTGGACTTGTTGAGTGGTACAAATAGTACAATGGGAGTAAGAGTAGCTGAATTAGGCCCTAAATATTTGCCAATACATTTTTTTCTCCAGATTGAAGCATGAAATTTTGAAAAGGCTCCACCCATATTAAGTTTTCATTTCCCTCAATTCGGACTGGATCTTTCCCCCCCACTGATCAGCATAGTTTATAGTTAGAGTGATGGTGGGTTTGCTACAGTTTCTTCAGTGCTTAACACCCTGTGCTCTCATCAAGTCCAAAGTAAATGATGGTGGAAGAAGAGTGGAAATTTCCCCCTAAATTACACCCAAGCAAGAGCAGATCTATTCTGACCATGGTTTCTGTTGCCAATGTGGATTGGCCACAAAGCCCTATTTTACAAAACAAACCCATGCTTCAGTTTCAACATACTGTAGTAGTATCCAAGTACAGTGTAAATGTGGTTTGGTCTGGCCTGTGCAGTCAGGAACAACAGTTGTTTTAGTTATTTTAACCATGCTGTTGAATTATATGCCAGCTCTGGAAAGTTCTGGGGGAAATCCAGCCCCAGGGTAATTCCAGTGAAGTCAAAGGAATTAAACTTGGTCCCAAGTCTTTATAGGGCTGCTTCTTTATTGCAATTTGGTAACATGGTTTAGTCACACTTGCACAGTAAAGACCTAACAATGTTGTAATATTTTTCTGAGCACTACTGTTATTGATACATTCCACGTTGGTTGCTCTAGTTATACGTATAGTGTGATTTCTGAACACGGATCCACCAGCACTAGGAAAATTACTCTTTGCTGATTATCAGTGTTCGCATGGGGTGCAGTTGAGCAAGTACTGAACATGGTTCAGCTTCAAATGCAGATGCACATAAACCATGTTCAGTGTTGTTTCTGCTTATAGCTAACTCATCTTTAACATTGGTTTAGCTGCACTGATTGTCAAAAATGGGCAGTTTCCTAGTGGAGATGAGGCTTTTGAAATGAATTGTGTTTAAAACATGGTGGTTTAACATGATTGAGGATGGCACCAAAATGTTTTAGAATCAGATTAAGAACACATTCTTTAACCACCACTTTTATCACGTTCCCTAGCTGTGTGCTAACATGGTCCATTTCAAAGTCCAGATGTAACCACGTTGTGTGTAGAATCAAATTATGTTGCAATTGTGCCTTTCAAACATAATTAGAGGCCCTCCTGTGGATGTGGCCAAATTCCTCCTATTATGGTAAAAAGATGTTTGATAATTACAAACCCTAACAGACCACAGTAAGTTTGTACATACGAGCATGGAGGTTCCTTATGGGTATCCCTATTTTTCAGCTTGTCTGGAGGAATGTCATGTATGTGTAAAATGTACATATTGTGATAATTAATACATTACATTGCATACGGTTGTCACAGCATACCCTACCCAGTAACTCATATGTGTCCAACTCAATGAATAATGGAGCCAAGGTCCTATCAACCTTTATGTATCCAGTGGCCTATAAATCAATTTGTAATTGGTTGTAAATACATGCATCCACATTAGTTTGTTCTTGACAGAAAGCTAGTATGGGCAATCTGTTACAGCATCTGAGATCAGTACTGAAAGTCCCAGCTTTTAAATAAGAGTGGTCCAGGGAAATCTTTTTGTCAAGCTTGCCACACTATTGGGTTTATTAATTACTATTTTTACAGTAATCCCTTTCCCTGTACCCTTTTCCACAGGTTATATGAATACTCATATTCACTGATCCTTATAGCCTTAGAATCTATTAGGCTTAGACTATTAGGACTACTTAACAATTATTCAGCAGCCTTCTGGGAGAAGGAAGCCTCCATGTGGTTCCCCATACCTAGCATCTGTCAAATTCTTCCATGGGGAGGGAGGAGAAAGATTCTCTTCCTCCTTTTCCCTGCCCATAAAAGAGGCAGTCTCTCCTCCTCCCTCCCTCTTCTCCCCCCCCCAGCCCCAGTAGATTCCCTGATATCTGTGCCGACCTCACAAAGCTTCTGGAGGCATAGGGGGGCCTAATGGAAACCTTAAGCATTTGGAATGGCATCAGGGATTCTCCTGCCGGCCCTCAACCCCCAAATCCCCAGATCTATGCCACTCTCGTGCTGGGGATTACACCTCAGAAGAAAGGAGAAATGGTTACATTAACTTTTGTTTGAATTTCCTACTATTGGTTGGGGGGAGGGACCATGTGTGCTCCCCCAGCCTAGAACTACTCCAGGCCCACCCCCGGCCCAGAAAATTGTTATGATTGAGAATCAGGCATTCACTGCAGTTTTATTACTTTGGTTTTAAAAGTCCCTAGCGAGGGTCTCACCTTCTCAGCAGTGACGATTAGCAGCTTACTCCACTGGCAGTTCTGAACCATGATGCCACTCTGTAATAGTCCATTGATTTCAAGTAAGTAGAAATGTAGCATTTTTGGATACTATTGGTTGCCAACAAAGAAGCACCACTTATTTCTCTCTGCTCCTGTTGTAAAGCAGTCTTTCCATGTGAATGCCATTGCACATGTCCACTTCGCACTGTACACTGAACCAGGATCTTCCCTTCTGTTGAAGACTGTATCCTACAATTTTGCACATCGAAACTGGACATCTTAAATGCGTGTTAATTGCGCGTCGTGACTTGAGCAGTGATCTCCCTCCAGGTCTGTGAGTGAAATATCCATCCAAGTGAAATAGTTTGATAAGTCCAAGGTTAGTTTTCCAGGTTTGTAACAGCAGCAGGTCTCCAAAACCCTAAAAAGAGATTTCTCTGGGACTGGGTAGAATAAAATTCGTGAAGAAATAAAACCAGTGATCTGAGATGCTTATCCCATCCATTTAATAAAGTGCCCACTATTTATGCAGCCAATAGATGAACACCCAGGTATGATTGTAATAGGAATATCCTAGTGTGTGCAGCACTAGAGGCCACTGAAAATGTGAAGGGGGTCTGAAAAACTGGTATTTAATGCACTGATCTTTGGAGCCTTCACAATGAGGCATTGTTAGGTATAGGATCTGCTAAACAATGAGTCCTTGATAGGACATAATACCTATTCAGAAGCTCAGCTTTGCACACTTGCTCTTAAAACATCCTTAGCTCAACCTAAATTTACCTTTGTTGCACACAATGCACGTGACAGACTGCTACATTCATTCATCTATTTTATTCAAATTACTGAAAGGCTTACCTACTCTGTGTTGTAAAGCTGAGACTGTTTAATATGGGTCCTTTAAATCAATGGTATTGCAAGTCACTAGTTGTTGAACTTGACACTATCAGTGAGCTGGCTCAGGTGATACTGGAATGTATTGGGCTAAAGTTTAAAAATGGTGCAAGGGAATTCTGTGAACATAACCTGTTATTGACCAGTTGGGTTTGGCACACACCTTCTATGCACTCTCAGGACAGTGTTTCCTTTTGAATAACAAGTGCGATCTACAGCACATACTGTACTTGTTACTGATTTAAACATTAAGACACAAAAGTACTGTTTGTTATTAGCAATCGGTTAAACATCTCCTATTACTGCAGGCTAATAGCTAGGCTTCTAGGGCGGGAAAAAATATGAGAGTCCAGGACACAATATCCCCATTGTACTTTCTGTACTCTGCCATTCACACAGATTTTTCATCATAGAACACACACACACCATTTTTAATACTACCATTTCTTTGTTACTCCAGTTGACAGTTGCAAAAAATTGCAAAAGTTTGCATAAAAACACTGTTTTCTGCTGTTTCATGACCTTGAAATTTCGTTTCTCTCTAAGTTCCTTTGAAATGGCCTTTTTCACAACAAAAGCTTTTCACATTTACATGGTTCTTATATAAATTGATGTTTTTTATTTGTCCAAAGCAAATTTCATCTTTCCCTGGAAAATAGGACTATTTTAGGGGTGAAACATTGCATTTTTTCCCATTTTAAGGTGCACTTGAACCATATTCAAAATTAAATGTGAAACTGTTGGTTATTTTCAAACTTTTAGTATAAAAAATGGTGTACATTTGAAGTTACAACTATCTACTGTATTTATTTGAAATATAGGCATTGAGAGCAGCACTACAGAATGTGGGGAAATATTTCTTGGCCAGGTGGAATGTTGAGATGTTGCAATTTTGGAGAACTACTTTCTGCAATCCATAGGTTAGCCAAATAGTATACCACAGCCTCTACTCGAGGTAAGCACCTTTCTAGATCCCCTGATAGAAGTACTGCCTGTGGCCCAAAGGTTCATGATTCATCTCTCAGCTGCAATAAAGTGTAACACACACACAGCACATTGAAGGACTCTGCTAATGGAACAAGTCCATTCTTGTCCTCTGGGCTAGTCTGTTTTGGCTGGTCGTCAGATGACAGACTGCACAATACTTGTACTTGTAATGCCAAGGTTAACTGTGTTTAGGGAGGAAGCCACGGGTAATGGGAGTATAATGAGTTGCCTATTAGATGGAGCAAGGGGATGTAAGATGTGTACAAAGCCCTATTGCATGAATATTGATTTTGACCTGATGTCTTCTTGATGAGTAAGAAGTCTATTTCCACATGCACTTAGGGTGACCAGACAGCAAGTGTGAAAAATCAGGATGGGGGTGGGGCGATAGTCAAAGCCCCAAATATTGGGACTGTCCCTATAAAATCAGGACATCTGGTCACCCTACATGCACTTGTCCTAAAAAATTAGTGGACACAAGTGTGAATTAAAAAGTAGATGCCTTGGAGCCTCCTGGAAGCAAATATATCACAGCTATGTCATAAAGGAAGGGAAATGAGAATCTTAGCTCAAAATTGGATAAGAAGAAACATCATTCACAGCTCTTGGAAACCCCTTTTAATGCTCACATTCGCTGCTGCTCTAGATATTGTGTATTTGTGAGGGCAAAGGCTAGTCTGAATCTTACACCTATTTCCGAATCCTTTGATACCTTCCACTTATCCCTTCCCTCCTACAGTACTTTAAAATGACCTTCAGTATTTACATATTTGATAGTGAAAAACATAAGGCTGCCTTTTACACATTACTGAAGTTATAGTGTTGCCAAAGCGCTTGATCATTTGAGACTTGAGAGAGCAAATGTCATTGGTATGTAAATAAGGTGCTTAGAGAGGTGATAGACACATGCACTGTGTATTGGCACATGCAGCCATGCGAGTGGCAGGGCAGTGCCTATAGGATAGAACCTACAAAGAGATAATCCAGGAGTAATTAGGCTACACTTCTATTTTTAGAAAAAAGAAGAACAGGAGTACTTGTGGCACCTTAGAGACTAACAAATTTATTATTCTATTTTTAGGTTTGTTTAGTGGCAGACATTCCTATGTAATGGATATGATAGATCTCCCCTGAACTGGTTGGCTGCCATTGTGGGGAGGAGGAGACAGGAGCAATGTCCTCTCTTGGAGGTGTTTTGGACAGGTTTTTTTGTTCACTGAAGCTCTGGAGGTATTGAGGACATTGCTCCTGTCTCCTCCTCCCCACAATGGCAGCCAACCAGTTCAGGGGAGATCTATCATATCCATGACATAGGAATATAGGGGGGGCTTTTGCCTGTGAGCAGCTGGTTGGTCTCTATTCCTTAGGGCTGGTAAAATCAAGCTGGGGAGGTAAATGATAGTTTTTATGTTATTCAGAGTTGAAGTGAGTGAGCATCAATCTGCAACTTTTGGGTGGCTGTCTTAGGTATTGATATGGCCCTCACTATTGAAGTATCAATCTATGATATATTTATCCTCACAATGCCCATGGGAAGTAGGACTGGCTAGGATCTATTTTAATATAGCTATCTTGCAAACAGTGCTGCAGCGTCTCCCTCCTCCCACACTCCTTAGTTCCAGCACATTTATGCTTGCAAATGGGGAGCTGAGTGAGAGACTAAGTGATCTCTCTAAGATCACAGAGGAAGTCTGTGAAGGAGCAAGGACTTGAACCTCAGTCATACAAGTTTCTGCCCTAACCATTAGGCCATCCTTCCTCTGTCTGCCTCTGTGGCTAGCAGAACATTCACTTTATACTGGTGCTGCTTCTAAAAATGGGCCTGACCTGGAACCCCTGACCCAAAGACCCTTGCCCTTTGAGAAGGCTGGGATCTGGATCTGGTTCTGAACTACGAAGCCCTGGCCCAACTCAAACTTCTTGATATGAGCTTAAAATTCCAAGTTTTGAACAGGAAAATATCTAAGGTTGATTGCCCGACTGCTTTGTTTTTCTTTTTAACAGTAAGAGTTGAAGCACTGAAGCTGGCTAGCTTAGTGTCTATTTAGACTGTGACTATTTTGCTAGAAAACAGCTTAATTGTACAAGGTGAAGAGTTAACGTTTATTTTTATACATCTCTGTTTTTAGTTGCAAGTTGACATAGCTGGCTAGCGGTGGAAGCCCCTTTGTATGAAACATCCCTTATCCTATCTGTCCCTTGAGCATACTGTGTGCCAAATTATCATTCCTAATAGGCTGGATGATTTTCTGGATAGAGGAAACATCTTGACAAGTTTGTTAAATGTGTTATGTCAGAGAAAGTGTTTCATGGATCTTTTATAGTGCACACAAGGACATCATTGGTCCAAGTCCGAAGTGCCAAATTCCCCAAGCTCACCTGTTCAACATAATGTTATTCACAGCATCTGATTATCCAACTGTGTACACTTGGCTGCCATTTTTTCAGAGATACTTACGCAGTGGCGTTTTGTAATGACGACAATTCTTTTCCTGTCTGACCTAGAAGACTACAGTCACTCAATGCTGGCTGGTCAACCTTAAAGATTAAATCGAGGACACTAGCTTAATTACTTTAACAGTTACTTTAAAGGATTTCCCAAAAAAGAGCATCATGACAAATTATAGTTAAGGGGATTTTAGTAATTCCTGAAACTGCAGCTAATGATGCAACCCAAAATATGCTTCACATTCAGTTTAAATGCTATATATTACATATGTCTTAAATTAATAATCAGTATTGTGAGGAATCTTGTGCTGCAAATTCGAACCTATTAGGAGCCCAATCCTGCAGCACTTACATGAGTAGCCCTATTGACTTCACTGGGACTTCAGAAGTGAGTAACAGTTGCAAGATTGGGCCACAGTACAATATATGCAAAATAAAATGATTCCTTCTAGTATGTAACTCTTCCCTAACATATAATAAATGGAAAATACTTAAGAGCAAATCCAGTGTGTTTTTTTATAATTATTGTGAAAAATAACTTCCAAAACATTACTCTGTAATAAATTTTGTTTAATCTTTAATTTATTCTTCAGAAAATTGCCATCTTATTTGGTGGAGAGGGGCATTCACAGAAAACTTGATTGTGGTCAGTCCAGCTGCTTTCCCATTGATAATCATAAACAGAGTAGGCCAGATTCTGATCTCAATTACACTGGTGTAAATTTGGAGCAACACCATTCACTTTTAACCCCTTTTACAAATTGAGACAGCAAAATTTTCTTTTTACTCCAACAATATTGTGGTTTGGTGGTTTTTATTTTAAATCAAGTTTGACTTCACATTTTATAACTTCGAACAGAGAGGGTAAATAATTTTTATAGGCATCATATAATAAAAAGTGGTTTATTCAGGGTTCAAATCAAGAAGAAATACTAATCTTGCTCTGAGTTACACTGATATGAATCTGGAGTAACTCCATTCAAGTCTTTGGATCTATACTGGATTTAGACTGGAGTAGATGAGCAGAATTTGGCCCTGTTATGATTGAGCAGTGGTAGCTGCTCCATAGTTAAGGTTGGAATGGCGTATCCATTGTAAGTCTGATATTTGCTCTTTCTTCTGCTGCACCGCCTACTGTTGACCTCTCCTGATCCCAGCACTCATCTCCCCATTGCTGCTTAAGGCAGTGGTGGGCAACCTGAGGTCCACGGGACAGACGCGGCCCGTTAGGGTAATTCGCTGTCAGGCCACCAGACAGTTTGTTTACATTTGCACGGCCTCCCGCAGCTCCCAGTGGCAGTGGTTCGTTGTTCCTGGGCAGCCGTGCAAATGTAAACAAACTGTCTGGCGGCCCACTAGCGGATTACCCTGATGGGCCGTGTGTGGCCCACAGGTCGCCCACCACTGACTTAAGGTCTGGAGAAGAAAGGGAGCCAATTCCTGCAGATCTCTTGGTCTGTGATATGTGTGGCTTGGTGGTGGGGGAAAGAAAGAGGAGGAGGGACAGAGGAGTGCAGAGGTCTTGTGTTGGAAGGGAAGTCAGGAACATTTCACCCTTCTTGTGACTCTCTTAAGGTTTCGAAGGTCAAGAGAATCCTCAGCAACCCTTAGGACTTGGTCACTACCAGACCCAGGGAGCATTCTCGTTCCTTCCTGTGGACTGCCCTTAAGACTGTTTTGAAAAACTAAGGTAATTCTGAAACAAAAATCTTCATTAAAGAGGAGTTAAGACTGAGAGCACACATTGGTAATTTAAGGGTAAAAATCCTTACAAGAAAATTGCAAGTTATATATAATAAAATGCCTTTAAAAAGCTAGGAAGTTCACAGTTAAGGTATACTGAAGGAAAACCCAAACGTTTGAAAGCAAGGACATTCATAGTTAAGATACCAAAATTCCCACTGAAATTATTGGGTGAGGGCAAGTGGCTCCATGTGCAAAAGCAAGGCTCTTTTCTATTTCATTAAATCTGTTTATTTAGTTAAAAGGATTTAATACTGAATGTTTTATGATGATTAAACTGATATTAAAGTGCAAAAAACATGAGGAGTCCTTGTGGCATCTTAGAGACTAACAAATTTATTTGGGCATAAGCTTTCATGGGCTAAAACCCACTTCACCTGATGCATAGAGTGAAAAATACAGTAAGCAGAATATATATTATTGCACATGAAAAGATGGGAGTTGCCTTACCAAGTGCACTGACCCCACACTTGATAAGGCAACTCCCATCTTTTCATGTGCTATAATATATATTCTGCTTACTGTATTTTTCACTCCATGCATCTGATGAAGTGGGTTTTAGCCCACGAAAGCTTATGCCCAAATAAATTTGTTAGTCTCTAAGGTGCCACAAGGACTTCTTGTTGTTTTTGCTGATGCAGATCAACTACAGGCTACCACTGTAAAATCGATTAAAGTGCAAGTGATTTAAAAAAATGTTTTTTTTTGGTTATTTGGTAGCACTTCACCATTTAAACCTATAACAGATACATTTCACAATGTATCAGCTTTAAAAAATGGCCACCAAGCCTGCAAATGGATCCGCTTGAGCAGATCCTTACACTTGCACGGATCTGTTTGCAGGACTGATGCCTTGTGACTTACATGGGCTTTGGATCAGGCCTTTGGAGAATCCTCCACCCCCAGCAAATTACAAAATGCCAAACCTATTTACCTTTTGATAAGAGCAACAAGAAACACAAATAGGATCATTTACTCTGTGTGATAGATAGGGTTTGATGGTCTAAAGAGTTTTATAACCAGCTATATGCATGGTACATTCCAGATTCCACTGTAGCTCACTTAACAGGGTCTGAGATTCCTTCTGGTGACATCAGACTTCTCTCCTATTGATGTATGCTTACTCATGTTATCTGCTGCTTTACTTTGATTTAAAGTAACTGCAGCTGGCTTTCTTAATAACCTTTCCAGATTGTGTTCTATTTAAAAAAGAAAAAGTGGTAGTCACGTTAACCATATTTACCTGTGATTTTTTTTTCTTACCTTGTTGAAAGGGCTTAACTTACTTTGAAATAAATTATGGTTTCATTTAAAAACTGACTGTTGCATAAGATGTAAACAACTGAGCTTGGCAGCATTATGTCATACAACGTTTATAGGATGGGATTTTCAAAAGTGCTCCACATTGGCCTAACTCTGCTTCCAAGGGAGTTGCCATCTATTGACAATGGAAACAAAGTTGGACCAGTGCGGGTCACTTGTGCAAATCCCATCCCCAACAAGTAGCGGAACAATAGCGTATTAGTGCAGGAACAGATTGAGGCATAAAAGTGAATGTGGAAGAAATTCTTTCTGAAAAGCCCAGAAGTGCAATGATTATCTCCAAGTAACTAGGGCATGGTGGAAGTCACTTATAAAAGTATTGAGTCCTTATATTACAATGACATAAGAGAACTATTAAATTGTACATATGTCAAGTTGGGGAAAAGAGGTTCTATTTGAAAAATATCTTTGCCTTTCTTTCCACCTCTTCATATTAATGTGAGATATTAACAAAGAGTAATGAGAAGGAACTTAAATTAGGAAGAAACTGATATGACTCGTCCTGAAATATTCCTATCTTCACAGCTATTGTGCACTTTATCTAATTTCCAAAGCTATCTGATCAGGGCTGTTTATTTCACTGTTGAATTATTACTGAAGTCTGAGAGGGCACTGCTTTAAACAATGGAGCTGGTCAGCAGTGTTAGCAATTCATTTCCATAAAATCTAGCCCTGTGTGGGCATATAAAGCTTGGATTTGGCCTTTGAGCCATCTTTAATACCTCATAGCTTTGGTAGACGCTACCAAACAGGGTCAGACCTAAATCACAGCAAGACAAGTGACTGCTTGGGACCCTCTGCTTTTGTAAGCTCCATAAGAAGAGTGTCTTGTGATAAGCATGTTATGCTGCTGCATTGGCTGCTAGTGAGTTCTGGGTAAAGTTTAAGTGTTAGTTTTGAATTATAAAGCCATAAATGACTTGGGTCCCAGTTACCTGAGAAGCTGCTCTCTTCCCATGTGAAACTACAGCAACTGTGTGTTAGTCTCTAAGGTGCCACAAGTACTCCTGTTCTTTTTGTGATCTTCCAGTGTGTTTGATTAACCAACTCCATCCTGGTTTCAAGAGGAAGGGACTGATGGTAAGGGGGATTGGTTGAGGAGTCCTTGGCTCTGTAATTAGCTCTCCAGTTTTTCTCCGGAGCCCACATTTGATAACCCTCAGGGCATGACACAAAAATGTTACAGTGATGAGCATGGCAGGGATGGATGGATAGAATACCTGTTCCCCATGTAATGCAGATGGTAATGCCAGGGCCGGTGCTACCATTTAGGCAAACTAGGCGGTTGCCTAGGGCACCAAGATTTGGGGCACCAAAAAGCGGTGCCCCCAATTTTTTTTTACAGCGTTCCTATGCCCCCTCCCCGAGCGCGCGGTCGCCACTCCACTTCTCCCGCCTCCCAGGCTTGCAGTGCCAATCAGCTGTTTGGCGCCACAAGCCTGGGAGAGGAGGAGAATTAGAGCGGGGGCAGCGTGCTCGGGGAGGAGGTGGAGCAGAGGTGAGCTGGGGTGGGGAGCTGCCGCACGGCTCCCCGGGGGGGCGCCTCAGGGTGGGGTGCGGGGAGCTGCCATAGGGCTGGGGTGGGTGCGCAAGGTGGAAGTTTCGCACCCTAGGCGAAACTTCCTTGCACCGGCCCTGGGTAATGCAGGTGGGAACTAACTGTGTCCCTGTAACCTGGTTAACATCCTGGATTGTCTGCTGTTTGCCTAGTTATTGAACACAGTTATATACTGTCTGCACTACAACTCTTAACCTGCTGTAACTGAGTCAGGAGACAGCAATGTTGTAACTAGGCCTTCTAATTTGGTATAAACAGGGACTAAGAGTGTGCAAAGCCATGACCAGGTATGGGTTTTCCACTCTGGCAGACAATGAAACAACTTGCTGCTTCCATGCATTTGACAGTTGGAATTATTGACTGAATGGAACATTAAATCAATGCCTATAATATTGAGGCTAGTTTTTCAACCCTGGTAGGTTCTGGCCAATGTATCTGGAAATATTCACTGCCAAACGGATAACCATCTGAAGAACATGAGCACTACTGAATCTAGGTCTTAAGACTCAGCCAGCTCTGCATGAGGCACCTGGCTATAGCCACCAATGACTTATCAGATGGACATTTTATCTCAGTGTTGATCTGTCAAACTGTTTCCCCCACTATTTTTAGGAATTTTAGCACCTGCTGCACCAGAACAGCAATTCAGAGGATCTAAATGGTACTATTATTTTATATGCTGTTCTGCCAAAGTAAATCCCTTTGAAACCTGCATGAGAATAGCAGCCTCCTTAAAATGTAGAAGAGTCATACACTGAAGGAGCACAGGCATTGCATGTGTGAAGTAGGAGTTTTAAAAGTGTTCCACACACTACTCTGAAAATACATCACAAGGCAGTTGTTGCCCTTGCATTGAATTCACGCGCCGCAGAGCATGTCAAACTGACGTATGCAGCTGACGAACATAAAATGCCAGCAGAGAAGCTGGCTTTGAGCAGCCATAAACAAGACCACATAGGGAGACTCAGCCTTGCCTGAAAGCTCAGCTCTGCATGAGGCACCTGGCTAGACCCACTGAGAACTCATCAGATTGTTGTTTTATCTCTGTGTTGATCTAACACTGTAGCTGGGTGGGGAGATGCTATTTCTCAGCTATTCTTAGGGATTTTGGCACCTGCAGTAATTCACAGGAGGTCTGAATGGTCCCACTTGACACACTGTTCTGGCAGGCAGTCTTATTGAAACTCAATTGTCTAAGCCTTTTCCTGGGCCAGATTCAGCCCTACCAACAGTGGAGAGCAACTGTCATTGACTGCAACAGGAGTTCTACCCCACTTACTCCAGAGCTGGTTAAGGCCCTCTATCCCTTTATTAGAAAAGCATCAGGGACAATCATTACTGATATGGCACACACGCACCTCCTCACCCCCCACCTCACATACACATTCTTTGCTCTTTGGACAATAGCAAGGCTCTAAATGCTATGACTAAAGGAGGCTTAATTGGATTTACTTTGCAAATAAAGTGCTCTAATTGGGTTTATGATGACTTAGATTTGCAAGTCTGATTCCTCAAAGAAGTTGAGGTGCCTACGTTTTTCAGTTAATCAGGTTTCAAAGGTGCCTAAAGGGAAGCAAAACAGATACTTATTCAATCCCCATAAATGTGGACTCTGAATAATTCATACATAACATGAACTCGGTGATATGGTTACATTACATGTAAAATGACATCTTTGGGAATTACTGAATAGTGTCACTTGTTTTTCATCCTGAATGTTATACAGTACAAATAGGAAATAAAGTATTATTATTGGCAGTGAGAAACGACATGACTTGTTTTTTTGCTTGTACACAAATTGTTTCCATGTTTCATTAGTCTCTGGAAGTATTCTGCTTCTTTCCTCTCCTTGGGGACAACAGGAGAAACTTAAGCTAATGCAGATTGTAACCCCGTGAATGCCATTCTCCTCTAGCTGAGTGGACAAAGTCCTTGGAAATTTTGTGCCGTTTTTTTACCTCCATAAAATTATTAAATGTATCTGAGGAATAATATAAATCAACTTGTGCCTTATTTTATATCTTTGCAGGACTCAAAGAAAATATGAACCGGAATAGAGATAATGGCAAATGAGTACAAAACAAGCATAGAAAAAGATGGTTTGATAGTTATGTAGCATCAGTTAGGGAGAATATAGCTTATCATTGTGTTTGATTTAACTATCTTTCTTAGGGTGAAAGGGGCCCAGTGCTTTCTTATCTACCTCTGAAATTCCTATCATAAGGAATACTCTTGTCTTTTAGGGAGAATGATCTCTTTTATAAAGGTATGGAAATGGAATAGCAGCAGAAGTAAAACCAGTTCTATTGCAGTTGGTTGAATTGTTAAGGAGAGTATATGGATTACAAAAAGTCAGTAATAGAACCCAACTCCCAGTCCCCTGCTCTTACAACAAGACAAAAAAAAATCATGGTATAAATTTCAAATGCCTACTTACATTGACTTCATAAAGGCAGCATTAATCTCTGGCTCAGTGACACTTTTTTATTATGGCAAGCCCACAGATGGGCCTGAACCAAATCTTGGATCTGAGCAATCACAATCTTTTGAGAAGTTTGAATCCAGATTTAAATCCAAACTTAATGAATGGCTCCTTTTCTGCTGACACAAAATCCCAGACTTAGCCTCCCTGAGCTTTGGGAAGCTCATACCCAGATCTAGATGTGGATCCACACTTTTTCAATTTAGATGATACTGTTATGAACACAGTGTAAGTATATAGATAGGAATATAAGAATTGTCCATATTGGATCAGACCAGTGAGCCACACAGTCCAGAATTCTGACCCTGACAGTAGCCAGTAACAGAGGCCTCAAAAGAATTCCATAGTAGTCCAATACAGGATTTATCTGCATAGAGGGAAAGTTTCTTCCTACCTGCCATGAGTGAGTGGTTGTGTTATGGCCTGAAGCATGAGAGCTTTTATTTTTTTTATCCTGTGTATTCTAACTTGGGATGTTCTCATCCATATCAATGTCTAATCCTTGTAAATGTCAGTGATAGGTGGACAGGTAGAGACAATAGCTCTGACCCATCACTTAGAGTAAGTGAGACTAAAAAAAGGCCAGGGTAAAAATAAAAATAGTTGACACAAATATGTAGGATAAGCCAACTACCTATGTATTTTTGTATGGGGGTGCTTGGGAGCTTTTACTGGCATTTTTTGGCAGCAAATACTTGTGAATAATATATACACCCCAAACTCAGAGTTTGTGTGTTTTGTGTGTATTTACCACCCCATGTGACTGAAGTCTGTGTGCATTATTTCCCCCCTCATTGTAGCAAAAAGCAGCTGTACAAAATACTTAAAAAAAAGTTCTTATCTTTTGTAAAACACAGACCCACCCGACACTTGAACTGGTCTATGGGCCCCACCCCTGCCCTTTTGTTTAGAGCCTGGGATCATGTGATGAACTGGGTTAGCATTTTGCTGTTTATGCTACTCAGACCTCATCTATTTTGCTTTACAAGGTTATGCCATTCTACTGTGGGACCCTTTTGTGATGGTTGTGGTAGCGTAAGGGATTGGGAAAGGGAGATGGTGGCGATATGATACATTAAAACTGGAACAACCCATCTGGGGACTGAGACAGCACAATGCTGGCACTTTCAGATATTAAAGGGCCTAATTCAGATTTCACACTTATGTAAATCAGGAGTACAGCTGAGTGAATAATTGGGGGGGGGGGGTTGGTTCGATGGCTGAGCTGAAAAATCTGGGAGGGTGTTGGGAGCGGGGGAAGAATCAGTTTTCAAATTATTTTCTATATGGTAAAAAAAAAAAAATTCACCCAGCTCTAACTAGGAGTAATTTCCCTGAAGTCAATGGAATCTCCCCAGAGAAAAAAACGATGTAAGTGAAATCAGAATCAGATCCACAGAGTCCAGTTTACAAAAGGTGCAACTGGGTTTTATTTGAGATGCATGCAGTGGATGTTACAGGCCTATTTCTGATCTTATTTTGGCCTGATACCAGTGTAAATCCATTGACGTCAGTGGAGCTATTCCTGATCTACACCAGTGTTACTGAGGTGCTCTTTGTGCCTAAGTGCCAGTTGGTAGGTCCCCAATGTGGAATTGTGACCCGTATCAAAACAGGACATCCCTCTGCAGTCTCTTGATCTAGATAACAGCCCATCTTGAACAGGACAGTGGACCACTAAGGGTCTGTCCACACTACAGCTAGTACAGTGGTACAGCTATGATATTGCAGCTGTGCCACTCTGCTCTGTAGTGTAGATGCTTCTATATCGATGGAAGGGATTTTTCCATGGATGAAGTTAATCCACCTCTGAGAAAGGTGGTGGTTGGGTCAACAGAAGAATTTGTCCATTGACCTAGCTGCATCTCAACCAGGGACTAGGTCAACTTAACTATGGTGCTCAGGCTATAAATTTTTTCACAGCTCTGAGCGACTCAGTTAGGTTGACGTAAGTTTTAGGGGTAGACCAGGGCTAGGTCAAAAAATCAAACTTTATGCCACATACATACTGGCTCACGCTGAGTGTATTTTTGAGCCATTGCCACAGGAGAAGATCTGGGAGGGTCTGTGTCTCAAAAGGTATAGTCCTTTCTGAGTTCTCCGTTACACAGAACAAAAGAGCAAATTGCACCACTCCTTAGGATAATGTAGCATACTCCTTCCTCTATCCCAGCCAGCTTTGTCGCCTGGTGCAGAGGAGGGAGTAATGCAATGAGGTAACAGCCCTTGCCTCCATCGGATGGCTTGCAGCTCGAGGGCACTAGGAGGCAGTGCTTTTGTGCACCTCTAAACATAGGGGCTGCCATTGAGTCTGACACTTGTGTGAGGGGCACGAATAGTGGGAAAGCTCCTTGTACATGCACCCAGGGTCAGGGTCCAAACACAAGCTCACCAACCCTTTTGGAGTCAGTTTACTTTGGCCAAGTAAAGACATTGGGTAATACACCTAGTTCTCACTTTGACATCCTAATTTAATTGGGGGCTTGAGCATTTCTACATATCGGCCCATTTTGGAATATTCGCATACAATTCCTTTTCACACACTGTCAAAATACTAGCATAGCTAGCTCAATGGCTGATTTGACAAAAAAGGAAAGACAAATATTCTAGAAATTGCACATTTTAAAGAGACTGAAAATGGACATCGGTAAGACTTGCCTCTAGTATGTGTGGTCCTAGCACAAATTGGTTCATTCAGTGAAATGAGAGTATTGACCAGATAGCTAGGAAATCTTAAACCACATATTACTGTGTATTGTCCCTGTAGTTACCTGCTGTGGAGGCCATCTTGGCCTCAACTGGAACACATTTTGACAACTTGATTTCAGTCTGACAGGATAACTATGGTAACAGTGTGCTTCCAGGTATTCATGTGGGTAGCGTGAAGAACTGGACAGATTCCAAACTTGTACTCATTGTTTTATTAACACCCTGAGTCTTGGTGGGTCCCAGTGCTCGAGCAGCTGGGAAGCTAGGATTACAGAGAGAGAGAGAGAAGCTTGTGGGTTGGGGAATATTTTAACACGTTGTTGCAGTCACAACGCTATACCTGAGGTTTCTGTTTCGAGTGTAAACCCAGTTTTTATGTATATTATTACTTACATTTGCTGGGCATTGATGCTAACTCAGCTGTCTATGGACCATAGAAGAGGGCTCACTCCCTGCTGTGAGGTGTGTGATGAGCAAAAAATGACAGACCAGGTGCACACAACGCTGAGGGTATGTCTACACTGCAAGTGGGAGCAAGCCTCCCAGCCTGGGTAGACAGACTCGCACTAGCTCTCTAAAAGGAGCAGTATGGACATTGTGAGTCCAGCAGAGACTCTGGCTCGACAGCTGAGCTTAGATCCAGGGGAGATGGGTGGGCTTGAGAGCCCAACCTGCTGCCCGAGCCGCAACGTCCACATTGCTGTTTTTAGTGCCTTAGCTTGAGCTGAGCTAGTGTGAGTCTAAATCCGGGCTGAGAGGCTCACTCCCAGCTGCAGTGTAGACATACCCTGAGTGACCAGAAGATGGAACTGTCACATAGCTGTGCGACATTTATGTGTTTGATTATTTAATAAATAATAATAATAAAGTGCTTCTGCAGCCGATGCCTGGCCTCCCAGAAGAAGACACTGGGTATGTCTAGTCAACAGCACAGCTACAGTGCGTAAGCTATGCTGCTGTAGTGTAGACACGTACTACAGCGATGGAAGGGTTTTTTTCCCTGGGACTTAGGTCAGCTTCACACCCCTGAGTAATGTAGACCAGGCCTGAGTATTTATTAAACAGTTTTCTTTCAGTATAGCTATCTCGTTGGAGGGGGTCCTGTTGGAGTATAATTCAGTATACTTTAAACTCTGTTTAAATTAAAAACAAACAAACAGCCAAAGCATCCCTGTGTGTTTCAAACTGCATCCTATATTGCTGCAGAGTAGGCTAACTTTTTGGCCATGTTACCTGGTTCTGCCACAAAAGCGGACATAAGTCCATGTCACTGCTTGGTTATTTATTGAGCTTTATGTTTGGTCTTTTAGTCTTTTATGTTTTTTTTATAATGTTTTTATGCTGGTTTCATTACCACAATTTTAACAGTTCACACAGTTTTGTCTAGGGATCTTTTAACATTCCCTCCTCCCCCCCCCCCCCAATGTAGCAAAGCACGTATTGCTCATCTAGATTCAGCAGGTACTTCCTCATGTCTTTACAGTTAGGCATTACTAACCCAATTCAGTCATTCCCTTTGACTGCAAGGGGGCAGGGAGGCTAGGTTTTAGGGATAGATCCAGCTAATTACCAATGGCCCAATTCTGCTAACACTTTCTAGTGAGTTGTTGGCCCCAGATCCAAAAAGGTAGCCACAAAGGTAGCCAAGTCTCAGTTATGGCTCCACTGAGATTCACGAAGCTCCTGCTGCACCTGGTAGGTACCTAACCTCACTGAGTACCTAAGTTTTCAGGGTAAAAGTTGCCTCAGCAGTAGATAGGCATTCAGCCACCTAACCCTTGTGCAAGGTCCAATCCAGTAGCTGTGCTCGGAGACCTCCTGCCGGATCGGGTCCCATTTAAAATCCAGGAGGAGGAGGGAGGAGGTAGTGGTAGTAGTGCTCTTTCAATTGCGCCTTCATTATTTATCCACAGTGAAACAGCTTCAGTGCGAGAGATTGAGGGAAGCTCCATATCAGAATATCCCATAGCTCAGTGTTGGAGCACTCACTGGAGAGGTGGGAGACCTGTGTTGAAATCTTTCCCCCTCTTCCTCTGGCAGAGGGGGAAATTGAATCTGGGTCTCCCACATCCCAGGTGAGTGCTCTTACATCTGGGCTAGAAGTTATAAAATGGCACCACCACCTCTGGCCATTTGATGTGGAGTGAGGCAGGTGCCTAACTCATTCCCACAAGAAACACCTAAATCACCCGGATCCAGGATATGACAGTGCAGGATTGTTTAGGCTCTGCTGTATTGTACAAAGGGATGGGTTCATTGTTTGGGTCACCTAACAGTGGAGTGAACAAAGCACTGTAGGGAACATTACTGTGTTGGCAGGATATTTGACTAGATGACCAAAAGGGCTTTTCTGTCACTAGCTTATTGATTCTATGGTTGGAGGGTACTGAAGCAAGAAAGGGACAATGGAACAAACTGCCTAGGGAAGTCATGGAAGCTTCTTCACTGGAGGTTTCAGAAGGAGATGGCCATCTGTCCGGGATGGTTTAGACACAACAAATCCTGCATCTTGATGGGGGTTAGATTAGATGACCCTGGCAGCCCCTTCTAGCCTTACGGTTCTATGATTCTATGAAAGAAAATAAGGTTTTTGAAGTGGGGAAAAAATAATCACGAGACTTCGGAATGAGTCTAAAACATTGATCCAATCCAGGGGCCAAATTCTGGATGCTTCGTGCACAGAGATACATGCCAGAAATCCCTGAGACAAGTGGGGAGTATGGGCCAGAATTTTTTTCACTCAGCTGTGACTCTTACCAAAATTTATGTAGAAGGTGCATTACAAGGCCTTTCAGGCCAAGGGTGTGATCTGCTTGTTTGCTGTACATATACATCCTCCTAGCCTGGCAGTGAGGAATCCTACTCCCACCCTTCTGCGGATTATCAGTGCTCCTACTGGGAATAGCCTGCATGGAGGTGCTGTGGCAGCCTGTGGTACAGTGACAATAAAAAGAGATACACACATTTAATGCCAGTTTTGCAGCATAAAGGAGGGATTTTCAAAAGCGCTCGGTGTTGGCCTAACTCTGCCCCTATCAAAGTCAATGGGAGCAGAGAGAGGCCAATGCTCAGCACTTTTGAAAAGTCCCCCCCACACAAGTGTATCTTTCCCACTTCCACTTTCCTCAAGCCGCTTCTTCGACAGATCAGAATTTGGCCCTATGAAGGGATAATGTTGTGTCAGTGATAAATCATGGAGCTGCTGCTTTCATGGTAACCTCGAAGCGTACGTAATTATGAAGTTTTGGGTAAACACATTCACTTCTACCTCTTTATGGGCAATGGAGTGAGTTGGGGGACTCAAAAGCTGCATGTAGAAAGGAGGGAAGTTGACTGAACGTTACCCTCACCTTCCTCCCTGGTGAGTCTAAATGTACCTCAGGAGTAATGTCAGCTGTGCCGCCTCTGCCCTTCAATTACTGTGACCCACTTCTTTGCTTCGGGGACCTCTTGGCTTTATTGTTGTTTTTATTATTCTTGGTGTGGCGATTGGTTTTTGGCTTGGAGGGAGATGGTGACCTTTGAAACAAGCCCGTCTGCCAGCTCGTCTTTAATCTCGCCCTTCGCAGCTGCTGGTGGTGGGGGGAGGATGAGGGACCGAGTGTGGGGGGGTTTCTCCCATTAGCAGCCAGGGGAGCAGCACGTTTCCAGTATCAGTCCCATACAAGTGGTGTTATTTTTCCTGTCATGTTTGTTGGGGTACGGCTTTTGTTTGTTTTTCTTGCAGAAAGGCAGGAAAGCGAATCTGGAAAAAATACAGCTCACATGTCATCGGTAATTACTTGGCCGGAGCGGCTGGCACTGGCTTGCTGACAGTTTAGAGGCAGGGAGTGGGTGAGACCCAGCTGCAGCCAACAGGGAAAGAGAGAGAGAGATCTTAATCTGACTCAGGCTTCACCAACCCTCCTCTCCTCTCCCCTCTCCTCCCCTTTCATCCTTCTCCTCCCTGGGGAGCTATGGCTACGGCTTCACACAATTAGTTTTCTCCATTCTTCAAGGGACCTGCTGTTCTGTGGCCTCCACTGCTTTCCATCCACCTTCTGCTTGCTGAATGCGGTATGCCCGAAGGAGGGCAATGCTCCCAGGGTTTCAGTGAGGCCTACAGACTTGTCCCGCATGCAAGAAAAGACAGAGTAGCTTAACCTGCAAAGTATGTGTGAAGAATGATGACAATAGGTCTGCAGATAGTTTTCAACATTTGTTGTGAATTCTTTTGAATTTACTCCCATCAAATATGTGAAGTAAATCAGTTCAAATGCTGAAAATGGTACCTTCTACAAGGGCTACATAGTGCTGCTACTATAGTGCAATAAGACACCTGGGTATATGATCCCATTGGATCCAAAATCTAAGAAAGGGCTGAGACTGATCAATACTCAGGTGGGAGATCACCAAGGAAAATCAAGGGTATGGTAGGATATTGTCCTGGTGAGTCAGTAGTTGGGACTCTTCTTTGTGTCAGTATTGAACAAATGCTTTAACATAACGCATTGTCTTTCAGAGGAGATGTAAAGATTCTACTGTACTTTTATGTAACAGCCTGGGAATTTAGACCTGATGTAGGGTGACCAAATTATGGAAAAATATAAAACCAGAACATCTGACATGAGGGTTTGAGGGCACACAAGGGAAGGTTTTGGTGGGCATCAGGGAGGTGTCCATGGGATGAGGGAGGCTTGGTTCAAAGACTTGTGAGAAAAGTCTGGGGGATTCATTGGAAAATCTATCAGAGGGGTAGCTGTGTTAGTCTGAATCTGTAAAAAGCAACAGAGGGTCCTGTGGCACCTTTAAGACTAACAGAAGTATTGGAGCATAAGCTTTCATGGGTAAGAACCTCACTTCTTCTGAGGTTCTTACCCATGAAAGCTTATGCTCCCAATACTTCTGTTAGTCTTAAAGGTGCCACAGGACCCTCTGTTGCTTTTTATTGGAAAATCTGTCAGCAGAGGTTGAGTGTCAACATATGACAGGCCTGATGGGAGGAAAGCTTTGAGATGGCAGCCAACCTGCTGTCAAGAATGCCACTGTCACTAGCTTAGCTAGCTGGCAGGTGTCTCTGTCAGGTGGCCAGTCTTCACGGGTAACAAAATCCAGGACAAAAGTGTCCTTTGTAAATTTGGGGGGACCCTGGGACAAGCCCTGAATGCAAGAATGTTCCTGGGATGAATGGTCACTCTACTTTGAGTCTGGCTGAATTCCAGTGTGTGTAGGTAAATTCTTCCTACCAAATTGCCCTTTAAAATTTTAGTAGGTCCATGTTCTTTTTCACTTCATGTCCTAAATTGTTGCACTGTGTAGTTATCTCCCATAGGGTGAAGCAATCAGAGGCTGAGATAATTCCTCTTCTTGGGATAAGACCTGTCACTTTCTCTGCATGGGTACATGAAGCCTGATGGACAGTAGAATCCACGCAGTTCTGCTGCACAGGGACAGCAACTCTGGCTGCATTGAGAGTGCAATTTGTGACAACCCTTTATAGGGGTAGGCTCTGCCTACTCCCCACTCTGTCTCCATTCAAACTAGTTGCTCTTGAGGGGAATTAACTTGATAGCAGCTCCTGAGCTACTCCAGGTACAATTCTGCAATTCTTGGTCCCCTTTATTCATGCCATGCAATTTGGAGGTGAGGGGAGGGAAGATGCTTATTCATTCCTCCCCTCCCTGCCCTGCAGCTGTGGAAGGGCTAGAGGGGAGGCACTGTTTAGTCCTAAATGACTGCCTCTTCTTCATTCAAATCCTTCTGTAAAGCATGTTTCTTCCTCAAAGCTGTCATCCCCACTATTGTCCTGATTCTCTCCCCATTGAAATCAACGACCCAACTCCAATTGGCTTCACTGGTGCAGGAGCAAGTCCTATAAGAAACATCATGTGGCTTCCAAAATAGGTTGACAGGGGCCTGGTTGCCTTATGTAACCCACACACCTTCTGGGTGTGGTGCTCTGTCCCATTTAGTGGCACCGAGACCCCTTAGAGAGAGAGATAAAATGAGTTTGCTCTACAGGCTTAGCTAACAGCCAGTTGGTTTTTAGCTCATGCGGTAGAGGTTCATGCACTAAGCTCCAGAGGTCCTCCATTTGTTCCTGCCTGCCAGTGACTGGGGTCTGTCCGTGTTACACGTACATAGCTTGAAATAACTCTTCCACCAATAGATGATGTCTTGTTCACTCGAGACTTTCTGCACCTTAAAAGGACACAGTCAACTGACTCTCTCCAAAATCTGTTTCTTCGTTGATAGAATTTTTCTTCATCAGATACACAGATTTGCCCAGGAGTGCTGGGTTACTAACTTTTGGACTTTCTGTTGTTGTTTTTAAATAAAAGAACATTACAGTTTTTGCTTTGGGCAAAAACACATCAAAAATAACTCCATGGAACTTACAAAGAGACTTATGGGTACATCTTCACTGCCATTAAAAAACCCACAGCCCCAGGTCTCAGAGCCAAGGTCAGCTGACTTGGGCTTGTGGGACTTGGGTTGCGGGGCTAAAAATAGCAATGTAGATACACAGGCTGTACCTGGGCTTTAAGACCCTCCCCACTCATGGGATCCCAGAGCCCGGGCTCCAGCCTGAGCCTGAATGTCTACGCCCAGCAGCCTAGCCTGAGTCAACTGACCCATGCCAGCTGTTACCATGCTGTGGGTCTTTTATTGCAGTGTAGACATAAGCTAAGAACACTTGGTAGTGTCCTTTAACAATGCTTTTGCCTGACCGAGAAAAGAACATTCTGCTACGGAGTCCTGGCACAGAGCCTTGTTCTAGCTGAGACAAGTCTGGCTTTAAATCTCAGCAAGGGGTCCTGCTTCTCACTAGCAGAAGTAATATGAAACACTCAGCGATGGCAGGTGGAACATTTAATGAGATGGAACGATCAGTTATCTTCTGTTTTTGCTGCTTCTCTTCAGCTTATTTGTTAATTGTCTGTATCATTGTGGAATCTGCAGAAATTATCCAAAGGTTATTTCCAATAAACTGTTGTCAAATCTTGTCAATCCTAACTGAATATGGCAATCATCGTTTACTGTCCTATACTGTTAAGTATTCTTGTGTGCTGCTAAACAGCTGCCTCATTCTACCCCAAGTGGGAGAAGTGAAGTGCTTTCTATTCACAGTGTTGTAGTGGTTGTCTAATTAATTAATATTTGTAAGGCATGCTGAGATTCTCAGATGAAATTAAAATTGGATATCATTGAAAGTCAGTTACATATGAGTCAGGCCCCAAAAGTCATGAAATTGGCTTAAAAGTCATGAATTTTTTTTTAAATAAATGTTTATTTGCCTTCTGTTTTTTGAGCCTAAGATTCATGTTTTCAAGCTTTGTTTCTACATCCATAGGGACTAAAAACATTAGTTTATTTAATGAAAGCTGAGATTCTTATGATCACATGACTCCAGGAGCTGGGCTCTGAAGGAAACACTAAATATCACAAGATTTGTGATAAAATTACAAGAGTTTGCAACACTGCAGGTTGTGTTGATGCAAATTCTTACTCTAGCATGCAGTTGTAGTGCATGTTTATTACCTGAGACATTCACATTCTCCAGGCTGTGTTTCCCAATTTCAAAGAAAAATTGTCTAATTTGCAATGATCTGGGGAATCTCTCCTCCAGGTTCCCTAGCTGGCCCTTGGAACAGTTGATTAGAATACCTCAAGAAAATCCATCCCAGGTATTATGTTGCACCTAGAGCATTCTAGGGGAGCAGATTTGCTGCCTTTCCCAAACTCTGTTTAGGCACAGGGAAAGTGGAAGTCTGGGGGAACTAGCACAAAGTGATCTTAGTGCACCTAGGAATTTAGTCAGTGTAGACATGGTCAATAAAGATCACAGTTATGAGTGCTTTGATTAAAGAAACCCATAATAAGCAGGGACACAACATGATGTGCTGATTTTTTTTTTAACCTGAGCAGAGCCTTTTTCAGGTATCCAGTTCTTCATGTGCACCATACAGCATTATATAGGCCATGTAGAAAAGATCTCAAGGCCAGAAGAAAAGTTAATGACACTACACCAGTTTACATCAGCTGAGAATCTGGCCCATTGAATTTAATTAAGTTACTCCCAATTTACAATGGTGCAAGGGAGAGGCGTGTCATTGTAAATGAGAGGGAGTGTGTTGGGGAGTGAGAAGGACTTTGGCTATAGATATAAAATGACATCACTACCCAGTTTTGGCCTGCATCGCTCTTAGTGGTTCAGAGTGTTTGGTTAGTTTCTTTTTTCAGTGTAAACACATTTATTTTTGGTAAGTGACGCTGCAAAGTGGGTCCTTAGCAGGGATTTGAATAAGGTGAGGGTGGAGGCTTGGCAAATAGATTTTTGGAAGGTCATTCCAATCTCATCCAGAGCAGCATTGAAGAAGGTGTGGATATGTTTGTGAGATAAGAAGATGAAAGAGATATGATGTGAAGGACAATTGGTGCCATTATGAAAACTTTTGCAATTAGGTTGTTAAAAGATGTAGTAAAATATGTGAATCACTTTTTAAAAAAAATCTCTTTTTACCTCCCCTGGTTTTCTTTACAACTCTGGGAATTCATTCACCTCTTCTTACACCTGTATTTCATGGGATTTTCACAAAATAGGTTTTATATACAGCTTTACATACAATTATGTGTAGTCTGTATTCTTTGCCCTCTTAGTAACTGGAATGAATCTCTGGACACTTGCCAGGCATGTATGGGAGGAGTGGGAAGAGGAGGGAAGGAAGTGTCCAAGAAAAGGCCGAGAGAGTTAGAAAAAGGTTAGGAGCTGGTTTACATGACCATGTTACACATTCTCTTTGCTGCAATTTTTGGAAAATTTGAAAAAAAAATGTTTTGAAATTAAAGCAACCACTAAACCGTTTAACTTGCATAACTAGAACTGACTCAGTAAATTAGCACAGGTCTCATTGACCCTGGCAGAATTACAGGGGTCATATTTTGTATGGATGAAATGTTCTATAATTTCTCCAGTGTATTATGTGCAAATAGGCTTTTCTTCAACAGCAGGCATGCATGTCTTCTCTCTCTTTCCACCTTTCTATTTATTTTATCAATAAACAGATCTTCTGTGGACAATGACAGTCTTTACTTTCTATTCATCTTTGTGTTCCCATATGTCAAAGGATTGGCACTTATATGGAAAATGAGAACATCCACAGTCATATTAGAAGTGATGTAAACCTTCATCATTTTGGGTTTATGCCAACCTCTGATAGGAGTTGGTAGAAACTTCTCCTGTGGACAGGTTTTCTGCTATTGTCCTCTATGAACTTTCAAGCTTCCACTGGTCACTGTCAGAGACACAAAACTGGACTGGACGGACCACTGGTCTGATGCTATATGACAATTCCTATATACCTATCTTCAAGACACCTCTGCCACAAGTAACCTCAATCAATACCAATAACTTTCAGAGCTAAGAAAGGCAATTAAACAGAAATAAGGCAACAAATAAACATCATATTACTGCTGAGTTTGGTGACCAGCTCCATGTGTCGTGCAATGTTACTTTTGGCTTATATAGCACATTTCATCCAAGCATCTCATAGCACTTTACAAACATATTAATGAATTGGGCCTTGATTCAAAAACCCATTGAAATCAATGGGAACTTTTGTAGCAGGCGTCACGAAAGTAAGAATTTCTGTTATTTTTACAGATGGGTAAAATGGAGGCCTGCTGACAGCAAGTAACTTACCCAAAGCTGTGTACACTCCTGCAATGGCAGAAGGCACAGACAAGCCATGCAGCCAGGACAGAGGCTGGTAGAGGTAAGGAAGAGCATATATGGGACTTGCAAGTGTATGTTGGACTTGCAAGTGTAAGTTTGATGTCAGGCTAAAGATCCAAGAAAAGAGCTCCTGAATAATGTGAGTGAGGAAAAGGATGGATAAAAAAGAAAAAAAGGGAGGGATGAAAAGAGTAAGGAAAGATAGGAGCAATGAAGATCAAGTGAAGGAGAGGAAAGTGAGGAGAAAGAAACACCAATTATGAAAGGTGGGGATGGACTACTCAGTAGTAAGCACTATGCCAGGTAATACATATTTGCAGGATTAGGCCATGAATATATAGAATTTTGTTATGTTTTTAATTTATTCTTTTTGTAATGTATATTCTCAGGTTCTCTGTATACTCCTTAAGAATTAAGGCAGGGGTAGTCAATTATTTTTTGTCAAGGTCCAAATTTCTTGGCCAAGGTATGGTCAAGGTCCAGACTCCAGAGAAAATAATAATAAAAAATAATAACAATAATGATAATAAGTAAAAAAAAAAAAAAGATTTCAGGGTCTGTTCAAAAGAGTCTGGTGGTCCAGATTTGGCCCACGGTCTGCCTATTGACTACCCCTGAATTAAGGCCTTAATCCTGTAAACACGTGCTAAACTTCAAAGTAATGAAAAAGTCCTGTTGATTTCAATGGGACTTCTCATGTGCTTAAAGTTGACCTTGCTTAGCTACATAGCAGTAAAAACTAGGGTTTTACAGTGAGATAGCTAATGCACATTGACAGGTTTCAGAGTAGCAGCCGTGTTAGTCTGTATCCGCAAAAAGAAGAACAGGAGTACTTGTGGCACCTTAGAGACTAACAAATTTTTTAGAGCATAAGCTTTCGTGGACTACAGCATCCGAAGAAGTGGGCTGTAGTAATTTGTTAGTCTCTAAGGTGCCACAAGTACTCCTGTTCTTCTTTTTCCTAATGCACATTAGTTACCTCACTGCAAAAACACCCACCTCTGTTGGCAGTGAAGAGAGAGCCTGAGTATCAAGGGCTCAATTCTGCACTCCTCCTTCCTCTGGCTTCACCTGCAAGTGTTAATTGAATAAGGGTTGCCAGGACCAATTGAGTTCTCATAGAGTTTGCTACTTTATTCCATGACTAGCAGTTGTTGCAGAGAAGTTTTAAAATCCTTTTTTCACTGGTCTTCACAAGTCCAGTGCAATGTATTTAGGCAACACTCTTCTCTACATTCAAAGTACTGTGTCATCTGAAAACTGTGCATTATTGTATATTTCCTTGACATTCTAGTCAGTCAACTGTGATTCAAAAGAATAAGATGACACATAAAGACTTAGGGCCAGATCCTTAGCGGATGTAAATCAGCACAGCTCTGCCTCTCTTGTGCCAATTTACATCAGATGACGCTCTGGCACTGAAAATGGTTGTGCAGAACAGTTATTTGTTCAGTGTGCAATGACAGTACAATCATTGAATAGCTCAGACTTGTAGATAGGGTTAATATGACTGAGCAAGTCGATGATATACTTTGTTTGTCTTATGTTGAGGATAGCCAAGCATTCTGAGGGGCTGAAATTCTATTAGCAGCATCATACACAGTTTTTTGATGTGTGGGGGCTTCTCCATCAGTTCTCTTTAACAGTGAAAAACCAAATGTTGCTAATTTTTTTTTTAATATCAAACAAAAGGAAATGGGCTATCATCTCTGCCTTTCAGTGAAATAGCCTCATGACAGGTAAATCTTGTGAATGTTTCTCCCAGGGATGTGATGTTATTGTTTCATATTCCTCCTCTAACAGTGTGTGATCACAAGTGAATCTAAGACAATTTGGAGCAGTACAATAAGGTTGTGTTTGTTTGCTTCTATACTGTTTGAAGGGAAAGGAGTATTTTAGCACCTGATAGCGCTGTTTAGATTACGTCTGATGGGACTCCCACCTAAAACAATACTAATCTACATCTCTTTTATGGAAAGCTCTTACTACATTCTATACCTGATTTACCTCTAATCAAGATGACATTGTATTGGTGCTGCAAGTAAAACTAGAAGGGAGAGCATATAGTGGATTAGCTTTTCTTTCATCTCCTAAACTTTTTAAAAGGGGAACCAGCCTAGCAAACTAAATTAGGGTGAGGAGACATTCTCAAACCTTTGAAGTGCTTGTTTGTCAATAGAAGTTTGATTTATTTGTCCTTCACTTGAAAATATTATTATGGGTTGTGAATAAACAAATTTATAAACACCTTTATGAAAGAAAAGAGAAATGTATCTACTCAGGTAAATCTATGTAATTGTTATTGAATAGGTATGTTGTGAAGTATGGAGTAGAAAAACTTATTTAAAAGAATGAAGAATTAGCAAGATCACCTGCACACACAACAATTCAATGGTCACTAAGATGCCATCTGGAAAATGATATTTTTAAATTGAGAAGTGTATCTATTCACAATGATTTTTTTTGTGTGGGAGTGGCAGAAATCGTCCTTTCTGTTTTCCGATTAAAAAAATCAACATCATATCTTTATACAGTGAATTTAATCTCAAAATGCTTTACAACTTTAATATGCTGAAATACAGACTATACATTGGGATTATTTCCTCCATCCCTGAAATGCAGGCATCTTCAGAGCCACCTGGGGTAACTGTTTAATATTATATGGCAACACACATGATGGCTGAAGACAAAAAATTAAGAATGTCTCATACAGTTGTAAATGGAGGGGCAATTTTAGGTAGGCAGAATGAAATTGACAAATTTCAGCCTGGACACACCTAGGTTAGCAATCCTGTGCTCATGAAAGGTATTGCAGGAGCTTTATTGACCACAAGAGGTCAGGACCTTGTGCTGATAATCATTTTGTTTTTAGCCATTATTCACAAAATAATTTGGGAAAAGTTTAAAATAACTTACAGGCAAATGTGTGTTTTGTTTATGGCAAGTTATCAAATATATTTTTTCTATTTATTAAATACTGTGCTCACAGTTAATTGTGTTAAGCTCATGGCTTTCAACACAATGAGCCAAATGCTCTCCCTGATGCCCAGCCTGAATAACTGCGCTGGATACTGAGGAAGGCTGTGGCTTAAGTGGAGGAAGGAGTCATCACCTGTCAGAAGCTATTGCATTATACACTCTCCACAGATTTCTGTGCAGAAGTGACACTAGGAAGTTGGCTGGGAACATGTTTTCTTCTGAAAATGAACTAATCCAATTTCTACTGGCGCAAGAGCTCGATAAATATAAGTGTTCAAACAATCTGAAAGGTGTAACATATACTTAGATGGTAAGGTCTTTGGAGCTGGACCATCTTTTGTGTTCTGTGTTTGTACAGTGCTGAGCACAATGGGTCCTAATCTCTGACTAGAGCTCCTAAACACTACTAGAATCCAAATAAGAAATAATAATGGCTTATATATAGTGCATTGTTATTAAAAAAAAAGGCCGTTTATAGGAATGAGTGGAAGCCCAATCACTTGGACTCTCTCTGTCCCAAATAGCTTACAATCTACGGTCTGGTCGACACTGAAAAGTTATATTGGCATAGCTAGACCCCTGACGGATATAGGTATGCCAACCTAGCCCCCAGTGGAGAGGGCTTCCATCCACATAGCTAACATCATTTGGGAGGTGGTGTTCCTGCACTGACAGAAAAACCCCATCTGTCGGTGTAGACTATGTCAAGATAGTCTCCGGAGTGTGGACGTATCCTAAGTATATGTTATATCTTTCAGATTGTTAAAATAAAGATATTTATCAAGACAGACTCACCCAGCTGTTGTGCCAGATCTACTCAATAGAAATTGGATTGGTTCATTTTCAGTAGCGAACACATGCTCCCAGTCAACATCCTATTGTAACCTCAGCAAAGAAGTCTGTGGAGAGTGCATTATGGAATAGCTTCTGATTCCTTCCAGTACAGCGCGTAAAGAAGTATTATCTATATTGTAGGAAATAATGCTAGAGGATGAGCTAAATAGTTCAAAATAACTTAGGTTGAACCTTCAGCTGTTTTTACAGGGATCGGAAGATTTATTTTATCCAAACCCATTTGCTCATTCCTCAAATAACATATTGTATTTTCAAGAGGATTTAAAGTTCATTTAATCTTGCCTTCCAATTACTGGGATTGGACCAAGGATTAAATGAAATTTTCAGATGGTAGGGGCTAAGTTTTACTATAAAATGCACAAATAAAATAAATAATCAGCTGTTAAAATAAAATGATTCACATTTTTCCTGTTTAAATTGGGCTTTTGCTAAGTAGAAACCAGGATTATTTCTATTAATTTTACAGTTGTACACATGACTACAATTTTACAACTGATGATAGCACCAAAATATCTTTGAGGGCAGTCACATACCAATATTCTGTTTCAACAGACACAGTGGATGAACAGTTGATGTGCTAATGTGGCAGTTTAAAAAAGCAGCTATCTCAAATAAGTGTAAGAGGATGCCCTTTAAAAGCAATGATGAAATATAGAGTTACATAAATTCTCTCCTTAATTACACACCCCAGAGCTCTGATTAGTGAATCAAGTTAAAATTATATGGGGGTAAGAGCAGCTTTTTTCCTTAATTTACAAAGGCTGACATTTCTGAGCCTCGGAGCCTAAATTCATGCTACTAAATCCATATTTAGCCATCTAAGCAGACGTTGGCTGTTTATTCAGAGGTGCTTCAAACCCTGCAGTGCCTCTTAAGTCAATGAGAACTGGGCTTGGTTTACTCCTCTGAAAATCAGCCAACATTTGCTTAGGTGCCTAAATGTGGATTTAGTAGCATAACTTTAAGCTCTTAGGTTTGAAAATTTTGACCAAAGTAACTGTTCTGTCCCTCATCCAAAATATGTGTGTCCTCTTCTGCAATTGTGATGGTAGATTTCCCAAAGTGGTTTTAGTTAATTAAAAGATAAGCCCCTACTAGCAGATAATTTAGTTTGGTTATGTGCTACTATGTGAAACAGGTAGGACTTGAGCTAATTAAATGAACATAAATTACAATTGACTTTGGAAGGCATAGTTTATCACTGTTGGACTTCCTCAGATGTGTAAGCATAACTGATAAAGAACTATCTGGCCAAATTAGGTTTTGCATACATTTTTGATTAATCATTGATTCAAGTGTAAAATCGAACAGCCAGAGCCATTGGGGGGCTTGTGACACTATTTGAAGGATTTGGTGTCAGTAAACCAACCGGTGGATTTTAATGGTGCTTAAATGTTGCATTTTCATCCAACAGAGATCTTGTCCTTGAATTCAGACTATTAATTTGAAATTTCATAAATTATTCATAACTGTCAATAGCTCCTAAAGAGTGTAATTATATTCTAATACTGAGAGTCCAATCCTACTTCGGATTAATGGGAATTTTACCATGGGCGCAACTAGAAAAATGATCCTCCTTAAAGCTTTAAGTTATATTCAGAACTTCTGAACGTTCTGCTTGTAAAATCCACTTTTATTAAAAGAGGGACATTGGCATCAATCACTGAATTGTGATAATTCACAAACAGAAAAGGCCTAAATTTGGTCAATAGATTATTCATGACTAAGGCTAAGTTTTAGTTAGGGGTATATAGTAAAAGTCATGGACAGGTCATGGGAAGTAAACAAAAATTCACAGCCCGTGACCTGTCCATGATTTTTACTATATACACCCGACTAAAACGTGGGTGAGAGGGCCACGGGTGCTCTGGGGGTGGGCGGTCTGGGAGCGCTGCGGGTGCTGGGGGAGGTGGCCTGTGACCCCTGCTGGTGCTAGGGGGGTGGTGGTTGGCAGGGCTGCCAGGGGCTCCCTACCCAGCTCCGTGTGTCCCTGCAGCTCCTAAGTGGCAGAGGGGTCAGAGGGCTCCGCGCGCACAAGTGCCGGCTGTGTAGCTCCCATTGACCAGGAACTGCAACTAATGGGAGCTGCGGGGGCGGGACCTGAGGGTGCGGGCAGCACGCGGAGCCCCCTGGCCCCTCTGCCTAGTGAAGTGCAGGGCCATGCCAGTGGGAGCTGGGGAACCCCCCACCCCAAGGTAAGCATCACCCGCACCCTCCACCCCCTCTGCTCTTAGCCCTCTCCCACACATCCCAACTGCTGCTGCTGGCCCAGGGGCTGCCCAGCTCGGGCAGCCCCTGAGCCAGCATCAGCTGCTGCAGAAGTTACAGAGGTCACGGAAAGTCACGGAATCCGTGACTTCCATGGCCTCCATAACAGACTCGCAGCCTTATTCATGACAAATGATTTGAACAGCTTTATTCTTAAATGAATGGTGGGAGCTCTTCAAGAGTATTAGAGGCTTTATAGTGAGCCTAAAGAATTGCTTCCACCAATAGAGTAATAGACTAAGCCCTGGTCTACACTGGGGGGAGGATAGAACTAAGTTATGCAAATTCAGCTATGTGAATAATGTAGCTGAAGTTGATGTACTTAAATCTACTCACTGCGGTGTCTTCACTGTGGTGAGTCGACTGCTGACAGTCCCCCATCGACTCTGCCTGTGCCTCTTGCCCAGTGGAGTACAGGAGTCAACGGGAGAGCGCTTGGGGGTCAATTTATTGCGTCTAGACTAGACACGATAAATCGACCCCCACAGGATTGATCGCTGCCCGCCGATTCAGAGGGTAGTATAGGCGTACCCTAAGAGTCAATGGAGTCATAGACTGAGAGTATAACTATAGTGTCCTTGTGGCCAAGATGGAGTCCGATCTGTGGCGCAGCGCTGGCCAAGAAAAGGCACATGCGGGAACGCAGGAAGGACTCTCCCTTCCACCACCTGTTCCAAACCCCCCAGAGTAAAAACCAAACCACCCCCCAACACCCACTGCCCCTGGAATAGTACAACAAATATAGGAAAGGGAAATATTTATTTGCAGAGAGAAGAATGGAGGAAAACAACAGGTGAAGGAGATAGGGGGAGCAGTAAGACAAGGTTACATCCACCATGGGACCCACGGTCTCAGTGGTGCCACAATAGAAAAGGATAAATGCCAAGCACTGAGTCTAGACCCACAAGTCAGGAATCCTGAGCAGAGTTCCAGTCCGGTGGTGAGTCTTGGGTGCTCCTGGTCATCTTCAGCGCCAATAAACTTTCCCTCAAGGTCCCCTCTGGTGCCCTCTTCTACTGCTCTCTGCAAACCCACGCACTGCGACAACCTCCCCACTTAGCTAGTTACATCCTCCCTCCTTATTCCCAATGGAAAGTCACAAGCCCCAGTACTCACAACCCCATACATCCGGGCAACAGTGATACTGGGTCTGGCTCCAGTCTGTCCTTTTCAAGTGATTCCTTCCTGGCATGGTCTTCCTCCTGGTTCCTGTCCTGGGATGTCCCTGGTCAGCAGCTCTGTCCCTCCTGGGCTGGGGGCTGGTTCTCGGCTGTTTTGCTATGTGAGGGCCTGCTCCTCTTGTCTGGAGCTATAGACACACACTTGCCCCTGTCCTCTCCCTCTCTTAAACATAGTCTTCCCGGAACACCCATTTTCCAGTGCATCTAAACCAGTTGTTGCTGTGTGGCTGGGACCCATTGTGTACTAGAGGCCTGCAGAGAGAGGGAGGAAATTCTAGCCAACTGGCACAGTGGTACTGTGGGAGAAGAACAGCGAGAAGGAGGGGGAAACTCCCTTGCAAAAACTTGTTAGCAATGAGACCTCACTCTAGCTAGCATGTGGCTAAGACTTTAGTTTTACAAAGTATGCTAGGAAACACTCTGCAGTATAGACTGTAAGGGCATGTCTATACTGCCCCACAGTTTGGTCTAAGGGGGTGTGAACAGCAGTGTGTACCCAAGTGCTGCGCTATGAGAGGACTACATTACTGTGAACTAGGGACCTTTAAGTTTGTGCCCCGCAGGATCCCCATGGGGGAGTTACAGCGCAGCACTTCAGTCCACACAGCTATTCACACCCTCTTAGACCAAACTGCAGGGCAGTGTAGATGTGCCCTAAGCTCATCCTGACAGGGACAGTCTCTGTGTTGTATTTATCTAGCACAAGGATGCTCCAATCCATGATTGGAACCTCTGTGCCCTACCATGGTGCAAATAATAATAATAACGGTCATAAATGTATCTGGTCGGAAACAGAATTTCTGTTTTGCAGGAAATTCTGTGATTGCAGGGGGGTGTGGGGTGGGGTGAGGGGGAAAGAATTGTTCTGAATAGGAATAAATATAATTTTTTTTCCTGAAATTCATTTTGGGTCAATTGAAACATTTTGTTTCAATTTTGACTTATTTTTATATTTTATAAAATCAAGTTAAAATACAATTTAAAAGAACAAATACAGTAAAAATAATATAAACATAATGTACAATAAAATACATTTCTAATGAAAAGTCATTTTGAAATGTGCCATCTAAATGTTCCAATAAGGCAAAAATGCTTCATTTCTATTTGTTTCTAACTGAAATATTGTCCATCAACAGAGTCCCACAGAACACTTTGATTACTATGGATTGGCGACTTCTGACAGAAAAACATTCCATTGGAAAATTTTTGACCCACTCTAGTAATAAATACTATGAAGTATGATTATAAATAACAGTAACTAGGCTTTAGAGCATAGCATGATTAAGACACGAGGATTAGTTATTTTATCTGGATGAATAAGAATTCCAGAGCTGCTCTAATGATTAAACAAACAAGAACAAAATCCCCAGAGCTTTGAAAAGGATCTAAACCCTCATGCTTCAGGGCATAAACCAGCCTCGTACTGATGGCGGTTAGGAAGAAACTTTCCCACTGCCAAAAGTGCCGCCAGTTATCTCATAACTATGTACTGCAGAATTTCTTGAGCCTTCCTCTGAAAAGCCATTTGCTAAACTACCCTTGTCAAATGAAAAAGGGCATTTTGTGAGCATCTTGCTTTTGTTTGGCAAAAGTCAATCATTTATATCAGGCCGGCTATTCAGTAGTGAAGTTCTACTGCATTGAAAGTAGTGCCTATAACAATACATTTTGTTTGGCACACAATGTGGAGTTCATTATCCCAAACAGGGCCACCCAGAGGAATTAGGGGGCCTGGGGCAAAGCAATTTCGGGTGAGCGGACATAAAAAAAGGTGCCACCCGCTGCGGCGCTTGTACTCATCGGACGGCGCTCCGAGTCTTCGGCGGCAGTTTGGTGGCGGGTACTTCACTCGCTCCGGGTCTTCGGCAGCAGGTCCTTCAGTGCTGCCGAAGTGCCACCGAAGACATGGAGCACCGCTGGGTGAGTAAAAATCCGAGGGAAGGGATTCTCGGCCAGGGCTTGCGGGGCCCCTGAGGGGCCCGGGGTCTGTGGCAAATTGCCCCACTTGCCCTCCCCTCTGGGTGGCCCTGGTCCCAAAACAGGGTTATCCTTCTTACACCTTTATATTTTTGATGAATTAACATCCTTGATACAATAAATTACATGTATAAGATTTTTAGTTTCTCTTAAAAGAAGACTTATCTTAAAATCAGATTTTTCAGAGTCCACAAATCCCTGCCAGACCTTCACCAAGTCACTTAATAGCCCCATAGTAGTGTTTTCAGCAGAGACCTTATATTAATTTTTTTCCTTGAAACTGATTCAAGTGTGCTGAGATGACTGCAATTAACATGCCTGTTCCTGCCGTCATCACTTAAGCAAAAATCCCACTGTGGTTAATAGTTTTGCCTGGTAAAGAATAGTTCAGCTGAAGTCCCATCAGTCCACTTGAATCAATTTAATGGAGTAAAATTAAAGTAAAAACTAAAGATAGGAGTTTTGGCTAACTAAGGGCAGCTGGATCAGGCACCGCTTTCTTATATATATATATATCCAGGACACTCATAATTCTAAATGCAGCCTTCATACTTAAAGTAATAGTTTACATCTGATTCAAGTTTCTCCAGTAACAAAGTTTATCTAATGAAAGGCATTTGTTTTTGGCAACCCAGTTGCATTTTCTGGCCTGGGCCATTGTGGTATTTTAACAGTCTGGCTTATGTGAATTATATTCAGAAAAACAGTAGAAGAAGAAATGTTACCTGGGAACATTGTGGGTTGTGAAAGGGGGAAAATTGGAGTAAGGAAACTCACAACAAGCTATTGATCTGACCAAAGTGTCTGATCTTTTTTTAATAAAATGAGGGCTTTTGCTTTCAGTCTTTTCTCCTGTCTAAAAATCATAGACTTATATCCATTTTTAACAAAGCAATTAAGATAAAAGGGATGAAGAGATATTTTTCTGTGATGCTATTAAATGGATGAAAATTTGCCAGACTAATTTTTTATGTTTAATGGTGGGGAGTGAGTAGCAGAGGGGGTGGAAACTAATCTTTCCTGCAAACATAATAGAGCAATAAGTGACACCCACTCTCCGGCACTGTTGGCTGCTTTGTGATTCGTTCTCAATTCAAACAAAGCTGTATTCAAAACAAGGATAAACATATCAATGCTAATTTTATATAAGACTCTTCCTTGTATAGTAATTTCACCAATTCTGCTCACGTAGCAAAGAGCAGGATTTCTTTGATCTCTTCCTGCCATCTACACTTTGCCATTAAGGCTACTAGCAAATGTCTTTTGTTCTGGTACATAGTTGCTAACAGTGATAGATCATTTTCCTTATAATCTACATAAATATCTATATTTCTGCCAAATGTCAACTGCTGCTTTTTCCTGCTAAAGTTCTCAGAAATATATCACAGCAAATAGTTCATACCAAACAACAAACAAGTGATAATGCCTTGTGTTCCCATGTGAAAGTTGGTATGAGTTGGAAGTAGTTAAGCTTCATGCATGATTCTGTGGAACAGAGCTACAGAAATCAGCTGCCTCCTCATGCCTCATAATCTTCAAGTAGCTTGAACAATTTGTTTGAATACTTAGCTCTTTTTTATTTCAAACTGTTTTGCAAATCAATTCTGACTTTTTTTTTTCAGATGAATTTGTTATTCCTAAGCATTTGTTAGGTATTTTCTAGCCTATGCATTATCTGTGAACTGTTTGCTGTTCCTTCTTCATGTTTTGTGCTTAATAACCTGAACAAATCACCTGATACTGTTTCCGCTCCCTGACTGGATGATTGAACCTTTTTACAGAAGAAAATGGTTGTCTAACTATTTGTCAATGTGTAGTACAGATTTTTGGGGGATGAATAAACATTTGTGCTAAAATTTGTGAAGCTCTAAGGAGTCATGAATATTTTCACAACTGCCTGGAAACTGTTCAAGTACTAGAGAATAATGAATATGAGGAACCCAACAAAGCAAACTTGGTACGTTTATTCATTAATCTTTTTCCCCTCGCTACTCAGCAAGCTTTTTCTATGAAGTTGCAGTCACTCAGCCTCAGTAGTAGCCTTTGTATAATGTTCCTAGAAGCTTTTAAATGATCAAAATCACTAGACTCTTCAAAAACATGAGCTGAACCCTTTCTTTCCCCAGCCAGGAAGGACAGATGGAGAAGTGCTAGATCCCTTGCTGGTGGAAATTGTCAGTGTCAAAAGATGGCTTTTTGATCACAGATTTAACATGTCCTTTTAAAACAATTGGCACCCTGACCTCTGCAGTGGAGGCATTGACAATCTTTCCAATTATTGATCAGTCTTTAATTTTACACATTTGGTTAAGAAGATTATGGACAGGGCTCTGGTGAGACAATGCTCACTGTATATCCATGTCTGACTCTCCTGAATTTAGTTAATTGGGATTTCAAACTGGACATGGCACAGAGACTGCATTAGTTGTGTTGGACAGTGACCATCTCCTGTTGAATTAAAGAAAAAGGGTGAAATCTTGGCTCCATTGAAGTCAATGGAAAAACTCCCAGTACCTTCAGTGGAGCAGGATTTCACCCCATGTGTTCATGCTGATATCATTAGATGTATCAGCTAATTTTGATACTAGATATCATGATATATTTCATGAGATTTTCATGTGCCTGAAATCTTTGGTGGGAGAGAGAGGGGATGCCTTTATTCAAAATAAGGCATGCATTTTTAATAGTGAATATAACTCACCATAGGTCGTGGTGGATTCTCCATCATGGTGAACTTTAAATCAAGATTGGCTGCTTTTCTAGAAGATATACTCCAAATAGGAATTGCTTCAAAGAGGTTCTGTGGCCTGTATTATGCAGAAAGTCAGACTAGATAATCACAGTGGTCCCTTCTGACCTTGGAATGTATTTATCTGTGTGCTTGTTTCTTTTCTCAGAGAGATCCCAGAGGGTATTGTTGGACAGTTGTTCTTTTGCCTGTAGGCTTCTCTCCTGGAGCACCACATTGTTCTGTACCATCACCCAGCTTATTCTCTATGTCTGAAGCCATTAGTTGAGCTAGAGAGAAGGTTAGGGCACTCGATTCTATATCTCCATCTTGACAAGCCCATAGAATGCAGGTAAGTGTTTTTTCCCATCTGGGTAAATTGGAGCATGGATGAGAGAACACAGTGACTAAGGCTCCTTCTGAGACTGTGGGGAAATTCCAAAAGCCACTGTCTCTCCACCCCAGTTAAAGATATTTGCTTATTGTTTTTACTGTACTTCACAATGCATGGGTCTGGTTAGATCAGTGTTTCTCAAACTGGCGTCGCCGCTTGTGTAGGGAAAGCCCCTGGCGGGCCGGGCCGGTTTGTTTACCTGCCGCATCCGTAGGTCCAGCTGATCACGGCTCCCACTGGCTGCGGTTTGCTGCTCCAGGCCAATGGGAGCTGTTGGAAGTGGCAGCCAGTACGTCCCTCGGCCCGCGCCGCTTCCAGCAGCTCCCATTGGCCTGGAGCAGTGAACTGTGGCCACTGGGAGCCGCGATCGGTCGAACCTGCGGACGCGGCAGGTACACAAACCGGCCCGGCCCGCCGGGGCTTTCCCTACACAAGCGGCGGCCCAAGTTTGGGAAACACTGGTTCAGACCATGGGCAAGTAATTTCATCTTGCTGTGCTTCAATTTTCACATCTGTAAAATGAAGGTAATGATGCCCACCCTCCTTTATCAAAGTGTTTTTGAGATTTATGGATGAAAAGCACAGAGTGGCTGTTAGAATACAAGTGCCAGTTAGACATAACCATATTTTGACTATTACAAGGGTGAAATGATTGGATTTGAAGTTGTAAGAATGCAGACACTAGAACCTGGGTCTGCAGAACTTGGGATGGCTTACATTCCCATAGTACCACCAGGAGGCCATACAGAGCCACAGCCAGGGAGCACTGTGAAGAAAAGGCACTGCAGGAAGTACCACCCAAGGGAGCCAAAGTGACAGTACTCTGCAGCCCTCTGATTAGCCAGCCACCCTATTTAACCCTGGAGGGTGTCCCAGAAAGTTGCCTGGGCAACAACACAGACTTCAGGCCTGCTGTGACTCCTGATCTCTGGCCTCTGATCCCAGCCTGACTCTTACCCTGACTCTGGCCTCCTGTCTGTAGCCTGGTTTCTGGTCTCTGATCCTGACTCCTATCTGGTACTATTGCTGATTTCCGATCTCCAACCCTGGCTTGACTTTGACCCCGATTCTTGCTTACTGAATCCAGCTCTAGCAATTCCTCTGACCCCCACCCACTGACTAAGGTCCCTGATGTGTGGACTCCAGCCCAGTTCTGACTGCTAGGCTAGACTGCCTACGCCCCGATCCATTATAGAAATGTAATCAGGACCCATAGCATGGTTTAGTTAGTACAATTCCCAGGAAAAAATGCTAGTCCAGACTAGCCAGGGAAACTGTGTCAGAACCCTACTGTCAGCAGCTGTGTTTCAGCATGGCTGTGGCTAGCAGAGTTCTAATTTCAGTATGGAAAGGGCTATGGAGATGAGCCCTCTAGAACACAGTTTAGGCACATTTATGGGATGCTTGCTTGCACTTGCTGCTATTTATTCTTTGACTAGAGAAAGGTCTTCAGTTTCCAGGGTCAACATCAACTTTGCACTTCTCGTGAGTGCTAAAATTCACCCTATTTAAAAACATAAAGCAATCCACTGACTAGGGCCTTAAAGAACAGATTAAAGATGAAGTCTGTTTGCATGGAACTGACCAACATGCCCAGGAGTTGGTGTAACTACCTGACAGAATGCCAGTGGAATGAAGAAATGCTTAGAAGAATTTTGTGGCTTCGGATCATTATCTATTAAGTCTCCTGAAAGCTCCCTAAATTACAAATCAAATTCTAATGGTAAACAACATCCCTCTAAATCTGCCTCCCTCAGTATTTACACTCCTCCCCCAACAAACCCCACTCTCTGTGCAGATGGAAAGAGGATTTCATTTTCTATAGTATACTAGAGGAATGAAAATACATCTATTGGAATGTGAGTGAAATTGCTTTGTACTTCATAATATGGCAAAGTAATGGAATAACAATGCGTAATCAGGCAAATACATGTTTAAAAAATAGTTTACCAGCTCAGACTCTTTTTCTAATCCTATCATTGAAGATGACAACTCAGTGTCATGATCTATGACTTTAAAATCAGTTATATAGTAACACATAAGTGGCTTCACTATTGCTGCTTATGTGTGCTTGTCTTACAGCAGAGCTCACTTCACTGCATATCTTACCCTGAAATTTTGCTTTGTAATGATATTCATTGGTAATATCCTTTTGATTCCAAAATCAACTTTTGCTTGAGATTTTTTTTTCTGCTAAAGGACCATGCACAAGAGCAAGGGGTAGAGGACAGGGCTCTTATTGTCATTGGGCTAAAGAACTTCACTTCAAGACAGTGAAACCCATTTTATGTAACATCCTGTTTTAAGAGATTTCTCCGGCGATACAGTGTGACTACACTGCCCAGGTCACAATGTTGCCTCCACCGCGCTGTAACAGGGGCAGTGCAGACATACCCTAACTGTTGAATGCAGTTCTGCTCCCTTTGTCTTAGATCCACCTCGGTCCCTTGATTAGTCACTTAAAACTGATTTCACTGTAGCTTTTAATCATATGCATTTAATGTTTATAGATGTTCTCAAGTAGGTCTGCATCTGTTGCTGATGTGTTCACATAGATAGTGGATCAAAGAACACTCTCCAATTCTCCACATGGCAAAAAGCCATTTGATTACAGCCCACAAGATTCAGAACTCCTGTCTGATATTATATGGCTAAGGGGGCTATAAAGCAGACATATGATAGGTTAGTACAGGGTATGCCTCTCTCTCTGTGGTCTTTAGTAATGTCAGTGGGGCATGGGAGAAGCCACTTGTAGAGAGTGGATTTTCTTTGCATTATGCATCATCCCTAGGAAGAGCTCCATTTTGCCACTTATTTGCACAGTGATTATCTTTGATTTTCATATGATGTGAGTATAAAGGCACCAGGTGTGCTTTTCTAAAGCACTCCCATTGACTTCAGGGGGAGCAAAGTTAGGCCAACACTGAAGGCTTTTGAAAAATGCCACCCATTGTGCAAAAACACTGTTCTTTTTATAAATTGTTGCCATTCCACACTGTAATGGCCAGATAAATGAAGAGAGAAGTACATATTCAAAGGGTGGTTAGTAGAGTTGTACAAAAACCACAATAGTTTGATTTGTAGAGGTTAATGGACATGGTTTTGCTGCACTCGATTTGGCTCCCCCTAAGTTTCACTTGGAGATTTGGGTTCAAATAAATGTAAAAATGCGAAGTGAAACTGCTGACACTACCAAATATTGCCTGATTTTTTTGCATCAAAACCAATAACTTCCACCCCAATTGTGAATTGTCCCAAGTCTGCTCTGAATCTGATGCAGGCTTGATCAAAATGTTGTCATAATTTGCCAAACTCAACAAATTAGCTAATTATGGAAGTGTCACACAGGTCTGCTGGTAATGGTAGAAACAAAGAGTTGTCTTTAAATAAGCAAGCTACATGGCTCAGACCAAATTCTTCCTTCAGGTATACCCATGCAGCCATAGTGAAGTCAATGGGCTCATGTAAGTGATACTGAATTTAGCCCTATACATTCTATAAGTTACCTAGCTACCTTTTCTTTTTCATTTGCCCCAACAATATTTATTCAGATCATCAGAAGTTTCACTAACCATGGCAGCCTTACATAGGTCATATAATCTTTCAGAGATGAACTACTCTTAACCTTTCTCCATTTCACTTGGCAGAAAGAGGCTTTGACTCTTAGAAGGGATGAAAGGTATAGATTGTTCAAGTTCTATTTTTGGTCTTGTCAAGTACTGAATCTGCCCTCAGGTCTCCGCACCCTGCTTCTGAATAGAGCTGGTTAGAATTTTTTGATTAAATGAAATTTTGTTGAAGCTGAAGTGTTTTACATGGTTTCAATGAAGTTTGAGAGAGAAAAAGAGAAAAAATATCAGGCAGAGCAGAGACTTGAATCTGAGTCATCCACATCTCAAGACACACATGCACTTTCTTCAAAAAGCTTAGGTTTTGGCACCATTCTTTTCTCTCAAAAACATTCAAAGTTTTGTTTTTATTCCAATGCAAAATTAAAACAAATGGTGAAACCGTGAAAGTTGGTATGAAATGGACTGTTCTGTGATCAGTTCTGATTCTGAATGGCCCAACTCTATTCTTCTCTTATCATAATCATGTTACTTATTATGGCCCCAGTGAACGGTCAGGGCCTCATTGTGCTAGGCACTGTACAAGTATAACAGGAATACAGTTTCTGCCTTAAAGAGCTCACAATCTAGACCTAAAACAAGACACAACAGGTGGCTGGGGCAGACAGATGGGCTGCGTGCAGGACAAAATGAGGAACAAGCATGGTTTATTTAGTAGGCAGTAGGCTCAACTCATCACCTGCCTAGTCATTGTCACATGGCAGCATTTTGTAGGCATCCCGGCAGAGGTGAGGGTCTCTACTCTCCACCAGTGAATTCTAACTCTCCTCTCACTTCATCTTCTCGTGCTTTTACCTGTGTGTCTTCTATCTTGCCCCAGTGCTTGGAAATCTCTCTATTCCAGGGCATTATGGGCCTACCGCCCCCTTTTTCCCAAATACTTCCTCAAAATGTGCCTCTTCCATGAAAGTCAGACACTAACCCGGGTCAGTAAGAATGTCACCACCACTATTTAAAAACACAAACAGCAGCTTTAAACCAAACACATAACAAAACCCTGAGAAGTTTCCTCTGGGTCTCCTAGTGTGTGTTGACTCCGATTTGTGTGCTGTCTTGCTTGCTTGTAAGTGCCTCAGGGAAGGAACCTTATCTTTTTTTCCCTTGTACAGGCTGGACTTTCCCCATACTTTAATGGAAGTCAAACATATAGTTTTATGTTCATGTTTTTTTTAAATGGAAAAACTCCATGACATTTAGAGTCTTTCCATGAGTGTCTAGGTGGATTTGACTTTAAATTGCTTAACAAACTTTAGTGAGAGGGGAAAAAGTTTAACGTTGGACTGCAAGAGAGACTATAGAGAGTAGGAAATCAGTGACAACACTATGGAAGCAACAAAGAAGCAGATCACTGAACTCACAATAAGGCTTTAATTCATCAAGGAGTCATAAGTAAATAATAACCATTTCAAAAATAAATTTGGAGAACCAGGCTGGATTTGGTTTTCTTTATCTTTACAGAGCACACGCTATTCTTGTTGTCTTCTCTAAAAAAATAAAGATGCTTTGCTTACAAAAACAGCAATGGCTATGAACTTTTGCAGTTGTTAATGATGTCTGTGGCTTTATCTAGCTCCACCATATCCACTCATTGACATTTCCTAATTGTCATGACAAAATTGCAGCCCTAGCTTCTGCAGGTAACAACACAAGGGAGTGTGTTGAGTGGTCTGAACAATGGATTGGGGACTAGGATTCCTGCTCCTAACCTGGCCCCTGATGCTGCAGACACTTAAGCATGTGACTCACATGAGTAATCACATATTTAGTGATCACATCTTTGGAACAGGGACTTTTGTTTAATATGGGTGAAATCCAGGCCTCACGTAAGTCAATGGGAGTTTTGCCATTGACTTTTGTGAAGCTGGGATTTCACCATTAATGTTTTACAGTACCTACTACAATGGGGACCTCTAGGCATGCTGCAATCTAAATGTTAAACAATTATAATAAAGCTAAAGTCTCTATATATTTGCTAAGCATTACCTTTTTCTTTTTAATGATTAGTGATGGCTCAGTATAGCTTGGTAAAATACCATAACACAGCATTTTAATAAAACACCAAGGTTGAACAGTGCAGGGGATCTGATAATGGTAGATGTCTGGCTGCCTGCCTCCCCTAAATGCTGTGGAAAATCTCAACCCTGATGTTGTAATCTGGTGCAAATTAGTTTGTGTCTTTAATTGGCTCTCTTGTAAGCTAAAATTTATAAGAGCTTTCCCTTTCTTCTTAACTGGCACTATGATCATTTTCCCATCAGGCAGTGCACTGGGAAACAGGTGACGTTTGGAAACATGCCAACACAATCTAAACCGCTCTTCTTCAGCTGTGGCATAATGGATCAAATTCAGTATTAAAGCCATTTCCTTCAGAATGCCCAGGGTCAAACTGAATTGCCATAAGCAAGCTGATCTGCATTGTAGAACAAATGTTTATATGGCATAGTACTCTTTTTTCCACTTTTGCTGTTTACAAAGCTGGTAAAAACAAAAGGCAAACACAGCAATCAAAGGGTTTTTTTTTCTTCTTTTTTTTTTCTTCTCAGTAAGCTTAAAGGGGTACTTGTGCAGATTTTTTTTTTTACTTGTAACTTTGTTTATCTTTGGCAAACAGTGTAGTTGTTACATAGCCTGGATACAAGAGACTCTGCTGCTCCCTTTACTATTCTGTTCCCTCTCAGGCCTGATAGTACTTCCTTCCTGACCTCTCATGACTTCCTGCTTCTAGCCTTATCACGGCAAAAAACTTGACACTGTACTGGCCATGCCACTTGGAATGCACTTAAATTCCATAAATGGAAATCTCCTTGCCTTTACATTTGCAAACAACTATCATCTGTAGAGCTCACTCTGTTATTTCCTACTGACACTCTCATTCCATTCGTAGGTGCAGTGTTTAAAGTATTAAAAAAAGAAAAAGGGAAAGTCTCCTCTCTTTTAAGCTCAATGTGATAGCATCTGAGAATCTGGCCCGATGTGTTATAATCAAGCCAACAGAACTGCATTAACTTTAAAAGAGTTACACCAATTTATACCAGCTGAAGATCTAGCCAATTGAGCCAAGAATTTAAATAAGACAGAGGCATGGGAGGAAGGAGGAATAAGTATGAGAAATACAGGTGGCTCTTCTGAATATAATGATACTGAAGTTCTATTGAGTTTAGTCTTCTGGACACACAGTTCTGCAATTACAGCACAAAGTTTGTGTTTCACTCAGATCTACTGAAAAGTGTGACATATGGTATTTTAAGGTCTGATCTGACCTCACAAACATCAAAGCAGTAGCTCAGGCCCTTAATGTGGAGATCTGAATAATTAGTTATTAAAAAATAAACAGTTGAATTTGTTGACGAGAGGAGCCAATTCAATTTCACATTCTGAAATTCGCCACAAAGTCATGTGGAATAGTGTCGTAAGCAGCTGAATGGCAATTAAAATGATGTATTGTCCAATAAAATTCAGTGGGGAAGGAACTTGTAAGGAGCTTCCTATAGTTGTTTATGTCACAGATTTTTAAGTCAGAAGGGACCATTCTGGTCCTCCAGTCTGACTTCCTGCATCACACAGGCCATAAAACCCACCCAGTACTTTCTCCATCAAGCCTTCAACTTCTATTTGAGCTATAGCATATCTCTTAGGAAGACATTCAGTCTTGATATAAAGATTTCAAGTGGTGAGGAATCCACCACAGCCCTAGACATAATGGTTAATTATCCTCACTTTAAAAAAAATTGCCCCTTATTTCTAGATTCAATTTGTCTAGCTTCAACTTCCAACCATTGGATTTTGTTATGCCTTTTTCTCTTAAATGAAAGAGCTGTTTTCTATCAGAAATCACTTTCCGACGTAGCTACTTGTAGACCATGATATGGTCACCTCTTGACTTTCTTTTGGACAAATTAAATTACACTGAGCTTCTTTGATCTCTTGTTGTAAGACACCTTTTCCAAAACGCATATCATTCTTGAAGCTCTTTCCTGAACCCTTTCCAATTTTTCAAAATCCTTTTTGAAATGTGGCCACCAGAACTGGATTCAGTATTCCAGAAAAGGTCTCACTAATGCCACATACAGAGACTTCATTATCCTATGCTTGTGTATCCATTGATCCCATTAGTGCTTTTAGCTACAGCATTGTACTGAGAGTGCCTGTTCAACTGGCTATCTACCATTAGCTCTAAGCCCCTTTCCATGTCACTGCATTTCAAGATATAGCTTCCCATCTTGTTAATGTGACCTATATTCTTTGTTCTTAGATGTAAGATCTTGCATTTGGCTGCATTAAAACACATGTTCAGATGAGCCCACCTTACCAAAGGATCCAGATTGGCCTGTATAACTGACCTGTCCCCATCATTATTTATCACTCCAGTTTTTGTGTCATTTTCAAATTTTACCAACACTAATTTTACGTCTTTCCTTTCAGATCATTGATAAAAATATTAGATAGCACTAGGCCAAGAAGAGTCCCTGGTGGGACTCCAATAGTGACACTCCTACAAGATGATGATTCCTCATTTACAATCACTTTTTGAGATCTATCAGTTAACCAAATTTTAATCCATTTAATATTAACTACATTAATTTTTTTATAGTGCTAATTTTTTTTATCAGAATATCACACAGGACTCAGTCAAATGCCTTACAAAGTCTAAGTATATTATGTCAACAGTTACCTTTATCAGCCAAACTTGTAATCTCATCAACAAATTATATCAAGTTTGTGTGACGAGATCTATTTACCATAAAGCCATTTTGATTGGCATTAAGTATGCTGCCATCCTTTAAGTCTTTACTGATTGCATCCCATATCAGCCTTGCCATTAATTTGATTGGATCAGTGTAAGACTAACAAGTATTCAAAGACCTATTCTATTTTTTACTTGTCTTTTAAAATCAAAATAATGTCTGAGCTCATACTCTTTAAGATGTCCCTATAGTTTACAGTTGCTAGAGAGATTTCCTCATCTCTAAGTAAGATTATAATGAGTATATAGCTGTTATGGACCAAATTATATTCTCAGTTTTGCCAGTATAAATCCAGAGTAAACCCTTTATCTTCATGGAGTTGATCCAGATATACTCTAATATAAATCACAGCAGAATTTGGCTCTGTTGTTTTTCAATTCAAGAAAACTTCATTAACAAAATTATATTGTATAATGGATCTGGAATTCCCCATTTGAAGACTCTTAGGGTTAGCAAGGGTGAAGAAGGTCTTGACAATGTGATTTCCTGCATAAGCTGGAGGGATAGTTCAGTGGTCAAAAAATGAACCAGGCTTCCTGAAATCACAAGTTGAAATCCTCACAGGGGTAAAACTAATCTTTCATTATTGTGAGATAATTCTTTGCATGAAAAGGTGCTGGCTATAAAATGCAGTAATCACAAAATGCTTGTCAAAGGTGGGGAAACAGGGTTGGTCCTAGTTCACAGATGGGAAAACTGAAGCACAAAAAGATTAACGTCCATATTTTCAAAAGTGGCCACTGATTTTGAGTATCAAAATTTTTTGTGACCAATTTTGATACTTAGATGTCTTAGGTTAGGCAACCAAAGTCAGTGGCAACTTTTAAAAATGCTGACTTTCTGCTAATGGGAAAGTTAAAGGTAAATAAAAATATTCCCAAATTTGTTATCTAAAGTCTCATGATATTGAAGTCAATAAATTTATCTTTGGGTCCTGATTCATGATTTTTGAACACTTGAGTTTGGCAATCCTGTTTCCTGCAGGCTACTAGTGTGTGTGATAAAGCAAATGGGTATATCCACCTCCCTTCAATTTGCTAGAGAAAGAACCCCAGCCAATTTCTTGCTAGCAGAAAAAGATAATATTTTGGAGTTATAACATCAGCCAACTTCAGCATGGCCTGCTTCCTGATTAGTCAGTTGGAATACCATAATGAGTGATGTGATGGTGATGATAAAGTTTTCAGGGGAAGAGCATCTGTATTATAACATCCAGATGATGAACACTTCCATAGAATGGGTTAACCAAGGTTAAACTGATCTTTACATTTCTGAATCAGTGATAGTATTTGGCTACTTTGGACAAATGAACTATTCAGCTCTTCTGACAAGACGAGAATATGACTGAAATTTCAAATAAAATGGTACTGTGTGGCTTCAATATTCAATGCTCTATAAAATAAGCTTATCTCTAAAATGTCAAAGCTTGAAGCTTTCCAGGAGCCCTTGCATCAAGTCAAGGGATAAGGTTAGGAAGACTTGAATGATTTAAGCTGAATCCTACTTATTTCCATACTCGTTAAACTTAATTCCTTAAGTGATCCTTACTAATATGCCACCCACGCTTGCCAAGCAAGGCTTCTGGATTTTGATTGTGATAATTTAAAATGAATCTGATATCCGGTTTGATCCAATAGAACGAGGGAAAGGGGCTTAAAACTCTTCAGTAACTGCTGCTATCTGCTCTGTAAGGTATGGAACATGCCTGGCCTGAGCATGACAGGATCTTATTGGTTCAGTGGCATGGCTACATTAGGGCTCCCTGGTTCTTGGGTCTGGCTGCAGCAGTGTGAGAATAGGGCACATACTTGGCACTTCCAATCATGTAGATAGAGAGCAGTGGGAAGTGGGCAGAGCCGTGGTTTGGCTCTAGCACCACACTGGTCAGTGGAGCTGAGCTGGCATGAGGGGAAGTAACAAATTGTTGTGTGCAAGGTCCAGCCCAGTTCACTATAGTCCTAAATTAACATTGGTTTACTGTCTTTATATTGTACGTATAGCAAAAATACACTTTTCTGATCCAGGCAATTGATCGATTTAACCAAAAGTTCATTGTACTTTCCTGGTCTCTTATTTTTTAGCACAGAACAGGTACAGAATTAGGATCTCTGTTCTGATCTGTCTATCCAGGTATGGACCCAATCACTGTATTGTATTTGACTGCCTCACAATCATTAATGGATTTTATTCTCACAACATTCCTGTGAGATAGAGAAGATAATCCCCAATTTACTGTGAATGGCAAATCTCCCAGTGACTTCATGTGCAGGACTAGGAGCTACATAAGCATCTTTTGTACAGGAGTGACATCCTTATGGGAGAGAGTCACTATAATGAGAGACCTTATAATCTTCCCGTCCCACGTCCTTTAGGCCCTGTTGAAATTCCCAGTCCTTGTTAATAACAGCAGGAGCTGCTGAATGCTGACTGCTTCTGAAAACATGATTACTGTACTTCACTTAGGAACCTAAACGGGAGCGGATTGCTCTTAAAAACCTGGCTCCCATTGCTGGTGCTGAGGACTTTTAAAGTCTATCTATGCAGTGATGCTTGTTACTCTGACCGATGTCTGGTATAACAGCCTTTCTTGTAAATCTTATTTTCTTCCAAAACAGGGAAAGGAAAGCGTATAGAAAACGACACTGATTTCAACAAAGGTCTGTGTAATTACTCATTAGAGAGAAGGTGGGTGAGGTAATATCTTTTATTGGAACAACTTTGGTCAATGAGAGAGACAAACTTTTGCGCTTACACAGGAGAGCTCTTATTCACTTTGTCTCTCGGATATCCTGGGACCAATTTGGCTACAACAACACTGCATGTAATAAGTCATTAGGCGTGTTAAAAGCCCTATAACAATACGGAGGTAACTATCTGCAAGACCTAGGACTTTTAAGGATATATATATTTGCAATCAGGGCTAGGTTTGAGGTTCATATGCACTTTTATCATGTCCTACTGTACTCCCGTCTGAATGCTTATTAGTAATCTTATTCTGTGCCAGAATTCCTTGAGTTTATTAATATTCCCTAAACATTGTGTTTGTTTCTGTTTTGTAAAGTTATTGCCAGATTATGGCCTGTCTGTGCCTGATAGTGGTTATGTTTGTGTATGAGCACAGGGTCATCTGATAACAATTTGTAGCAGCGGGCGATAAGCACTGTTTAAAATGGGTACAAGCCAGAATCGTATGGCTCCCAGTATACTTTTAGAAGGTCCCACCAACAAAAGAAAGAGTTCAAGGTATTTCGGAAGAGGTCATTGATTACAACCAACTTCATGATCGTTCTGGATGTGTTCCTTCCTGCAGAGACATAATTAAATTTTGTTTCACAGTCGGACTTATTTTCAGCATTTGAGCAAGGACAGTGGCTTTCAGGCCTGATTCTGATTTCTACTCACACCAATTTAACACCACTGCAAACTCTCTTGAAGTCAGTGGGGTCACGCTAATCCAAGTGAAATCTAAGGTCCTTTAAGTTTAAATGTACAGCATAACATTTGTGAGCAGCCCTGAAGCATTTCCCTTGCAGAATGTGTACGTTGACTTATAGTGATTATATTTAGAATACCTTCCACTAACTAAGACCTTTTCCCAGTGTCTTTTGCTGTAATTATTCAGACAGCTATGTCACTTTTCACTGACTTTTAAACAGCTATTCAACTGAATGGCAAAGCTTTCTGAGTGAATCACTAACAGGACATGATTCAAGTCTGGTCTGTGATCTCTTCAGGGCTCTGAGGTAAAGGGGTAGCTGCCTTCCCTGCATCCCAGTTCTCCTTGCTTTGTATTTTATTTATTGGACTATCAGGGTGGTCTAATCTGTCCATACTGTGGGATGGATGCTAGTTTTGAGGCATTGCTGCAGCCCATGTACAGAAATACAGTTCCAGATTCTAGATCTTTTTTTTAGGATTTAGTTGTTAAGGCATCCATGGGGTTAAGAAGTAATAAATTAAATTAGAGAATAGCTCACCTCTGACTCGAACCTCACTAACATCTCGAGGCAGGCCCCTTCCCCCTGAAAATTTTCCAATGACACGCATACCTCAGGGAAGGGACTCTGGCAGCAGTGGTCTCACTGCAGTCAGTGCACATGCTCAGACCCTTTGGCCTGTGCAGTGGTAAAGAGTCTCTCTGGCCCCCTGTTACCTCCTTGCCTTGAGGAAGGCGGTACCAACTGCATGGATCATAAGAGGAGGTGGGGACAGAGTCCCGCCCCACCACCCTTGGCCGGCTCTGAGGCTGCCGAGACTGAGCAGCCACCGCCTCCCCTCCTGTCCATGCCTGACACAGCAGTGCAGGCAGCCCCATGATGAGGGACTCACTTCCCCACAGAAAGTAATGGCCTGGGTGCTGCATCCCTGCCCAACAGGGAAGCCTCTGCCAGAGTCCTGCTGCTGTGGGCTAGGAGGGGAGTGGATGCCATGGCACTTCCCTGAGCCCCCTGCCCTGGGTGGGGCAGCTGTAGGGAGGGGCCCGCATTTCAGATGCCAGGGTTTTCCATAAGGAGCAGGGGCAGAGAGGGCTCATGGGGCCGCATGGTACCAGCTCCCCCTACACTCTCCAGGCTGCACCATGCCCCGATATTGGGACAGGTCCCAACACAGCTGAAAATCATTTGAGGGCAGGACAGAATCATCCTGCATGCCAGATCTGGCCCTTGGGCACCAGTTGGATCACCCCAGGCTCGATTGTGCATCTTTAATCCTGCATCCCATGTAGCAGCTTTAATTTTTATAGGCTTCTTGTTGTATAAAGAATTCACAGTAAACAGCCCTCAAAACTTTTGGGGTCTTATATACGCTGTGCTTCTATGGCAATGGAGTGGCAGGAGTGTGCCCCAGGGCATCGGTGTCTACCACAACTTTTGGGGCTGAATAAAATAATGATGATGAATGGATGAAAAATGGCTGAGTTGCACCTTGTAGACAGAGTCTCGAATTGAGGCAGCATTAGGTATGGCTTCACTGCCCAGTTAGCCAAGGTCTGAGCATCCGGATTAGCCTAGCCCAGGTGCAAGCAAAGCCCTCCCTACATCACTCACCAGGGTGTATTTTGGGGTGTGTCCTATGGTTCTTTGTGCTGAGATGTGCTAGGAATCTCCCCCGTCAGTCGAGAGAGAACTTATCAGCACCTGGAGTGGAGGGGGTGGACTATGGGAAGGCATTGGAAGACTATCAGCACTCAAGATTTTTTGCATGCATCCTCACTGCAAAATGTGTAGGTTCCAGCCTTAGTGAAAATGGAGTCCAGGTTCTAACGCACAACCCCAGCCAGGTAAGCTAGCCTCGGCTTGGAGCACCTGCAAACAGGTCTGTGTGGATAGTAGGGGGGTTTGGGCTAAAACCTCAGTCAGAGCAGGGAGGATATACCCTCAGAGCCATACATGCCACCCTCAGTGGGCGCTGGGAGGTGAAATGTCTCAGGAATTCCCAGCTGCACCAGGGGAGTACACCCACTATTTGAACCTCTCAAGGGATTCAGATTGCTACCCCAGCTGTGCCACTCTGCTTGCAGTGGATAGGCCACTGCAGCCAAGGTCCTACCTCCATCTTATCTCCATCAGAGCATCATGCCTGGGCCTTACATAGATTGTGTGACGACTCCCTGAGCCCTCCTGCTCCACAGCACATGCACATAGAATCATAGGACTGGAAGGGACCTCGAGAGGTCATCTAGTCCAGTCCCCTGCACTCATGGGCAGGACTAAGTATTATCTAGACAATCCCTGACAGGTGTTTGTCTAACCTGCTCTTAAAAACCTCCAGTGATGGAGATTCCACAATCTCCCTAGGCAATTTATTCCAGTGCTTAACCACTCTGACAATTAAGAAGTTTTTCCTAATGTCCAACCTAAACCACCCTTGCTGCAATTTAAACCCATTGCTTCTTGTCCTATCCTCAGAGGTTAAGAAAAACATTTTTTCTCCCTCCTCCTTGTAACAATCTTTTACATACTTGAAAACTGTTATGTCCTCTCTTAGTCTTCTCTTTTCCAGACTAAACAAACCCATTTTTTTCAATCTTCCCTCATCGGTCATGTTTTCTAGACCTTTAATCATTTTTGTTGCTCTTCTCTGGACTCTCTCCAATTTGTCCACATCTTTCCAGAAATGTGGTGCCCAGAATTGGACACAATACTTCAGTTGAGGCCTAATCAGCACGGAGTAGAGTGGAAGAATTATTTCTCATGTCTTGCTTACAACACTCCTGCTAATACATCCCAGAATGATGTTTGCTTTTTTTGCAATGATATTACACTGTTGACTCATATTTAGTTTATGGTCCACTATGACCCCCAGATCCCTTTCTGCAGTCCTCCTTCCTAGCAGTCATTTCCCATTTTGTATGTGTACAACGGATTGTTCCTTCGTAAATGGAGTACTTTGCATTTGTCCGTATTGAATTTCATCCTATTTGCTTCAGACCATTTCTCCAGTTTGTCCAGATCATTTTGAATTTTAATCCTATCCTCCAAAGTACTTGCAACCCCTTCCAGGTTGTTATCATCCACAAACTTTATAAGTGTACTCTCTATGCAATTATCTAAATCAGGGGTAGGCAACCTTTCAGAAGTGGTGTGCCAAGTCTTCATTTATTCACTCTAATTTAAGGTTTCGCATGCTGGTAATACATTTTAACGTTTTTAGAAGGTCTCATTCTATAAGTCTATATTATATAACTAAACTATTGTATGTAAAGTAAACAAGGTTTTCAAAATGTTTAAGAAGCGTCATTTAAAATTAAATTAATATGCTGATCTTACGCCACCAGCCTGCTCAGCTCGCTGCCAGCCTGGGGTTCTGTTCACCTAGACCAGCAGCGGGCTGAGTAGGGCCTGCGGACGGGACCCCAGACCTGGGGGTGGGTGTTTCAGGGGTCAGGGCAGAGGGCTGGGGGAGGGGGTGCAGGGCAGAAGGTTGGGGTGTGTGGGGGGTGTAGGGCAGAAGGCTGAGTGTGTGTGGGGGGGTTCAGGGCAGAGGGATGGGGCTGTGGGGTGCAGGGCTGGCTCTAGGCACCAGCAAAACAAGCTGGTGCTTAGGGCGGCACATTTTTAGGGGCAGCATGGCCGGCGCCAAAATGCCGCCCCTAAAAATGTGCCCCGGCCGCCCTAGCTCACCTCCGCTGCTGCTGCCACGGCGCGCGAAACAGCTGATTCGCGCGCCGCTGCTCGCCCTCCCTCCCAGGCTCTCAAACCTGGGAGGGAGGGGGAGATCCCGAGCGGCCGTTTCGCACGCCGCTGCTCCCCCTCCCTCCCACGCTTGGGTGCCTGGGAGGGAGCGGGAGAAGCGGCGCCTGCGCCGCAGCCACTCGGAGTCTCCCCCTCCCTCCCAGGCTCTCAAACCTGGGAGGGAGGGGGAGACTCCGAGTGTCCGCGGTGCGGCGCCGCTTCTCCCCCTCCCTCCCTCCCTCCTAGGCTTGAGAGCCTGGGGGGAGGAGGCAGGGCTGGGGATTTGGGGAAGGGGCGGAGTTGAGGTGGGGCCGGGGGTGGGTAATTAAATAAGGGGGGGCGACCAAAATTGTTTTTGCTTTGGGCGGCAAAAATCCTAGAGCCGGCCCTGGTGGGGTGCAGGGCAGAGGGATGGGTGTGTGTTGGGGTGGGGGGGGTTCAGGGCAGAGGGGTGGGGGGTTCAGGGCAGAAGGCTGGGGTGCTCGGCTCATGGGGGTGCTCCCAGCCCCCTACCCTGAGCAGCTCATGGAAGGGGGCTGGAAGGGATATGCACTATTCCACCCCCTTTCCCCAGGCTCCGTCCCTACCTCTCTCTGCGTCCTCTTCAGAGCTGTGTGCATGCTGCCGCTCTTCCCCCTCCCCCTCGCTAGGGCCATCAGCTGATTGGCCAGGGACGGAGAGGAGGCAGGGCCGGAAAGCAGCCCACTGGGGTAAGAAGCGGGGGAGGGGGAAACTTGGCTGCTGCGGAACCAAGCTTCGGCCTCCTGCCCCTGCAGGGGAGAGTGGTGGGCGGGGGGGCTGAGTGGGGCTGGGAGCCAGGACCGCGGCAGGGAGCTGCGTGCCACTCAGAATCGGCTCGCGTGCTGTGTTTGGCATGCGTGCCTTAGGTTGCCAACCCCTGATCTAAATAATTGATGAAGATGTTGAACAGAACCGGACCCAGAACTGATCCCTGCGAGACCCCACTCGTTATGTCCTTCCAGCATGACTGTGAACCACTGATAACTACTCTCTGGGAAAGGTTTTCCAACCAGTTTTGCACCCATCTTAATAGTAGCTCCATCTAGATTACATTTCCCCAGTTTGTTTATGCGAGACAGTATCAAAAGCTTTACTAAAGTCAAGATATACGACATCTACCGCTTTCCCCCATCCACAAGGCTTGTTACCCTGTCAGAGAAGGCTATCAGGTTTGGCATGATTTGTTCTTGACAAATTCATGCTGGCTGTTACTTATTACCTTATTCTAGATGTTTGCAAATCGATTGCTTAATTATTTGCTCCATTATCTTTCCGGGTACAGAAGTTAAGCTGACTAGTTTGTAATTCCCTGGGTTGTCCTTATTTCCCTTTTTATATATTGGCACTATATTTGTCCTTTTCTAGTCATCTGGAATCTCTCCTGTCTTCCATGACTTTTCAAAAATAATTGCTAATGGCTCAGATATCTCCTCAGTCAGCTCCTTGAGTATTCTAGGATGCATTTGATCAGGCCTTGGTGACTTGAAGACATCTAATTTGTCTAAGTAATTTTTAACTTGTTTTTCCCTATTTTAGCATCTTCTGATCCTACCTCATTTTCACTGGTATTCACTATGTTAGACGTCCAATGACCATCAACTTTCATTAAGCACCTCTGCCATTTCCACATTTTCTGTTATTGTTTTTCCCCCTTCATTAAGTAACGGTCCTACCCTGTCCTTGGTCTTCCTCTTGCTTCTCATGTATTTGTAGAATGTTTCCTTGTTACACTTTATGTCTCTAACTAGTTTGATCTCATTTTGTGCCTTGGCTTTTCTAATTTTGTCCCTACATACTTGTGTTATTTGTTTATATTCATCCTTTGTAATTTGACCTAGTTTCCACTTTTTGTAGGACTCTTTTTTGATTTTTAGATCATTGAAGATCTCCTGGTTAAGCCAAGGTGGTCTCTTCCCATACTTCCTATCTTTCCTACGCAGTGGGATAGTTTGCTCTTGTGCTCTTAATAATGTCTCTTTGAAAAACTGCCAACTGTCTTCAATTGTTTTTCTCCTTAGACTTGCTTCCCTGGGATCTTACCTACTAATTCCCTGAGTTTGCTAAAGTCTGCCTTCTTGAATTCCATTGTCTTTATTTTGCTGTTCTCCCTCCTACCATTCCTTAGAATCATGAACTCTATCATTTCATGATCACACCCAAGCTGCCTTCCACTTTTAAATTTTCAACCAGTTCTTCTCTATTTGTCAAAATCAAATCTAGAACAGTCTATCTCCCCTTGTAGCTTTCTCCACCTTCTGAAATAATTTTTTTTGTCTCCAATACATTCCAAGAACTTGTTGGATAATCTGTGCCCTGCTGTGTTGTTTTCCCAACAGATGTCTGAGTAGTTGAAGTCCCCCATCACCACCAAGTCCTGTGCTTTGGATGATTTTGTTAATTGTTTAAAAAAAGCCTCATCCACCTCTTCTTCCTGATTAGGTGGTCTGTACTACCATGACATTACCCTTGTTTTTTATCCCTTTTATCCTTATCCAGAGACTTTCAATAAGTCTGTCTCCTATTTCCATCTCAACCTCAGTCCAAGTATATATATTTTTAATATATAAGGCAACACATCCTCCCTTTTTATCCCTGCCTGTTCTTCCTGAGCAAGCTGTACCCTTCTGAACCAATACTCCAGTCATGCATATTATCCCACCAGGTCTATGTGATGCCAACTATGTCATAGTTGTGTTTATTTACTAGCATTTTGAGTTCTTCCTGATTATTCCCCATACTTCTCCCATTAGTATACAGACATCTAAGATACTGATTTGATTTCCCACCCCGCCCCACACACAGTTCTGTCTTCTCTCCTTTATCCCTGCTATAACAGCCCATGCTCCCCCTAAATTCCGAACCTTCTTCCAGGTCTCCATGTTCTTGACTTGCCTGTGGGCTTTGGTCACCTGCCCTCTTCTAACCTAGTTTAAAGCCCTCCTCACTAAGATAGCCAGTCTGTATCCAAATATTTCCCTTTTTCCTTGATAGGTGGACCCCATCTCTGCTTAGCAGTCCTTCTTCCTGGAACATGTATGTCACTCACCCTCATATCGTGCACACTCACCTAGGGACAGACAGAATTTGGATCAAAGCGAGTGCAGGAAATCACCACAGGGCCGATTGAATTCCTACTTGTGGGTATAGCTGGATTCTTATAATTCATGAATGTGACTTCACAAGGACTATAGGATGCTTAACAGCAGCCCATGTATCATTTAAGCACTATGCCAGAGAGTGGGGAAGCTCTAATAAGCACACACACCTTGGATGGGAGGTGACATACAGAGGAGCGATTCACTTCATTAGCGACTTAAAGAACAAATGCAGTTCCAGTGATACATTTATTATTAGTATTATTTGTATTGTGATAGCCCTAGGAGCCCCAATTATGGACCAGGACCCCTTTGTGCTAGGAGCTGTACAAACACGGAACCAAAAAATGGGCCTTGCCTCCAAAGGGTGGGTACAGACAGCACAAGGCTACAAGAATATGTGACTGTGCAGTGAAATTTTACAAGCATGCACTGATATTTCAGAAATAGACACACTGCATATTAACCAGACCCTGGAAGTTCCATGAGTCACACTCGAAGGCATCACATCATTCTCTGTTACATGTAGTCCCTTTGACTTGTTAAACAAAGTATTTCCCAGGATATCTGGAGAGGACTCTCAGGAACGCTGTTTGTATGAGAGAGGGGGGGAAAACTGTCTTGCGGGTATTTTTATTTAAAAGGAGAGTTATGTTAAATGTTGGGGATATGCACAGTAGGAAATGTAACAGTGGGGTTCTGAAAATCAGAATCCTAGAGCATTTTCCAGTTCCAGACTTGCACTGTTGTCAATCCTAGGATTTCATGATGCAAAAGTCTGAGCTCTGTACCTTCAGAATGGCAAACATACTACCTGAATGCTATCAGTTTGGCAGACTAGCTAGTGAGATAGCTACAAAAAGCTGACATTCCTAGATTATAAAGGATTTCCAGAGGCTGGGCTTTTGGGATAAAATGAAATGGCTCTCCAAATAATAGGAGTGAAGAATGGGTCCAGTACTGCATTCTCTACGCTTTTTTATATCGGGAATAGGGAAGCTCTGCTCACAACAGTAAGCTGCTGTAATAACTTTGTTCAGTGTTAACCAGGACTTTTCCATGCACCTCTTGAATTATTCTCAGAAAAGGTAGATCATTGGCAAGTGGGCTCTTCAGCTGCAAAATGGGGATGATAATAATATCTTACTCTGGTGTTGGAAGAATTAATTCAGAGTGTGTGTGTGTGTGTATATATAAACTCTGAGACTGTCAGATGAAAGGAAATATGGAAGTGCAAATTAATATTAATTAGTATTATCTTATCTCATTATTCATATCAGCGAACAGAATCCTTGTTTCATTTTGTGTCTGTGAGGGTCAGACATTCCCAACAAAAGTCCCACAATTATGGAACAAACTTCTGTAGGAGATCAGAAGGAGCCTGAATCTGGCCACCTTCAGATAGGTAGGATATGTGCGTAAGCATTTCTGCAGATAGCCCATGTAGCAATGACACCCAGAGCAGAAGGAATCAACTAGCAGTAGCCCCCTGTTACTGTAAGGAAACAACAGGATAAGGGAGAGGAGAGTCCTACCATATTGAAGTAATGTTGGTGTGTCTCTAATACTGTAAGCTGCTCAGATTCCACTTCAATTTGCGTTGTAGAGGTGTTTATTTAAGGTTAGACTATGCCCTGTGCCATGCAATGATGGTCGGAGAAGAGAATAAAGATTCCCTTTTCACATCCTGCCTCTGCACATGACTCAAATATGGGCCGTCAGGAATCAGTCCCTGTGCTGGAGGAAATGCAGGGACTGCTGGTGAGATGTTCTTCTTTTCTCTCACATTGCACCATTGGGGGAAAGAGAGTTGGTAGATCCATGGCTACACTCACCTATGCATTGACAGGAGAGTTAGCCAGAAGTACGAAGAGAGTTAGCTGCACCCTTTAAAGAGGTGTAGTAAATTTCCGCCTCCCCTCATTGTAAGCAGGGAGCTGCAGGGCTGTGCATTTAGGGCAGTGGTAGGGAACCTGTGGCCTGCAGGCCACAGGCGGCCCGTCAGGGGAATCCACTGGCGGCCCACAAGACAGTTTGTTTATGTTTGCATGGCTGTTCGCAGCTCCCAGTGGCTGCGGGTCGCCGTTCCTGGCCAATGGGAGCTGCAGGAAGCAGCACAGGCCGCAGGGACATGCTGGCGAATCGTTGCCACCAGAAGCTGCGGGCAGCCGTGCAAATGTAAACAAACTGTCTTGCGGCCTGCCAGCAGATTACCCTGACAGGCCGCATGCGGCCCACGGGCCACAGGTTGCCCACCACTGATTTAGGGCCTTGAAATCAATGGAAAGACTCCCATTGACTTGATTAGATTTCAGACCCATACTACACAATGTAGGCCATAATTAATACATTAGAATGAAACTCTTATTTATTATGCATTGTTCCCTATGTTAACCCTTGAGTTGCACATCCAACTAATAAATTTTAGCGTTAACTTGGTCCACACAGTGCCCAGTTTCCTTTGCAATATAATTTTTTCTTCATTTCTTTCAAAATAACACACTATCCTTCCAACATCAACACTGAAGGGAAATAGATGAGTGGGTACGTCATTGCAAAACTATCTGAGGCAGCAGGCTTCTGAAACATGTTAAAGTCCCAATCACAACATCCATTTTGCTTTTGCCAGTGTCTGATGAATATCCTTGTCATTTATCTATTCTTTTGGCCATTTCCCTTGGAATAGTTTAAATATAAATTACCATTATTAAGCATAGTTTCCTATAAAACAGCTGGAGTGAACAAGCAATTGTCCAAAAATAAGGTGATAGTTAACAAAGGTTAACAGCATGTATAAAAGAGAATTTGTATAAAAGAGAAAGTGACTTCATAGTCTGAGAGCCAAGTGTGAAAAAAGATAAAGTCTGTAACTTATTTTATGAGTTTTTAACTATAAAATCTAGATCATAGCTTTCTAACAGATTCTTAGCATTGTTATGACACTTCAATAAACATAGTCAAATTTAACTAAATACCAAATGCTTACTGACATGTTACATTTAAAATACTGCGATATGTAATTTTAGGTATGGTCAAAAAGAACTTATGGTTGAAATGGCTCCAATCAGGCCCCCAGTGGTGCGGAAGAACTTAAAGAAGCACAGAAATCTGGCCACTATGTATATATTTTCTTTCCTACCATTTTTATGTTCTCAGACCCACTCAGAGAAACGCTTCAATAACAAAGCAACCGTAAAACTGAGTTATAGAACCTTTGCCATAGCCATTGTCAGAGATTATAAAACCAGAAGTGGGATTTTAATGATCATTTGGTCCGACTACCTGCATAACACAGGCCATTGGACTTATTTGAATTAATTCCTGTTTGAATTAGATTATATATTTTAGGAAAACTTCCAGTCTTGTTTTAAAAATCCATAATGCCTTTTGTACCCCACCTCAAGTCTCTTAATGTGACTCACAATCCCCATATTACCTAGAGTAGAGCTTCCTTAACAGAATAGTGAAACATCATGGCAAACCCTGAGCTTGTTCAATGATGGCTCATCATCTGACCTTACTTTTGGATCATCTTCAGGCTGGAGGAAAGGTTCTGCTCTTCTCAGGTGTTTCTTCTTGTGTGTCTGAAAGCAGGACTCTCATCTACAGAATATGTCCCTTGGTGGCTGAGACAGAAGTATGTCATATGTCTGTGGTTGACCCATTTCTTTTTATTTAAACTATTTTATTATGGAAAAGTTACAATAAAACATTAACATATGACATCAGACATTGCTTATTACTTAAAGGAGGTAATCGGGTGGAGAGGAGGTGCTACATTTATTCAGGATCAGGTTAATAGTGAGAGAACCTGACTACAGATTCTGGTTTGCTGGCTGGGGAGCCCTGTTTTTTTGAATACATTAAGAAGGGTGACCAAATTTCTAAATACCTATTCTCTCTTTGACACAATCTTGTGTACCTACTAAGTGTGAAAGCTTTTCCATTACAGGAACAGTCCATATTTTACTATACCATAATTCCACAGGAAGAGTAATGACGTTTTTCAAAAAATGTGCAATGCAAAATCTTGCTGCTAACAATACAAAAGAAATTAATCTGTCATTCTGTTTAAAATGTAGACCATTTACATGAGCATTAAGTAAGTAGATCAGAGGATCTCTAGGAAGCTTGCATTTTGGCTGACTTGTTTCTTCCCATTTGCTGTCTTTCTTCCTCCTTATAACAAAAACAATTTGCACCTCTTCTTTTGACCATTTCTTGGTTGGTTCAAATGCTAACTGATTCTCCTTGGTTATTGCTGGCTACTGCTGAAAATACCTCTAATGCTGAAACTGCAGGTACTCCTGCAATATCTTCAATGTTTATAATTGCTCCATATTCATATGCCGTCAAAGTCATGTTGAATTTGCTATTCCTTCTCCTGGCCACTACCTGAGCTGCAAACAAAAACGCAATCCCCCACCTATTATGGTCAAGATTTAAAAAGGGATTAGACCTTTCTGTGGATAACAATAATAATCAGAATTGTGACAGTAATTATTATAAATCAATGAGTTTTGGATGAGATACAGACTTTTTGCTTCAGGGCATAAGCCAACCTCTAACTATTGGGGATGAGGAGGTACATTTGCTGGTGGCAGCTTATCCCATAACTGCCTACTGCACCCTTCTTTGAAAGTGTCACTGCTGCAGACAGGTTATTCGACTGGAAGGACCACTGGTCTGATCCAGGAAGGCAGGTCCTATGTTTGGGTGCTAACATATTTCTTTCATCATGCATATATCCATGGATTTACCTCAAGTTTGACATACACCCTTGGACTGAATTGGATCCCATTGACTCCAGTATAAATCAGGAGTGGCTCCAATGAAGTCAGTGGAGTTGTTACATCAGTGTAAAACTTATGTGAGATCAAAATCAGATTATGACACTTGAGGCCATAAGTCAGGATCTTTAGCCATGTCCCAATATATGCCTGTATAGGACCTTCTGTAAAGGCAGTTTCCAAATGAACTATGGGCCTTCTGGTCCAAAAAAGGAACATGGGCCTGCCAGAAAGATGCTACACTGAAAAGTAGACAAGGCAAAGAATGTATTTTATATTCAGAAAATCATCAGTTTTCTCATCAAGAAATTATACTACCTGGGGTAGATTAAGAGGTGACAAATATTAATGTAAATGGGTGTAAATTTGTGCAATTCACATGCCAAGGGCATGGAAGAGTGGATGGAGGGTAGATTTACAGTAAGGAAAGGCAATGCCCATGATAGTTTAAGAAGAGGTAAGCTAAAGCAAGTCCATCTAGATTTTCTTATATCAGGGGTTCTCAAACTGGGGGCCGGGACCCCTCAGGGGTCAGGAGGTTATTACATGGGGGGGTCACGAACTGTCAGCCTCCACCCCAAACCCTGCTTCACCTCCAGCATTTATAAAAGTATTAAATATTTTTAAAGTGTTTTTAATTTATAAAGGGGGTCGCACTCAGAGGCTTGCTGTGTGAAAGGGATCACCAGTACAGAAGTTTGAGAACCACTGTCTTATAGCTTCCTGTGTGTTGCTTTTTCCTGCTACAAACCCATTCTTCTGTCAATCTCTGGGTAAAACTTATATAGTCATTTATGTTAATTCAGCATTTGACCCAGGGCCAGCCTTAAACCAAATGTTGCCCCTGGCCAGGAGCATCTTCAGCACCCCCCTTCCATTTGTTAAACTTTTGAATACCTTATTTTTTTATTGCACTGTTAGCCTATTTCATGACTTTGATGCACTATTTGCATGCATGGTTTATCACTGTCATATAAGACGACAAAATTTGCATGCTAGGATCTGTAAATCTGTATGCCATATATAAGCAAATTAAAAAATAGTTTCCTCTAAGCTTATAGAAACTTTTTAATTTTAAGAATAACTGAAATGTACAACCATCAAGAAGCTGAACTGTGCACCAACATTGCGTGGACCAGTATTAAATAGTGTTACAGTAGGTGACAGCCTTAGAATGTTAACCCTAGTCCTTTAGTTCAAAAGGTCGCTTTTCTCACCTTTGCCCTTGAGAACTGAAGCACAGAGTCAGAGAGATCCAAAGACTGGCCAATGGCATTTTCAAGAGATAAAATGGCAAGCGATGTCAGTCTCTCATCGACCATCGTCAATCAAAGATATGTTTTAATGAGCCTGAGCTTCGAAAAGCTGTGCTCATCATTCACGACTGTGACTAGCAGCGTGAGCAGAATCCTCAAAGCTATCCACACATTAGGAAAAGTGTCCTTCAGCATTGCATCATGATTGAATTGGAGAACTTGAAGTGGAGAGTGCTTCCCATGTTGCAAAACGTGATGGATGTTGTCCAATTCAACATAGAAGTCTTTATCATTGACGTCTGAACGTTCCCCATGTGTCTGTATCCAGTGAAAGGTCAGACAATTGTTCAAGAGTGTTTTCCTATCCACCAGCAGCTACTAAGGTCATACATAAACCACCACATCTTTTCATGGTGCTTCATTTGTCCAAACTTTTCTTTGATGGACACTCGAGCAGTGTCAACAAATGAGCAAAAGATCTCCCTCTTGACTTTTTCTTCTGAGCTTCCCATCGCCTCATTTCTGCCCTCATAACCAAACAGTCTCTTCTTCCGATGAATACAAGTTTCCTTAAAGACAGGCTCAGCTCCTAAGCTTTCTGTCATTTCTTTGGCAGCAGTGATGGCATCTTCAAATATGTTGTCTCTGTAGGCCACAATGAAATCAAGTCAGCTTTATATCAAAGTAGTAGCGGTCGCGATGTCCATCAACTGAGTTTGGAATGCCTTGCTTACATGTACATGGAACAGAATACCATGCCGAACCACAACTGAGACCAGAACTTTTAAGTCAGTGATGTGGTTTGCCAGGCTTTGTGCCTCGTGTCAGATTCTTGAAAAGCCAAATTAAATTTGCAAGGAAGAAAGTAATTGAGATCAGATTGAGCACATTCCTCCAATGCTGGGTTTCTACATTAATAATGCACTGGTTTTCTGCATCTGTGCATTTATTCAGCTTTAGGCTGGACTTGACCTCCATCCATTTGGAGTAGGCCGTAAAATGGCTAGATGACTTTTCATGGTGCTTCAGAGAATCAGCTAAGTTGTGCAAGTAATTGTACCCAGAAAGTGCAAGCAACGATTTGGCATTCTTGTCAAATATTTTGCAACAAACACAGAACATTTTGTCAGTTGATTTTGAGTAAACAAGCCAATGCTGATACAGTTTCTCACCATTCTCAAGCATTCTTTCGCAGAATGATTTTTGAGAAGGGTCGTTTCTGCTCATTTACTGGAAATGTCATATCCTCAATTTTGCTCGGCCCATTCAAAATTGTATGATCAATATCGGCAGAGTTTAGGATCGCCAGCCATAAAGCAGGATCTGATGTATCGATTTGTGGTGTGTAATTTTTCTCACTGCTGTTTCTGTCATCATGCAAGGCTGATCCTTCTTTATAATTTCTCTTCTTTTCATGTAAACCAGATTTTTCTTTGTCATTATTCTCCTTTTCATGTGAACCACATTCTTCTTTATCATCACTCTCCTTTGTCGCCAGGGAAAACTGGACAATTCTCCATCACTTTCCTCACATTTCCATTACTTATCTTCAGGTAAATCTGCTAATGCCTCAGCAATAGAGCTTCCATCACTGGGATGATTGCTACTGCCTAAAGTGCAGTTCTATGTTGTTCTGTTTCAGATATTTTCCCATCAAATTTACCCTTTGTTGCAAACTAGATTGCAATTGAGCTTTTTGCTTCATATACTGAGCTCATGAAGGCTTCTTAAGGGGCATCCTTTATTTTCTAAGGGGTAAAACAGACAGTATTAGGGAGAGCAAAAGTCTACGTGTTAAGCATAGCAAAAACGGTATTTCTTTTATATTGTTGCGTAGATAGGGGTTCGATAGATATCTCTGGTATCTCATGTTACTTACACTCTTCAGGTCTTAAAACACACATACACTTTCACAATTACAGAATAAAACAAGGTTCACAATATCACAGCTGGGCTCACTTCATTCTTATATCTCATTGACAGGTGATACCCACCCCCATTTATATCCACAAGGGCATGGCTGACAACATTCTAGGTGGTACAAGGAAAATGTGGTTCTCAGAAAGTCTGGAAGGTTCCATGAGATTCTACACAGGTCTAGAACATTCTAGGAGGTTAGTGAAAAGTGAATCCACATTTGGAATACCTGAAACATTTTACTTAAAACATTTTCCCTTTTGTCGTTAACAACAAAAACAGCATCCCGAGTCAGGCGTCCCCTCAGCCCGACACCCCAGGTGGTCGCCTGCCCCTAAATCCAGCCTTGGTTTCACCCATAAAGCTATTGGGCCAAAAAAGTCTCTCTTTATTTTGCCCAGCCCCATTCTCTTCCTTGTTCACTGGATGGAGGAATTTCTTCTTCCTTCTCTGGGTGGATGTGAAGCCTTCTTTAACTGGGGTCAGAAGTTACTATTGGCATGTGGGCATATAGACATCTATATAGGTTTGTGTGTACACAAACCTCTGTCTTTATTACTAACCCACAAAGCAAAGGGAATACAGCAGAGGTACATGTTAATAGGCTCCCTGAATTCCCTGTGGGAAAGGTCTTTATCTCTGTCACTTGTAGCACGTACGCTTTGTAAATAAACTGGAGTTTTCACTTCCCTGCTTTGTTACTGAGAGCTATGGTCAGGGACTGGAGCCATTCTGTCCTTTCTGTAAAAGGACACTTGTTTATGTGTCGTCTAGAAAATTGGGGGAGGAGGGGTCAGCATGCCAGAGGATGTGCAGTGAACGTGTCATGTCAGCACAACATATCTTGTCTGTCTTTTCACTATTTGAACAGTTTGGATCATCTATTGTATAACAAAGCAGGTCTTACAGTCCAAATTCCCATTGGCAAAGGAATGTAAAACAATTTCTTACATTGTTAGGGACTGAGTCTGATCTCAGTCACATAGGTGTAAATCTGGAGTAACACTATTGATTTCAATTCTGGATTTATAAAGGTTTAACTGAGGGCTTGTCTATGTGAACAGTTAGACCATGGCAAGCTGGGATGTGAATCTATCCTGCACTAGTCTGCTTTAGTCCAACTGTTCATGTGTACCCTATGCATTAACAGTTCACTAGAGCATTTAGACCTATCCGTCTTTGAAAGAGGATTACATCAAAGTGCATTAGCAGACTGTTAATGCGGCTCAGCAGGGTGAATGTGTACAGTTAGACCACAGCAGGCTAGTGCAGGCTAGATTCACACCCCGGCTTGCTACAAACTAAATGTTCATATAGACAAGCCTTAGGGTGACCAGATGTCCCGATTTTATAGGGACAGTCCTGATATTTGGGGCTTTTTCTTATATAGGCTCCTATTAGCCCCTCACCCCCCCCCATCCCGATTTTCACACTTGCTATCTGGTCACCCTAACAAGCCTTGAGATCTTAGTCTGGCCCTATGTCTTCAAGCTGAACAGAGTTAAAATTACCATCCAGTTCCAATTACTGTCTGTAAAAGAAAGGACCAATCAATGGTGTGATCTTATGAGGTGCTGAATGCTTCTTCCAAACTGCTAAGCACCGTCCACTCCCTGTAAAATGCTGAGCACACTCCACTCCCATTGAAATCAATGGATCTGACCCTATGGGACAGTGCCAATTTAGCCCTACTGGAGTGTGGTGGATGGTATCTAGTCCTAGGGGCTGTTTGTATACTGTTCAGATATGCTGATGAAATATGGTAGTTACAGCATGATATGAGAGGAAAATAGGATAATGTTAAAATAACAGAATAAGTGGAGAGGCAGCAGTTTGTTGCCTATTAGTGCAACTGTAACCCTACTGTTCAGTGTTTGATATGTGTCCTCCTCTCTTGGCCTGATCCACAGAGGATATGAGCGTGTGACAGCTCAAAGTTTAGGGGACTTAAGACAGGGAGTCTCATTCTTTATCTTTGGACGTCCTGGGTTCAATCCCCTGTAGCAACCATGGTGACCATCATTATACAAGTCCTTAAATGGAACATCCCTACAAAATGTCCAGCCGCCCTCCCCGGTGCTCTGGCCGTTCGGAGAGAGCGGGGCCCCGGCCAGTCTCCGCCTTCCTCCCAGCACTCCGGCTGGCCGGGGAGAGCGGGGCCGCAGCCAGGCTTGGCGCCCTCCCCTGCTGCACTCCCCGCTGAGGAGCGGGGGGTGGGAGGGCTGGGGCGGCGGGAGGCTTTTTTGCCTGGGGCGGCAAAAAAACCAGAGCCGGCCCTGGTACTTAGGTTCCTCTTTTCAGATATACTTTCTATGGCATGGGTGTTCCCCAACAGCAATCATTTAGAGAAATTATATTCTACAATGGCAAGTAACAAATTTCCAGAATTTCACACCTGTGTAGTAATGAGCAGAACTACAGTGTGCTGTTGATCTGAGATTACATGTTGGAAGAACAAACTCTGTTAGGGTGTGTTTTTTATCTTCCAGCGAAGGTTAGATTGTAAGTTCTGTGTTCGGTGTTTGTACAGCATTTAGCACAATGGGGTTCCGTGTCCATGACTGGGGCTCCTAGAAACTGCTGCAATATAGATAACAATGATCAGGTTCCACTTTCAAGCTACCTTGGGTTCCCTTCTTTTCCTAAGAGAAAACCTATGAGGCTTTAGGATGCCTATTGAGAAAGGGAACTATTGGTTTTTGTTTTTAAAAAATATCAGTTTTTGATGAAGTCCCCAAAATAACGATCATTTCATTTGAAGCTCTGAGGTTCACTTGACCTGTCACTTTAAAATACACTGCTCTCATTCTGATGTAATTTTGAAACTGGGTCTTGTGCCATGACTCGGTGTTAAATCAGGAGCAGGCATATTTTAAAGTGACAGGTCTAATTTTCAAACACAGCCTCATTGTTCTAAATTAAATAATTATCTGAGGACGTAACCCAGTGTTTTTAATGTGATCATTCTTGATAAACTCTCCCAGGCCCCTAAGCCTATGCCTAGGAAAAGCAAAAACTTTCTGAGAGATTCTTGGAATAGGAGCCTCATCTGGAAAGAAACATCTGGGGTGTAAGTGAATATGTTAAAAACTTACAGAATCTAGCTCCAATCCCTCCCCCAAGGGCTCTTCCACATCTTTTCCAGAACCTTCAGGACATCCTCCTGTTCCTCCATTTAACTAGCACACACATGCTCCAGTAGAGTGACCACTTACCTGGTCTTTAATGTCTGTCCCTTATTTGGGGCCTTATGTCCCATAAAGAGCTGTTGAGAAGCATTTGATGATCAGATAAAAAATGTTTTCAAGCAATAATCATGCAAAGGATCATGCACTACCATGAACACCTGTGAGGTGGCTTCCCTTTAAGAATAAGCTTTCTCCCATATTTTTCATGCACTTGTCCTTTACTCCTTTGCAAAATTGCTGGTTGTCAGCAGGGCCTCATATCATGAGTACCATTCTCTGGCCAAGAGGAAAGGGGGTTACTCCTTTCAGAGCTGTCAGCACCGCTCCTTAATCAACCAGAAGGCTTTCTGTAGTGCAGCATGAAGCCTTCCCTCCTCCAGGAGCTCTGCACTCCCTTATTGCCTTCCCAAGGAGCAAGACAAAGCTGCATTTTATGAAGCTGTTTTTAATAGAGAAGCCGGAATGCTTAAATCCAGTTCTGAACTTCCCCAATATCTGAGGGGACTTGTGGCTTGGATTTTGGTGCAGGCCTCTGTTTCTTAGATTCGTGACCTTGGAGTGTTTAAAAAATACACAAAAAGAGAAAGAGAACTTCCCCACCAAGGAATTTTTCCAAAGCATCCACAGTGGTAGATACGAACAAATTACACTGAATAAAACAAGCCCCGGCCATGTTATTTCCCCTTTCCCACTGGGTAAGGGCAGCGTATTACCTCCCCTACTGATAGATTTGCATATGGGTGGGTTCTAGAGTTGAAGTGGAACATTTGACTGTCATGACAACACTCTTGTACATGGCTATGATTTAAATGACTTACAATTATCTGTGGATGGAAATGTCTCCTAATTGGCTCCTGGGAAATGTGTGTGGACTGTAGAAGTCAAACAACTTGTTCCAGTTGATTAATAAAAGAGATGCTTGGTGAAACTTTAGAAAATCCCTATATTAACCCTGGTTTGGTTCCTGGTATTTTATTAGAATTAGTTGAGGCCTGATCCTGACAGATGCACAGCACCCGAAATTCTCCTTGACTTCAGAGGCCATTGCTGCTAAGAGGGAAAGGAGACATGTCCACATATCTTGGGGAGGGGCAGAGTTACACAGAATCCTCCACAGCAAAATGAATTGCATGCCAGGGTGAAGACTCCAGATTACACCTCTACCCCGATATAACGCTGTCCTCGGGAGCCAAAAAATCTTACTGTGTTATAGGTGAAACCGCATTATATTGAACTTGCTTTGATCCGCTGGAGCGCGCAGCCCCACCCCCCTGGAGTGCCTCTTTACCGCGTTATATCCAAATCTGTGTTATATGGGTCACGTTATATCGGGGTAGAGGTGTAATTACCCAAGCTGTGTAATGGCACTAAGTGGTAGGAGGACTAGAGCTCAGATTTTCCAGCCACACAAGCACACCCCTATTGCCAGTCCTCTGTAGCCAAAATAAATAGCAGTACCACTGTGCTCACTTAAGTTGATTTCTCTCCACACATGGAGGTCTGGCCAGATTTCTCTTGTTCAGAAACAGCATCAGAGGGAGAAAAACCTGTGGTGTCATCAGTTTGATTCTTTTTTTCCAGTGAAAGGGTCTGATTTTTCATTGCTCTGCACCTTATGTATGTAATCATTTCCCTTACACATAGTAGGTGTTTAACACAACTAAATCTGATTTGATAGCATTTGACACCCATTTTGTACTGATATAAATGTCTATACAAGATGGAGTGCAACAGAGAATCAGGCTCAAAATCCTTATTTTCATGAAACTTAAACCATAAAGAGCATGTTACCAGTGTTTCCTCTTGCACGGCTCAGAAGAAACCTCTCTCCAGTAGTGTGACTGATAGATGTTAAGCAAACCCGCTTTAGATATAACCCATTCTGAGTTATCTAGGTGGAGAAGAAGTGGGAGATAGTTTTTTTTGTCTATTACAGAGGTCTTTTCTACACTGGATACAACCCTGGGTACAGCCGTCTGTGGTCAGGCATCCGTATAGCCACACCAGTATAAATGCCTAGTGCATAAAGCAATGATTTATATCGATGCCACTTACATAGCTTGAAAATAGGTAAACTACACTGCTGAAGATTGTGGCTTTGCCAGCCTACACTAAGGATTTGCACCAGTGCTGATACACAGAAATCACCAGGACAGACAAGGCCTGAGTGTATGATTAAGCCTCTACATACTCAGCAGGTCAATAGTTCATTATTACAGCACATAGCATAGTGAGGTCCTGGTTCGTGACAAGGAGTCCTAGCTGCCTTGGTAATGCAAACAATTTCGTAGAGAGATCGAACTGCTGATAGAAGTTTGTGCTGGCTGGCTGTCAATTGCCAAAGTTTTCTCTCTTTACTTAAACAAGGTGAGAAAGTTCTAGAAGAGTAAATAAGTGAAATTCTCTTGAGGAAACTGGGAGTCCCATAGGTTGTGCTTCTTAGTCAGATGTTACAAAAACAATTTACCGTTCAAAAGAGGGTGGGTAAAATTTTCAATAGTGCTTAAGCACTTAAGTCCCATTGACTTTCGGTGAGACTTGGGATCCCAAGTGCCTAAGTCACTTAGTAACTTTTGAAAAGGTTACTCAAAATTTCAAATATGAAACTTCAGTAGGTGTCATATTGAACCAAGGCTGGGTGGGAATTAAATTCTGAGTCCAGAAAGATCTTTTTCTGCTAGTCAGACAGTATTAATCACTTTGTCTGCAGAGTGGGGCTCTTCTTCAGTTCACAGAATAAAGTAAGGAGAATTGTGGGTTTTTTTTGTATGTAATAACAGAGAGGATTATAAACGGTTGCATTGCTTTGCTTTGTGAATTTGTGTTGCTCAAGCTTTTACTAAAGATCCTGCATAGAAGGCTTTGCAGTACCTCAGGTTGGTTATAAAAAATGTTGCATCTCAAATGAAAGGAAATAAACCTAACACAACACTCTCCACATTGCCTGCTTTTCATCCTGACTAGTTTGTATTAAAGGATCCATACCACGTTAGTTTCATGACAAGCAGAAAACAGTAAACGTTCATTCTGGTGTATTAAGGTATTCCTTACAAATAGCTTTCAGAAGGATGGGCACTTTTCTCAGTGGGCAGTCATTAAAATTTGGTTCATTTTGTTTTGGAACTGCTACTATACTTTATACTTGACTCTGGAATTGAAGGTGGTCTGAGTTTTTTAAACCAGTTTCTTGAAGTTCTGCTTAACATCAGAAGCCTATTTGTGATCAAACAAGCGGAATCAATATATGGAACATTTCTGAAATCCTGGAATGTAACTTTAAGAAATTACAACAGTTACAAATGGAGAGCCAAACCCCTGCCTTACACAAAGTATACCTATGATAAATTAAGGTCTTACTGACCTAATGAAAAGCTGCAGATTGATATTCCTTTTGTTGAGCAGCCTGTAATTTCATTACTTTTATTGACAGTAATTATAACAGGCTGAATTTATGGACGCCATAAAGAAAAGTTAGTGAACCACATGAAAATGTCAACATGCTCACTTTGGTATGAGCAGTCTCAGGATTTTTTTTTTTTTCCTCGTGCAATTCTGTTCCAGGGCAGTTCTTCTTAAGGTCTAGGGAGCATTACTTTAGAATTTCCCCATACCAATTCCATTTTTTGAAATCAAATAATGGCTTCTGGTCTCCTTAGGATTTCAGGCATATCTTTGAACTCTCCCCTTACAACCATAAAATTGATCATCTTGTCATTATTCCATCAGTTATATCACCTCCCTCTAGCCCCATCCCATTGGGTAGGTCTGAAGTTTGACTGAGGATTTTCAGCTCTCCTTTTTGTATGTTTTGAAATAATTAAATTAACTGTGTAGGCCAAATCTTGCACTTCTTAGGCAAACTGCCCATTTACTCTGTTACTGGAAGGTTTTCCTGTACTAGGATTACAAGATCAGGCCTTCGCCTTGATCATGTGCCAGGGTTTATACATGTAGCTCTGTAAGGCTAGGTGTCAAGTTTACTAGTATGGGAGTGTTTGTACAAACAAGCTGATGTAATACTACTATGAATATCCTAGCAGGGCTGGAAACAGATCAACACCACCTGTAAGAAGTATTCAACAGTAAGAAATTAGTAAAGAAGAGCACATGCCTGGTATTTCTGCCAAATTAGCAGCCTTTCTAAGTAAAATAGAGACCTAGTTTTGCATAAACTGGGAGGCGTAAATGAGAGGCATTCTGTGTTTTGGTGAAGAGTACACTAGACTGAGGCTAAAAGACTGGGATTCTATTCCTAGTTCTGCCACCAATCTTCTGGGTGACCTTGAGCAAGTCTCTGTGCTTTTGTTTCCCAACCTGCCCTTTGTGTGTCTCATCTGTATATATTGTAAGCTCTTTGGGGCAGGGACTGTCTCTCCCTACACAGTTGTAGAGCTTCTAGCAAAATGAAGCTTTCAGTCACTATCATCATACTACCACTACTGAACTGCAATCAACAATTTGGCAAGGTAGTCTAAAGAAAGATCATAGCTCAATCCCAAAATGCTTCCATACCATATTAACCATTCTGGAAAGAAACTAAGGACGAGGACACCATTTTGCTAAATAGAGAGAGAGAAGCTCCTCATCAAAATAGCAACAGACTAATGGGATGTCTGAGAGTGATGCAGGCAGGCAGAGAAGTGTATTAAAGAAAGTTAAATCTGACACTAAAGATGCAGAATGAGGAGGATTGGCTTTTACAGTACTGATGCGAATGGGCAGAGAGAGAGAGAGAGAGAGAGAGAGAGAGATATTTTATTTCCCACAAGAGCTCAGCTATGGAGTCACGTTAGTGACCATGTCCAGAGAAAACCATACACCTTATACGCAGAACTGAAATAAACTGTAATTAACCAAGTAACTTCTTAAAAAAATATTCAAATGATATTTGAAAATGTAAAAGTATTTTCTTAGAGAAACTACATAGCTTAAAAGTAAGGAGAACTACCAAGTTACCGGTACGACTGTGGGGCTAACTATGCTAATGCCTACATGAAGCCTCCGAGTTTAGAAAAATAATTGAATAATTGCATGAAAGGGCTCCCAGACTTTAGGAAATGGTGATGAATTTGTGAAATTATATAATGTTCAGGCAAAACGTTGCACTGCAAAAATTATATAATGTTCAGGCAAAACGTTGCACTGCAAACATTTACAAATGTTTTGTTATGTGCAAAAAATGAATATAGTATGATTTTACTAGCCCTTTTAACAGCTTGGTCTGTAGAGGGTCTTGTGTGTGCTAACATCTCCACCTTTGTATCTTCATTGGTACAGCTCCAATGATAGTAACATTAGTATAGACTGACTACCAGCATTTTAGCCACTGTAGTTTATAAATAAATAATATGGAGATATCCCATCTCCTAGAACTGGAAGGGACCTTGAAAGGTCATCAAGTCCAGCCCCCTGCCTTCACTAGCAGGACCAAGTACTGATTTTGCCCCAGATTCCCAAGTGGCCCCCTCAAGGATTGAACTCACAACCCTGGGTTTAGCAGGCCAATGCTCAAACCACTGAGCTATCCCTCCTCCCCAGTTTCTAACACTGCATCATCTAATGTTGAGAAAATCTGCTTAAAACACCAACAGCCACTGGTGGCCAGCTTTCACTAGTGTTGTTAATGGTGGTACTGCCCTAGTGTGTGATTTTAACCGAATTACTAGTATGGAAAAGGCCTAGTATTCAGCCAGGACAGGGTAAGAGGCCATCTTTAATCCAGAGGTATAATGCTCCCTGTCTTTAATGTGTTTCATAATATATTGAGTAATATGAATAGGGAAAATTAATTTTGTGTATATAGGGCAACATTTGTAGAAATTTCCAAATGGGCTGTTGCAGATGGTCTTGCTTGTTCTGTTTATCTGGTTAGCTCTTAAAGAAATGCTTATTATTAACTGTGGTGCAATTTTTTTTGGATGTTGTGCATATCATAGTAAAGTCTGTTTTACCTGAATCTCCCCCTCTAACTAAGAATATTTTTTTAGGTGCAGAGGTGCTGTTTAGAGGTTGTATGTATACAAACAACCAAAACATGCATCAAGTCCAAACAAGTGCAGGCACTCTCTGTTGTCTGTGTAACTGGAAGTGCTATTTCTAAAACTTATGGAGCCAGGAACTGTTTAATATGCTACATTAAATAAGAGCCAATTCATACATTCTATTCAGAAAATATTATTTTTGTTTTTAAAGAGTTGTTAACCCAGGACATGCTTGAAAATAGCCTTGAAGAACAATGCGCTGTTTATATCTACACACTTAATTAAGCTGCGTAAATAGCAAAAAAAAAAAACCCAGAGAAAAATAACATACCAAAGACTCAATTATAAATGACAATTTTCTGAAAGAATAGTGGAAGGGTGTCACTGAAATCCTGTACAACTAACCTAAAATAAGAACAGCTCAGCATTTCTATAATATAGGTGCTATTTAGAGTCATGAAAAACCTTGAATTGGTTGCTGTAAAGAGACCTCGCTGCTTGTGCATTACTTTATTTCCTTACATTGTGGTGCTGTAGTGTCTGTCAGCAAGTGGAGTGTGAGTCAACCTCCCACTCTCCCAATTTCATTGTACAGATACAATATCTTCAAATCAGCTACTGTACTGGAAGATGTGAGTAGATCAGTATACATAGACTCATAGAATCGGGGACCTCAGGAAGTCATCTCGTCCAACCCCCGCTCAAAGCAGGACCAATCCCCAACTAAATCATCCCAGCCAGGGCTTTGTCAAGCCTGACCTTAAAAACCTCTACGGAAGGAGATTCCACCACCTCCCTAGATAACCCATTCCAGTGCTTCACCACCCTCCTAGTGAAAAAGTTTTTCCTAATATCCAACCTAAATAACCTCCCCCACTGCAACTTACAACTCCTTGTTCTGTCATCTGCTACCACTGAGAACAGTCTAGATCCATCTTCTTTGGAACCCCCCTTAAGGTAATTGAAAGCAGCTATCATATTTATACTATACACATCAACACAATATGTGAGTGTGTGTGTAATACAGTATATATATGTATAGATATAAAAATACACACAGTGAACACAGTACTAGATCCTCAGCTAGTATGAATTGACTTGGTTCAATTTGGTTTATACCAGGTGAGGGCCTGACCCAGGTACTGAAGAATGTGATGATGTGTAGCACTAAACTGGCTGGAATAGTGGGTTCCTCTTCTTCAACCCTGCTGATGGATGTCAAGTTGGAGGTCAATATGATTCCACATCAGTGTTCCCTCTCATTTTTCCCACCCATGTGCGGAGTGAATTTTGTTATGTGCACCAATATGGAGGTGATGTGTGACACATAACTTTCATATTGGTGCACATAACAAAATTCATGTGGTGGGGGTGGAGCTGAGGGGTTCGGAGTGTGGGAAGGGGCTCAGGGCTGGGGCAGAGGGTTGGTGTGCAGGGGGTGAGGGATCCGGCTGGGGGTGCGGGCCCTGGGGTGGGGCCGGGGCTGAGAGGGCTCAGGGCTGGAGCAGAAGATTGGTTTGCAGGGGGTGAGGGCTCTGGCTGGGGGTGTGGGCTCTGGGGTGGGGCTAGGGATGAAGGGTTTGGGGTGCAGGAGGGTGCTCTGGGGCTATAGTGGGGAGAGAGGATTCCCCCCCAGCTCTCTCTCCCCGCCGTGGCAGCTCTGGGGCTGGGGCTGCAGGATAGGCACCGCTCCCCTGCCCCAGCAGGTCTGGGCAGGGGGAGGGCCACCCTGGCCGCCCCTGGGGCCAGCGCAGGCCGCTCCAGCCATGCCCTGTCTGGAGCAGGGCTGTTCCAGCTGCGCCACCCCAGCCGCACCGCCCTGGCAGGTCTGGGTGCCATGGCCGCAGCACAGTTGGTGCTGGGGGAGGGGTGGGGTGCCCTGGCTGCGGCAGGTTGAGGACCGGGCTAGGTGGGGGCATGGGTGGGGCTCCCCTCCCCCAACCGGTACCCTGGCTGGTTCCTTCAGCGCCTGCGTGGCGCTAAATAGGCTGCTGTGTGGCTGCGCAGCTTACAGGGAACCTAGTTCCACATGATAGAATTTATGTTTTCACAGTTTGTAAAAAATGTAAGAAATGACATTGAAGAAACTGTTAAAAGAGCATTAAGGTTACAGAGTCAAGCACTCAAAAGTTAGGAAATGCCAGAATCAAGTTTGCTTCTGAAACTTTAACTCAGCCTCCTTGTGCATATGCATTATGATAGAGTCATATGATCACATACTGCTTTTCTATCCTAAGTGCCATAGGCAACTTGTCCAAGGTTACAGAAGAAGTCTGGGAATTGAAGACAGATTGCCTGAATCCCAGCTCAGTGCATTACCCCAACAAGCATCCTTCGTCACCAAAAGTCACGTTTGAACTGCAGGGTAGATTGCAATCCTATTCCAAATGCTCTGTCTTTAGTATGGCTTTGTTTCCACTCTACGACATGCTCTCTTAACTATAGCAGTGCTCTGCTAGCTACTGAAAGGTCATGTGATCTCTATCCTCCTCAGACCTGAATATTGATTTTCTGCACCTCAGTGTGGCACTTCCTGAAGATTCTGAAGCTACCGACTACTGCAACATATTAATCTCAAAACTCCCTGTCGCCAGCTTCCTCTAAAATTAACACTCACGCTATCACACGTTAGCCCTGTAATACCGTACTGAGGCTTGCAGGGGTGAAAGGTCAGAGATGAAAGGGTTCCAATACTGATTGTAATCAGCCCAGGAGGGAGCAGAACACTTTTGTTTTACACCTGTCCTCTTGCACCTTTTCTTTTTTTTGTAATTTCCTCTAAAGGGAATTCTATAGAGCGGAAGATGGTATAAGCTAATATAGGTTGCTATATTTGTTTGTCAAAGCTGTGTCAGTTTAGTCTGCATCATCAGTAGAGCTGTGCTTAACATTTGAAGGAAGATGAAAACTTTTGGGCAGGGGGGTTAAAATAGAAATTTGAAACTTGGCTGGTCCAAAGGCTTACGGGTTCACTGAGTTCTACAAACCTGGCCTGAGCCATGTTGCAGAAACAATGCAAAACTTGATTTTGGATGGCTGAAAGGAAAGAGACAATGTAGAGAGAGCTTCAAACCTCCCTCTGCTCAGCTGAGAAAAGATGGGAATCTCTCAACACTCCAGTCACCATTGCACAATTTTGATATGCTTTGGTTTGACTATGTCTAGAGTGTCTGAACACAGAAACACAAGGGTGTTGCCTGCTTTGTGTTTAGCTTTTATGTTTGTATTTTTAACATTTTCTGCTTCTTTTTCTATCATTTAATTTGAAATTAGTTCTTAATGAATTAAACAGAATTAAAATAAATTACAAAACCTAGCTATTATTACAGTTTAATAACGTGTCCTATTGCTGAAAGGCAGCCTGTGAATAGGGCAATATGAAGCGGAAATTTAAAGTGCTTCATACAGAAAGTTGTGGGGGAAAGTAGAAATCATGAAGGTTTATGAGGGCTATGCATGCAGCCTTGGTTAAAACCAATTAGTTCAATTTCTGGCTCTGCCAGCCTTTCTCTGTGACCTGGGGTAAGTCATATAAGCCTTGATCCTACAAAGCACCTATTTTACATTAAGCACCTGCTGAAATCTGTCCCTATGTAGGAAAGTACTTAAGCATGTGCTTAAGTCTCATTGTGACTTAACACCATTTACTTCAGAGTTTCCCATGTAACTCACCTCTTTGATCAGTGGGAGGGGATGATAAAACCTTAGCGGGATAAAAACTTTAACCTAACCTTGCGCCAAGTTAGAAAAAGCTGTGCCATTACTAAAGACATTATAATAATATTCCCATTTGAATACTTTTCACAGAAGCAGGTGTATATCATCAGAAAGTATAATCACACCTTTCATCGGAGGTACAAGATCCATTTTTCATTTTAACCCTTTTAGTGTTAAATTAGTAGCACCTTTCATGGCACACGACAATAGCTGATTGCAGCCTTATTCTTTCTTTCTTTCTTTCTTTCTTTCTTTCTTTCTTTCTTTCTTTCTTTCTTTCTTTCTTTCTTTCTTTCTTTCTTTCTTTCTTTCTTCTGCCACAGATATGGATCTGAAAGGCGAGTTGCAGGATATAATTTAGATCTGGCACACACCTTTTTAAAAATAAATTATATGATGGAAAATAAAAAAATTAGGCTTAAGCAACTTTCAACCTCAACTTCTCAAAGGGGTAGAATGTGTAATAGACAAAAGTTAACAATATAGAGGGAGGATAATCAAATAGATAAAATCAGATGGGACTTGTAGCAACAAGGTTTCTTTTAGGTTCTGGGTGGGAAGTGTATGTGCGTGGGGGAAAAGGGAGTGAAGAGACTATACTATTTGTTTTGTGGCCAGCTCACTGACAGAGTCCCAAGCCTTCACGATGCAGACTGAATGGTGATAAACTGTGTAGGTCACGGTCATGAGTAGCTGCACACTGTCTATCACATGAATGCAGACGTTCTCCGCTAGCAGCCACTGTTTGTTTTTCAGTGTTGACATAGAAAGCCGAGCTGTTGTGTCTTGTTACCAGCTCCATGCAGAAAGTGCCATTTCCTTACTCTGTGCAGGCAAATATTTACTGGCTGTGGGGACAACCAGGTGGAGTGCTAAGGAGGCAATCACTGAAGTACTGCAAGGTCACGCAAGGGTCATAGCGTGGACTGCTACAAGGTTTTGTGTGTTTTTAGTGCATAAAAACAATAGCTATGACAAGGGAGAAATTCACTTAACCCCTTATGGAATTCTTTACTTTCCTGTAACGAAAACTCCCACAATAATGAAAGAAAAGTTTAAAACCTATCAAATATCTATGGTCAAAATGTTCACAAGCAACCAGTGGTTTTGGGTGCCTCTGGTTTTGCATGGTTGCAGAGGAAAGCTTGAAACTGCGACTCCTAAAGGCTCAGGAAGCAATTTTTTTTTAAATCTATTTTTAAAATTTCATGTTTTAAGCTGATCTCATGATTTTTGGGGCCTTACTCAAGATTCTTTGAATGCTTGGGGTTGTCAATACTAGGGTTACCATACGTCCGGATTTTCCCGGACATGTCCGGCTTTTGGGGGCTCAAATCCCCGTCCGGGGGGAAATCCCCAAAAGACAGGCATGTCCGGGAAAATCGGGAGGGCTCGGCCGGGGCCTCTTTGTCTGGGGTCGGCGCTGCGGGGCCGGGGTCGCGGGGCCGGGGGCATGGTGCCGGGCCGGGGGCCAGGCCGGGCCAGGGTTGCAGTGCCGGGCCGGGCTGGGCCGGGCGCGGGGCCGGGCAGGGAGCCGGGGGCGCGGTGCCGGGCCGGGGTCCGGGCCGGGAGCCGGGGGGCCAGGCCGGGCCCGCCGGGCCGGGAGCCGGGGGCGCGGGGCCGGTCCGGGCCCGCGGGGCCGGGAGCCGGTCCGGGGTCAGGGAGCCAGTCCGGGCCCGCGGGGCCGGGAGCCGGTCCGGGGTCGGGGAGCCGGGCCGGCGGAGCCGGGAGCCGGGCCGGGGTCGCGGGGTCGCCGGGCCGGGGGCCGGGAGCCGGGGTCGCGGGGCCGGGAGCCGGGGGGTGCGCCGGGCCGCCGGGGGTGGTCGGCCGGGGCCGGCACCCCAAGGCCCAAGCCGACCCAGGCTGGAGCCGCCGGGGGCCAGCCTGGGCCGCGCCTCCTCCCCCCACACTCCCCCTTACCTGCTACAGGCTTCTCGCGACTCAAAAGTTCGTGGGAAGCAGGGGAGGAGGCGGAGACTTTGGGAGGGGGCGGAGTTGGGGCGTGGGCGTGGGCGGGGCGGGGCCGGGGCCCCGGGGAGTGTCCTCCATTTGGAGGCACAAAATATGGTAACCCTAGTCAATACTATGAACTACATGGATAATTTCTCTGGTAGACTAGGCCTCAAACCAGAAAGCCCCTCCATGGCTTACAGTCTAGTCTAGTTAAGTTCGGTGCCTTAAATACAAGACCATCATTCTGGACCTTTTTGTACAAGTGTAGGTTTGAAAATATGGCAATGCCTGCCTTAGATATAATAAAATAATGGGTGATAATTAGTATAATTAAAATAAAACTAATAAATAATAGGTCCAGATATGTTATTACTCAAAACACCAGAATTGTCCCTAAGAGTTATTCCTATCTTGCAGCAGATTCCCAGGTCTGTAACATAGTTTTGGTGGAGCACAGAATGGACTTCCATCTTGAACAGTCCCTTGTAAGTCTTCTTCCTTCAGCAAGAGTCGGTATGGGAGGATTTAGGCTTCTTAAATCCCTCAAAATGCACCTTCCAGCCTTATTCATGCTGGACTCATGTTCCTCTTCCTTCAACCTCAGCTCTATAAACCTTCTACAACAGTGTATCTTCTTCTGCACATTGGACATGACCCAAAACACTGCAGTCATCTTGTTCTCAACTCATTCAAGACTGCAACTTGCTGGGATCATGATAAATAAATTGCTAAACAGAGGGTGATACAGAAAATTACAACTCATGTACTGCGATTAAACACCCAAGCTTAGGCTTTTAGGGAACCAAAAGCCAAAGCAGCTGTCCAATACACGTCTACCCCGATATAACGCGACCCGATATAACATGGGTTCGCATATAGCACAGTAACCCTGGGGCTCCGGCAGCGAGGCTCAGGCGGCGCTTTAAAGGGCCTGTGGCTCTGGCTGCTGCGGGGAGCCCCGGGCCCTTTAAATCACTGCTGGATCCCTGCCGCTGCTACCCTGGAGCTGCGGCAGCGGGTCTTGGCTGGCGATTTAAAGGGCCTGGGCTCCCCGCAGCGGCCGGAGGCCGGGGCTCTTTAAATCACTGTTGGAGCCCTGCTGCCACTACCCTGGGGCTCCAGCAGCGGGGCTCAGGCGGCGATTTAAAGGGCCCAGGGCTCCCTGCGGCTGAAGCCCCAGGCTCTTTAAATCATCGCTGGAGCCCTGCCGCTGCTACCCCGGTATAACGGGGTTTCACCTATAACGCGGTAGGGATTTTTGGCTCCTGAGGACCGCGTTTTATCGGGGTAGAGGTGTAATTCTGAAATACGGAAGTGCACTCAGGTAGCAAATACATGCCCTATGATGAAAGGAGCATTTGGCATCCTCCTTAAGAAGGAGACAAGGATGCTTTCTTAATTTCATATGTACTTTAAAATGAGACAATGAACAATAGATCATTCAATGGAGCTTATAACTCATTCCCTTAGTTGACGTATATACCAGAACTAATAGAACACCTGGTCAAAAAAGTAAGGATGGGCTTGGTCCAACATATGTATTTATGTATGCATACACACAAGTGCTCCAAAATATTATTTAAATGTGAAAAGTGATCGTGCAAAATCATAATCTGATTATGTAGTTTAGACCTTTTTTTGTCACACCTATGTATCAATTTCCATCATCAATTTTCACTTCCACCATTTGGTAAATGGATGCTACAATAGGATAAGGAGGCAGGGGAGCATTTGGTATATTTCCCCATATTTCTTTTTTGCAGCCACTTAGTTTTGGGGAGGGTTTTCTGTTATTTTTAAAAAGTCAGAAGGAACCAAAAAAAGGGGGTACAAGTTCAAATTTTAAAAACTGTTTGGCAGATTGCTTTTAATACCCCTTAAAACATATATACATGTTTACCCTTTGTTCTCAGAAGCCGTTCACATTTCCTCATGAGTTTAAACAAATATAATACATACACCTCTACCCCGATATTACGCGGTCCTCGGGAGACAAAAAAAATCTCACCGCGTTATAGGTGAGAACGTGTTATATCGAAATTGCTTTGCCCCCCCTCCCCAGTTCCTTGTTCCCTGACCACCCCCTCCAGACACCCCTGTCCCTAATCACCCCCAGGACCCCACCCCCTACTCAACCCCCCTGTCCCCTGACTGCTCCGACCCCTATCCACACCCTCCACCCTCTGACAGGCACTCATTGGCAGCGGGGGGAAGCGGAGCAACACGGCCCCAGCCAGTTCCACTCCGCCACCTCCCAGTCGCGTCGCTCTGCTTCCCGCCGCAGGTGAGTGCAGGGAGGTTGGGGAAAGGATGCCCCCCGCACTCACCTGAGGCGGGAAGCGGAGCGACGCAGCCCCAGCCCAGCCGTGTCGCTGGTGGGGGTTTGGGGAAAGGTCCCCCACTCACTTGCGGCGGGAAGCGGAGCTGGCGGAGTGGAGCGGGCTGGGCCGGGCTGCTCCACTTCCGCTGCTACTGGTGAGTGCGGGGGGGATCCCTTCCCCCAAGCCCCCTCCCCCCGAGCGACACGGCTAGGGCCGGGACGAGGGAAGTGGAGCGGGCTGCTCCAGCCCCCCACTAATTCCCCGGGCCACTCTGGAACTATGGGGCCCCCAAAATTGCCCCCCCACAGCTCCTGCCTCCTAGATCCTGGGAGGGGAGTCCCTGACCGCCCCCAAGACCCTCTGCCCCTTATCCAACCCCTCGGCCCCGGCCCAGCACCCTTAACACGCTGCTCAGAGCAGCATGTCAGAGCTTTACCACATTGTATGCGAACCCATGTTATATCGGGTAATGTTATATCGGGGTAGAGGACAGGAGAAGGAGAGAGCAGGAAACCAAAGGCTCGAAGGGTGGTCCTGTGAGCCATGACAGCACAAGATTCAGGTTCCATGGCAGAATAGGCCACTTCCACCTTAATTAAGTTGGCTCATTAGCACTGACCCCCCCACTTGGTAAGGTTACTCCCATCTTTTCATGTGCCATTATATATATTCTGCTTACTGTTTTTCACTCCACGCATCTGAGGAAGTGGGTTTTAGCCCACAAAAGCTTATGCCCAAATAAATTTGTTAGTCTCTAAGGTGCCACAAGGACTCCTCGTTGTTTTTGCTGATACAGACTAACACGGCTACCACTCTGAAACCTGAAGACTTACTGTGCCAAGTGGAGGAACTATTGGGCTGTACATTTAGCTATGTGAAGCTCAACAGTTGAATTACAAACTGGTTTTCAGTCGAATGAAGAGTATGCCAGGGATATGTTCTCTCACCTATGTCATTTAATATTCTAATAGAGTTTCTGAGGACAAAGCTGATGGAGGCCAAAGTAGAAAGTGTGAAATTTAAAGCTTCGTCTTTAGAGGATCTTGAGTAGGTGGATGATATTGCCTAACTTGGAGAGGCTATTCCTATCCACGAAAAAATATTAATTTAATTACCTTCTATAAAAGGTGAGTTCTTTTCCCTCCTTTTAAAAAACTGAACAAGGAAGTTAAATAACTAACGTTTCAATCATTGCCTTTAGAGACAGATCAAAGTATAGACATACCCAGAATTGAACAAAATAGGAATATTCACTGCTCTTTGAAAAAATATGTTATGCTCATCTAAGAGAATAATAGAAATATACTGAAACTGAGAATTACATAAATTATGCTAATACTCTCATCTTTAAGAGCGTTTGCCACTCTTATACTGAGTAGTACCTTATTGTAGCCAATTCAACAGTCCATCTGTATTCAGTAAAGCACTTAAGAATGTGCGTAAATCCTCTCTGCCGGGATTTAAGCACATTCTTAAAGTGTTTTACTCAATAGGGATGAATTTAAACATGCATTTAAATGCTTTACCGAGGGCTTGTGGTTTAGGGTATTGCTTAACCGGAATGAGGGTAGTAGATGCCTGCCACATTATACTGCATTTGTTTTGATCTTTTCCGTGGTTTAAGTTTTAAAGTAAAAGCTTCAGTTCAAACCTTCATTGTCTTGTCCTCACTAGATCTGAGTTATAACCTTACTGTTACTGAAGTGTATGTTTTAAAAACCTATTTAGTATGTTGGCTGTTGAAATGGTCACAAACGAGCATTTTTGTCATGTTTTCCCAGAGAGTCTGACACCCTCAGAGCATGGGGAAACACACTGATGCCACATCCTTGAACTCTTTTGTGTGTTAAGAACAATGTCACATTTAAACAGAGAACATAGCTCCTAAATAAATCTAATAAAATTCAGGGTGACAGAAAATGAAAACCTTTTGAAGCACTAGTTTGATTCGGGGCTAAGAGTAGTGATGGCAGCAGTTTGTCATTGTTAAAAAGTGTGAGGGGAACATAGGGGCAGCAAAGCAGGCTCATCACCAATAATCCTGTCATCAACTCATGTATTGCTTGTGACTTTAAATAGTTCCCTCAGAGCCCAGCGTGAATACCACCACCACCACCACCACCACAGCAACATGGAAAAAAAGGGGGGACTCACAAAGAAGTCATAAAGTCTGGAGCTCTAGCCAGATTTCCTTTGCAAGGTGAGGTGTGGCTTGCACTGTGTGTGTGGAATTGCTTGGGAGGGACACACGCGCTCCCCCCAGACTGGAGAACCTAAGACTGGCAATGGGCCAAGCAGTCAGACGCCAGGCTCCGGGCTCTCAGCACTGGGAGAGGTCGCTCAGCCTGGTTATACAATGGTATTATCTCAGGCCAACCACCGCTGCAGAAACTCTCAATGCTTCCTGTCCTTATGGTAGCAGCACAAACTGTCCGCTTTCCAACCACTTTCTGACACACTCACCAGCACTTGGTCGCCAGACTAGCTGTATAAATGTCTAAAACTACTTCTTTCCTGGGATTTTCCAGACACTGCATGCAGTAATCTATTGTATTTTTATCCCCTTCTGTCATGGTCAACATGATCATGAGTCACATGGGGAAGGGAGTAGCTCCTTGTTCAGTTTATATAAGACCAGCAAAATCAGCTTTTCAGTAAAAAGTCTTTAGTATCACTTGATATGTTTTGTGCAAGAAAGCATCATATCAATAGTAGTTATATAGATATGAGAGATTTAGGGACAGTCCTTTTCTTTATTGTGATTTTTAATTTGTGGATAAGCACCCTGAGCGCTGGGTGGGTTCTTGTAGCTGTATTTTAAAAATGTGAAGTCATAGTCACAGCAAACCAGTCTCCAGAGCTCACTATCCATAAGCTATGCTTTCTATAAAAAACACTAACGTGCCTTTAAAAAGAAAAGGAAGGGATCATGCACAAAGTGAAAGGAAAACTCCAGTATAATATAAAGAAAGATATTCTGATCCTTGTAATTATGTGTCAAAGCGACTAATTCACTAGAAAATTTGAACTGTCTTAAATATAATTTAAAAATAAATTAACAGTGAAAAAGGAGCCAGTATCTTGTTTGTGGTGTACGTAGCTATGCTTCTGTGTATTGTTCTTGAAATGCATTATTTCTGCCAGTGATTAGCCTCAACCAGAGAGAAATAGAGTCCCAGTCACTGAAATAATAACTGTGGGCATATTAAAAACTATGGAAATATCCTTTTAAAATATTCTGATTTAATAAATGATATAACCAAGCAGGAGAGTTTTATTTTAAAGAGGCAGATAATCTAGAAAATCCAATTTTATGATCCTGAAAACTGGCTTTCAGGATCTGATGGGCCAGATTCTCAGCTGGTGTAAAATGTAATAGATCCATTTACTTCACTTGAGCCAGATATGTATTTGATAGACTTCATTCTCTTGAAAACTAGAACAGAATTAACAGATACTTAAGCACATACTTAACTGTAAGTATGTGATTAGGTATATGGGAGTTAAAAAAAATGTTTCCCATGCTTAATAATGTTAAACATTTAAATGGTCCCAAATGAGTTTCTGTTGTCCCCCCTCAGCAAGGTCTATGGGGTAGGAGAGTCCTAAGTTTAGGCCTATGCTACCGTTTTTTGGCGGGAGGCTATTTTGTGAAAATGTACATTAACTTGGCAGCACCACCATTTAACTTAAGTTTCCAAATCTACATTAATACAACAGCTATGTAATGGTAATTTTTTAAAAGGTAGGAAATGCAAAAAATAAAGTTCCTTCAGGAATAACAAGTCCTGGATATGCATTTAAAAAGATAGGTCCCAATCCTGCAAACTTTACATTAATAACTTTATGCTTGAATAGTTCCATTGTAGCAGCCACACATGTCCATCTACAGGAGTTATAATATGACACAGTAGGGCAATATTTTGTTAAACAAGAATCCTGACAAGATGATTTATGCAGTGTAGGTGGGTGCTCAGTCGACTGAACTATAAAACTGGGTGAGGAGCCACATCACTGCAAATCAATGTCTAGGTAAATGTTTCAACTTTGAAAATGATGTAATGGTTTATATATTTTCTTTCATTTTTCTTACTTTTTTTTTTTTGTAATTTTCATCACCAAGTGAATGATCAACTGTCTTATTTTTGCTCCCATGGAAGCTAAAACTAAAAACAAACAAACCAACTAAAAACAGTTTGGATGAAGACGACTTTCTAATACTTAGGGAATCTTTAAATCTTTGCCATTATACTCATCACTTGATCACTAACTCTGCATTTCCATACAGAAAGTAAGCATACAGTGCTAGTTCAGTATTACTGCTACCTGAAGGTATGACTACAAGCAGCAGCCTAGAGAGGGGTAAATGTAAATGGATGAACCAGGTGGTTAAGTTAAATAAATGTATAATAGAAACACAATTATCTTGAATTAAAATGAGACCTTACCAAGTGAGATCCTGTTTGCTCTACATGGACATTACAGAGCATGTGACACTTTTTATAAGAGTGGGGCTTTGGTTTGGTATCTGTGGCTAAAATTTCCTCACTCTCCACTCTTGTTCAGTGTTCTATGAACTGATTGCATTTCTGGGTTCATTTCAGAGATATCTGCTTTTAGTGGGAGATCTCAGATTTTACAATGAGGATGCTGCCAGCCTTGCAAAACTCTGTTTGCTCAGTTGTCTGGGCTGAATAATTTTTTTTGAGGGACAAATAAAATATCGGTTTCATCACTATGATGTATGGTAAAGGACAAGAGAGTCAGTTTTGTTCCTGGGCCGATTAATTATGATTTTACAAGACTGGCTGCAGCATTCATGGGTGGCAATGTAGCTTGATATGCAAATAATCTAGCAAACACTAGTATATGTGAATAAAATTATTTACTTGGATCCTGCTCCTGCAACTGTGCAGTCGGACCCTTGCAACCATTCGGATCTGATTGCGCTTTGGAGTGTCTAGTGATTTGAAGTTAATGCCATTACTTTTGTGAGTTGCTTTACTCCTGTGTATCCATTCCTAAAAAGCCAATTTTTATTAGTATGTTTGTTTTAATTCTAAAGGAGAAAACATGCTGCTCTGACCTGAGCACCCTATTTCTACCAAGAAGATACTTGAAAGAAACTAGCCATTTTCTAAGAGCTGTAAAATATTGTCCTGTTTGTTATGTTTAATTTTCTTTACATCTTTTTTTCTTTTAAAGAAAACCCTTCTCTTTTTTCTCAGTTTCTGCAAGTTCCCATCTTTACTCTGGGGTAGCTTGGGTCAAAGTCCACTCAAGTTTCAGCTGGTACCACTCATACAGTTTTTGGCTACCTTTCTCAACCAGACTGATTCAGCCCCTCAGATAGCCAATTTGCCTAAATCAGGGGTTCTCAAACTGTGGGTCGGGATCCCAAAGTGGGTCACGACCATATTTTAATTGGGTCGCCAAGGCTGGTGTTGGCCCTGGGCCCCAGCAAATCTGAAGCCCAAGCCCCACCACCCAGGACTAAGATTACATGCCCCCTGCCCAGGGCAGAAGCCCTTGGGCTTCAGCTTTGGCCCCCCCCCGCCCAGGGTGGCGGAGCTCAGCTGGCGGGGCTCAGGCGGGCTCAGCCTTCAGTCCCCTCTCCTGGGGTCATGTAGTAATTTTTGTTGTCAGAAGGGGGTCTCGGTGCAATGAAGTTTGAGAACTTCTGGCCTAAATGATTGTTCTTTGTACTATATCATTTTGTACCTCACATTTGTTGCATGATTAAAGTTAAGCCCATGCATACATGTTTTCAGGTTCAGTGCCTGAGGTTGCAATTTAAACTCGGAAGTATAGATCGGTATAATACTAATTATCATCTTAGAGATTTTATTTGTGAAAGTCAAGAAAATAAACAGAAATCCAATATGGACCAATTCTTCTTGTTGAGTCAAATAAATTAATTTCTGTGCTGATGCTGACTGAAACATAAAATTCACACAGTAGTGGATAAAGTTTGCTATTTAAGACACAACATTAGTGAAATCTAAAACCTTGAGTAAAAATAATGAACACAAATATTAGTTATTTGCATATCAAAATAACTCTTGTTCTTATTAGCAAACATCACCATTGCTTTAAATTTTCACCTTGTAATAAGAATACAATGCTATGAGGTAATGAGAAATCTAACTAGACTCTTTGAAAAGCATATAGAATTCAGATGATGAGGATGAGACAGTTATGAGAATGCACTACACAAATGAGATAGAGAGATGGACAAATGCCAAGATAAAGAGATACAATACCATTTCTTAAGAGACATACACTTATTCACCTCAGGCTACACCCAATTATTTTTAGGGGCCTTACTCATTTCCTAAGTGCCAGATAGGAAATATTCAGATATTCATTGAGTTTCCAAACACTCATTAACTGCAAAAGAAAGTTACTGAAAACCCCTGTTCACTGCACTTTCTTCAGTGTCTTTGGGATAGTTATGATGCATTCAGCATCCCATTCTGGCACCAGGAGTTGTTCAGAGGTTCGGAATAAGCAATTTACTCACAGAGTGAATCATGGAAATTAGAGATATAAAAGATGTCTGTCATTCAAACATGTCCTGGACATGATCATGAAGGTAGTTTTTATTTCTTATATTCTTGCCAATGCCCTATTAGGCAAGGTGCTTATATCTTTCAGGTGTCACCATTCACCCAGAAGTTTAAATTCTGGGCTTCAGTCTAGGGTTAAGCCACTTGTTAAAAATATTCTGTTGTAACATTCCATTCCGTTATACAGTATTTTGTTTTGTTTTTGATGGCTAGGTAGAAAGTTGTTTTTGCTGGTTCTGTCACAGTTTACTGTGTGATGTTGGGCAAATCACATAATCTCTGCCTCCGTTTCTTCTCTGGTAGAATGGAGTTAATAATGCTTACCTACCTTTGTTTGCTAATATTTGGAAAGAGCTTTGTGATTCCCAAATAGCTGTTATAGAAGTGCAAAATATTATTGTTTTATATAGGCAACTGTAAAAGGGCCACTTCACACACATCTCATTGATGAAAAAGCATGATTGCAGCAACATTTTCCACCCCAATAACAGAAGACAAAGATCTCAGGGGATCCATATATTTTAGCAGCCAAATTGCTAGTGTGGGGGAGAATCTCAGCACCTTGATGAAATTCCTTGGGGAACTCTCAACTCCATGACAGAGTTTCTGTCTTTCCAGAGTCCCTTCCTGCGTGTTTTTTTATGAGTGAGATGCTGGTCATGAGGGGTCAAACCCCACTCTCATGTTTAAAAACAAAAGTATTTATCTATGTACTACCCTAGATTGTTAAAATTAAAAGATTTTTTTTAAATAGAGAAAAGTACCTTAGATTTTATGCATTTGTTTATTATTTGAATTTCTTTCATGTTGGACAATGAAAATAGCCTAGTCAATTTCACATTTTTTTTCCTCCTCAGATTCATTGTTAGGATCTTAGGTGCTAGTAGAATGCTCAAGATGTGGGTAGCAAGCACTGCAAGGGAATGATTGTTTATTTTAAAATAAACTGTTTCCATTGATTTTTTTTAATTCACATAACTATTTCTGTTGGCCTTAGATTTTGTAAAATTTATTATTTTTACAAAACATCCATTTTGGGGGCAGATTTAACCATATATGTGTCATTTAAAGGTTAAGAAAAATACAATACAATTCCTAAAAGTATTATTTTTCCTTTTATGGATGAGCAGTAGGCTAAAAGACCACAGTGTAAATAGAGTTTCCTGTTCCAGGGTAGTGTTGGCTACTGCAGGAGCCAATAGAGTTTCCTGTTCCAGGGTAGTGTTGGCTACTGCAGGAGCCCAAAGGTCCTTTGGGAAAAACTTGATAGGAACTATGAGCTGTATGTGACCTGAGGCTCCAGGAACCAAAGAGCCAGAACTGAGGGAAACACATTTCACAGCCCTTTTGTGCAATTTTAAGTCCCATAAGCACTTCTGGGAAAGTAAACCCTGCATCATACACACAGGATTATTAAAGAATAGTGAAGGAATCTTGCAAATGCTTTTCAGAAATTATTCTATTATCTGTAGATCAATAATCTCTTTCCTTGAAGCTTGCCGGAGCACTGATTTTTAAAAAAGCCTGCAGACAAAGAGCTCGCTCCTGCAAGGTGCTGAGCAGGATTAAGGGTGTTGAGCATCTCTCCACTGGGTCAGGCCCAAATCACTCATTCCAGGCATAACACTTTTAGAAGCCTACTTCAGAACAGAGAGTTCTTAAATTATAAAAAGCAACAGAGGGTCCTGTGGCACCTTTGAGACTAACAGAAGTACTGGGAGCATAAGCTTTCGTGGGTAAGAACCTCACTTCTTCAGATGCAAGTCACTTGCATCTGAAGAAGTGAGGTTCTTACCCACGAAAGCTTATGCTCCCAGTACTTCTGTTAGTCTCAAAGGTGCCACAGGACCCTCTGTTGCTTTTTACAGATTCAGACTAACACGGCTACCCCTCTGTTAAATTATAAAGCAAACTCCGTAATTATCCGGCACATCATCAATCTTAATCTACAACTATCACTATCACAAGCTCCCACTCCTCCAGGATATATGTTGCTATTCTCCCACACCCAAAAAATGGTGCAAAGTGGGAAGAGGGCCTTGAGTGAGCACACATATTGTCACTTAGGCCACAGTCCAACCAACACTTGCACAAGTGCTTAACTTCAAGCACATTAATAGTGTTATTGACTTCAGTGGGACTACTTATGCGTAAAGTTAAGCATACATGTCTGCAAGATCAGGGACTTAATGAGTCACTGACTGGGACTTACCAGAGTTAGGTTCAATTCCTGGCACTGCCACCCACTTCCTGAGTGTGAGCAAATCACCTGATTTCTCTGTGCCGCAGACCCTGATCTGTAAAAAGGGGTAATAGTACTTCATTTCTCCCATTCTTTGTCTTTTTTTTTCCTATTTGGATTGTATGCTCTTTGGGGCAGAAGCTCTCTTACATACCTGTGCCATCTCAGCTGAGACCTTTAGGTGTTACTGCAATACACATAATATTTGAGAGACTAAAATAATTTTGGATGCAAAATCAGTCAGGGATTGAAGCGTCTGATTTAACTGTACAGCTTATTCAATACTTGCAGTGATACACTGAAACTATTTTACTTTTGCTTACCCCATTACAACATGACCTTGGAAACCAAAAGAACAGCTCAAAGGGGAAACATTTTCATTCAAAACATAGCGAGAAATATAGTTTCAAAAGGTAAAGAAGAAACATCCAGTCACATCAAGTGTGTCACTGAGAATGAGATAATGCAGTGGTTCTCAACCTTTCTAAACTACTGTACATTTTCAAAAGGCTGATTTGTCTTGCGTACCCCCAAGTTTCACCTCACTTAAAAACTACTTGCTTACAAAATCAGACATAAAAATACAAAAGTGTCACACCACACTACTACTGAAAAATGGCTGACTTTCTCATTTTTACCATGTCATTATAAAATAAATCACGACCCCAGGTTGAGAAACACTGATATTAGTGTATAGAGCAGTATAAAAACTTCATTGTCTGTGTGAAATTTTAGTTTGTACTTTTCATGTAGCCTGTTGTAAAACTACGCAAATATATGGACGAGTTGATGTACCCCTGGAAGACCTCTGCGTACCCCCAGGAGTATACGTACCCCTGGTTGAGAACCACTGAGATGATGCATTTCTTTACAGTTTGAGAACTACTCTCTCTTTGTGATACAGCCAATATTGTCTGGTGGTTTTGAGTTAATGTACAGCACTTAAAGGATCCCTTCTCCTTACAATAGGTCGTGACGTTGGTTTCCAAATCCAGGAGCGGTTCTAGCTGGGTAATATAAAATGACCTTCCTTTCAGGTTGATCCTACAAAAAACAAAACAAAAACAAGACACACCACACTTCTGAAAAGATTGAAACCTAAACAAAGGCATCTCATTTGCCTTTCGCCTCCAAGATAATATTTCAGGTTTATTAGACAGTTTGTCTTTTAACATTATTCATTTGAAACAAAACCCTGGGTGTGTGCTTTCTAGAGGCCCACCTAAATCCACAAAGCTATACATAGCACAGTCTGATTTAGTTACCAGCTGACATTTCTCCACAGATATTCCAACTGAAGAGAGGAAATTCTGAACTTCCTTATTATTCCAACATGCTGAGCCCTCTAGTCAATAAAAGGTTTTGCATGCAAACAGCTTCTTGTAATAAATGGTTGGGGATATTTTCACTGGTTCCAGTGACAGAGATTATATCATTAATTTTTTATCTTTTACCAATTCCTTTGGAAATCATTACAATGCTAGGGGGGTTCATGTTACATTTCCTGGTGACTCCCTTGCCTTGTGAAGTATTGGAGTTAGGTCATTTCAGTGCTTTGGTGTGGCTCTCAACAACGACCCTCCTCCACCCCCCACTGATCCATTAAGAAATAACAAAAGGAGTCCCAGTGGGCTCATCCAAAAAGGGACTTAGGCACTTAACTGACACTTTCATTGCCTAAGTCCAATATTTAAGAACCACTGAGATCCCCAAAGCCCCCCCCACTCAGCAGCCGCCTTACCCTGGAGGCATTTAAATTTCCACAGGTAAAGTCCCTGAGGTGCCTGTTTCTGCCACTGGGTACATGCAAAACTTCCTGAGTCCTAATGCCGTTGAACTGCCTGATGCCCTAGCTCACTCATGTGGGTTTCACAAACTAAGTGTTCCTCCACCTATTTGGGCTGGATCCAGTAGGCATGGTCAGAGCATGCCTACCCCGCACGGTCAGAGCATGCCTACCCCGCACGAAAGATGGGCAGGAAGTTTTCAGGCAGGCATCCCCTAGTATACTGGGACATTGAAAACCTGTTTTCAGACCCTAACTCTGCCTGATGTGAAGCACAGACTTGAACTTGGGTTTCCCACAGCCTAGGTGAGGGCCCTAATTACTAGGCTACTGAGGATGCCGCACCAGGTCTTGCGCAATCTCTTCTGCTGAAGCAGTGCCATTTTTTATGAAATGATTAAAGATTCATTGGGCCAGAGAGAGAGCAAAAGAGAGAGACTGACTCTATAGCCCAGTGGTTAGGGCGCCCCCCTGGCACAGGGGAGACGTAGTCTATGTGAATCCCTTTCAGAGGTGCCTAACTCTAAGTTGAGAATTCCAGTGGGTGGCAAGGCACTTAAAAGTTAAGTGTTGTGATGCCTAAGTCCCTTTGTGGATTTAGCCCATCCAGACCATCAGCCAGAAAGATGGTGTGTGGGGCCATAGGCTTGATTTTAGGGCTTGGGGAGGCTTCTCCTCTAGTCCCCCCACCAACTTTTAGCTTGGATACCCAGTGTGTTTCTTCCCCCCACTGAGAGGAAGGGGTAAGGCAGGAGGGAGCAGTGTGACCTTTCTGCCTAGGAGTTGTTTGGCTGAGTGGAGAGGTGGCAGTTGCAATTGCAACCTTCTGTCACAAGGGGCTGCTCTGTTCCCCCTGCTGGGAGGCAGGCCACTATTCTCTGGAGTTGACCCTGATCCTGCACCCTTGAAGTGTAATGGGAGCTTTGCCATTAACACCAGTGGGTGCAGGATCAAGCCCTCTAACAGGGCCTGTTTCTCTGTCTTCCCCACGATGCTGGCAGAATTATTCATCTGTATAGAGCTCAGAGGACTAGTGGAATGGAGTAGTGAAAGCAGGGCATTAAGGCTCCAATGTATATTGGTTTATTAATTGCCTTTCAATTAGTACCATTTGCCAAAGTGTATGTGGCTGTTGTACAGTTGCTGTTCATGGCAGAGAGTCAGTGGCTAAGGGTGCAAATGTCCTTATTTCTTCTTGATCCCTTCCCCAGCCCAATTCATAAGTGGTTGTATTGCCGGAAAAAAATAAAGTGCAGTTCTGCTCCCCCAAAAATTACCTTCTTACAAGGACATCGTCGGGTGTCTTTTTTGTATCTCAACTATTTCCACATTAAATGTGCTCAATTCTCACTTTAAAAGATATGTTAGACCCCACCTAACTTCCAGCCCTGCAAACACAGCATATGTTTTTTTCTTCGAAGATGACCAGAAAAATCGGGACACTTTTTGGGGTGGGGAAGGGAGGGTGGGTGAGTATAGTTGCATATATAAAACAAAGTCCCTAATATCAGGACAGTCCCATTTATATGGGGACATCTGGTCACCCTATTTCCATCTCACTTATTCATCAGTAGTGAAGGTTCTGCTGGTTACATTAGGTCCACAATGACACCTATCCATTGCCTTCAGTTGATCTGCACAGATGTAAGTGGCTGGAACTAAATTAACCCTTTGGTGAATAGATGCGTTGGCTCAGTCTGTTTTAGCTGTGTTGGATTTACAGGGTTAACAGGAGTAAAAATCAGTACCAACTTATTTTTGCCACTAACATCCTCAGTAATTACATGGAATATACACACAGAGCCAGATTGTTGAGTAAGAAGGTGCCATTTTTATATAGTCATTTGTCAGAGATGAACTGAGATTTCATGATGGTATGTTGAGAGTACAGACTCAGGGTTAAATCTTGACGTCTGGGGGACTCTGTTCTATAGGTAGAGGGGCTCCCAAAGCTATGTGACATCAGCTATAACACTGATCTCTGTGACTCCTGTTAATAAGTCTTGTTGATTGCACTGATATTCTTCTGCTGCAGCACCCACCTTGACCTTCCAAAGCATCAGGGACAGCTGATAACTCTGAAAATGACACCCCACACAGTGTAAAGAGGTGTGTGAAGGGCAGAGGGGGCCCGAGGAAGCCCCAACCTCCCCCCACGTTCCTTTCACAAACACATGAAAAGCCTGGGGGTTTGAGTGTGAGTCTGGCAATATTTGGTCTTTTACTTAAAGCCCTGGCTGATGACATTCTGGTGTACAGACAGAGACAGCAGCTACTTATTGCATTAAGAGAATTAATAATGGGAGCAATAAAGCCAAATTGGGTAAGTAGCACTGAGAAGCCAGGTAAGCTATGTGTTTGCATAGGTCAAAGCAAAAAAGAGCTCACTACCAAATACCTAATATTGAAGAAATCTTATCTGACTTGGCAAAAACAAAAATATTTGTAGTACTTGTTGCCAAAGATGGATATTAACTATTGCTATTGGATAAGGAAAGCAGCTGCCTCACCACATTTTGGAACCAGCAGGTAGGTTCGGATGTTGAGAATGTCATCTGGGATCAAGCCTTCAGTAGAAGAATATCAGTGCAACCAGCAAAGCTTACTAATGGGACTCACAGGAATCAGTGGCATAGCTGATGACATTCAAGTGTAAGACATGGAGACAGCATAGCGGCAGCTCATGACCACAGCCTCATCTGTCTGCTAGGAAGAGCCAGGGAAGTAAATCTAAACTGAATTGCAATGTCATGTTTTTATTGACTGCAATACTATGCATGGGACACGTGCTGACCTGCCAAGGGCTACAACCTGATCTGAAAAGGTTAAGACAATACAGCAGATGCCCACGCTGAAAGACATTAAATCAGTTTACAAAGCCTAATAATCTATGAACTATCTGACAAAATTTATTTGAAGCCTTTCAGATGTCTGCAACCTCCTGAGGTGATCATTGGACAAAGATGCTGTACAGACATACTTACCTCAACATGATGCAGCTGTCACACATATCAAGGAGCTATCCCATCCTGAAACACTATGATGTGAATGAAGAGGAAAACATACAATGTGATGCCTAAGAAGCAGAGCTATGAAGCAAGGCTGGCTTCAACTATTGCACAGCCCCTGGAAGGACAACTGTGGAATGCCCTTAACAAGGGAGAAGCTATGAGGGAGGGCTGTGGAATCCCTTAGCCCAGGGAAAGGGGTTGGGCCCGTGGGGCCAAAAGGGACAGAATATTAATAAAGACTTAAGAAATTGGACTCCAAGAAAGGGCATATTATTTTAAGTAATTTGGGCTGCAAACAAATTATTGAGGAGAAGCAGGAGGGAACTCAGGGCAGCATGCTTGCAGGGCCATGCTGTGCCACAAGAGGACATGCTTCAGAAGTACAACTGGAAGATCCTGTCAGGATCAAACTATTTCTTTAGGATCAATTGTGCACTGGAAGCAAGCTACATATATTGAACAGATAGATCCTTGTTTGTATAACATAGTATTGAGTGGGTATATATTTCACCTAAACTGTAAATACATTTGCCCATTCCAAACAAGTGAAAAACACGGATGTGAAGGATGGTAAAATATGCAGTGACTTGATTAGCAGGAAGCGGAAGGAATTCAAGCCAACGAGTGATCGATAGATGTCGGAATAGACTCAAAACACCACACCCGTTGTAACAAAGACTTGCAGTCGATCCAACATCAAAGCACCTGCAAGGTATATGCAAGTCTTTCTTTCATGCCTTAGTATCGTACAACCCTGCCAAACACAGGGAAATTAAGGAAATTATCTTAATTGCCAAGCAAGTTAAGAATTTGTAAATTAAAAACTAAAAGAATTGGGGTTAAGTTATATATATGATGCTATAGAGAGCATGGGGGTATAATGGAATATTGGCTATGTAAGCCGGTTATGGTATTCATGTTTAACTTTGCTATCTCAGATAAATGTAATAGAAGTGATGTTACAATAAATAACTTCTCAGTAGGGGGTGCGGTGGTGTGATTATGTACAGGAACTTAGAGACCTCTATAGAGGAGAGAGGACAGCATATGTGGAGGAAGGACTAAAATCTGAACGTTGCACTGCCTTGGCATGCTCTCTTTTCATGCTTGATCGATGAATATTTTTGAGCTGTTCTCTGCAACTCTAAGGGCAAGAAATGGGCTTGTTTTATAAATGAAAGCTCAGATTCTCTTGTAATCACTTGTGTTAAGGAGCTGGGGCTTTAAGTAAAAGACCAAATATCGCAAGACTCGAGATTAAATCACCAGGCTTTCCATGTGGGTTGGAACATGGGAAGCGGGGAGGTTGGGGCTTCTTCTGGCTCCCTCTGCCCTTCACACATCTTTACACGATGTGGGGTGGCATGTTCAGAGTTGGGAGCTGACCCTGATGCTTTGGAAAGTCGAGGAAGGTGCTGCTCAGCCCAGGGCTGCCTCCCCCAGCAGTCAGTCAGACAGGATATTTTGTACTCTTTTGGCTGCTTTGTAGATAGAGGTCCCATTTAAAATGTTACTTGTCTTTAAAGTGGTTAATACTCACGATCAGTTTTCCCTAAATAACATTGCAATTAAGAAATTCTGAGATAAGGTTAGGATTCAGGAATATCTGTGGACTGGTATTGACAGAGTTTTGTTTTTTTTCATATACAGAGACGGTTTCCATCTTTTCAAGGATTAGAAAAGTAGAAAATTCAGAACAACATCCTAGAATTGTTACTGAGATGAAATGAACTCTTCTGTGTAACTGGTGACGAGTGGACAAAAGGAATTTAATTTATCATTTGGAACTAATTATGACATTTTATTTTTATTTCCTTTTATTTTATCCATTCTCTGTTTAAAAGCAAAACATTCCTTTATAACTGAATACGGCAGACGGAGCAGGTAGCACCTCTGCAATGTGTTTTGCTGTTATTGGTATAGATGCTCCAAAATCAACAGATAAATGTATGATGTCGGAAGTCTTTCAGGATTCTTTTTGGTGCATTCCACTGCTGGATAAAGGCAGGTGTGGCTACATCTGCTTATCTTTTACACAAGACTGTCTGGTTGGAGCTGCTATACAGTCTTGTTGCCAGGTATTATACAAACAATACATATATGATGTCATTCATAAGCTCCTCAGGTTAAAGCTCAGTGGTGTCTCTCTGAAAGAACCCAATGTATACGGGATTTGGGAAAGAGTAAATTTCAGGGATTTTTAATAATATAAATCATACCATGTATTCAAACTGCTCGATATTTAGAAATACACCAACCCTGCTATTTATGGGGGTATGCTTTGGGAATCTGTTCTCCCAACACTGTGTGTGTGTGTTGGAATATATGAGGAGGAGGAGTAATATTTTTATTGCAATAATGCTTAAAGACATGAATGAGGATTCTTGATTTTAATTTGATTGGCATGATCCTTGCCCCCAAAGTTCTTACAATCTGTGAGTCTAACTGCATAATTCCCTACTATTATTAGGGAGAATTATCAAGTGAATGTTATTTCTCTCCAAAGGAAATTAAATCCTTGTTTTCCTCTTTTCTTAAGTTCCTTAGTAAAGAATTCTGCATTGGCCTTGTTCACTGCTGCAACACCTATAAGGAGGCTGTGGTAGCAAGAAGTGCAAGTTAGAGCAGCTCTCAGTTTGCCCTATCCTGTACTGAAGCGGCCCCCAAAACTTGAAATCGGGGAGGAGCTGTACAGTTCCCTGCAGTCCTTATACTGGCCCTAATTTGTTACGGCCTGATCCTCTGAATTGCTGAGCTCCCTTGACTTCAATTACCTCTCCAATCGTGCTCAAGGCCCTCACAGGATCAGGGCCTTAATTTGTATATGGACCAAGAGTTATCGAAGAACAAATACAGATGACTGCATGTTGGATTTTGCATTTGAACTCTGAATAACCGGAATTCGTAAAATGCCATGTGATCAAACAATTCCTTATAGATCATACTTCGGGAGCAACATATGCGTAATTTATCTCAGCAATGGTGTGAAATAAACAGAATCCCAGAAACTTGTTTGGGCATGCCCACTCCAGATATTTGTTGAATAATAACCGTGGTAGAAGGCTTAAACTTCCCTGTTTTAGCCCAGTGTCACCTTAGTTGGAGACTCAGATGTCTGAGACATGCATATCTAGTGTAATTCTCTTTGAAAAACTGCAGTATCTTATATCAGAGGGGTAGCCGTGTTAGTCTGAATCTGTAAAAAGCAACAGAGGGTCCTGTGGCACCTTTGAGACTAACAGAAGTATTGGGAGCATAAGCTTTCGTGGGTAAGAACCTCACTCCTTCAGATGCAAGTTGCAAGTGAAGACACCGTGGTGAGTAGATCTAAATACATCAACTTCAGCTACATTATTCATGTAGCTGAAGTTGCATAACTTGGATCGAGACCCCATCTCCCCCCAGTGTAGACCAGGCCTCAGTAAAGCAACAGTTTTGCACAGAGATGGCTGTTAGCCTGGCAATTAATAGTTTATTCTACTTTTTGGCACTATGAATGTATATATCGAAGTGCAGAGCTGAGTCCTGAGAGTTGGGAATATTGCCAAGGTTTTCAAAAGTAACTAATGATTGAGTATCAGAGTCTACACTCAGCCAGGATCCACGATCTGAGATCAATCCACTGGTGGTCGATTTAGCGGGTCTAGTAAAGACCCGCCAAATCGACTGCAGTTTGCTCTCCCATCGACCTCCCACGGTGTAGCCCCCACAGTAACTCAACCTAAGATAAATCAATTCCAGCTGCGTTATTCACGTAGCTGGAGTTGTGTAGTGTAGGTTGACTTACTGCAGTAGTGTAGACATAGCCTCAGGTTTTGGGTGCTTGCTTGAGTCATCTTAAAAGGGCCTCATTTTCAGAAGGTTCTGAACATCCACCCTCTGAAAATCAGACCCCTTAATGTGTCTTATGTTGGGTCCTCTCAATCACTAGTCACTTTGGAAAATTTTGGCCATTAAGTCTTCTGACAAGATGTTCGATACTGTGCATATGTTTGCTGAATTTTAAAATGTTGTCTTTATGCAATTAGTTTTTCCCTCCTTTTTCCTTTAAAAATAATCATAACTTTTGTTAATTTACAAATGCACATTCCCAAACAACTGCACTTTTCTTGCTCTTGGTCTTTCTAATTATGGGAAGCATGAGCAAGCTAACCTTCCCTTTCCTCACCCTCCTCATTGTACAGTAAAAGCCAGTATTCTTATCTGCTGGAGTTCAGACAATGTCATGCAAAATGGGGGGAGGAGGGGGAACAATTGCTGGAGCTGTTTCTGCCCATCCTTCCACTGTGTGAAAGAGGCAGAGTTTGGAACATTGCATTATTTCAGGGAATAATCTAGCACCAAGAACCTGAAGCTAGGCTCCTAAATCCCTTTTTAGACCCCTAAAGTAAGAAATCTGATTTTCAAAAATGCTGAACACTCAGCAGCTTCCATTGTGGCCTTTGGGAATTTCAGGATGCTCAGCACTTCTGGAAATCATGCCAGTTACATAGGGCTTGTACACACATAGATGTTGCACTGATTTAACTTAAATTGGTTTATTTAAAATGGTACAACTTTCTATGTAAATCAGGCCTGAGCTGCCTAACTTTGGATTTAGAAGCCCAGCTTTAGGTTCTGATTCCTGAAAATGTTGGCCTAGAAATCTACGAATTTTCTGCAATAGTGCTAGCTTGTTAGTTAATTTTCAGCGGATTTTTCTTATATGAAATCTGAATAATGTTAAGTACATTGGAATGTCTGTCATTGTTTATTCTTCTAAATAAGAGAAAGTTATGGTGAAAGTAGGAAGATGGTGTTTACTTCCCCATAATGCCACCATTTTTGCTGACATTCTGCATTTCCATAAAATGCACCTTTTTTTGCTTGGTATAATTTTGTGAGCAAATCTGATTGCACCCTTTAGCTATGTTGCTAAGCAAGTTTTCATTATTTTTAAATGGGGTTTTAACATGGTAATGCGCACTACTAGGAGCAACTTTAAATATACTTTCAGGAACCAAAAATGTGTTTGGAAACACTGACCCTACTGCACTCTGCAACTTTTCTTTATCTTCTTTCTCACAAAGTTTATTTGTTGATTCTGAAGGAATTAAGCTGATAAATGCAGTTCTCAGGTAGCCCCTCTGTGACATTTTAACCCAGGTTCAAAGCCTCTGTTGTAGTCCAGCTCCCTGAGAGAAGCTTTGATGTTCTTACACTCATTCAGCCCTCATTGACTATTGTCCCAACTATTTACCTTTGTGAGGTTTTGGTGACTTTTTTGGGGGTGAGGAGGTGGGGGTTAAAGGGGTAGTCTAGGATACAGCAGTATATCTTAAAACAGAACCTTGTTTGCTTTGAGATGCTAAGAGAGAAGTTAATCACCTGTGATCTGTCATATACCTCAGCATAAATTGCAGGATCCATATACAGCATCCATTTTTCTCTTTTTGTCCCTTTCATTTCTCTTTTCATGCTGTAAGCAGGGTTGCGGGAACAATTTTTATAATGGGGGCATTGAAAGCGGAAACCATGTATTTGGCTGTTATTACTACTTCAAGCCAGAAGGTGCTACCGCACCCCAGCACCCCTAGTTCCACCACCCCTGACTGTAATGATAACTTGCATGAGTTGATCATGCAAAATCTTTGTCGTACTCACACTAGACAACTGAATCCAATGGGAATACCTGTGTGAATAAAGTGAACGGGATTTGATCCATAATGTAAGTCAGTGGGAGCAGAATTGTGTCCAAATGTTTGCTAAAAGAGGCATTATGATAAAGCTAAGCTTAATGAACCATGATTTGAGCGTTTAAAAGCAAACAGATTTAAAAAATGTATTAAGACTTTTTTTTAAAAAAAGTGAATTGTACAGAATTTAAGCATAGAAGTTTCTGGTTATCAGGGAATAACGTACAGATTATCAAGGGATGCAAAGCTTGGTTTAAGATCAGATGGCGTAAGGAATACATAATCTGCAATATTACTAGAACTGAATATATTCCATGTATCCAGTAAAGAGGGCTCAATTCTTCATCAGTAATTGTGCTGAATTCATGAGGAATATCTCACCTTGTATGAATAGGAGTAACAGTGAGAGACAAATCTTCTGACACCCTCTCTTCCACCTAGTGTAATCACTGAATATTAGCCACATGATTTCTAGTCTGATAATGAAGCAAATTATTCATTGGAACATGGTTTTAAAATCCTGGATTGCAACAGGCTAATCTAGTCATATGACTTTTTGGTAGGACTTGGTGGTTATAGGTGTATAAAAAAACTTGGCAGGATGTATAAACTTGCTTAGAAAATCAGCTTCAGGTGGGTTTTTCTTTCTTAAGATTGGATTCAAGTTTAAATGATTAGAATCAGAATCAGAAAAATATTTGAAAAATAGGCTTTTTCATCCCTTACAGTTTCAAATACTAGTTGACACACAGCATTCCATTTATGTACAGCTAGTGATAATGCTGTGATGAGATCTGCTCTATACAGTAAATCAGAAACATCACGGTCCCTGACTGCTTTGTTTGAAATAAACAGGGACATCTGACTTTTGCCTGCAAGGAGGTCATTGACTCATGCAGTTTGTGTCCCAGGCTGAAAATCAGATTGTGAGGGATTAGATTGATTTGAGAACTCCAGATGAAATGAAAATTGCTGGACTACAACCTTCTCATTAATTTCCCCCCCAAAAGAAGGCTCTCTCTCTGATATTTTCTAATGATGCAGATTAGTTGCATACCTTCTCCTTGCCTCCTGAGTCAAATTTTTATTTGAAATCTGTGTGAGGTTTTGTTACTAAATCCGTGCAAGAAATACTGACCTGAAGATCAGCTCAGTGACTACAGTGAAATTCTGAAACAATATATAGAAAGAAAATATTTCTTGTTACTCTGTTTAAACAATATTTATTATTAAGAGTGAAGCAGAATTTCAGAAAAGTTGTTCACACTTTGTGATGGCCCTCTTTGCAGTTTTGTATCACCAACCTTCAAGCCCACACTTTCACAAATGTTATTAAAATGGTAATCCAGCTATAAAAGCATGTGAAATCAGGAAAATTAACACTTTAGAAATTAAAACAACTTTGCACGAATATAGACCTAATTTTGCTTAAAATGGTCTTATTCTCACTGAAAATAGTCCCATTTTGGCACCAAAATTTTCAGAAAAATTAGACCTTTGAATGTTTTGTTTTAGGCCATCTCCAATAAATGTGCACCCGGAGGGGTTCATCTCTGCATGGAGCTTTCACCTTTGTGTTGGAGAAGAGTGTTGGCCATCTCTTCAGCACTATAGACTTCACTTCTGAAGCCCAGGAAGGATGCTTTCTGGTCTAGTCCATGCCAGGGATGGAGACTAGGTGAGCTTGGGAAATGAGAGTGGGAAGCAATGAAGCTGCACTGCCAGGGATCTCAGAGAGACTTCAGAGGCCAGAGCAGGTGCCGCCATTGAATCCTGGGCTCCCAGAATCCAGGCAAATCAGTGGGGATTTGCCAGGTTTGGCAGAAGTGGACCCTGCAGTCTTTATCCTAGCAGAAGCAAATCTTCCTCTGCTTTCTCATCCAAGATGGGACAATGTGGGGGAAATCTCCATGAAGGATCATCATGTAAATTTCTTCTTTGTAGATTTTACTGCAGAGTAGGGGATAATCTTTGAATTGTATTGCAAGTATCTTTGCAGTAATAGAGGGATTTTTATCCTGAAGGATTTCAAAGCCCTGTGCAAATCCTATATAAAGGAATCACTTTATATAGGACCACAAAAATGCAGGTGGAATACAGTTGCAGTTTGATGGTGGGCAGCAACACTACACCTTAGTTAAGAACATAAAGGCATGAAGAATAGTGTAACTCTTTGTAAATGAAATTACAGCAAGGCAGTAGAAATTACCCAAATTGGAATTTGTCCAGGTCACCAGCGCCCAAACTCTTATTCTTGAAAAGTGAAACAAAATTGTTATCAAATGATCTTAAAATGATGTCTGAGCCAAATTTAGGACACTAAAAACATTTTTGCAATATTTCTTAATTTCTGTTTTTGACAGTGGTTTTATATTCTACAGTATTTTTGTGTGTACACTATATTAAAACACGTTGATCTACTAAAAGGTACAAGTTGACCTGCCTTATCCACTCATTGATTAGTTGAATGTGTATAAAAAGTCACAGTTAATTATGCATTATACACTAGTTTGTCTCTACTTTTTAAACATGTAGAGACATTCAGGCCACTTATTTAGATGCCTAAATATAGATTTAGAAGCCTAGTTTTAGGAAGGGCCTCCCCCACCCCCCAAAAAGTCATGGCCTTTGTGTATAACACATGCAACTATGCTTTTTTATACACTAAAATTCAACCAGTTACTGAATTGAATAATCAGGTACAATTATTGCTTATGTTAGACTAATGCATGTTTTAATACACATGCTGTCAGTACAAAAAAGGTCATTTCTTCAGATACTGCAAAAATACTTTAATCAGTCACTTCACTGCACTCAGAGAAAACTGTAACTGTAGGTAAATGTGCTGCTATATAAAGGGAAAAATAAAATTAGCATACAAAGGACCTTTGATGTGTTGGATGCTGCCCTCAACCTGTTATACTGTGAAAAAGCTCTTAGGAAGAGGTTGTTTAATTTGTTTGTTCAATGTTAATTTCTGGGACAGGACTTTGAGAGGCTAGGCCTTGAGCTAGGGATCAGCAAAACGAAACAAAAAATTATAAGCAAGGCTATAAAGAAATATTACTTTAAAAAATGTCTTTGGTACTGTCAAATAAGATGAAGAACCGAAAAGTCTCCAGATTATTACACTTTTCATTAACATCCTATTATTTTAATGCAATTTGAACAATTAGTAATTTGTATATTGTCTTTGAATGATTTGCCTCCAGCTAGTTAAAATAGAAGTGACTAATTAAATTCATTTTCAGAAGAAAAGCAGATTTCGCTGTAATAGCAATAATTAGTTCCCAAAATGAAAGTTAAAAGTAAAGGTTTGGAGTTGGGTTTGACTTCCTCTCCTTTAATTTCATCTTGGATTACCAGCTTCTGCGCTCTCCACTTCACTGAAATCATTCTTACCAGTGTTGCTGCTAACCTTCTCCTGGTGAAGTCTAAGGCCCAGTCTATCCTAGAACAAAATCTTTTTTGTCAAAGAAAATCAGCCAGAAGGACCTAATGATGTAGTGACTTCCATGATGCTTCACCAGGGTGGTTGGAGAAGAAAGGCCTGGGACCAACACCCAGATCTATACATGGAATGTATTAAGTCACAGGGTTCAGAGACATATGAGCTGTGTCCTCTTACTGGCTTGCTGTGTGACCTTGGGCATGTCAGTTAGTATTATTTTGTCCCAGGTTCCCCCATCTGCAAAATATGTTTAACTTTTGTGAAGCGCTTTGAGATTGACAAGTGAAAAATACTGTATAAGTGTGTGGTATTATGATGATGGATGTGGAGGCTGTGTTTGGAGGGAGTCATGATGGGCTCTTTCTTTGTGAACCTCCTCATTTACCTGGAAGGAGAGGGGTAGATTTCAGTGAATTTGGTGTCTGTCTCTTTCTGAATTATAGTTTCATTCCAGAGAAGTCGCCTCAGAGAAGTCTTCACACTGTGTGGCCCATCCAATCACTAGGGAGGAACTTGCCACTCTGCTGGGACATCAGGTAGGGAATGTGCAAACTTGTTTCTGCCTCCTTTTGATATCATGCCCCAGTACCTGATACAGGTAGCTGAGCTACCTGGAGTTCCTAATCTAGCCATTAGGGAGGGTGTGAGGTTGGATGGTCATCATATAATGCTTGTGTGACTGCCTCAGAGGAGGGTCTGTACCCCTCAGCATCTTCTCAACTTCATCCTTACCAAGACCCTCATCTCTTCAGACACCCATCCCATCTAGCTGGGATGTAGTCAGGACACCTCTCCCATTTAGCAATATGGGGAAGACAGGGTGGTTTACCAACCCCAAGTGAAAACCCCTATTTTAAGTATTTTTGGCTGTGCAGTCCATGAGGTAGATTTTCAGTTGGAATGATTGTTTTCTTGGAAATGGTCAGAAAAATTATGTATATATTTGAGTCTGCATCCTGCTTTAGGACATAAGCAGGTTTATTTTGCTTTTCAAATGTCAACAGTATAGTGGTTAAAAATTGGTTCTTGGAAGACAACTTTCCTTAAGACTAGTGTGTCATGCTATTTATGTGAGTAACCAGTACAACACGTACAGTAAAGTAACTAGGATAGATTTATTGATTTTGGCTGCAACAAATTAAAACATAACCTTGAACACTTTGTGATGTTCACAGTGAGGTTTCCAATTACTTCTGGTGCCAATGTACAGTATCTGATTCATCACATCATTGTATTTAACAGTCCATTTTTTTTTATAAAAATATATTTAACAGAATGTTAGGCTTTTCTCTACTAAAAATGTGTTTCACTGACATACGGAGAACTGAATAAAGTAACTTTTTCATATTATTCTGGCATCAAATGCTCTCATAAAAAGGAATCTTTTTATCTACCTTGTATAATTTCAGATATCATGGGACAGCTTTTGATTTCTTGATCTGACAATAGTTTTCTTAGGCCCTACCTACACTGTGCACAGAGTCATGTTAAGTGTAACTAGGCTTTGACACACTTATCTGGTATAGTTACAGACAGGCAAGGATCCATGCTTCGGTGTAGCCTCTGCCATCAGCAATCAATATCTCTTGTCTTTACAACATCATTATTCTAATCAAATGATCCAGTCTAGGCAACTACACATTTTAATATTGCATAGTATTTTTTTTTTTAAATTAGTTGTTCTGTGACAGCAACCTAATTATTTACTGCAGCAACATTATAATATTTCTTTATTTTAGTGCTTATGAGGAAATTTGAGCCTTCTCTCCTAGATCCTCTCTTATCATTGCATATCTCTTTGTTGTGAGTCTGGGTCTGATCCAACAAACACGACCTGTGTCAAGTACATACATAGCAGGCCTGGCAGATACTCTTACCTGGCTTGCTCAGTGAATCATCCACTTGTGTTTATCAAGGTACCTGATTCCAAAGAGCCCTACGATTCAGTAGCTCTCAAATGCAATTGTTGATAGTCTTTTTATTTTAAATCTCTAGTAGTGGGGGAAATAATTTCACTTCAAATGTGATGAATGAGAAAATGGGTAATGGCATAAGTGTTAATCATTTCTAGGTAACCATAAGCAGCACAGATATTTTTTCAGTTTAAGGAAATTGTGATTTGTTAAAATAAAAATATCAGGTCTCAAGTTTCAGCTAATATGTTTGAAATATTTGAAGTTTAGTGAGACCTACAGTTCAAGTGTCAGATTGTAAATTTCTACTTTAGCTACAAAATAGCACTCAGTAGGATATAAATATGGGGCCAAATCTGGCCGCCTTTGCTCACATAATAGTTTTATTGATATCATTGAAATCAATGACAAAGCTCCCACTGACTTCAGTAGTGCTAGGATTTCATCCTCATAGCATAAGAACATCAGAATTTTCCCCATAACTTGCTCTATAGCCTCTCCAAGCATTTCTCTACAACGTTATGTTGTTAGTGTTCTGGAGAGCTGACCAAAGGATCAATGAGAAATAATTTACTTGATTAATTTATCCACTTTTCTATTTGCAAATTGTTTCTGAACAGCTTGTGTTTTATTATTCTATCCATTTGAAATTATTTGCCAAATGATGTCTACAAATATTTTCAAGTCTGTAGATGGTTTGCAAGTAGTTTGCAAGCATTCAGTACACTAAATTCAAGGTATGTTGGTTAGCTTAATTGATGGACACAGCACAGGGGTCTCATTGTTACTTCTGTTCCTTAATTGGATAAACTAAACTCTTTGAATCAGATGTCAATGTGAATACTTGTCTTTGAATTCAGAATCCTCTTTTCATGAATATTCTCTAAAATGTGTTTAATTCACTGTTTCTGCAACCATTTCTGCCAATAAATTTGCTCACTAGAATATTTGAAGAAAGTGAACATAGAAGGTGTTTAACATAGCCTAAGTGAAGTCTAGTTTTTATTTGAGCAAATATTTGAATATATTTTGAGGTATTTATCCAGTCCTAGTACAGACTGAATTATCAAAAGAGGCAGAGGCATTTGATCTTATAAATGAGGTGTTCTTAGAACTATTGTTGTCTGTGTTAATCCTGCAACTGTTAGTTTTAGATTTTTAAGTAATCCTACAATATTATATTAATTATATTATATTATATTAATTTTGCTCCTTCCTTTGTGATTCAAAAGAAGCAGTACATACAGGGGTCTTAATAGCTAGCTCATTGTTATGAAAGTGTAAACTGAAATTTATTCTGCCTCATGCATCATCAACAGAGTATTCGCTTATTTCTCGCTCTGGAATCTTTATTGTTGATGGTACATGAATCATAAAGAACCCAGCTTGACTTTCAGGCTGAGTTTGTGTGGCTTGCAGATAGAAAAAAAAATTAAAAGCAGTTTTGATCCAAAATAATTGAGAAACTGTAAACATGGATATTATGTCATTTTTACAAAGTCACTTTTTAGAGTAGAATGACACTTTACATTACTTCCCCCAAAAAACTTACAGAAAATGGTTTTAGGGACATATTCTCCTCCACCACTCCCCTCAGAAATATACCTCAATATTCTACATGAATTGTCCAAAATAATACAGCTTGTAAATGTTTTAGTATGGCGCTTTGGATCATTGTCATAGATGCTCTAATGTAAGGATAACTACCAAGTGTTCTCTGTTTTAATTATTCAGTGGAAAATCTGTCCATCAAATATTTCACAATCTTATTTACTCAATAAAAGGAGCTCACTTGAGAGATGCCCATAGACTTAAACTTAACAAGCAGTAATGTTTGATGGTTTTTCCACATTCCCTACCCATATCTGTATGTGGTTTAGTAACTAAGTAACTTTATCTTATCTTTTTGTTTTAATTTCAGATGAATTTGGTGCTCCTGAAAGTGAGGGACTGATTGCACTGGCTAGATAGTAGCATAGCAAAGGGCCCAAACTCAAAGAATTGGAAAGTTGGTAGGGCAGCTAAGGTGGAAATGAGTGAAAGCTACATATATTTTAACAGCTATTGCACCTTTCCAAAGATGGCTGTAGAGCTGAATTAATTATAAAAACACTTAATTTAAATAAAGTGAGTTTTGGCTAGTGTTGTATTTCAGAGTTGCTACATGGGCTTTGGTCTGGACAGCAAACCCTAAGAATTAGGTATAGTTGTGCAAGAACAGTTGCCCAAGGACTTGAGAACCAAGTCTCCTTAGCTTCTTAGGCCTTGTCAGTACTTGGAATTAGACCATCAGCCAGTAGTGGCCAACAACAGGGGTCGTGGCACTGGTGCAGACTTGGGATATACACAAGGAAAACTATGATCTGCACTGGTGAAGCTTACTTTTGCTTGGAACTGAGGTAAACTTAACCAATGAAGTTTGTGATTTTACTTGTCTATGTTGCAGGTCTGTACTGGTGCAGCTACACTGGCTGCTGGTCAGCTGTAGCTGAATCCCAAAATATATAGACAAGACCTTAAAGAAATATGTTATTTAATAATTAGTTAAGAATTGGGCATTTATGGCCGATCATTCTTTAAACCAGTGGTTCTTAACCTGGGGTGCATGCACCCCCTGGGGGTGCGAGATGCCCTTTCTGGGGGTGCAAGACATGCCAGATTTTTTTAGAAGGTAAATCATTGAAAACACAAATTAAGCACAGGAACGTAAGTACAACTACTTTGTTTCATCGAACCTATGTATTTATTAACATTATACTTTTTTAACGATTACTGTAATATACAAACAATATAATATACAAACAAAAAATTATTTTCAAGTTTTTAAGCTAATTGTAGGGGTGCGAGAACATATTTTGAGAACCAAAGGGGTGCAGGCTGCAGTAAAGGTTAAGAACCACTGCTTTAAACAAACAAACAAAAACCCAACATGCAACAACAAAGAAGTATCTGAGCTAGGTCTACACCAGAAACTTTTGCCAATATAATAATATCAGTTAGATTTTTTTAATGATATTTCTATATTGGCAAAAACCCTAGTGTAGACACCGTTATACTGCTTTAAAAACACTTTTTTCACCAATATAGGCTGCACCTGGTTTTTCATTTCTTGTCCCATGTGACTAGTTGATGCCTGGGTCCGGTGGCTCATCTCTATAAGCTGGGGGGAGGAGCATTTAGGTGTGGGTGGGCCCACGCCCACCTATTCCCTGTGCTTCAATAGGTACCAACATCTATCAATCTATTCCTATTATTCAACCCGCAGTGCTTCCCCATCCACAGTACTTCATTACATGTACCTGGCAGCTGTTGCTCAGAGGCAATAGTGGTTGTAAATAGGTTGCTCTGTGGCTTCTGCTGGTAGCTCATTGGCCATACTGTGGTCTCTGTCTGTGGGGTGATTAGTTTGTTGGGGCAATGGGCTCCCTCTGGTGGAGGCTGAATGGTTTGTCTACCTGTCTGTCTAGATTCTTATGCAGGGCTTATCGTGGTTTCAGAGCATCTTTAAAATGATATTACTATCAACTACCATATGAGGGAATGCATCTTCTTTGATTGCTGAGATGGGCTGCTGCTGGCAGTCTCCCCAGCTGTAGCAGAGGGCTAAAATGGAGAGCAGTTTCCCTTAGGTGGCATGGGAGATTTGGAGGGAGCAACTAATAGAAGTCTGGGCCCTATATGAGATGAGTTTGATGCATTTCAGTTCCAGCTCTCACATCACTAACTCACCACCATGCTTTGTACTACCTGGCTAAATGAATCGTTATAAACATTACTCAGTTGATCTCATACTTATAGGTGTTATTTTCTTCCTGTGTTTACAGCATGATGCTTTGAAGTAATTGGTAGAGATCTGCTCTGCTCTTCATAGCATGAACACTACTGCAACTATACTGCCAAAGACTAAAATGCTATAGTTACCTCCCTTGCTTTGTGAATCCAAAGTGTCCCAGGTCTTACGATGTAGGGCTGAGTTTTATCCATGCTACACATATGCACTGGGTAAATTCTATCCTAAAGCCACTTCATCTGGATCTGTGACAATGGAACCTCCACTACCAACTGTTCTACATTGTTCAGTTTTGTGATCTAGACTTCTATTCTGTATGGACCAGAAGTTGACAGCAAATTAATTTTTATTTGTGACACCATTGGATATGAGCCTAAAACACCAGAACTTGAAAGTCCAGTGAATTAATTGTGTGCCTTAGCCTCTGAACTGAGGATAATACAGTAGTTTCATCTTGAGTCAGGCAGCCTATCTTGTTGGAATTAGTAAACTGAGTGAAGATAGTTGGGTAAAGACAATCTGCTTGCAGGTTATTTGCACTTGGAGTGGGGGAATCTATCTTTCTTTTTTTTCTCTGGGTAGCTAATGAGTGGGTTTTGTTTATGTTCCTCTTTTCTAGCTTATGGCTCCATGTGATAATTGCTGTCTCATCCCTTCTGCAAACACCCTTCAAAGAGCACTGTGCAGATATGAAAGGTGATGTTGGAGGGAGTGGACACAGGGGTTTTTCAACCCCCTGACTTTCTTCAAACACAAATAGATCATGGAAGGGAAGTAGATGCAAACTTCAGCTAGATGATTTATAGAAAAATCTAAAATCCAATTAACGAGTGACTAGTTTAAAATACCTCAATGGCCCAAATTATTTTGGAAGCTTTTGCAATTGTTACTCTTTTTGAGAGACTTCTTGGCTGCTTTGGGCATGATCTTAAGAGGTGTAGCATTGCCTCAGCTCCAACTGACCAAAGAAAGTTAAGGATGCTTAGAACATTGCAAATAATGTTGGGTTCTTTGTAAAGAAACATTGGGCTTGACTCTGCATCCAGTGAAGTCAGTAGATGTTTGGCCATTGAAATCAGTAGGAATTTGGCAATTGACTGTAATGGGAATGTGATCAGTTTTACTGTTTAAGTAGACTTTGTGTGCAATTATGTATGTTCCCTTTTTAACAATATGTATCATTTCACTATAACCATTAAAAGTTGGAAACTATTAGTTGGGAGTTATATTGAAGTTAATAAGATGAAATAACTCACTGTAGTGATACTTAAGAACTACCAAAAACTACTGAAAATTTAATAATTTCAACAGTAACAAAAAATAAGAAAAGAACATCCTTCTAATTTTTCATACTCCTATATTTAATTCTTTAGATATAGTAAATGTCAGGGCTCAGAATGGTTTAAATTACTCAATGGAATCACAACATAAAAACAAAACGTTCTCAACCATGGTGCACCTGTTCTGGGTTTCATTTATAACCTAGAGCACTAAATGGATTCTTGTCCAAATCTCTTGGGTATACATAGCTCATCTGGAAATGTAAAAACAGGTTTTTTTTGTGAGAGTTCCAATATTTCTAATTTCTGACCAAGAAATACCCCAGAAAATCTTTTATTATTATTATTGTTGCATTTCAGCACTTTTTTAGAACCAAAAATGCAGTGGTTTATTGGAAAATGAAAAATATTTTTCAATCTAAATACTATCCAAACTGTAGAAAGATTTGTTTCTGTTTTAGTGTTGAAGGTTTAGAGCTATTCTTTTTTCTTCTGGTCCTATGCTCAGCCCTAGTGACTATTGCAACAAAAAAAGATGGTAAACCATCTAAAGATTTGAACCAATGATCCCAAATTTTGCATTTTTGTTGGTATCACTTACAAACTTCAGTTAAAATATTAGCAGCAGATCACCTGGTCTGTAATTTAAATAACTGCATAATCGAATGGCAACTACTTCACTCAAAACACATTTCCTTTTCCCCTGTGTATTAGTTGAAAATTTCATTTTGACACAGCAGAGAGGACTTAACATATACTGTAAAAGTGTCACTGTCTACCAAAGAAAGCAGTGATAAACGTACAGTATAGGATTATCAATAGTACAGCAGACCTTGCAATGAACTTTGTAGAAGATTCATTCTTGTGACTTTTGAGTGAAATTAGTTCCCTCTTTGATAGCATAGACCTTACACTATATACTTTATCAATGGAATCCAGATCAACTTTTCACTTTCACAAAGTTATTTGAATTGCATTTCTCTAAGCCATACACTAAACAATTTGTTAACTGAAAAAGTTCTATTAAATGGGCTAGATTCTGATTGTAGGTACAGTTGCATAAATCTGGAATAGCTCCACTGGCATCAGATTTTTACCAGTGTAAGTACAAGCAGAATATGGCCATATGTGTGTGGGGGGTTTTAAACTAATTTTTACTGGTGGTGATTTGCAAGGTGTAACTGATTCTAGGGGAGGGTTAATCTTGTGGCATTTAATTTGTTTTTAAAATTTGAGACTATTCTTTGGAGTTGTGTTTTTAAAAATGTATTTATTTATTGTATTATGCACAATAGCCTATGATTTGTATGATATATTAAGAATAATAATGGTTAAAACCCCTAACTTTCACAGCTTTGTTTAAGTGAAACTGGGGTTGGCTAATAAATTAAGACATACGTGCATTTTGATAACCATTTTTAGTGTGTGTTTGAGTGTGAAATCTAATTTTCAGAAGCAGAAATACATTTAAATATATAAGTTGATCGATGGTAACATTCAGCATGGGCCCCAAATCTTCCATTACCTTTCAGTCTTTCAAAGACCAGTTCCCAAATTGAAGAACAGTGGGGTGACAGTAGTAAAGGAAAGTTTACAAAATGTAGTCAGATTGAATAAGAATGAGCTAACTGGTACATTTAAGAATAAAATGAAGGATGAGCTTTGGGACTAGATGTATCTGTCACCAACTTGGAGCTGCTATTTCTGGACCTGATCCTGCCCACAATTAAGTGAATTACAGTTTTGACAATGACTTACATAAAGCTAGCTACCTTGGTTCCAGATATAATACATACCTTGGTTTTAAATATACTTGATCAGGGGTAAAACTTTCCTCAGATCTCAGGGGAAAAAAGATCTCTCTTTTGTCCTATCTCTGCTTTAGAATTGCTCAATATGCCTGGACTTAGCCATTTCTATCAGCCTCCTTCTTCAAAGGGTACCTGGTGCCCCTCATTTAAAAAATAAAAAATGATTGACTATAAAGTTATCAAATCTCCAGAGAAGAAGGAAAAGGGAGAAGCTCTTTGGCACCTGAAGTCTTCCAAAATGCCCAAGATTTGACTTTAACTGATCAAAATAGATTTCCAGAAAATCACTTCCCACAAAAAACTGCTCCTTGCCTCTAACAGAGAAGGTGTGTAATGCTACCAAGAGGAGGAAGGGGGTTATTATATTCATCTCTGTGGTGCAGCACCAAATCCAATGGGACACATACACTTGGCTAATGTGTGACTGGATTTGGCAGAGATTGTAGCAAGGAGGGGCCGGTGTAAATCCAGAGGAATCCACCTGAAGTCAGTGGAATTTCTCTGTATTTACACCGCAGTAATTGCAATCGAAATCTGGTCCAATGTGTTTGGTTGCAACTTGCCAATTGGTAACAGCAGCCCCACTGCAGAGAACTGGCCAGGCTAAGGGTAGCTTATATTAAAGCTGGGAGGCAGGAGAGCGGCTCGCTGGCAGGCAGGCAGGGAGCCGCAGCTTGGGCGGCAGAAGGGCGCAGCTCTCCTCTGGGCTGGCTCCGGCCTTGGTTTAGAGGCTGGCGGAGCTGCAACTAGGGTGGGTCTCCGCTCCTCAGTGCCTCGCCCTGGGGGAACCCGATTCTGACTTACACCGGGGTCAATCGGGAGCAGCTTGAGGGAAGGCAAGGGAGTGGTGACACCGGAGTGAGGGGGGGCGGAGCTGAGCCCCCGGCTCCTCTGGGAAACGCACGGGGAAAGGGGGCCACGCAGCGCCGGCCGGCTGGGGCTCGGATGGGAAGAATCCTGCAGCCCCGCGGCGAGGGCCGGGCAAGGAGCTTCAAGCCGCCGGAGGAGCGGGAACAAACAACGCGTTTTTCCTCCTTCCCAGCCCAACGGGAGCGGGCTGCAGCGCCCAGTCCTGCCCGGAACCAGAGAGCCAGGGCGGCAGCGACGCCGGGGGAGGGGAGGGCACAGAGGGACGAGACAGCATCAGCCTCCCCTCGCCTGAGCACGTCGCCCTCGCAGCCGCGGCTTCCTGGAGCGCTGTGATCTCCAGCGGCGGCGGCTGGGGGGTGTTGATGTACCTGCTCTGCCGGGCGCCTGAACGCGTTATATAACCCACCCGAATCGCGATCAGCAAGGCTCGGGGCTTGTCTGACCCAGAGTGCCAGCAGAGCCGCTTTCCGAGAGCAGTTTGCACTGGGCAGACCGTGCAGCACTGTAAAAAGGCACGTTGATGAGTGTACCTGGGGGCAAGCCCAGTCCTTCCTGGGGTGGGAAAGTGCGCTTACCTTTGGGGGTAGAAAGTCTCTCCGCGGACCTGTGCAACACCCTGCTACACTCTGCAAAGGCCCTTCCTTCCTAACCCGAAGGGGAGACGGTTTCTTTCTTTTAGAAAGAAAGGGGAAAAACCCACACCCAACAAACTTGTATGTGTGCAAGGACGTTATTGTTTTAGCTTGTTCTCCGAGCTATTGTCTATTCATACAAACGGCCAAGCCTTGCGTTACTGCGTTCCTTCTGGAAACTATATACGGATATGGACAGACAGCTGTGTGTGTGTGTGTGTGTGTGTGTGTGTGTGTGTGTGTGTGTGTGTGTGTGTGTGTGTGTGTGAGAGAGAGAGAGAGAGAGTTTACGCCTTTGGTAGTTTAAATTGATACACACCAACCAACTGTAAAACACACAAAACTGCTGGGGAATATACTTTAAAATTAATCATTCATTCCGCTTTATTCATTGTTTAGCAAAGAACAAATGGTTGTAGTTTTGATTTTAACATTCTTAAGTCTTCCCCTCTTATTTTTCTAACTTGAGAACCCCAAAATGGCATTTCTCTACGTTGCAATATTTTCAGGCAGTGTTGCTTTGATTGCTGTGAGCATCGACTGTAATTGCTGTACCGAGGTGCACGATTGTTCCTTTTAAACACACACACACACACACACACACACACACGCACGCACACAAAGTTCTTGTCTTGAGAAACAGCGCGATTTGCAGGAAACCCTCCGGATGTTTGCTGCTTTTCATGTGGCATTTGTGGTCGACTCTGATAACGCTGGGAGCACCACTTCCAACACCACATTTTGTAATGGAACTGAAATAGAAACACATCTTTGCTGAAGAATTCCCCCCGTTCGTTACCTCACACACACTTTTATATTCGCAAGTTTAAAAGGTCAATAAATCAGAAAGCTGAACTCTCAGTGGCATTGTTAGGTTGGGAAAGTTAACGAATGACCCCCACCTCCCCGCCCCCAGTTCGTGTGAGGGTGAAGGGTTTTGGATACACATAGTCACAAGTAGAGGCTGCTTTAGTAACTCCTAAGGAAAACGAAGTTTAGCAGTGGGCACAACTTGATGCTTTCTAATTCAATTCAATCTCAGCAGTCAGGATGGTTTGGTATAAATAGGCTGGGATTGGAATTCAGTAATGAACCATGCACACAGTCAAACAGAACGGGGGGTGGGGATGGATAATCTATCCATGACACCAAACGCACTGGAAGGGTCACACACTGCCAAATTTTCCATACAAATCAGCAAGCTTTTACTTTATCGGCTTGGATTCAAAACACACTTTATATTCCCTTTGATCCCAGATCAACGAGCTGTAGAAACTGTTTGCACAAATCTCTCAAGCAAAGTCAGCGGCGGTTTGCTTATTTCATGACCTCATGTTCATTATATGAAAAGACGTTTTCGCCTATGCTAGAAATTGCAGCATAGGAATTGCAGAAATTCTGGCGTGAACTTTATATATAGTCATTCACTAAATTTGCAGAGCTATTAAAATGTTTGCTCCGCAGAATTTCTTCCTCTTGAAGTTGAATGTTCCCAAAAGTACTTGTGCTGTCCTTGAATTTGAAAAGGATTGCTTGAATATACTCTCTTCCAGAGGTCAGATCCTGCAGAAGGTAGGAATTTTGTCTGAGCTAAATCAGAAGGACAGGGCCCCAATGCAGCGGGGGATTGATCCGAAGCAATGAAAGTTTATTCACGCCAATAGGTTTTAAATCAGCCCTCGAAATACAATCAGCAGCAGATCAGTTGGGAGCTAATAGTTGGCTTTCTCTTTTAATTTTAAGTTATCTTGCTTTCTACTCCTACTTTGAATATGCACCAATGTGCAATAAAAGGGATGTATATTTCCCCGTCGCGTTAATTTAATCCAGATAAAAGATATCTTTCTCTCATTTTCCCCCCAGTAATCCACTAATATGTGACTCATTGCTGAGAAGATACTAAACCCCTAGCCTAGGACTCTGAGGGGTCCAGTGTCACCAGCACATCCAGACTGGGCACAATATTAAAGCCGCAGCCATACATATATTAAAAAAATGGATGATGACCATATTTAAAAAAAAAGAACAGGAAGGGAGAAAGGCTTAAGGGGAGAGTACAGGAGTTAGCGCAATACAGTTTGTATTTGAACCCTTAAAACTAATTCTAATAGGCGTTTCTGATTGTTGTAATCAATTAACTATAATAATGCATTTTTTGCGGGCAAAATTAAAATATCTAGATTACTGAATTTATTTTAAAGCTAATTTTAAATATACAATGTGGAAAGATTATTTTGGTACTGATACAGTTTGCGGCTATTTATAGAAAGCAGCTTATTTTCGTAATAATTTTTGTAGCATTTGCCACACAAGCCAAAGAGACAAAGATATATTTAAATTCTTGCCCTTGATACTTTTCAATTTTGTCTGTTCCGTTCCCAAACTTTCTCTCGAACAAACATTAAGATGGGGAAAAGCCCAAAATGTGCCTTTTCTTTCTAGTCCTTTGGTAACGGGTTGGAATCTTTGCGACAGGGATAAATGTATTTTTCTGTACGAAATACACAACGTTCGACTCCTAATACTAGGATTTAAACACAATAGTTTATAACAGATACATGAGAAATCTAAGCATTTCTATGGCTTTAGAAAAGGGGACATAAAACCAAGAATGGGCCCAAAAGGCAATCACAACAGTTAGTTACTTCGGTCACAGTAGTGCATCTCAAGGTATTGCTTTCTTGAATCTCTACTAGATATTTCAATTGTAAAGGAATAGATTCTTATTTTACAGGAAACATGAAATAAAACGCTGGATTTCATTAAAGGCGAGGCTGAGTTCATTCATGAATTCAGGAGAGGATTCATGTAGTGTGAGGTTATTTGCCTGTAGCTGTTGTCCAAACAAAGGTGTCCTTAACTAAATAAGCCTCTTTGATCTTATGTTTAAAGCTCGGCGCTGTTCTAAGATAAGCATTCATGCATTTAATAGCGCCCTATAACAATGCAAACATTAATCTGAGACTTTATGAAAAAGTTGTAATTTTTATGACCTTATATGCCAGATGAACACACAATCTAATATATATGTATATATAAAATATAATTCATGAATCTCTATGTGATCTGTAAATGTATATTTACTTCACAGTTGTTTACCTCATATATTCATGTTACGAGCATGGTATGTTCACCATACTTCTAAATACTCAAAGCATCTATGAGGTGAAAAGATTGTTGTAAAGGTGAACACAAGTACTGAACGTTATATTACCACGTCCAGGCTGTATGTATTGGAAACACATCGCGGAAAATCTATTGTTTATACGGATTACAAGAAGGAAAAATTGATGTGAGAGTACAGGCTTTAATTTAATGAGCTATTCATTGGATGCAAAGTACTGAGATGCACCTTTAACTTACGTGTGAAAGATATTCCTTCCCCAGACTACTAAACTGGACATTTCTATGCTAATTATGAAATTTGGAGAAAAGAGGTATCAAGTTTGGCTAATGATTTAGCTAATCCCCTCCCAGCCAAACCCGATCTAAAATTTAAAAATGGTGGAGCTAACATGAAGTTTGTGCCATCATATTGATGGCTCTGCTTTTATGGTATATCCCTTTTTCTAATATTTCTCTGTCTTGACTATATTACAAGCTCTTGGGGAGAGTTTAGGCTTCAGTGTTTGTACAATGCCTATCCAAGAGGTGCTGCTCTTGTTTGGTCCCAGTTCAAGCCATCAGCAACATAATAATGATTATTAGGATACATTCAACTGTATTACAAATGCGTTTACATAGTTTTAATACAGGATTTCTCACAATATAGAGCATATACCCATAGGAGCTCCTGCTCCTCGCATTCTGATCTGAATCCTGGAAAAACCCGTCCCCGCCCGGCGCTGTCTGTCTTGTAACCTGCACAGGTAAAGAGTAGCGGGAAGGGGAGGGGCTGGGACTCTTCCATTCCCCGCTCGGAGCGTCGAGCCCCCCGTCACCTTCCCAGCCCAGATCCCGCCCCCGCCCCGCCATTGGCCGCGGCTCTGGGTAAATACGGCCGCGCTCTGACAGCTGCCAGCAGTGAGCCTGTTGTCCCCCGCCCCCACGACCCTGCTTCAATCAGCGGCGTCCCGCGCCCAGCCCCGCGCGCCCAGCCTGCCAGGGGAGCTGTCCCTGCTGCCCCAGCCGAGCCAGCGGGAGAGGGGGCTGCTCGGAGCAGACGGTCCTTTTCCTCCCAGCTGTTGCCCGAGGAGGGGTCGGAGGCGGGTCCGGTTGAGCCCGGCTCCTCCCGGTGGCTCCGGCTGCCCCGAGATGAGCAGCCCCGATGCGGGCTACGCCAGCAGCGACGACCAGACGCAGGCAAGGTGCTCGCTCCCCATCATGATGCCGGCCCTGGGCCCCTGCCAGTGGGCAGAGTCCCTGAGCCCCCTGGCAGACGCCAAGGTGAAGAGTGAGGCGGCCCCGGCGGGGGCTGCGAGCAGCCGGGCCAAAAGCGAGTCCCGCATCCGCCGGCCCATGAACGCCTTCATGGTGTGGGCCAAGGACGAGCGCAAGCGGCTGGCGCAGCAGAACCCGGACCTGCACAACGCGGAGCTCAGCAAGATGCTGGGTGAGTGTCCGCTCGTGAGCCGGGCCGGGGGGCTTTCTCCTCCCACCTGCCCCGGCCCGGCCCGGAGCTGGGAAGTGGGGGAGGCTCCCCGCACTCTGCGAGCGGCGGGCAGGGAAAGTTACCGAGTGCTGCTGGTACCTGCCCCGCGAGCGAGGCGGCTGCGGGGCCCGGACTGGACCCGGGGTTGGTGCGATGGGGGCAGAGGGTATGGCAGGAGTTGCCAATGCCCTGGGCTAGCGAGGGGATCTCGAGGCGGCGGGTGGGGGAATGGAGGCTGCCGGATGGGGGGCGCCCGGGGTGGGTAGTGGGGATGGAGACGGCCGGGCGTTGGGGGGCCGCACTGGACGCAGCCAGGTGCTGGAGGGGCGCCCAGGGTGGGGGGGGGGGGAGGAGGCTGCCGGGAGTTGCGGGGGTGCACTCGGGGGGATGGAGGTGGCTGGGGTCCGGATGAGGGAGGGGCGCCCGGGGTGAGTATCGGGGATGGAGGCGGCCAGGTGCTGGGTGGGGCGCACGGAGCGGGGCGCACGGAAGAGCCGCAGGGTTACGCGGTTTGTCGCCCCGCAGGGAAGGCCTGGAAGGCGCTGTCGCTGGCGGAGAAGCGGCCGTTCGTGGAGGAGGCGGAGCGGCTGCGGGTGCAGCACATGCAGGACCATCCCAACTACAAGTACCGGCCGCGCCGGCGGAAGCAGGTGAAGCGCCTGAAGCGCGTGGAAAGCGGCTTCCTGCCGCACGGGCTGGCGGAGGCGCCGGGCGCCGGGCTGGCCAGCGAGGGCAGCAGGATGTGCGTGGAGAGCCTGGCCCTGCCCTACCCGGAGCAGGGCTACCCCGCCGTGCAGAGCGCGCTGCCCCCGGCGCTTGGCCACTACCGGGACTGTCAGCCCCTGGCTGCCGCCTTCGACGGCTACAACCTGCCGACCCCGGACCCCTCCCCGCTGGACGCGGCGGAGACCGAGACGGCCTTTTTCACACCGCCCCTGCAGGACGAGTGTCAGCTGGCGCCCTACGGCTACCCCGCGGCCGAGTACTCCACGCACGGGGCCGAGAGCCAGGCCAGCGCCGCGCTCCGCAGGCACCTGCCCCGCGCCGAGCCGCTGGGGCAGCTCAGCTCCCTGCAGAGCCTGCTGGGCTGCCAGGGCCCCCTGCACGCCTACTACGGGCAGCTGTGCCCGCCCGCCGGCCCGGCCCGAGCTCCCCAGCTCCCGCCGCAGCCCTGCCAGCCCTCGCCGCCGCCCGAGGTGCAGCAGTGCAGGGAGCCGCTGGAGCACCTGTCGCAGGACGAGCTGCTGGGCGACGTGGATCGCACCGAATTCGAGCAGTACCTGCACTTCGCCTGCAAGCCCGAGCTAGGGCTCCACTTCCCGGGCCACGAAGCCGGCCTGCCCGCGCCAGACGCCCACGGGCCCATCTCCTCCGTGGTTTCGGATGCAAGTACTGCTGTGTATTACTGCACTTACCCAGACGCCTGAGAGACACGGTCACTCCCAGCGCTCTCGCTGTGTGAAGTAGCTGGGAGTGTGTGGCGGACTCCCTGGTGATGGGAGCCTTGTACAGAAGGGTGTGTGCTTTGCTCCTATTTATGTAATTTATTGGAATCTTGAGAACTGACAGGTGACAGAGACCCACTCAAGGGTTGAAAGACAGCTCTCCATCTGATCCCCAAGTGGTGCAATTCTAGTGTTTCACCCTGAACTGAAAATTAAAACTATTTAAACTTCAGATAGCTGCACAGTTGGACTGTAACTTATCAGCTCCTGGAAGAGTTCACGATGCTGTTTAAAATGTTGTGACTGTTCAGTTTTATGCATATGGAATTTGGGTTTTGTACAGACTAATTTTGCACTTTTACAAATAAAGGGAAAAATAATAAATTTTTTCATTTTTATATCCCCTTACATCTACAATTAGTATTATTTTAATGTATTTGATAGTTACTGAATTGTTCCCTTTAGTAGCTAACTATTTAGATGAATGTCCTGTTTTCATTCAAAGTCTTTACGGTAAAGAGAACTTCATTATACTTAAATATAAGTAATCGGAGGTAATGTCAAACGACTTTTTTATTATTTTTATTCATTTTTTTAATCTGGGTTTTATCTCAGTTAAATGGCAGAAGGAATTGATAAATATCTCTCCCCTCAAAATATTGTTTATTAGAAAATTCAGATATTGATGTGGGGTTTTTTAGGGATTTGGTTTGGAGAGGCTAATAGAGTCTAAAAAAAATGTAATCGAACCTGCTTTATCTGTATGCTTATAGTAAAATTGAAGTTAAAGGGGAAAGGAAATATTACACCAACATATTTAAGCTCTTTGTCGTGCATCTAATGAATCGTCCAGACGTTTGAATTCATTGGGAAACAGGATCGTTCTTTAAAAGGGCCAACCAACAAATGCAACTAGCTCATGTAGAAATAATGTAGTCTGCGACTGAACGCCTGTCTTCAGTGTATGTGGAAGAGGATTCACTTACAGGAAAAGACTGAGGGGAGTCAATGTCCTCTCAAGCATAAATCTGACATCGTATTTTAGTTAACACACTGTAACACACGTGCAAATCGGGGGCTTTTAGAGTTCAATTTTCCATAGCTGATTCCCAAATATTCAGGAAGCTGTTATTTTTGAAACCGAGCATTCCATTAATAAGTTAAAATAGGAATTTAGACGTTAGTGTTCTTACTGGTAAGCATTATTACTTCATTTAGGTCTGACCTTGCAAATATGTCAGTGCCACTTCAGATAGAAAAACCTTTCGGTGCGGTCATTCCAGTGTTACTGTTAAAAACACATGCATAATTATAAGGGATTAAAATGTTTAATTTCAGAAAACGTTTTCCGCTAAGACGAAGTAGGGGTGGATCAAGTGGCGACATTGGATTTATAAATTCATATTCAGTTTTAGGGCAGGCTTCTGCTTCCTTTATTTATCCTAAGTAACACTTCACTCCCAGTGAAATCAATGACACTATTTGAAGTATTGTACTGCCCGAGGCATGGGTGGCAGAATAGAACCCTTGGAGCTGGGGTGAGAGAGAAGGTCTAGCTATCCTATGATTCACCTGACTTTCATCTGGACAGTGAAATGAAAGTGTCCTTTACCTGAAAACTGATGCAGACATCGGCTGATCCATGAATGTTGGATCAGGCCCTAACGCACTTATGTGGTATTATGTCTGAAATGTAGCATATGACTTCATTATAGTAGCAACTTTTTAATTAGAACACAAAGCTCACTTTCTTTGTACAATGTTCTACTCTCAAGATTCCTAAAATAGTCGGCATCATTCCCTGTTGCTCTTTTCACTGTGCACTGATGGTGTGACTGTGTGCTGTGTACTCCACACCATTCTGTGTCTCCTCACTCAGGTTAGCTGAGAGCAGATCCCTTGTGTTTGGAATTCTACAGATAATTTTGTCCTAATATATGCAAAAATATGACATCGGGCATAGGGTTTGCCTAGGAGTAATGATACAATTCATTAGGGAGAGGCCCTTTCAAACAAATTAATTAGGACCAGATTTCAAATGTTACCATACCTTTGCTTGCCTACATTTTTTGCACCTGGAAATCACAGGCACAATTTAGATAATTTATACTTCTAAACACTTGTGTTGGCAGTTGGATGTAAATATTCTAAATTGCCTATGTTTCTGCAAAATCTCTGCTAGGCACCAATCAGTGTGGTATTTAAGGGAAAGGAAAAATACTACTCTTAACAGATGCATTACTTTACTTTTCATTGCTTTTCGTTACAATCCAGTGGCACTCTGCTTTACTCTAAAAATTAAGAGCCCCATGTCTAGAGGATGGGCCTGTGTGAAAAGGGTCATGACTTGACCAAAAATGGTAAAATTTTCAAACCATGTCAAATTATTCTTATGCTGCTTTTTGGAAAAGGCGCATCCAGACTTTTTTTTGCTCCATTTGTGTACGTGCAAAATCACAACAGATCTGTTTTATCATTAGACTACAGAAGGATAGTAATGTCCTTAGTTGATATTAAGTGTGCGTGAGGGGGATTATTTATTCCAGTTTTTGATGTGACTATATTGAATGAGCTATGTGGACCTTGCAATTTTAGCCAAATATCGTTGAATGTTTTCTGTCAGGTAAAGAAATTAGCAGGAAGTCCATTTTGGACTGGCTATCTAGCGCAAGATGCGGACATGTTATTCGTAAGTAGCTAGGGATAATACAAGGTTGAAGCCCAAGCTGGGGTTGGTAGAATCATGGTTGTTGCGATCCAGCAGCTCTCCAAGCAGATCCCGGAGCAGAATTCGGTATAAATTAGGATGCCCTGATGCCATGCAGAGATCCCTTAAAACGTCAGCATAAAAATGTATCTGTAATAGAGCTTTTAACCTGCACATATATTTCAGAGACTCGGACAAATTCAGTAAAAACAGTCAAATTCCCCGCAATCTCAATGAGAAAATCAGATGATCATGTCTGATCAAAAATAACGTTTAGAGAAATGTTCCTAAGTACAGATATACATGATACCCACTCAAATATACTGGGAAAGTACCGTGGTGGTATTTTGTTTGTTTGAATTACCGTGCCTTTAATAATGCAGGCCACAGCTAGCGATGGAAAATAGTTTCAATTAATCGTCACCCGTCCTTTTTGGCAGAAATTGTCCTGGTTCTTCCCTGGGTCTGAAATTGCTTGGAAATAAATAGGTGACTTTGTGGTTTTTGGGTCGGAGGAACATCTCCAGCTGTTTTTGAGATATGGGTTGAATTCCTTTCCTTGTCTCCACCCCCTCCGTAAAATTGCCAGCCCCTTTTCACATAGTTAAAAAAATGGGTGAACTTTGAAATATGTCATGTACATAAATTATGTCCATGACCAAATGTGAAAAAAGTTTACATAACAATTAGAGCTGGGAATAATTACCGGTGAGTGTTATTTGATAAATTTAGCCTTTTTTTTTTATGGAGATGTAGGTGTGTTGGGGGGTAAACTGTATACAAACAGTTTATGGACATGTTTATTCACTAATCAAACATTTGACAGATTGCGTCTATTAATATTTTTTGGTATGTAGATAATTTCTCAACAGTTCGATTAGAGTATTTGGCATCTGAAATTTGGGACGTGTTTTTTAATTGATTTGATACATGGTTTAGTTGATATAGTTCCTCTTCCCTATTTGAGTAAGAATCGGGTTTCTGGCGCCCAATATTCCCTTTTAGGAGTTCAAAATTGACACTGAATATTTGGTCAAGTTAATTTAAAATGTAGCATGTTTGAGAACTGCCCCAGCACTCCGGGTAACATTTCTAACAGTTCCTGCGCCTTGACTTTCAGAAAATTAGACTTAAATTAGGCTCCTAAATCACGTAGCCACTTTTGACAATGTTACACAATGTTCTCTAGGATATTTATGAAAAGTGACTATAGAAAGCCCAGGAAAACAGCCCAAGTGAATTTAGTTCTGATTGGTAAGAATGTTCGTGGACATTTGTTGAAAGATCTTAACATTTAACCACTTACGCATTTGTTATCATGCTTTGAAGGCGTTTGTGACAGATTTGTAACATACTAAGTCCTGCCGGGGGAGCAATTTACATAAAGAATATGTTAAATGTTTTCTTGACACATACACAGTCTTCTGCTCATCCTTACCATCCCCCCCCCTCCTAACCAAAAACAAACAAAGGCCTCTCTACTGTCTTAACAGCAGGATTAGAAGCAAGTCCTGGCCCGGGAAAAAAGATCTTGCGATTTGAAGTTTTCATATTTTCACTTGCAAAGATACAGCAATCAGCTTAACCTAACCTTAAAGTCTCCAGCTAAACAATAGCGTTAGCAAGTCAGTTTCTTAAATCCATTTATTTAAACGAAGTGTGAACTCTGTCGTAGGATTTCGAAACTTAATTAAGATCACTTAAACCCCAAGGTTATTAAGGTTGGGCTTCCTCCTATTTAAAAATCCCACACCAGGTAATGACTCATCTATACACAATTACCTTGTTGAGGTTCCCAAGCACAGCACGCTAGTTCTGTGACACAGTAAAGCACATACCGTGTTGTGTAGTTGAGTGCATGTGAGCCTTGACATTTTTTACATTTTCCCCGTTAGAGCTAGTGTACTCCCAATTCTGCACAGATTTCAGTAAATCGGTAGAAAAAAACCCCCAATGATTTAGGCCTTGTCTATATAGGATGGTTTATGGGGTATAATCTTAAAGTGTGAATTTAAACCAATATATAGTTATACCGGCTAGTCCCTTATGTGAACACTCTTATGCTAGTATAAACGGTTGTTTACACAGGGAGTTATTACACAATAACTATTTAGGAATAACTGCCTGTGTGGACTCTCTTATCCCAGAATAAGATTGCTTGGTTCTGGTTTAGTTTAATCTATTTTTAAATAAACAGGAAAAGGGCACTCCTATTATTCCAGAATAAGCATGTCCAAACGTGGAGTTATTCAGAATAGCTATTCCACTTTAAATCCACAATCTACCTTACTCCGAATTAATTTTCAAGAGTAGATCTTGTCTACATAAAGAAACGAATTCAGATTAAGGTAGGGTGTGAATTTAAAGTGGATAATGCCATAAGCAAATCAGGAATAGCTATTCTGCTTTAAATTCACAAGCCCTAAAGCCTTTTTACAGTTTAATTTATGTTCCCCAGGAAAGGGTTTTATTAACTTCACCCCAAAAAGCTATTCACAGCAGAACAAGAGTGTCCAGTAATACTGATACAAAGGTGTAGGTTGCACCCCTGTAAACAACAGTGGAATCTCTAGTGTAGAGGGCTCTGACAGGCCATTTACAGCACCAGGTCAATTAAATCAGCCTGGTACTGAAAATGGCTGCTGGAGCTGGAGACCCATCTGCACCAAGGCTCCCAGTTTTGCTAATATTGGTGTAGTTGCAGTGGGATTAGCAATGATGGGACATTTTTATTAAAATTCCCTAGTGTTGATGAGGCCCTGAATGCAGATTTATCATTTTTTTTTACATTTAGGCTCAATCTAAACTATACAAAGAACCATGTTAGGGAGAACAGTTAAATCAGAAATGTCTTCACTTTAGGACTATATAAATCAGTGAGCTAATTTTATAGAGGCTACAGATTAAAGGCTCTGATCCTTTAAACACAATTCCTACAGACTTTACCTAATTACGCTAATTTGATATAAGTAGGTTTAAATTGGTTCGCGTGGATCCACAGCAGGGGTTTGCACTGATTTAACTAGGTAGATTTAAAATCCATACAATTTCACCCAAAGCAACTTTGTTTCTAGTATAGACAAGGTCTAAGCTTGTAAACTCATTCTGTCAGGGACCAAGCCCTCCTATATGTCTGTTCAGCTCTTGAAAGCTTCTCGGGGTTATTGTAATGTAAACGCCATTATTAATTTGTTGTTATTATTTTACTAGTGCGGACTCCGTCCTGACCCCGGTGCTCTGTGCTGCGCGGTTGCGTGGCTGGCTCCAGCAGGGCGGCGCGGCTGCCTGTCGTGGTGCTCTGGGAGGTGTGGCTGTAGCGCCGCCAGCCACCGGTGCTCCAGGCAGCGCGGTCAGGCGGCAGAGAGGGGGTGGGGGAGTTTGGATAGGGGTTGGGGCGATCAGAGGGTGTGGAACAGGGGGGTTGAATGAGGGCAGGAGTCGGGGGCAGTCAGGAAGGAGAGGGGGGTTGGATGGCGCCGCGGGGGGCAGTCAGGGGACGGGGGAAAGGAGTAGGGGACCCGGGGGGCTGTCAGGGGGGAGGAGGGTGGATGGGGCAGGAGTCCTGTGGGGGCATCAGGGGGGAGAAGCAGGGAGGTCGGATAGGGGGCGGGGCCGGACCACACCTGGCTGTTTGGGGAGGCACAGACTCCCCTAACTGGCCCTCCATACAATTTCAGAAACCCGATGTGGCCCTCAGGCCAAAAAGTTTGCCCACCCCTGGTCTAGAGGCAGCATCTGAGATCAGCATCAGGCCTGAGGGGGGCAGGGACAGAAGTAGCTGGGGTAGGATTGGGGGATGGAGGGAGGAAAGGCAGAGAGCTGAGCAGAGGGTAGGATGGGGCAGGTGCAAGAGGAGCTGGGGTGGGAGCAGGATTGAGGGGGTGGGAGCAGTAGGAGTTAAGGGAATGGATGTGGATCAAAGGAGCTGGTGTAGAGGGCAGAAGGAGCTGGGACAGGGAATAGGGATGGAGATGGGATAGCATGGGAGGTTAGGGCCAGTAGAAGCTGGGGAAGTTGTGGGGGTGGAACAGTGTGTTTTATCCCTTCCCCCAACTCCTATCCTGTCTGTCTGTCTATTTAGATTGTAAAATCTTTGGGGAAGGGATTATCTACTACCTCGTATTTGTTCAGTGCCTAGCACAAGAGGGTCCCATTCTTGGTTGGCCCTTAGGTACTACCATAATAAATATGATTAATAATCATTAATCAGAGCCTCATTGTAGGAGGCATCATACAGACACATACCAAGAGATAGTCCCTGCTTTGAAGAGTTTATAATTTAAATCAACAACAATGACAAATGGTAGGAGGAAAAATGATCAGCTACCTCAATGTAATTACACTCCTGCAAATTCTACTGGAGCCAGGACCAGAGGCCCAAATTCTGTAAACAAATAGGAGCTTAACTTTAACCACAGGAATAATTAAGTGCTTGCAAGACTGGGGAAGGCGAGTCACTCTTTCCCCCAGTTTCCCATTTGTAAAATGAAAATAATGTTACCTTTTTTTTTTAGGAGATATCCTATCTCCTAGAACTGGAGTCCAGCCCCCTGCCTTCACTAGCAGGACCAAGTTCTGATTTTGCCCCAGATTGCTAAGTGGCCCCCTCAAGGATTCAACTCACAACCCTGGGTTTAAAAGGCCAATGCTCAAACCACTGAGCTATCCCTCCCCTTCCTTTCCCCCCTCTTTTCTATGTTGTCAGTTTGGACGGAAAGCTCTTCAGGACAGGGACAGTGTCCTACTATTTGTCCAGTATCTAGCACAGTGTACTGTGCAGCTGGGACTTCCAGTCAATGGGACTACACAGGTGCTTAATGTTAAACACCTGTCTAAATGTTTGGGCCTAATGACTTACCAAGGCCATCCAGGGAGTTCGTGGTAGAGCCAGGAACTGAGCCAAGAGCTAAGTCTTGATCTAGTGCCTTAACTATCCATGTCATTTTCAGTATGTCCATTTAAAGTTATGAGTGACTTTCTGTTAGTACAGATGCTGTCCAAGCTGCTCTTTCATCATATGTTTACAGGAAGAAGAAAAAAGTTGGTAGTGGGAATAAAACCCAGAAATGTGTACACAGCAAAGTATTCAGCTGTGCACACAAATTCCATGTACAATTGAGTTATTGGCCCAATCTCCCTAGTGCTTAGCTATTTGAGGAAGGAACTGCATAGAGTCATCTTGCTTCTGGCAAGTATCTATAATAAATTAATAATACATTATTTGCTCCTGTACAGGGCTCTTCCATATGAGGATCTCATAGTGCTTACAAATGCCTATGAATTTTGCCTCACAACATCCCTTGTGACTAAGGTGAGTTTATAATATACTACTTCTAAAATGTGTATAAAACAACCAATTTTATTTTTATTTGTATATTTTGGAAGCAGCATATGGCATATCTACTTTTCCCCCAATAAGATCCTATGTCCCTCTTTATTCTCTACATTTAGTGCTCTAATATCACTAATATACAGGAACGGTGGTGGTAATCCAGAATAGGAGCTCCTCCATCTGCATTGATTTCAGCATGTGGAGCCTGCTAAAGCATCAAATCCTATGAAGTTGTTACTAGCAGTGCCCAGAGCACATTGAAGGAATGACAGACTTTGGCCTGTAGTCACCAAAAGGTGACTTATGCGCTGGCCTGTAAATATAACTATGATTTTACTCCAAAGTTTCTGTATCCTAAGTGTATGTAAATTCCATGGGACTATACATCCAGCCTCCCAAGTATTCTGCAGTTCCTGCACTGCAGAACTGTGAAGCAGATTCTGTTTACAATTTTAAACAAAACAATGTTTCTAGTCCTTAGGGTTGTGAAGATAAAGTTTGTAACTGAGGCAGACATATATTGCTAGCTAGGGATGCAGAAACTCAGCCTACCCCAGCTGAAAGTCAGCTCTACACCCATTCTTAGGAGAGGCAGAAAATGGGGAGACAAAAGGATCACCCCCTCCCCATTAGGAAAATCTTCATCTACCTTTAGATGGCAAAACCAACACCAGCTCCCCCACCGCATGCTGGATGCTGAGCGTCTCACTGTCAAAACCTCCAGCTTCCCCAGGTCATTTCTAAGATGCAATTATGTTTTGCCCCTACAAAATCGGCCGCCTTTGAAAATTTAGTGGCAAGGTAAAATACACGGGATTGAAGATCAGCATCAATAGCATAATCGGAGTGTTTGTACCATTCGTTTCTATATTCCATGTAATATAACCGTCCTGTGAAATCATTGCAAAACTAGGAGACAGAAAATGTAGGGACAAGGTTGGGCTGTGAAATAACAATATTTTCTTGCACTTGTCAAGCTGTTGAATTTTTCTGTACATAAAAAAAATCCATTGCTGATTGCAATGTCCCAAGATTCCTGATTTGAGTCATTTTAGAGTAATGTTAATCTAAAGAATATAGATGATTTGTGGAGAGGTTAAATCGCTGTTCAAATCTACTCTGCAGTTCAAGGAGATAGAATAGAATAGAATAGGTTTGGTCTGCATTGGTTTCTGTAACATCTGCTAAACATTCGACAACGACACCTTTCAATCACTGCTGGCCTTGATCCTTCTTGACCAGTGTGTATTCCATTCCCAAATCTTTCCCCTCCAGCAAACGGTTCGACGGAATGGTTTCTCTTTGTGGAGCCTGTCGTTAAACTACTCACTTGCTAATGGTTTGGGTCCTTTGAGGTAGATTAAGGACTAAATTAATGGGTTAAATTACTTTATTTTATAAGAAATACACAAAATTGCTTGCATGTTATCATTTGAAACACGGGCAGGGGAAGAAATCTAAAGAAGCCAAAGTAATTAGTACATTTGCTTCTAGAGAAGAAGACGACGACCAAAAAACAAACAAAACCAAAACCAAACCCCCCACAAACAAACGAATGCACAATCCCCTTGGTCATCATGGGTACTTGGCACCTGAACTCTGAGATTCTGGGCACTGCAGCCAGTCATAACACTGCATATGTTTACCATTATCCAGTGATTTCCTCTTTCACCCTTGCCAGCTATTTGGTGGAGAGGAGTTGACAAAGAGTTGCATACTTCATCAGGGGGGGAAAAGTGTTGCGCTTACTTGCCAGATGGACTTAATTAACCTAAAGCATGATTCATTCATTCATTCAATATTAATTTATTTGTCGAGAGCTGTACAAACAGACTTCCTTATCTCAATAACAATGTCTCACAATCTAATGTTTAAGGACACTTGATGTTTTCGGAGAATATTGATATATTTAATTATAACGTTTAAAAAACAAAAATATTTCATAAAGACAATTAAAAGGCAATTTTAAGAAAAACTTATTTCAGAAATCGGTATAATTTTAATGTCACTTACACACATTTCGATATAAAACACAACCAGGGACACGTTTCACGTTAAATAAACTGCGTGTTGCTTAGTTTTTAATACTAGTACACCAAACATGAAGCAGGTGATTTGTCAAGCTAAGACATAGACGAGAGTCCATGTATGAGATGATCTCCAGGGCCAATACAAACAATCCATATAAAAGATCTCTCGTTATGCATTCCATTATACATCCACCTCCCGTGTCTCCATAGCTAAGGTTACAGCTAAGTATCGGGTTATAATTTGCTCACATGTACGATTTCTTGACCGAATAATTCCCCCCACCCTGAATCCTGGAAAAACCCGGCGCTGTCTGTCTTGTAACCTGCACAGGTAAAGAGTAGCGGGAAGGGGAGGGGCTGGGACTCTTCCATTCCCCGCTCGGAGCGTCGAGCCCCCCGTCACCTTCCCAGCCCAGATCCCGCCCCCGCCCCGCCATTGGCCGCGGCTCTGGGTAAATACGGCCGCGCTCTGACAGCTGCCAGCAGTGAGCCTGTTGTCCCCCGCCCCCACCCCCGAGACCCTGCTTCAATCAGCGGCGTCCCGCGCCCAGCCCCGCGCGCCCAGCCTGCCAGGGGAGCTGTCCCTGCTGCCCCAGCCGAGCCAGGGGGAGAGGGGGCTGCTCGGAGCAGACGGTCCTTTTCCTCCCAGCTGTTGCCCGAGGAGGGGTCGGAGGCGGGTCCGGTTGAGCCCGGCTCCTCCCGGTGGCTCCGGCTGCCCCGAGATGAGCAGCCCCGATGCGGGCTACGCCAGCAGCGACGACCAGACGCAGGCAAGGTGCTCGCTCCCCATCATGATGCCGGCCCTGGGCCCCTGCCAGTGGGCAGAGTCCCTGAGCCCCCTGGCAGACGCCAAGGTGAAGAGTGAGGCGGCCCCGGCGGGGGCTGCGAGCAGCCGGGCCAAAAGCGAGTCCCGCATCCGCCGGCCCATGAACGCCTTCATGGTGTGGGCCAAGGACGAGCGCAAGCGGCTGGCGCAGCAGAACCCGGATCTGCACAACGCGGAGCTCAGCAAGATGCTGGGTGAGTGTCCGCTCGTGAGCCGGGCCGGGGGGCTTTCTCCTCCCACCTGCCCCGGCCCGGCCCGGAGCTGGGAAGTGGGGGAGGCTCCCCGCACTCTGCGAGCGGCGGGCAGGGAAAGTTACCGAGTGCTGCTGGTACCTGCCCCGCGAGCGAGGCGGCTGCGGGGCCCGGACTGGACCCGGGGTTGGTGCGATGGGGGCAGAGGGTATGGCAGGAGTTGCCAATGCCCTGGGCTAGCGAGGGGATCTCGAGGCGGCGGGTGGGGGAATGGAGGCTGCCGGATGGGGGGCGCCCGGGGTGGGTAGTGGGGATGGAGACGGCCGGGCGTTGGGGGGCCGCACTGGAGGCAGCCAGGTTCCGGAGGGGCGCCCAGGGTGGGGGGGGGGGAGGAGGCTGCCGGGAGTTGCGGGGGTGCACTCGAGGGGATGGAGGCGGCTGGGGTTCGGAGGAGGGAGGGGCGCCCGGGGTGGGTAGCGGGGATGGAGGCGGCCGGGCGTTGGGGGGGGGGCGCACAGGGGGGATGGAGGCGGCCGGGCGTTGGGGGGGGGGGCGCACAGGGGGGATGGAGGCGGCCGGGCGTGGGGGGGGGGGGCGCACAGGGGGGATGGAGGCGGCCGGGCGTTGGGGGGGGGGCGCACAGGGAGGATGGAGGCGGCCGGGCGTTGGGGGGGGGACGCACAGGGGGGATGGAGGAGGCCGGGAGTTGGGGGGGGCGCACAGGGGGGATGGAGGAGGCCGGGAGTTGGGGAGGGGGAGCGCACAGGGGGGATGGAGGAGGCCGGGAGTTGGGGAGGGGGAGCGCACAGGGGGGATGGAGGAGGCCGGGAGTTGGGGAGGGGGAGCGCACAGGGGGGATGGAGGCGGCCAGGTGCTGGGTGGGGCGCACGGAGCGGGGCGCACGGGGAGGCGCACGGAAGAGCCGCAGGGTTACGCGGTTTGTCGCCCCGCAGGGAAGGCCTGGAAGGCGCTGTCGCTGGCGGAGAAGCGGCCGTTCGTGGAGGAGGCGGAGCGGCTGCGGGTGCAGCACATGCAGGACCATCCCAACTACAAGTACCGGCCGCGCCGGCGGAAGCAGGTGAAGCGCCTGAAGCGCGTGGAAAGCGGCTTCCTGCCGCACGGGCTGGCGGAGGCGCCGGGCTCCGGGCTGGCCAGCGAGGGCAGCAGGATGTGCGTGGAGAGCCTGGCCCTGCCCTACCCGGAGCAGGGCTACCCCGCCGTGCAGAGCGCGCTGCCCCCGGCGCTTGGCCACTACCGGGACTGTCAGCCCCTGGCTGCCGCCTTCGACGGCTACAACCTGCCGACCCCGGACCCCTCCCCGCTGGACGCGGCGGAGACCGAGACGGCCTTTTTCACACCGCCCCTGCAGGACGAGTGTCAGCTGGCGCCCTACGGCTACCCCGCGGCCGAGTACTCCACGCACGGGGCCGAGAGCCAGGCCAGCGCCGCGCTCCGCAGGCACCTGCCCCGCGCCGAGCCGCTGGGGCAGCTCAGCTCCCTGCAGAGCCTGCTGGGCTGCCAGGGCCCCCTGCACGCCTACTACGGGCAGCTGTGCCCGCCCGCCGGCCCGGCCCGAGCTCCCCAGCTCCCGCCGCAGCCCTGCCAGCCCTCGCCGCCGCCCGAGGCGCAGCAGTGCAGGGAGCCGCTGGAGCACCTGTCGCAGGACGAGCTGCTGGGCGACGTGGATCGCACCGAATTCGAGCAGTATCTGCACTTCGCCTGCAAGCCCGAGCTAGGGCTCCACTTCCCGGGCCACGAAGCCGGCCTGCCCGCGCCAGACGCCCACGGGCCCATCTCCTCCGTGGTTTCGGATGCAAGTACTGCTGTGTATTACTGCACTTACCCAGACGCCTGAGAGACACGGTCACTCCCAGCGCTCTCGCTGTGTGAAGTAGCTGGGAGTGTGTGGCGGACTCCCTGGTGATGGGAAGCCTTGTACAGAAGGGTGTGTGCTTTGCTCCTATTTATGTAATTTATTGGAATCTTCACTGGAGCTATGGGACAGCCAACCTGGGTCGAAAAGTACTTATTTGTTTGAGCTAAAACATGATTGTTATAACATACAGGTAAGGGTCTTCTATGGCTGGCTGACCTGCAACTGGTTCATCTGTTTTATATGTCAATGTCTGTCTGTTTTGTAAGAGTAATGATAAAAGTGGTGCCTCTTGCCCACAATGTTTTTATAGTTAAACTTTTTAAAAATGCCTCCTTAAAAGATTCTTATTTTGTACTTTTAGAAAATAAATCACTGAGATTTCTTATGCATTTGTTTTTCTGTACAAGTAGCATTCCTTTTTAGACTATGGAAACCTCAATCCTGCTCTAAGCAGAGAAATCATGGAGTGGGGGAAAATGTAATTACTTGGCCTTTGAGCCATTCCTGCCATCAATAACTTGGGCAAAGGATCCCTGGAACGAAACAAGGCTTTTATTTGCCAAGTTTGGACTCTTAGTGCTGAAATAAGACCTACTGTACACTTGTTTGGGACACACTACTGACTTCTGTAAACAGTACTTCTTACCAATCTAGAAGAGCAAACTAATATCCTTTGGCCTAATATTTTCTCTTTGTTGTATTTGGGTCCTCTTCAGACATAGTATAATACCTAGTTCATGCTGATCCTTCAGTTGGGTTTAGGTTATTCTATTTTTATGGCAGTTGCTCAGGGTCTCAGAAGCCATTGCTGCTGAAGGAAAAGTAACAAACAAGATTTCAAGGTAAGGTGATTACTAGAAGTGCATCTCAGCTTAGCAAATAACTTTAAATGTGAACTTCCCCTCAGCTTCAACATTCCTGTTTAGATACATCTCCACCAGAAGGAAAAAAATAGATGCATCAAAACCACCTCTGTAAAACACAAAGCCAAATGGAACATCGAGAAAGGATCTTGGATTTTGATTGGGGTGTCTGATGAAATATTTCATCAAGCAAACAAAAAAAACAAATGTAATAAGTACCTATAGACTAGATGAATCTTTATGGAATAAACTGTTACCTCCTGGTGAGCTGGAATCTCAGACTGAATAACTGATCTTTTTCCTTGCAATTCAGGAAGGCCACTACTACTTATTACCAACAAAGATAACTACAATTCTGGCCTGTGCTAGCAGCTCAACTTCAGATAATTGGGAATACCCTAATGTACACAAACAGATTAATTTAATTTCAAATAAATACTCTACTAATTATACACATGGGCTGGTAACCATTAAGCAAGAGAATATAATTTTATGTAGTATCTTGTGATCAAGAGGCCAAATTCTGACCTCATCTAGGCCAGCATAAAGCCTGAGTAAACTCATTGACATCAATGGAGCTGACTAGTTCATAGACTTCCATGGAGTTATTCAAGATAATACATGGTCTAATTGAAATCCTAATCTGGATTAATTTATTTTAAAGTGCTTTCTACTGCATTTAATGGAACAACAGAACATAGTGGCAAGCTGAAAACAGAGCAGGGCAAGAGTGGTAGCAAGAATGGTAAATTTCAGGGACAAAGAGCATTGATGTGGCCTAGGTAGGTACTTTCATGCATCCTTCTAAGGCAAACATGGTATACTATGCCAGTTTCTCTTATGTAGTGTTGGTGATGAAAACAACATAAAACAGAAAATCTAGAATGGTCAGGTATAATGTAATAATACACATTTTTTGTATTAGTTTTTCTTCTCCCAAAATGTTGTAGATATCACAAAACTTAACATTTTACCACTACATTAGTAAATGGTACAGGTGCAGTTAAATAAACATAAATTATATATATGTAAAACATAAAAATCCTCTACATTAAATAACATTAAGGCTGTGATCTTAAACACTCAAAAGGTAGGAAGTGCTAGAATTAAGGTTGCAAAGGCAATCTTAATTATTTTAGTCCCTTTGTGCTTTACCTACATGATCACATGCTCTTTCCCCCAGGATCCTTGCTTCATTCAGTGCATAGGATGAATGGTGTCCATTAAAGGGGTATCTATTCAATACTGCTTTTTATCCTCCTCATTCAGTGTTTGGCCCCAGGCATATTTTTTTTTATTGCATGCCAGCCAAACCTTGGAGTGAAGACAAAATTATTAATTTCCTCATGGGCTTTTCTACTGTGCTCCCATCATCATATTTTAGTTCTTTACACACAATGAATTATCTTCACATCACTCATGAGGTGAGGCAGTGGTATTATCCCCATTTTACATATGGGGAACTGAGGCACAGACTACAGCTAAAAGTGTCAAGTGTGGGTATGCCACTTGAGATGCCTGGGTCTGATTTTTTTGTTTTGTTTTCAGAGTACTTACCATTTTATACATTCAGAGCAGAACTCCCATTGTCTTCAGTTGCAGCTGTGAGTACCTAGCACTTTTGCAAGCCAGATGCCAGGCTTCTCAAGCTGAGGTACCCAAAATATGAGGAATACATAAAGGCCACCTGTGAAAATGTTGGCTTATATGACTTGCTTAGCATCACATAGGAGGCTACCACAAGGCTATCCTTTCTCTTGCTGCAGCCCACTCCCTCATATATCACACTTCCAACTTTTACCACACATGAGATAGGGGTCTTGCAGAGAATAGCTTCATTCATTACACAACCCCAATTCATTCCCAGAACACTGTTCAGTTTCTCACTGAATGAGGCAGTAATTGCTGAATGCCTCATTGAGGAAATGAGTAACTGGTTGCAGGAGTAGGATGTTAACTTCTACTATGTAGACATGGCACCGTATGTGTGGATGGAGACACATAGCCACTAGGTTTCACAGGCCCCAAATCTGAAGTAATACTCACCAGCAACCACACAACAAAAACACTAACCCAGGAACCTATCCTTGCAACAAAGCCCGTTGCCAACTCTTTCCACATATCTATTCAAGGGACACCATCATAGGACCTAATCACATCAGCCACACTATCAGAGGCTCATTCACCTGCACATCTACCAATGTGATATATGCCATCATGTGCTAGCCATGCCCCTCTGCCATGTACATTGGCCAAACCGGACAGTCTCTATGTAAAATAATAAATGGACACAAATCAGACGTCAAGAATTATAACATTCAAAAACCAGTTGGAGAACACTTCAATCTCCCTGGCCACTCGATTACAGACCTAAAAGTTGCAATATTACAACAAAAAAACTTCAAAACCAGACTCCAATGAGAGACTGCTGAATTGGAATTAATTTGCAAATTGAACACCATTAAATTATGCTTGAACAAAGACTGGGAGTGGATGGGCCATTACACAAAGTAAAACTATTTCCCCATGCTTTTCCCCCCCCCTCCCCTACAGTTCCTCATATCTCCTTGTCAATTACCATTTTCATTACCACTACAAACAGTTCTTTTTCTCTCCTGCTGATAAAAGCTCACCTTAACTGATCACTCTCCTAATAGTGTGTATGGTAACACCCATTGTTTCATGTTCTCTGTGTGTGTGTGTGTGTGTATATATATATATATATATATATATATATATCTATCTTCCTACTATATTTTCCACTACATGCATCCGATGAAGTGGGCAGTAGCCCATGAAAGCTTATGCTCAAATAAATTTGTTAGTCTCTAAGGTGCCACAAGTACTTCTGTTCTTTTTGCTGGAATAATCGATTCAGTTCCAAGTTCTGCAGGGAAGTATCTTCTAGTGACCACAGAACCTTCTTCCCCAATCCCCAGCCACGCTCTGTTCTCTTCTGCTACTATTCTCCCTCAACTCCCACCCAATACCACCCAGCTCATTGCCTCCCCCATCCACAGCTACTGCCCACCATGCTCATTAGCTCCTGCTCCTGTCTCCTCTCATGTCACCACCAAGCTTCTTCCTCTATCCCCTACCTCTGGTTCTGCCCACGTTCTGTTTCTATTCTTCTACCTCCTTCTGTTCCTGCCCTTGTCCCCCATCTCTCTTTTTCCCACAGGCTTCTATCCTTCCTCCCTGCAAGCTCTTACCCCTGTTTCCCCTGCTGCATCTCTTCCCTTCCCTGATGTTCTCCCACCTGCATTCAAGTAAGATTGCCACCTCCTCACTGCCAGTGTGCCTGCAGGGGGACCATTGAGAGCACTGGAGAGAGAGTCTCCCTGCTGTTCGTTCCAGTTCTCAGTGCCACAGTGGCTCCCAGATGGTAGGAGGAGCAATTGCAGTGAAAATGGAGCTCAGCCCTTGCATCTCTGGGATATGGGGCTTGCTGAGTATGAACAGAATCATCAGAGAATTCTAACAAATCTCTACTGAGCATGTTCAAACTAAGTCCCATCCCCCCCCTCCCCCAAACTTATAACGGCCAAACGGCGAATTTTGATGGATACACGTCCCTGACACTGAACAATACCCCTGCTAAACTGAAAGTCCCTGTTCCAAAGAATCTAGTAGAATAAAATGATTGTAAATGTTGTATTTACATGGCCATAACAATGTTTTTCTCCCTGGCTTAATTCTTGGAAATGGCTCAACCGTTTTAGCTGAAGGTATCCAAAACACCTGAGGCAGACACCTGCCTTGGAAAATTTCAGCCCAAATTGTTTAAATCTTCAAAGTGAGTATTAGTGACTGAAAATAGGGTCTTATAATGCAGAGTGTCAGACAAACTATAACTAGAGGTGTTGCTAGCTACATTATCTATAGTACTAGTCCAGTATAATAACTTTGGCCTTGTCTACCTACAAACTAGCACTGGTTTAACTAAAATCTATTTAAATCTAATTTAATTAAAACTGAGCAAGCCTCTGTGTAGATGATCTTAAATCATTTTAAAAAAATAACTTATATTAATTTAGTTAGTCAGTTCCTTGAGATGGGTCTACTCAGAAAACACATTGATTTAATTAAATTAGTTTCTAAATCAAATTGGTGGTCTTCTTGTGTGGACATTTATGAACAGGTTTGTGTAAAATCAATTTAGCTTACTGAAGTTTTTAAACATTATCAAATTAATAGGAGGGTTCTGATAAAGGTTTTGGACCCATGTAATTAAATTGATTAGTAACCAATTTAGTTGAGGCAGCGTGCCTTCTGTCTGAAGACCGCTTACCAAATTAAGCTAAATCATTATACATATTTTAAATATCAGTTTAAGAGTGTCCTCACAGGCATTTGCCCTGCTTTAACTAAACTGGTTTACCTTTTAAACACACCTTTAATTAAACTGGTACATATTTGGGTATAGAGCAGGGCTTTCTGACCAACAGTTCTGCTGAACTTGATAGCATTGAATACCTTTCCGATAGAAAACAGGGACTATTTGTGTGAAGTGTTTTCATTATTCCTCCATCTTGTAGTTATGAGTTGCTCAGAGATTTTAAATAATACATCTGCATTATTTTCTCACGTGATATTGAGAATTTCAGCCAAGTGATAAATATCTTGATTAGACCCTTCCATGACGTATTGGTCAGAATGCTGGCCACGGAGGAAGAGAGAAGAACAACTATTTCATACTACTGAAATGACAGTGCTCAGTGGCATTCTGAGTCAGATGAGAGTTAATAGACTATGCAACGAGACAGTAAGTGCCATGATGCAGGTAACACTCATCACGGAAAACCTGAGGCAGTATCAACTGAGATGGTTGGGTCATGTGAGATGACAAGATGTGGGATATGTTGGGCCAGAGAATACAAGAGTTGTCATGGGACAAGGACCACAAGGACAACCTAGAAAAAGGTGGTTTGAGATGCTGAATACATGGACAAGGTTGGTGTCAGCATGGAAGACACACTTGACAAGAACACTTAGAGAAGAAAAACAAGACTATTGATCCCGATTGATGGGATAAGATGATGAAGAAGCTATTGAGAATTTCAGATCAGATTCAGCTTTGAGGTGTAGTTATTAGTGGCTTCTGGATATAGTAATACTGTATTTTTACATAGTACTTTCCACTTCAGGATAGCAAAGGACTTACAAAACATTAATGAATTGTCGCACAATAGCTATGTCAGAGAAGGAAACTGAGGCATTGAAAGGTTAAAGAACTTGTCCAAGGTCACAGACAAAGGCTGTGGCAGACCTGAGAGGAGAACCCAGATAACCTGAGTAACTTAAAAAAAAATTAAGGCCATAAGCAGTATAAAATATTGCAAAGCTAAGCTCAGTGTCCTAAACTGCCATGAGAACAACAGAAAATTCTAATGTTCAGTACAAAAATTTAAAATTTAGTAATAAATTTAAAATTGTCATATGCTCACAAACTTGGCTCATTGTTTAAGTCACTATGAGTTCCACAAAACAGCCATGTGTACAGTTTCTACTTTCAGTAATTTTTGAATGATTTGAGCACAACATTTATTATTGGAACATGTGAAAAGCGTGAATTTTTTTCACATACTGTATAGCTAATCATCACAGTAAAGGTGCTTGAACTGAAAGTGTCAGCATTGTCTTAAGGCTATTGTCTATACTGCAGGCTAAATCGATGTCACTGCGATCGATGCAGCGTTGTCGATTTAGTGGGTCTGATGAAGATGTGATGAGTTGATGGGAGTGCGCTCTCCTGTTGACTTCAATACACCACCTCCTCAAGAGGCAGAAGGTAAGTTGACTGGAGAGCATCTCTCTCCTACATAGCACAGTGTAGACACCACATTAGGTCAATGTAAGCTACATCGCTTACGGGAGTGATTTTTTCACACCCCTGAACAACGTAACTTCCATTGACTTAAGAAGCAGTGTAGACTAGGCCTTAGATTTCAAATACCCCTCCTTTCAAAATAAAATCATATATTTGTTATCACAGCTGTATATATAGCACTTGTAATATTATTTTGTCTGACATAGGAAAATATCAATGTAAGTTAAAAATATAATGTTATCAGAAACTAGGTTATTACAGCTTTAAAGAACACAAACAACCCAACTGATAGTTTTAAGAAGGAGGAGTGTAGCATCTTCTGTAACACTTTAATAAACAACAATTCAATGAAAGTCAAATATAATTCCACGCCTTTGCTTATCAGAGTAAAAACTTGTTTCATAGAGTATTCCTTGCAGTTATCAAGGGAATATAGTTATTGTTCATGTAAAGGGTGGCAGCTCCATTTACCCACAGAGAATATATTTAGGAACCAGCAATCTTGGGCTCTTTCCAAGGCATTGTGGAATTACTTTACAGTGTCTGATTTACTTTAAAGCTTCTTGTTATGGCAGTTTAAAAACAAAATTTATTCTGCACACATCCTGTTTAAAACAAATTTTTCTCCTCTGTTAAACAAAGATAAAGAATATTGGAATATGTTTTTGCAGCTAAAGGTTGCATCTTGATTAGCTAAAAAGGTAAACCAATATTTCTGGATTAATGAACTGATCGTTGGAATAACAACAATAGGTTGTTATTTCTCACTTGCAAACTGGGCCCTAGGGTTAGTCATATTGTGCCGTCATTATTTTGTTTTACCTTTTGAATTTTTTACACAAGAATATTGAGGCTTTTTGTAAGCTAGCACGAATTAGAGAAAATGTCCATGACTGTGTGCGTATTCAGAGAACATTCTTCTGTCAGGGAGTGAAATCTTGTTCACCTTGCTTATGTGAAAGCAACAGAAATCAACAAGAACTTTGCAGGAGTAAGGCAAACATTTATTCATTTATAATACCTATGAACAGGGCATATAATACTTGTTGGATACGTAAGTGTAATGCTATTAAAACACCTTTTAATAACAATATCTTGTATTTATACAGGAACTTTGTTTCAGAATGATCTGAAACACTTCTTAGAAAGTTTATACACAGAACCACTTCACTCACTGCTAATTTGGAATATGGCAGCAGTTCAATACCAACATACGTTTTTGATGTGTGATGGGAAATTAAGAGAGTCATCCAATTAAAGCTACAGAGGGATATTTAGATAGGTAAAATGTGATCACCAAATCAGGGATTTGTAGGACACAAGAGCTTTCATTTCTACTCTCGATTGAAATTCCCACCTTATTTTCACTGCAATTACTCTTGGAAAGGGGGATGGGAGAGGCACATGCAGAACTGCTACACAAGGGAGGAGGGGGCGGTTCTGTATTGAGGGGAGGAAGCTACTGTTTCTATGCTTACACAGATCCAGAATCTGGATCCCCACCCCAACCATCAAGGATGCAAAGGAGGAGCACCATCATTCTAAGCCATAGACTAAAGTAGTGTCCACAAAAGAGCCATTGCATCATTTCCTCAAGCCCTCTTAGTTTCTGCATGAAAGGGCAGTGAGTTTCACCTTTATGTGAAATGTACAATGGGATCTTTAATGATTATAAATTTAAGTGCCCCTGAAATACCATGGTGGTATTATCATTTCTGATTTTAGTTAAGAAATGGCTACCTGCTAATTCACAGGCAGATAGAGTGTCCCTTACATGTACACAACTGGTGTGGAGGGTAGCTACCAGAAATTCCAGACGATAGGCTGGAATGGCAGCGCAGCAATATGGTGTGTTTGTGTAGGGGAGTGTTCTGCAGCCTTTTACTTTGGAGGAGTTGGGAAAATGAATTTTGTCTTCCCAAATTCATCCTTACACTTCCAACATTGAAAATCACCCTAATTTCTGGGGCACCATCCATTCTGTCACTTCTTGAAAGGTTTTCTTTTGAAATTTCTGAGCCCTGGCAAGCAGAAAGAATAAGGTTTTCACAATATTGGAACAAGATTTATATATATTATAAATGGAAATCCATGTTACTACAACAATAAGATTACATTTTAAAATACAAAAGAGTCAGGGCATGCAAAGGTAAACTTGTCCAGCATGAACATACGGAATCAGATCTTTACCTGATGTTGCTCCATTGAAGTCAGATATTTATTAGCTTAACTAGCTATTGACAATATTTTATATGTGCAGGATGAGCTAGTTAATGTTACTATGAGATGTTACTATCAGATACAGGTGTGATGGATGCCTATAAATAAACTTTTTTAGTCCCTGACTTATTTTTACGTGTGTAATTTTAGCTCTGTATTCATGCTGGTGTTTTTCTCCTTTACTCAGGTATTATTGTTGATTTGGCTTTTTATTTTTATTTTTTTTAGAAAAGGGGGGAAAAGGTGAGAAAAAGAACCCGCCTGTGCAAGTTCGCATGTAAGACCCATGTCTACTGTGGGGAAATTTACAACACCAATCAGTGTGCAACATGTTTACAGTGTTAGAACTGATGGGAGCTCTAGTGTAAATGAGGCTTCAGCAGCCAGATCAGTTTTCATCACTGTTGGTGAAGAGCAAGCATAGTTGAAATGGTAGTAAGGGAAAGAGGTAGAAAGGATGGTCTAGTGGATAGGGCATTGGAATAGGACTTAGAAGATCTAGGTTGCATTTGTAGCTCAGCCACAAACTTCCTGTGTGCCCTTGTGCTAGTCACTTAATCTACTTGGTTCCCCATCCCACATAACACAACCTTATATCAGATGGGTGAGGATAAAGTATTTTAATGGTTGTGAGGTACTACAGTGATGAGTGCCATAGAAGAACAGATCTGACTCTGGGAGTTTTCTCTACACTGCAGCTCTCACTGGCTCTACCACAAGTATCACTCACTCATGCCCGTCACCCCAATCGGAGTATGGGCCGTCAACCACAGATCTCCAGAGTCTTCTATCCTGGGCCATTTGCTCTAGCTGATTCCAGGTATAGCCCATTTTTATGCTATCAGCCTGAAGATCGCGTCGCCAGGTGTTTCTTGGACGGCCTCTTTTCTGCTTGCCTTGGGGGTTCCACCGCAACGCAATGTCTAGTGATGTTGGTTGGCTGCTTGCGTAGTGTGTGTCCTATCCAGCCCCACCTTCTCCTTCTAATTTCTTCCTCTGCTGGAAGTTGACCGGTCAAAGCAAGGATCGGTAAGGCACGAGCAGCTTTCTTACAGCTCAAGAACATCTGGAGCTCCAGAGAGCTGTCTTTGGCAACAAAGATTAGACTGTTCAATTCCAACGTGAAATCAATCTTATTGTATGGAGCTGAAACCTGGAGGACAACTAAAACAACCACCAGGAAGATCCAGACCTTCATAAATAGTTGCCTTAGAAGGATTCTCCAGATCTGCTGGCCAGACACCACCAGTATAGCTGAAGTGAATTATTTTTTGTAAATGTTCCCAGTGTAAAAGAAGCCCAACAGCGCCAATTACACTTCAAAGTTCACCTTTCATAACAATGGAGTCTGGAGAAAGTAGAGTTCATGTAGCACACATAAGGGAATGTCATGGTGAGATTTACCTTTTAGGAATTGAAGGTCTGCAAAGGGGGGAAGTTCTGGTGCAGCAGCAGAGTTAGTATGTACACTGAAAGGCATGGACTGAATAGCAGTGGGGGTTGTGCAAGCTGTGTTTGGGGTGATTTATATGAATTTCAATAAAATCCCAGTTTGAAAACTGTCCCTGCTCTTGGGAGTATAACATTTGGCGAACACAGGCAGGAGAGGCTCAATTACAATGATCTGACCTCTCTGTGAAACAAACCTACCTAGAAACGACTGCAGACTGTTCCAGGAAAAGGAGCCAGGGAAGATTTAATTGTTTGCAAGCAGGATGGCTGGGAAAGAATTAGCGATCATTCACCTGAAGGAAGGGGAGCTTTGATACCAGTTGAAGAATGAGCTTTTAAGAGAAACCTGTTACTCTCTGGGCATATTTGGGACAAGTTGCAGCAAAATTAATAACAATAATAATAATTGCTTTAATCAGCTGGATAAGAAGCTATTTAAATAGTGAAGAGTTAGAAGATCAGGGATTGTCTACACTGCTAGCATTAAAAGATAAGCTTTTGCATCTAATTCCTACAGAAAAAAGAGGAGTCCACTGAAGCAATTAAAGTAGAGACAATTCAGAAACAATATGCTGCCAAATTAAAATTGCTTGACATATCATTTTAGGAAAGCATGAAAGAAATTAAAAGATATTACATTTACAAGAGGGGTTGTGTAGTACTCATAAGGCAATGGCAGGATTAGATTTACCTGTGCTATGTCCTTTTAAGGATTGAAAGTCTGCTGAGGAGGTCAAAGGGGACAGCTCAGATTGCAGCAGCAGAGCTGTATGTGCTCTGAAAGAACAGAGCAGCAATGAGACTTGTGTAAGTGGTATCTGTTTTTTTATATACTAATTTTAATAAAACCCTAGTTTTAAAACTGTCTCTGGTCTGGGAGTGTAACATTCACAACTCATTTGTTGAGTCTTTTATTCTTTACACAACAAATATAATATGAAGGAACCACACATGCACAGTGGGGGTCCATGTCATTGTGTTTACTGAACATATACAACATGTAAGGCCTGATACATATACATCTTGTTGTTCTGGTTGGGTTCTGTCAGCTTCTAAAACAAAAATCATGACTCACAAACTATTTAAAGTGATGCTACCAATTTCTATGCACTGCATACATCTCCCACTTAAATGTAAAGGACATAAAAAGTGACAAATACCTTATTATCACTAAATATACAGCATGCTACAAATTAAGTCTCAGCAATGGTTTACAACTTCTCTCTGGATAATGTCTTATAGGCATCTCAATAGTACCTGGAACAGTGTCTCTACTTTCTGGTGTAGCAGAAACAGCAATGTCTTCCTGCTCCTCTGTTGGGTCACTTGTAGTAGATATAGGGACGGAAGGCTCACTGTTACTATCACAAGTTGCTGTCTATGGCTGGATTGTAGGGTTGGTTTTTTCAATAAGTGTCATACTGGTGTTGAAATCTTGCTGGACTTGTACTTAAAAGCTGATTTATGTGTCTTCTCCATAAGATGTTTGGTGCCACTTCTATCTGCTAAGACAGAGATTCAGTCTGTGATGTAATCACTCACAAATTACCTTGGTTTCCACAAATTACCTTGGTAGTCTCTGACTGTAAGACTCTTTCACCCAGGTGAAAGCTGTGCAGCTAGGTGTGACTATCTGTGGCCATTTGATCACAGTATTTCTTAAGAACATTCCTCTGTAGATCAGGGTTTAGCAAGTCCAGGCATCCCATAAACAACATTGCTGTAGTAGCATGGGCTGCATTTCTATAAATCAATAGAAAATTCTCAATCTTGTGTAATAAATTATCTAGTATGAGCCATAGTACAAATCACTTGTTTGAATGTCTGGATAAATCTATCTACTAATCTGTTCTGGCAGGATGGTAGAGAGCTGATGTGATATGTTGAATATCATTTCTTTTGACAGACAATTGAAACTTTGGATATGAATTGAGTTCTAATGTCACTTACAATCGCTTCAGGGACTCCACTCCTTGAAAGCAATAGTCTTAACTAGATCTGAGTGAAGCTTTATCAGCAACTAGTAAATTTTCTGAATAATGCATTTTTTGGGGCTCTGAAACTATTTGTGAATTCAGTTTTGGCCAATTCCCCCTCCCTTCCCCCCCGCTATTTTGTTCAGAAATGTCAAAATGTGTTATTTCAACATTTTCAAAATGAACCATTTAGACATTTCATTTTGAAGTGACATTTTTGAAACAAAATGTCAATTTGAATCCACATTCAAAACATTTATTTTGAGCTGAACAACATTTCTGAGATTTTCGTTTTAGTGAGAAAAACCAAAACATTCAGTTTCCGTTTGAAATAAGCAAATTTTTTTATTCTATTTTTCTGTTTGGCCACTGAACTGCAAAACCAATTAGTCTCTTAGCTCCAGTCTTAACTCTTCCAACGTCTGTGCTGAACTAGTTGAATTCATACAGAATACTTCAGGTAACTTAGAATGGGCATTTACTGCAATTAAAAACATATCTCCTGTAAATGGTCCAGTATTATCAGCCCCCTGGCCTTGAACACAGGCTTCCGAGGTGCTTAGGAAACAACCTTGGCTATCATGCCACACCAACACATCAGCTTACCTGGGAATTCACAGACTTGGATGGGCTAGCATCCAGGGCTCCACAACCCGCTTCCTCATTGGCCACATAATCTTGGACCTGACTGGCTGGTGACTATATATAAACTTCCTGCTTCAGCTCTGGCCTTGTTTGAGGAACAAGCTATTGCCTGCTAGTTGCTACTTGGACCCATTTAACCTAGCCTTGCTGCACCTTCCCCTTGGATTGGCTCTCCTGTCAACTGGACCCCTTGCTTGAGCTCTGACCACTGTTTGAGACTGCCCTTTGACCTGCCTGACTCTTAGACATTACAAGTGTAGTCTGTGTGGATCACAGCCATGGTGTAGTTGGGCACTCCAAGGATGCAAAGGAACCTGTTTAGGCAAGTGTTGTGTTTGATGACAACCCTGATGTTAAGTATCAGAGGGGTAGCCGTGTTAGTCTGAATCTGTAAAAAGCAACAGAGGGTCCTGTGGCACCTTTAAGACTAACAGAAGTATTGGGAGCATAAGCTTTCGTGGGTAAGAACCTCACTTCTTCAGAAGTGATGTTGTTTTGCCATTTCCTTTATTTGTGTCTCAATCTCTGGTCGCAGAACAGAACTCCTGGCAAGAAATTTGATTTTTATAGTTTCCAAATGGCCTTCATACAATTCTTGAATACTTGTGAGCTGAGTTTTGTAGGAATAACCACTCTGGTTTCACACATGATCACGCAGCCTTGTTTTACACTTAGCTGTCCTTTTTGATGAAAGAAAACTGGAAAGAGATGTTTGTTTGCATCTATCCATCCATTCTTTGTAATGTCATACACTTCAGCCAACACTGGATTGTCTGTAGCTTTATGTCAAGCCATGACACTTGTCACTGGCAATGGTTCAATTTGTGTTATATAGAACATATTGACTGTCTCTGGTTCCACTTCAGTATTCCTACCCGTGTCTTCCAATGGCAAGCATGACAAGTCATTTGTATTTGCATGCTGATTGGTACTTTTGAACTCAGTATAATAACAAGAATGACTAATTGTGGTGTCACCTATACTGGTGCTCCCCTCTTTGAGTTAAAAATTGAAACTAGAGGTTGATGATCTGTATCCAAAGTAAATCATTTCTCTCACAGATACTGGTGATATATAATTAATCTGACCACACTTAGAGCTTCTCTATCAATTTAAATGTGGTTACATTTTGCTGACGTAAAAGATCTGGAAGCAAAGCAGTAGGCCTTTCAGTAAGATCTTCCACAGCATTCCTACTGCTTCTATTCCATATGTGAAATGTCACAAGAAAACTTTATATGCAATGATGCATTATGTTATGTAAGGACCTTTTCAGATGCCATAAGATTCTTTGCCTCCTCAAAAGCGTACCCTTGATATAGTGTGTGGACCAACACCATGTTTGTCCATTGTTTTTGTTTTGTTTTTGCTTTTTTTAGAGGATGTAACTCTGTTGCTATATTAGACAAAAACCTCTGGTAATAAATGACCATCCCCAGAAAAAGAACATAATTGTATCATATTTTGTGTTTAGAGTGCCTTAAGGATCACTTTAATTTTGTCTTGTGATTGATACAAACCATCTTTGTCAATGGTATGGCCACAATACATTGAGTCTTTGAAAAAATTCAAATATTTCTTTGCTGGCACTAAGCCCATACTTAGACAGCTTTGCAAGTACCTTATAGAGGTTCCCAAGGTAATCTTAATGTCAGCTTCTGGGACCAGTATATTGTCCAAGTAACACGAAGTGCTAAGAATACCCTTTGATACCCGGTCCCTCACTCTCTGTTGAACACTGAGTGTAGATGCTATTCCCAAAACTATCCTGTTTTATTGAAATAAGCCTTTATGTGTGTTAATCATAAGAACTTTTTGTCACTGTCTTCAATCTCCATTTACTTGTAGGCTTGGGCTAGGTTGATCTTGTAGAAAAGTTTACCACTAGCTAATGAGGCAAATGTATCTTCTAGTCTAGGTAAAGGATACTAATACTGGCCCACATGAAAAGTTGGATTAATGGGAACCATGAAATCACTGCAGATACAGACACACTCTCTCTTGCATTAGTGGCATTATAGGGGTTTTCCACTTAGCCTTGGCTAAAATGGCAGAGTCCTGTAAGTTCCTCTGCTTTTGCTGTATTATTGTTTCCACTACTGTCCCTGGGCCCATCAGACCAGCCTAGACTAGCAATAGGCTAAAAAAAGGTGCTTTTAAAATGGAGTTAAGCTAAATTTAATTAGTTAACATGATTTGAAATACTCCTTAAAACCTTTACCGCATCATTAGCTGGTCATGTTGTCGCCTTTGCATGAGTCTTGCCCCCATTCCAAGCTACACCAGCCATTTAGGTGGTGCAAAGGGTGGGAATCTGTCTCGATGGGACAACTGGCGAATCCTATGGGATCAGCCAGCCTAATGGGCCCCTCCCTTTGACTAGGAGTCAAGTTGGGGATGTTTTGGGACCAGGAAAGGCTGTGGCCAGAGTGTGCTGTACTTGGTATTCCTCAATCAACATAATAACAACTCCAAAGGGAGCAGCATTTAGAGCAGTCCTGCGGCTGTTTTGAGTTACAGCTGGGCCTGAACCACATCGTGTAGGCTACTTCTACTCCCTCAGCTGTGTCAAGCAGAGCTCTCGTGCAGCTGAGACTTTGGCCCCATATGTGAAATTAGTTGAGTGCATGTATCCTCTGGAAATAATCCAAGCTTCTCTTTGTGCCAAGTGATGAATAACAATAACAATATTGTGATGTCCCATATAAACATATCACTTTGGTGTGACTCTTCATGTTTCCTAAATTAGAACTACCGCTATATCCAGGAATTCTCATTTTCTTTTGCAGAATCAGTAATCTTTGAGTTCTCATGATTCACTTTACAGTAGAGGAAAGGAAACAGTTCAGAAATTTCTCTGCATTACCCTTGACAGCAGGAAGGCAAACAGTGTCAGTTTTAACTGCTGCTGTCAGACCTTGGCAAATCCCATTTGTACAACACATTCTCCCTCCCTCCCAATATACCACTTCAAAACGACCCTGCATTTAAACATTGCATTAATAGCCCTCTACATGCAAAGCACTGAAGAAGGTTAACAGAAGGACAAAGAATTAACACACAAAATAACAATAACCAACAGTAAAGACAACCTCTTTAAGTGAGAAGAAAATATTAATTTTTTAAAAGCACAACAGGGGAGGCATTAAATCATTGGCAGTAGCAGCATTCAGAAGAGGCAAAGAGAGAGGTTTTGAGATAGGTCTTAAAATGACAAACAGAAAAATGAAAAGAAAGGAGAAGAAAGTCCAGACATTTGAGTCTAGAAGAAACAAAAGACATTATATAGACATGAATCATGGGGAGAAGTACAACAAAGGGAAAGAAGATGAACAAAGGAAGCAAACAGGCAGAAGGCATAGAGTCTGACTTGAAGTGAAGGGAAGCAGGTAGGGAAGAACCAGTTTAGGGGATTACATGTAAGAGAGAATTTTAAAGCAGTGTTGCAGATGGTTAAGTCAATGAAGTGAAAGGAAGAAAAGAGAGATCTGTGAATAGGGAGGCTAAACATAAATGTATGTGTGGTATGGGATTCATTGAAGTGGTTTAAGAGAAGGATTGTGGGAGACTGATGTAGATGGCCTGGCAGAAATCGAGTCATGAGTTGACAAGTGTGTGGATCTTTTTCCATATCTAAAGTGAGAGGTTTATAAAAATGATTATAGAAAATGTCAGCTCTTTGGTCATGATGATTATATCATGATGTAATGCAAATACAGATGCAATGTTTTTACTGGTAGTTCTAGGGATAGGAGTCTCTGTGATTAAAAACAAAGATTTGAGGAAAGGAAACAGAACGCTTCAAATCCATGCAGCTTCTGCTTCCTGAAAGCACTCACAGAACATTACGAATTTTGTCGATAAATGTGTCCTGTAACAGGGTAGCTTGCCCCTCAAAGGCTGGAAGCCTGGGGCCAACCAACCCTGATTACTAAGGAGCCACACTTGCGTATGGATCGGGTGATTTCCCTATAAAGAGCAGCAGGAGGCTACAGTGAAAGGGAAAGTGTTTGAGGAGATAAGAGACTGCAAAGAGAGCAGACTATAGACAGGAAAGAACTGGGAGTGACACAACTGGGTAAAATGAATAGACTTTATTTTGGGACTTTGAGTTTTATTTTTGAGTTTATTTTTATCTGAATAAACCCAGATGCCGGGAAGGGGTGTTGTGAATGGACAAACGGGGTGTGGAGTTAAAGAAGCCCCTTGAGGAAGAAACTGAGGCAGACTGCCTGGGGTGACCCCATGCATGGAGGGAGTGCATGGGGTATGGCCACTCATTCATGTGTCCGTTTTGATACATTTTTTGACAGTCATACAGCAGCCGTGGTATTAATAACTTTTGGTTTGTACCTTCTTATTTTAATTGTTAGCAATATCTCACCAATAAACAATATGTAAACTCCATAAGACTGGTCAAGATTTTCAATAATAATGGTTTACTGTTAGGTCCTTAAGTCTATATTTATATACCTCTAAGTGAGGTAATTTTCAAAAGTGCTGAGAGCTATAGAAGCTGCTGACATAAGAACATAAGAATGGCCATACTGGGTCAGACCAAAGGTCCATCCAGCCCAGTATCCTGTCTACTGACAATGACCAATGCCAGGTGTCCCAGAGGGAGTGAACCTAACAGGTAATGATCAAGTGATCTCTCTCCTGCCATCCATCTCCACCATCTGACAAACAGAGGCTAGGGACACCATTCCTTACCCATCCTGGCTAATAGCCATTAATGGACTTAACCGCCATGAATTTATCTAGTTCTCTTTTAAACCCTGTGATAGTCCTAGCCTTCACAACATCCTCAGGCAAGGAATTCCACAGGTTGACTGTGTGCTGGGTGAAGAACTTCCTTTTATTTGTTTTAAACCTGCTGCCCATTCATTTCATTTGGTGGCCCCTAGTTCTTATATTATAGGAACAAGTACATAACTTTTCCTTATTCACTTTCTCCACACCACTCATGATTTTATATACCTCTATCATATCCCCCCTTAGTCTCCCCTTTTCCAAGCTGAAAAGTCCTAGCCTTTTTAATCTCTCCTTATATGGGTCCCGTTCCAAACCCCTAATCATTTTCGTTGCCCTTCTCTGAATCTTTTCTAATGCCAGTATATCTTTTTTGAGATGAGGAGACCACATCTGTATGCAGTATTCAAGATGTGGGCGTACCATGGATTTATGTAAGGGCAATAAGATATTCTCCGTCTTAATTCTCTATCCCTTTTTGAATGATTCCCAACATCCTGTTTGCTATTTTGACTGCCGCTGCACACTGCATGGTCATCTTCAGAGAACTATCTACGATGACTCCAAGATCTTTTTCCTGATTAGTTGTAGCTAAATTAGCCCCCATCATATTGTATGTATAGTTGGGGTTATTTTTTCCAATGTGCATAACTTTAATCCACATTAAATTTCATCTGCCATTTTGTTGCCCAATCACTTAGATTTGTGAGATCTTTTTGAAGTTCTACACAGTCTGCTTTGGTCTTAACTACCATATATACTCATTCATTAGCCTGTTTGTTTATAAGCCGACCCCCCAAGATGGTTAGGTTAAAAATAGCAAAAACTGTATGACCCTTTCATAAGCTGACCCTATATTTCAGGGGTGGGTAAACTTGGCTCCTGGCTCGTTAGGGTAAGCCACTAGCGGACCTGAACATTTTGTTTACCTGGAGCATTCACAGGCATGGGGCCCCTCAGCTCCCAGTGGCCATGGTTTGCCGTTCCCAGCCAATGGGAGCTGCGGGAAGCTGGCGCGTCACTTCCTGCAGCTCCCCTTGGCTGGGAACGGTGAAACCTGGCCACAGGGAGCTGAGGGGCTCCATGCCTGCAGATGCTCCAGGTAAACAAAACAACAATGTATTAGATATTCAATTCAATGATTCCATAGAGTTTAAAATCATCAAATTTTGGTGTAGACCCGTTTATAAGCCGACCCCCGCTCTTTGATGCATCACTTTTTTATCAAAAATATTTGGCTTATGAACGAGTATATACGGTATCTTGAACAATTTAGTATCATCTGCAAACTTTGCCACCTCACTGTTTACCCCTTTCTCCGGATCATTTATGAATACGCTGAATAGGATTGGTCCTAGGACTGGCCTTTGGGGAACACCACTAGTTACCCCTCTCCATTCCAAAAATGTACCATTTATTCCTACCCTTTATTCCCTGTCTTTTAACCAGTTCTCAATCCATGAAAGGATCTTCCCTCTTATCCCATGACAACTTAATTTACGTAAGAGCCTTTGGTAAAGGACCTTGTCAAAGGCTTTCTGGAAATCTAAGTACACTATGTCCACTGGATTCCCCCTTGTCCATGTTTGTTGACCCCTTTAAAGAACTCTAATATATTAGTAAGACATGATTTCCCTTTACAGAAACCATGTTGACTTTTGCCCAACAATTTATTTTCTTCTATGTGTCTGACAATTTTATTCTTTACTATTGTTTCAACTAATTTGCCCAGTACTGATGTTAGACTTACCGGTCTGTAATTGTCGGGATCACCTCTAGAGCCCTTTTAAAATATTGGCATTACATTAGCTATCTTCCAGTCATTGGGAACAGAAGCCGATTTAAAGGACAGGTTACAAACCATAGTTAATAGTTCCACAATTTCACATTTGAGTTCTTTCAGAACTCTTGGGTGAATGCCATCTGGTCCCTGTGACTTGTTACTGTTAAGTTTATCAATTAATTTCAAAACCTCCTCTAGTGACACTTCAATCTGTGACAATTCCTCAGATTTGTCACCTACAAAGGACGGCTTAGGTTTGTGAATCTCCCTAACATCCTCAGCCATGAAGACTGAAGCAAAGAATTCATTTAGTTTCTCCGCAATGACTTTATCATCTTTAAGTGCTCCTTTTGTATCTCAATTGTCCAGGGGCCCCACTTGTTCTTTAGCAGGCTTCGGGCTTTTGATGTACTTAAACTTTTGAGTTTTTGGCTAGCTGTTCTTCAAACTCTTTTTTGGCTTTTCTTATTACATTTTTACACTTAATTTGTCAGTGTTTTTGCTCCTTTCTATTTACCTCACTAGGATTTGACTTCCACTTTTTAAAAGATGCCTTTTTATCTCTCACTGCTTCTTTTACATGGTTGTTAAACCACGGTGGTTCTTTTTTAGTTCTTTTACTGTGTTTTTTAATTTGGGGTATACATTTAAGTTGGGCCTCTATTATGGTTTCTTTGAAAAGTGTCCATGCAGCTTGTACTTTTTAATTTCTGTTTAACTAACCTCCTCATTTTTGCATAGTTCCCCTTTCTGAAATTAAATGCCACAGTGTTGGGCTGTTGAGGTGTTCTTCCCGCCACAGGAATGTCAAATGTTATTATATTATGGTCACTATTTCCAAGCGGACCTGTTATAGTTACCTTTTGGACCAGATCCTGTGCTCCACTCAGGACTAAATCGAGAATTGCTTCTCCCCTTGTGGGTTCCTGTACCAGCTGCTCCAAGAAGCAGTCATTTAAATCAGTGTTTCCCAAACTTGGGACACCACTTGTGTAGGGAAAGCCCCTGGCGGGCCGGGCTAGTTTGTTTACCTGCTGTGTCCGCAGGTCCGGCCGATCGCGGATCCCCCTGGCTGCGGTTCGCTGCTCCAGGCCAATGGGAGATGCTGGAAGCGGCACGGGCTGTGGGACGTGCGGGTTGCCGCTTCCAGCATCTCCCGTTGGCCTGGAGCAGCAAACCGCGGCCAATGGGAGCCGCGATTGGCCGGACCTCCGGACGCGGCAGGTAAAAAAACTGGCCTGGCCTGCCAGGGGCTTTTCCTACACAAGCAGCGTCCCAAGTTTGGGAAACACTGATTTAAAGTATCGAGAAATTTTGTCTCTGCATTTCGTCCTGAGGTGACGTACCCAGTCAATATGGAGATAATTGAAATCCTCCACTATTATTGAGTTCTTTATTCTGATAGCCTCTCTAATCTCCCTTAGCATTTCATTGTCACTATCACTGCCCTGGTCAGGTGGTCGATAATAGATCCCTAATGTTATATTCTTATTAGAGCATGGAATTACTATCCATAGAGATTCTATGGAACATGTGGATTCATTTAAGATTTTTACTTCATTTGATTCTACATTTTCTTTCACATATAGTCTGCCCATGCATTGTAGGATGAGAACTAGAGAGGAAGACAGGGCCATTTCCCTGAAGAGTTTACAAGTTTAGGTCCCAATCCTGTAAACACTTCAGCATGTCATTGGCTATGCACACTAGTCCCCTGAGCTATTCACCTACATTGTTAATGTGGAAATGTTTTCAGGATCAGGGCCTAATTTCCTTGTTCCTCCTGTAATAGTATTAAGGACATAGCATGTATTCCATACAAAGGAAGTTCAAAAGGGCTTCTTCTGTTAAACTGCTGACCTTCCATTTTTTGAACTAAAAATCTTATTTTTTCTAAGTTTTCATGTCTGAGACATGAGATATCCAAGTGGATATTTTCCCTTTGGTGAAACAATAGTAGGATTTTAGGAAAGTAACTGCAGACTTGGTCCAGCAATCCTTACTAAAGCAAAGCTCCCGTTTCACCACTGGAATGAAATATAGTAATGGTGTAACAGGACAGAGTGAGGCTACATAATTTAGGACAACAGTTCTAGAATATTTTATCCAATTGAAACTACAGTGAAAAATTAGACCCTGATACTGCTATTGACAGGGTGCAAGTGACAATGAAATTAGTGGTGCTCTATGTGGGTGCAGCGGTCCACCCACATGCTGTCAATTGCAGGATCAAACCCTTAAGCAGTAACAGGAATGTTGTGTGAATAAAGACTACAGAAACGGTACAGTTAAGAAATAAATACAGTTAAGATTTAGTCATGGGTATTTTTAGTAAAAGTCATGGACAGGTCTCGGGCAGTAAACAAAAATGTATGGGCCCCGTGACCTGTCCATGACTTGTACTATATACCCCTGACTAAATCTTGCATGCTCTGGAGGGAGGATGTGGGGGACTGCCGCAGGGACTCCTGGGAGGGGTGGGGGGCGGAAGGCAGCAGTGCGTAGCCCGGGACTGCCCCTGGTGCTCTGGGGAATGGGGTGGCCCAGGACTGCCGCTGGTATTCTGGAGGGCGGGGGGGCAGTGGCGTGTGGCCTGGGACCACTGCTGGTGCTGCAGGGGAGGGCACAGTGGCCCGAGACTGCCCCAGCAGCGGCCGGTGGGGCCCAGGGGCCACCCAAGCTTGGGCGGCCCTGGGGTCAGTTGCACCAGCCGCTGCAGAAGTCCCAGAGGTCCTGGAAAGTCATGGAATTCATGACTTCCATGACCTTCGTGACAGACTTGCAGCCTTAACTATAACTTCTGAACATGGGCAGTGGGGAGGCTAGCCCGCTGGCCTCACCTCTTCTGCCCAAGGCCCCACCCCAGCACGCCAGAACCCTGAATCCCTCCTTCCCCCCATAACAGGAGAAGCCCTGAGGCCCCCCTCCCCTCGCAACTGCAGGAGCCCTGGCCTGCCCATCCCAGGCACACTGGACTGAGCCGCCGGCCCTCCAATTCACCACCTCCCCCGAGGCGCCAGGCTGAGCCGCCAATGCCCCCAAGAGCTGGGCCAGCTCCAGTGCCGGACTGAGCTGCCAGCCTCCCCGAGCATCGGGCCAGCTCCAGCGCTGGGCTGAGCCGACAGCCCCCCTTGTCCCTGGAGGCCCTCCCCCAGCTGAGTTGCTGGTCCCCACCACTAGCACCAGGCTGAGCCACTGAACCCCTGAGTGCCAGGATGACCCTTGCACCGGCCCAGCCCCCGAAGCGCCAGATACTCCCACCCCTGAAGGCCCTGCCCAGCCAAGCCACTGGCTCCAGCGCCCAGCTGAGCCTCCTCACTCTCCCGCCCGTCACTGGCTCTCCACATCCCTCCTCACTCCCCTGTCCTCAAGGGGAGGGGTGGTGGAGTGGAGGAGACATGGCAGGCAGGCAGCAGCAGCAGGTGATCGGGGCCTCGATGAAGGGGTGGGGCCACCGCGGCCCCGGTGTCCGGCAGTGGGTCGATGGCAACACCAGGCTAAGCCTTCCCTGGCCTATTATACCCACCGCTCATGATTCTGAACTGTTTGATCTTATCTCCTTTCACAGATAGTGTCTTTCTACTTTGTTTAAGACATCATAGATACTACTGGGATGAGCACTTTAGGAACACTTATTGATAAATAGATTATAAACCCAGTTGCATGGTGTTAATCATTTTATAATGTATTTAAATAGTAAACTCTTGTTTTTGTGTGCTTGAAAATAGTAAATGAAAGGAGAGGCTAATATGCTGTGAAGTGTGCAAATCCCGTTCTAGGGGAGAAATGTTAGTCACGTCCTGCAAAAATATGGGTACATTAAAAAAAAAAAAACCAAAACCCCACCCTGTTATTACTGATGCAAAAGCAACACTTGTGATACAAGGAAAGTTTTGATACAAAATAAGAAATACACATTATTTTTTAAAGAATATAATTATAATAGGGAGCAATTAAAAAATATATTTCAACATCAATGGTCTTATACCCACATATAAACAAATAATTGCATAATATACAATATTCTCAAAATCAGCAAATTATGTTTCAGAGATTGGCATATCTAATAACATCTAGCTCTTAGATAGTGCTTTTCATCAGTAAACCTCAAAGAGCTTTACAAAGGGAGGTAAAGATCATTATCCCCATTTTACAGATAGGAAAACTGAGGCCCAGAACAGTGAAAGGATTTTACCAAGGTTATCCAGCAGGCCAGGGGCAAAGCTGGGAATAGAACCCAGATTCCTGAGTTCCAGTCCAGTGCTCTGTCTACTAGGTCACACTGCCTCCCCTCTACTTTGACACAGATAAATTCCCATATTAGCAATACAGCATGGAATTCAGGAAGTGTGTTACCAACCTGGGTTATACCATCCATTAGTTTAGGACAGTAGTTTTAGAATATTATATTCAATGAAACTGTAGGGGGAAATTAGAGAAGCAGAATGTAATCATCCAAATCAGAATTTAGTCAGGCTGGCTTGTCACCCTTGATCTTACAAAAAGCTCCACAGCATCTCTAGTGACCAGAAGTGGTCAGGAGTTCAGTTTCATATCTCATTCAAAGTACATCACCTCTAACAGCACAGTGCTTCTTGACACCCTGGGGGAGCCATAGGTGTAATCTGACTTCTATATTTGGCGAGGGGCAGCTCCAGCCAGGCTAATGGGGCCACATGTGTGTGTGTGGGGGGCAAATTCTATGCCTGCTGGAGGCTTGCAGTTTGAGGGGGCAACAGGCCCCACAGGCCCCCAGTCAGAAACGATTCAGAGGGAAGAGTGCCACCTACTCTTGGGTTGCCAAGTGTCAGGTATCTCATGTGACTCTCACATTTGGCAGCTCTGTTGTGCATCCCTGAAGCCCACCTAAAATGTCATGCTGTAATAAAGTGCTCTGCCCTTTAAGGGTAAAGGGATCTAGCCACCTCTGTTCCATTATCAGATGCAGCTGGGAAGGAGTTGGGTGTTCTCTACAGAGGGTTGGGAGAGCACAGTTGAAGATAGAGCTGTGGGAGGAAGGTTGGTTCTTGTGATTGGCCCTGGTGGGGAGTGGTGAGAAAGGGGGGAGTGAAAGGCATAAAGCATGCCCGGAGACCTGAAAGTGCCTTGGACATGGCATTAGTCCTTCCTGGGTTGCGGGGGATACAGGCCAGCTGTTTACATATGCCTTCAGCTAGGCTGCAAGGGCAGTCTACAGCACTCCTCCTGGCCACTGGGGGCTGCTGTGGTATCTGCTCCGCAGGTAGCCATCTTATTTCTGCTCTCCCTGTTGCATCCAAGGAAGGAAGGAAGGAACATCTAACTAACAGCAGCTGTGGGGACAGAACATAAGTGGCACCCATACTAGCCCTAGGCTTCCCTCACCCTCTTTCCCACCACCCCCAGTCACCTTCTTTCTTCCAGCTTTACTCCAGACCCCCTTGCCTACATTTCTCCAATCTCCACTCAGCACCCACCTACTTGTAGAAATACAGCACCTCCAGATACCCTCCAGCACCCACCCACCTGTCCCACATACAGCTGTCAAGCTTGGTGCAGCTCCACATCCGACTCCTGACACTGCTTGGGGGCAGTGTGTGTTTTTATGCAAACTAGCATGTTAAATAATCTATAACATTTCCCACATCGAGCTGCACAAAGCTCATCATCAGTGCTATTGGATTGTCATCACCACCTCCTGCAGCACTTATGTGGTCCTTGGCTGTTGTCCATCCAGGTACTCCCCCAGTCCAACCCTGCTTAGCTTGTGAGTTCTAATGGCCACTAGTATCTCAGAAGGGTGTGGACAGAAGATACTATAGGGACACATTTTTAAACCAACAGGTCCAAATAACATGCATCCAAAAGTTTTTAAAGAGTTGGCTGAGGAGCTTGCTTGATTATTAATGTTGATTCTCAATAAGTCTTGGCACATTCGGGAAATTCCAGAAGACTGGAGGAAAGGTAATGCCAATTTTTAAAAAGGCTACACAGGATGATCTAGGTGATTATAGGTCTGTCAGCCTGCCATCAATCTCATGCAAGATAATGGAATGGGTGATACGGGATTGGATTAATAAAGAACTAAAGGAGAATAACATAATTAATGCAAATCAACATGGGCTTATAGACAACAGATCCTGTCAAACTAATTTGATATCTTTTTGATGAGATTAAAAATGTAGTTGATTAATGTAATAGTTTTGACGTAAGATATTTAGGCTTCTCTAGACTTCTTGTGGTACTGCACAGCATTTTGATTAAAAAACTAGAATGATTTAAAGGTTAACATGGCATACATTAAATGGATTAAAAATTGGCTAACTGATAGCTCTCAAAATATAATTGTAAATGGGGAATCAGCATCGAGTGGGTGTCTTTCCATTGTGATCCCGCCAAGATCAGTTCTTGGCCCTATGTCATTTAACATTTTGTAATTAATGATCTGGAAGAAAACTTGCAGCTGACCCACATTTTGGGGAAGTGGTAAATAATGAAGAGGACAGGCCACTGATTCAGAATGATCTGGATCACTTGGTAAACTGGGCTCAAGCAAAAAATATTCATTTTAATACAACTAAAGGTAAATGTTTACATCTAAGAATAAAAAATTGAAAGTCATACTTACAGGATGGGGGAACTCTATCCTGGGAAGCAGTAATTCTGGAAAAAGTGGTCGTGGTGGATAATTAGCTGAACATAGCTCCCAGTGTGGTGCTGTGGCCAAAGAGCTAACGCGATCCGGGGATGTATTAAAGGGGAATTTCAAGCAGGAATAGAGACGTTATTTTATACCTATGTTTGGCCCGGGTGCAACCACTGCTGGAATACTGTGTCAAGCTCTGGTGCCCACATTTCAAGAAGGATTTTGATATATTGCAGAGGGTTCAGAGAAGAACCACAAGAATGACTAGCGGATAAGAAAACATGCCTTATAGAGAGAGACCCAATGAGCTCAATCTATTTATCTTAACAAAGAGAAGGTTAAGGGGTGACTTGATTACAGTCTACTATAAGTACTTACATGGGGAACAAATATTTAGTAATGGACTCTTCAATCTAGTAGAGAAAGATATAACACAATCTACTGTCTGGAAGTAGAAGCTAGACAAATTCAGACTGGAAATAAGGTGTATATTTTTAATGGTGAGTGTTCCAACGGTTAATTATTATCAATGAGGGGGCACTGTGGATTCTTCATTACTGACAATTTTTAAATCAAGAGTGGATGTTTTTTCTAAAAGATCTGCTCTAGGAATAATTTTGGGGACATTCTATGGCCTGTGTTATACAGAGGTCAGACTAGATCACAGTGATCATTTCTGGCCTTGGAACCTATGCATTTGATCACAGCACAAGCTAAGGGGTGGGGCAGGTTTTAACATTTTGGAACTTTAGCATTTAGGAAGCTAAACAAAGGGAATAATGCCAAAATTAATCTGAGTTAGGAGATGCATTAGACACCACTACTGCTTGATTTATAATGCTATCTATTCTTTAGGTTCTTTTACCACGCACATTACCATAGTATTAGAGTGCCTTCCAGTAGTGCATTAAACAACACAACAGTCACTTATTGCTTGTTTGCTGTGTGTAGTTGATAGGAATATCTGATGCTCCATAGATTTGGCTCCTTTTTTACCCGGTACACTATATATATATATATATATATATATATATATATATATATATATATATATATATATATATATATATATACACCTCTGCCATCAATGATGAAGACCCATTTATTCAGGGACAAATCCTGTTCTCAGAGCACAGATCGATAACCCATCTACGTACTCTGAAGTTCCATGGTGGTGACGGTTACCACCTGTGTAGGTTTTCTCAGGATCATTCCTTTTTTGAGGAAGCAGTCCTGAGAAATATGGAAGAGTGCTCAGTACACCCGGCCAGCTGTCCAGTTTGATGGGGGTCATGATCATCCTGGATGTCCCGTTTTTTTTGTGCTTCAAGTGGCAACCCTAACAGTGGCTGGAAAGCTGGAGACATCTGCTGCACAATTGCTAGTGCAGATTTAAAGAGGTCCATTGACTTTCACTGTACATATAGAATATGACAATGCCTGCCCCAAAGAGCATAAGAGACTAGAGGTAACAGGTGTCTGAGACAAATATGTGAGACAGGGTTTTTAAGGTTGATGGGATAACAAAAATAAATGTATGTGCATAAATTTTAGCCAATCAGGAGTGGTAATCACAACTTTGCACCTTCCTAGCTCTCATTAGATTGCAGTACTGTGCACGCATTACAGCAACATCTGTGTAAAGACAAAATTCACCATCAGCTTTTTTCTCGTCTATGACATGGCTGGATAATTCATTTCTGTGGCTAAATCCTGACTCCAGGAATTATTTGGTACTTTTCTTAAGTATCAGTCTCTTATGCAGTCATGGTTAGTGATCTGCAAGATGATAACATGAGCAGAAAACAGGTCCAAGATCCTTTCAGACTTCTCTAGAGAAGCATGGATGAATTTAAGGAAAAAACGAAGGCCCCTGTTAATAGCCTTGTCTATTATCTTCAGTGAAGAAATGACTAAGATCACTTTGTGATTAGAATCCACAATGTGGCATATTTTAGGGACAAAAATACTGAGCATATTGGATTGGACACTACCATGGATACAAATGATAACTATTCCTACAGGCAAATACACAAGCAGTAGTTCAAGAAAACCAAATGGCATAACTGGCTGAAATTCTCCTGTCTGTCTATCCACCCATGCAGGTATTTACAATATTTTGTGACAGTACTATATCTGAGTCCCTAATGTCTGCTCCCGATAATGTACAGAGGACTCATACTCTTCTGAGGTTAAGTATTCCTATCTTCAGAAACACAGATCAGAAATTACAGAATCATTTGCAAACTTAAACAAAGAAATTTGGCTGCAGTATCTTTGTGATATCGGAAGAATTAAACTAAAAGGCTGGACTTGTGCTGTGCATTCTCTCCCAGTTCATCAAGATAATTGCATTGCCATGAACATGGTTAATCCTAAAAGTACACACACACCTGATAACCTGCTTGCACCTCAGGCTAGGAAAGAGGATCTTACATAATTGGTGAGAAAATAAAAGAAAACATTATTTGCCTGCCTCAAGATTTACTGCTTGTGTTTTCACAACTAAAAGCTCTATTATTGTTGACTTTAACCTTTCACATCATCAGGCAATCATATTGTGTTTCCAGCTGCCAATTTTTGTAACTACATTGCAGTAGTGAGCAAATCCCCATACCAAACAAGTTAGTTGTTTCATACTAGAAAGTCCACAGTGTAATATATTATGAATACATTTTAATCTCTGTGGAATATGTAATATTACTAAACGTATCGGGATGGTATCCACCTCAGGATTAAATACTTTAGGGGAATTATGTCAAGTAAAAATAGAATAATTTTAATCATATGCATTTCTACAGAAAAAGTGAAAATGCCATAGTGTTTTCAGTAATGTTGAGTTCATATACCTAGAAACACGAATCTAATACTTCCCCCTTTTCTATTTAAAGAAAAAAAGTTATTTTTTCATAGCTTTTAAAATTTTTAAAATGTCAAGGCATCTTCTGTGAATTACGGTTTTTTTCTCACTTTCTCATGCTTAAAAGAAATCAGTATGTGACCATTTTGGCACCGAGTCACAAAACCCAAGCACCATCCTTTGAGTTAAAGTTTCTTAGAAAAATGAGAATACAATTCCTAATCTTAAAATATGCTCATCTCTCTCTCTCTCTCTCTCTTTCTCTCTGTGTGTCAAAATTTTCAAAATTGAGCACCCAGTTTTTGAAAATCAGGCTTCCTTAAGTTGACTCAAATTAGATAAGCAAAAATTGCTATTCAGTTATAAAAATCTTGGCTTTATATGTTTGTACAAACACATACATAAATTACATTCTTGTAATTAAATGATCTTTAAAACACTCTTTCTATGATTTCTTGTGGTAGAACAACTCTGAATTTAGTAAAATGAGTTTTAATATAATTTAAAATATACTAAAGACAAAGGTATGCCCTGTTGTATAATTTGATTTGTTTTCTTGTATCTATACAGGTAGCATCCTTCATTAATGGACTGTTTTTCACTGCTGATAGAGGCCACCCACTGTGGCTGTTTATCCTGACCCATATACCCTCATGTAGGCAACGTTAGTCTGTAATCCAAATGGAATCTTTATTTAACGAAACCAAAGTCTGCTGATCCCATCCCAGCAGGTGTAAATTGAGGGACTGGTAGAGCTGATGATAGCTCAGGGACTAGCAGGCTCCAGAGCTAAATACTCAGCAAGATTACTGTTAGGTGACTTCACTAATTAACAGAGGACAAGCTTAACCAACCTTAGGGCTTAACTGCTGACAAATTATAACTAACTAGTTTAAAAAGTTGTGGAAGGATAAGGTACTGTATAGAACAAACACATAAAATAGGGACAAAACCAATACAGAAATAGCATGTAGAACTTCCAAATTTGTAGCCCCTCCAGAAACCTTGTACTTTATTTTTTATTTTAAGAAGGTGAAGAAGTCTTTGAGCTGTTTCTAACATCAGAAATAAAGAGACAACCTTGACTCCCAACTAAATGCCTTATTAATCCTCTGGGTCAAGCAAGTAGGTGGCTGTTGGCTTCATAAAGTTTGTCTTCCATCTGCACCAGATGTCATTTTCTTGTGTTCAACAAAACCCAAGGTTAAAGCAGAAATTGTGTCTGTTGAAGACCTAATGATTAATAAGAGTTAATTACAAAGCCCCACAAAGCTTCTCAGATACAAAATGCTTCATCTGGAGTTCTTAGGAGAGGTTTGCCTCGCCATCCCCAAAAGAGGTTTAATGCTGTAATCCTTCAAAGAAAGAAATGTACCTGCCATGAAAAACCATTCACCTGAATCTACAATATCTTATTCTACCATGTGAGAAAAAAGACATTTTCTAGTTCATTCTTTATATCCTTTCCCTGTGGCAAATTTGGGGTGTGGGTCTTAAACCATAGAAACTGAAGACAGCCTAACCAAGTATGAGAAGATAGAGACATCCCCAAAAATTGAGAACCCATGAAATTTCCCAAAATGCACATTTCCTTTTTCTGTACATGGTTTTCTATATCTATATATAATTTGTACTAAAATGTTTTTGTTTCCATTGCATAGGCATTAAATAGAAGCCATGTAATGCAGAAGGAGTTTATATTTTGTATTAATGGTAGCTATTTTGGTCAATACAGACATTTTTGCTCTGTCTTTATTTTCTAAAGAAATGTCTGTGTATGCTTCCCATGTTTAATAAATAAATGGTTTATCATACAGTGGAGGGTCATTAAATAACTTTTTTCCACGGTGGTATATGGGTTTACTTTAGGTGTTTGTGGTGAACACTATATGCAAAATAAGAAACTCTGCAATAACTTTACTGTGAGTAGTGAATGCTCAATTTTGAATAGCACCAAAGCCTGTTCTTCTTCGAGTGCTTGCTCATATCCATTCCATTAGGTGTGTGCGCGCCGCGTGCACGATCGTCGGAAGATTTTCTACCCTAGCAACACCAGCGGGTCGGCTGTGGAGCCCCCTAGAGTGGCGCCTTCATGGCGCTGAATATATACCCCAGCCGACCCGGCGCCCCCTCAGTTCCTTCTTACCGCCCCTGACGGTCGTTGGAACTGTGGAGCGCTGCTTAGCTGTTCTCCACTCTCCCTAGCTTAGTTTGTTGTATCACAGTTATAGTTATAGTTATAGTTCTAGTGTTTATAGTTAAATAGTTAAATAGTTTAAAAGTTGTTCTAGTTGTTCTAAGTAGTTCAGGGGATTAAGGGGGTCGTCTCCCCCTTTCTCCCCCGGCCGCGGGGCCGGGCTCATGCCCAACGCTCCCGGCTTCAAGCAGTGCGCCTCCTGCGCTAAGCCTATGCCCACGAGCGACCCGCACGACTCCTGTCTGAAGTGCCTGGGAGAGTCCCATCAAACAGACAAGTGCAAGATCTGTAAGGCCTTCAGACCAAGGACCAAGAAGGAGCGGGACTTTTGGCTCCGGCAACTCCTGATGGAGGCGGCACTTAGTCCGGACGCTCCATCTACAAGTCAGGCCCCGGCACCTAGCACCTCGGTGCGCAGTGCCCCGGCGGCACCGGCTATGACGACCACGCGAGTGGCGTCAGACAAGCCTCCCCGGCACCGGACCTCGTCGGCACCGCAAGCAGTGCCTCGGCGCCGGTCATTATCCCCGGGGCATAAAAAAGCCCATAAGACGGGGACATCCGTGCCGAAGACGCCGGCTCCCCCAGTGCCGGGGGTAGAGCCGCGTCCGCCGGTGGAGCACCGGAAACAGGTGCCTCCAGCACCGTCGACTCCGGCGCCGAGGCCGTTGAGTCCGGTGCAGATAGCGTCTCCACCGAGACCGGCGGTGATACAGTGCCTCCCGTCGACTCCAGAGACCTTCGCGGCGGCGAGAGACTTAATAGCTCTCACGGAGCCGGCACCGCCTCAACCACCGGCACCGACTGCACCGTTGACTCGCCCGGTCCAGTCGAGGGGGAAACCTGCCTTGATGCGCCCTCCATCGCAAGGGCTGGAACCTCGGCACCGATCCAGGTCCCGAAGCAGGTCCCCACGCCGCTCGCAGTCCCGGCACCGAATATCGCCTCGGCACCGGTCGTACTCGCGGCCAAGATCTTCTTCGCGGCACCGCTCTACGTCTCGGCACCGCTATGATCGTCGGCACCGATCAACGTCGAGACGTAGTTCTCGGCACCGCTACGGTCGACGCTCGACGTCGAGAGGCCGCTCCCGGCACCGGGCATACTCCAGGTCCTCGTCGAGGTCCAGATCCGACTCCCGGCACCGACGAGGTCATCGGCACCGGTCGCGGTCCCGGCACCGATCGCCGGCACCGCGTAGAGATAGATCATCTCTGGACCGGCACCGTGCGGCACCGCAGCCAATCGGAATCGTCTCGACGCTCTCGGCACCGCCGTGGCCATCGAGATCGGAGTCCCACTCCTCGGAGGACCTCTCGAGATCGGCATACCCCCCTCAGGGGCAAGCCGAGGAACAGGACTTGGGCCATTGGCAGGAGATGGCAGAGGACCATTCTCATGGCCCATCTCACTGGTCGTTTTGGACCCCGTGGGCGTACCATCAGGCGCAAGGGGCTCCAATTGCTTCGACCTCTCGCTCCGGTCACTCCATCAGAGGGGCCCCGGAGTCCACCGTTTCGCGGCCTCCGCCAAGGGGCATGGAGGCTTCTGTGTCCGCACCACCTGACGCCCTGGACCCAGGCGCAGGTGATGCTCCAGCCCAGGAACAGAGAGACCAGGACCAGCCCTTGGATCCTGTTCCACCGGAGGCATCTTCCTCTTCTTCTCCGGATGAGGCAGTGGCGGGCACATCGTGCACAGGCCCACCTCCAATAGATCTTCGGGCTCACCAGGATCTTCTGCGCAGGATGGCCCGTAATATGGACCTGCAGGCGGAGGAGATAGTGGAGGTGCACGACCCGATCGTGAATATCCTTGGAGCTGATGCCCCATCGAGGGTAGCGTTACCCCTGATCCGCACGATACAAATCAATGCGGATACGATATGGCAAACTCCTGCCTCTATCCCACCCACAGCGAGAGGGGTGGAAAGGAAGTACTTTGTCCCATCTAAGGACTATGGGTACTTGTATACCCACCCCCAACCGTGTTCACTGGTGGTGGAATCAGTGAACGCACGAGAGCGCCACGGCCAGCAGGCTGCAGCGCCTAAATCAAAAGAGGCTAAGCGGCTCGATTTGTTTGGCCGTAAGGTATACTCAGCCGGAGGGCTACAACTTAGAGCGGCAAACCAACAGGCGCTACTGAGCCGCTACAATTTCAACTCCTGGAACTCTATGGGAAAGTTTAAGGAGTTGATTCCCCAAGAGTCCAGGGAAGAGTTTGGGGCCATGGTAGAGGAGGGCAAGAAGGTGGCTCGGACCTCCTTGCAGGCCTCCTTGGACATAGCAGACTCAGCTGCGAGGACCCTGGCTTCGGGTATCGCTATGCGCAGGATCTCCTGGCTTCAGGTTTCGGGTTTGCCTCCGGAGCTGCAGCAAACCCTACAGGATCTGCCCTTTGAGGGACATGGATTGTTCTCGGACAAGACGGACTCTCGCCTGCAGAGCCTCAAGGACTCGAGAACAATCATGCGCTCCCTGGGGATGCATGTTGTGGGCCCTCAGCGCAGACCATTTAGGCCGCAGCCTCAGCGCTTCTACCCCCCCCCACCTCGTCAGAGACAAGACTCGGCCCGGAGGCGAGGGCGAGGTGGTAGGAGAAGGTGGACCGGCCCCCAACCCGGTCAGAACCAGGGGCCACCAAGACCACCTTCAGGTCCTAGACAGAACTTTTGAAGGTGCGGTCGAGGACGGCGCCCCAGTCATCCCCCAGGATCCAGCCCCCTCCTTTCAGGATCGTCTCTCCCACTTCCACCGCGCTTGGTCCCTTATAACTTCGGACTGTTGGGTCCTCCGCACGGTGGAGAGGGGATACGCTATCCAGTTTTCTTCTATCCCCCCCTCCCACCCCCCTTCCCCGTCCCTCTTCAGGGACCCTTCTCACGAGCAACTTCTTATACAGGAGGTTTCTACGCTCCTGGCCATGGGGGCCATAGAGGAGGTTCCGATAGAGTTAAGGGGCAGGGGATTTTATTCCCGTTACTTCCTGATCCCCAAGTCCAAAGGAGGTCTGCGGCCCATCTTGGACTTGCGCGGACTCAACAAATTCGTAGTAAAGTTGAAGTTCCGCATGGTCTCTCTGGGGGCCATTATCCCTTCCCTCGATCCTGGAGACTGGTTCGCCGCCCTCGACATGAAAGACGCATACTTTCACATCTCAATTTACCCACCTCACAGACGCTTCCTGCGATTCGTGGTAAACGCGGTGCACTACCAATTTGCAGTCCTTCCCTTCGGCCTATCCTCGGCCCCAAGAGTGTTCACGAAATGTATGGCTGTCGTGGCAGCGTACCTTCGTCGGCAAGGGATACAGGTGTTCCCGTACCTAGACGACTGGCTGGTACGCGGTCGCACCAAGGAGCAAGTTCAAGCTCACGTCCACATAATAGTGCACACATTCAACGAGTTGGGCATCCTACTCAACAAGGACAAATCCACTCTAGAACCTACCCAGAGAATAGAATTCATAGGCGCAGTTCTAGACTCCAGACGTGCACAAGCCATCCTGCCAGACAACCGATTTGGCACCATCACGAGCCTCATTCAAGGGCTCCAGACGTTCCCAACTACCACGGTGAGGTCGTGCCTTACCCTGCTGGGTCACATGGCTTCCTGCACGTACGTAACCAGGCATGCCAGACTTCGGCTTCGCCCACTCCAGACCTGGGTGTCGTCAATATATCGACCACATCGGGACAGCCTGAACATGGTGGTCACGGTCCCGATCTCGGTCCTGACCTCCCTCACCTGGTGGCTAGATCACAATGTGGTCTGCGAGGGGATGCCATTTCACGCCCCACAACCCTCTCTGCACCTGGTCACAGACGCTTCATCTCTGGGTTGGGGCGCCCATCTCAACGAACACCATACCCAGGGCCTGTGGACTGCACCCCAGCTAGCCCTGCACATCAATGTTCGGGAACTGATGGCGGTGCGCCTGGCGTGCCAGGCATTTCTCAACCTCCTACGTGGCCGATGTGTGTTAGTTCTCATCGACAACACCATGGCCATGTTTTACATCAACAAGCAAGGAGGAGCACGTTCGTCAATTCTATGCCAAGAGGCCATTCGCCTGTGGGACTTCTGCATCGCCCACTCAATCCATCTCACGGCGTCGTTCCTCCCTGGAGTCCAGAACACTCTAGCGGACCGACTCAGCAGGTCCTTCCAGACGCACGAGTGGTCTATCCGTCCGGACATCATACATTCCATCTTCCAAAAGTGGGGGTTTCCCCAGATAGACCTGTTTGCATCTCGAGACAACAGGAAGTGCCACGTGTTCTGCTCCCTATAAGGTCGAGCTCCGGGCTCCCTCTCGGATGCGTTTCTCCTTCCCTGGAAAGACCACCTGTTTTATGCCTTCCCTCCGTTTCCTCTGGTCCACAAGGTACTGCTCAAATTGCGCAGAGACCAGGCACAGGTAATTCTGGTCGCTCCAGCGTGGCCGAGACAACATTGGTACACCACACTGTTGGAACTCTCGGTTCAGACACCGATCCCACTTCCGTTGTGTCCGGATCTCATCTCTCAGGATCACGGCCGGCTGCGTCACCCCGACCTGCAATCACTCCACCTCACGGCGTGGCTGCTCCATGGTTCACCCAGGCAGAGCAGCAATGCTCGCACTCTGTCCAACAGATTCTGCTGAGCAGTAGGAAGCCCTCAACACGCACCACGTACCTGGCCAAGTGGAAGCGGTTCTCCTGTTGGTGCGAACAACGAGCCATGTCCCCGTTGCAGGCACCCATTCCTCTCATTTTGGAATATCTCCTCTCCCTAAAACAGCAGGGGTTGGCGATATCTTCAATTAGAGTTCACCTGGCCGCTATATCGGCCTTTCACCCAGGGGAACTCGCGTCCTCGGTATTCTCTAACCCGATGGTCGTTAGATTCCTCAAGGGCTTAGACCGGATGTACCCACAACAACGTCAGCCCGTTCAGACGTGGGACCTCAACCTGGTTCTCTCCAAGCTCACAGGTCCTCCATTCGAGCCACTGGCCACCTGTTCTCTTTTGTACCTATCCTGGAAGACAGCCTTCCTTGTAGCCATCACCTCAGCAAGGCGCGTTTCTGAACTCAGGGCGCTTACATCCGAGCCCCCTTATACAGTTTTCCATAAGGATAAAGTGCAGCTTCGTCCACATCCTGCCTTTCTCCCTAAGGTGGTTTCTCCTTTTCATATCAACCAGGACATCTTTCTCCCGGTCTTTCATCCCAAACCACATGCCACTCGCCAGGATCAACGTTTGCATTCCCTGGACGTTCGAAGGGCCCTGGCCTTCTATATTGACCGCACAAAGCACTTTAGAAAGACGACGCAACTCTTCGTTGCAGTGGCCGACCGAATGAAAGGCTCACCGGTCTCCTCACAACGCCTATCCTCCTGGATTACGTCTTGCATCCGGACTTGCTATGACCTAGCAGGTGTCTCAGCACTGCACCTCACCGCTCACTCCACGAGGGCCCAGGCTTCCTCGACGGCTTTCCTGGCACAAGTTCCGATCCAGGACATTTGTAGAGCAGCGTTTTGGTCATCAGTCCACACATTTACAGCTCACTATGCACTAGTGCAGCAGTCCAGAGACGATGCTGCTTTCGGATCAGCGGTTTTGCACACAGCAATGTCTCACTCCGACCCCACCACCTAAGTTGGGCTTGGGAGTCACCTAATGGAATGGATATGAGCAAGCACTCGAAGAAGAAAAGACGGTTACTCACCGTTGTAACTGTTGTTCTTCGAGATGTGTTGCTCATATCCATTCCAAACCTGCCCCCCGTCCCCACTGTCGGAGTAGCCGGCAAGAAGGAACTGAGGGGGCGCCGGGTCGGCTGGGGTATATATTCAGCGCCATGAAGGCGCCACTCTAGGGGGCTCCACAGCCGACCCGCCGGTGTTGCTAGGGTAGAAAATCTTCCGACGATCGTGCACGCGGCGCGCACACACCTAATGGAATGGATATGAGCAACACATCTCGAAGAACAACAGTTACAACGGTGAGTAACCGTCTTTTTCTTTGAGATTTTCTTCATTTAGGCCCCAGTTCAGCCAAGCACGTAAATGTGTTTAACCAAGGTAAGGATCACAGAATGATGCCCTCATTCTAGTACTCCAGGAAAAAGCCTGAAATACAGTGTAATGGCTGGTGGGGAAGCAAAGTGGTGGACATGATGTTGGAAGCCTGTGTAAGCAGTCTGCAGCCCTCTGATCAGCTCTTAAGGGAACTCCCTGCAGTAGGATCACCACCTTTTCAAAAGGCAAAAGTGGGACATATGCAGGAACCCCACCCCCTCTGTGGCCCCACCCCATCTCATCCCCTGAGGCCTCACTCCCTGCCCCCTCCTTTTCCCCTGAGCCTCCACCCCATGGCCAGCCTGGAAGGTGGAGCTGGGCTGTGGTAAGAGCTGCCCAGGGAGTCCAGGCTGCTGTGGGGAGCCCAGACCCCTCCAGCTGCCCTGGGCAGCCCTTGACCTATGTCCCCACCCCCAGGGCAGGTGGAGGGTCTAGGGCTCCCCAGAGCAGCCCGGGCTCCCTGGGTGGTTCTTACCAGGGCCTGGCTCCGGCTTCTGGCCTGGCAAGGGGGCGGGGCATCAGGGGGGAGGGGCATCAGGGGGGAGGGGAGAGAGGAAGAGGGGGTAGGGCTTTGTGGTGAGGGGTGTGGCTAAGGCCCACCTCAGCCTCTCACACCTGGAAGAGTCTGGCATCGCCCCTGAGCCTCAGGCAGGTACGGAGAGACGCTGCAGGGAATCCAGGACAAATGCTGTCCCAGAGTCATTCAGCCCAGGACTGGAGCTGGAACTCTGCATTTTGGGATTGTCCCACCCAAGTCACGACAGGTGGTCACCCTACATACAACCACATGGCTGAAGGAGCACAGCTGTGAAGCCATAGTGGCTGCTGATTCTTAGCTGGTGGGGGAGGATTCCATTTAAAGAAAGCTTGTTTAAAAAAAGGTTCCTTGCTGAATAGCCAATACAAGGATTATTTTACATAGCTACAGCAGAATGGCTGCTAACAAAGGGCTAAATTGTGGCATTGTCACAAGCCTTGTGCATAGAGTGGCATGGAGTTTCACTGCCCCAGGAACAGACTGGGGAGCAGATTGACACTCAGTCACAGTCTGACTCCCTGTTTCCCCCTGTGGCAGCAAGATGTGTGTGGGGAAGATATGTACATTGTGCAAGACCTGTACCTGGTGCAGTATATGCCCCCTGGACTGGTGACAAATTGTGGGAGGTGGAGTCAAGGATCTCTGAGTCACAATGGGGTCCCTGTTCTGCTTCTGGGACAGTGCAACTAGGCACTCTCCCTTACTCAAGGCAGATTACAAGGTGCCAAACTAACCCTAAGTATTTATTATTGTTAGCAGTATTATATTAAATATCACTCTTATGGTGGATGTCACTAGGTGATGCTGATAGTTATTTTTCTAAAGGTGAAAGCTTTGTTCAGTCTTTGAAGAAATGCTGGATTGTTAGTTTTCTAAGGTAGTTTCTGTAGTAAAGTGGCCATCTTGGAGTTAACTGGGTTACTCAAAGGATTATTATGGGATGGAGCTATGCTCCATCTTTCCCTACTCTCTGTTTGTTGTGATGCAGTTGAATAAAGCAGCAATTCTCCAACCTTCAGGCAAGTGAGAAAAATGTTATGTTTGTTGCCCTGAGCAGTCCCTTTACTAATGTTTCTTTGGGGGGGGGAGAGGGGATATTGTAAGTAGCAATAGCGGTGGTTCCTTTGTTAATCCCTCTAAAAACTGGAGTCTATTCTTAGGGCAAAGTTGGTCCCTGGAAACTGGGTACTGGTGTGTGGGTTGTGAGCCCTGAAAGAGGGGACTGCCCGCATGTTGTTTAACCATCTCTGTTCAAGGACTGGCTTATATAGAATAAATAAAACAAGTTACACTAAGCAAATACCCATCCTCTGCATCACAGACTTCTCGTCCAACAGGAAACTGACTGCAAGGCCCCAAAATTATCTGCTTTTTGTTGAAATATATATATACAATTATACTGGATGGCTCAAGATTCAGGATGTGAAATGGATCATTTCACCTCTAGACGGATTTGTATTTCTTGTTCAGCACTGTGAAGTTTCTATTATCTCAGTATGTGCCAGTAGTTCTGACTGTGTAGTTTGAGTATGTGTGTTCAGACTGTTTGGGATATTTGGTACTATATATCTCAGTTTTGAAAGTAATGTAATTTTAAAAATAAATTTTTAAGGACTGTATCCTGCACTCCTTACTCAGCTGAAACTGAATAAGGAGAACAAGTCCAGGTACTAAATAATGAAGCAATTTTAAATGTGACAGAAATAAGGTACATTTTATTATCTATTGAGAAATACACAATTTAATGTAGAAACAAAAATCCTTGAAAAGTCAGATTTCAAGCTTTTGTTAGACCACCTGTCCTGGTTTCCTAGCCTTCTGGCCTCTGTCTGCCATGTAGATGACAGATTAGCTGTGAACATCCTTTATAAAAGGAAATAGTGTTCTATAAAATTCACACCATGGTTTCCAATTTGGTATCAGTCAGGACATCCTAAAATAAAATTTGTTTCAAAAATAGATTGGTAGGGGGGAAATGTCAGGGTTAAAAGAAAACAATCTACTTATGTCAGTTTATTCTGTGAGAAAACTTGCCTGAAAAGAAGGTTTAGTGTCTTATTCAGGTGCAGTAGTTTTTTTGCTGATTGGGAGTAAAGCAAAGCAAAATAACAATAGTGTTCTGTGAATCAAGTGTGATAAAGAAGAGTTACCATACAGCAAAACAGGAAGTTTAAAAAAAGTAAAACAATTGATCTTTGAGAGAGAGAGAATGATATTCTATTTTTATATATTTCTTATTTTAATTTTAATGTAGAATTATATACAATAATGTAAACTGCTCAGGAAATGCTATTAGTAAATGCTTTCAAAAACACAGAGTATTGTACCACAGTACAGAGCTGTACTATAAAACTTCTTAATTTTTGCTTTTGTTTTGTTTCAGTTTGGGGCCCAATTTTGCAGTCCTTATAGAAATGGGATTTTTGCTTATATAAGGACTGGGAGATCAGTTTCTTTGTCTACACATGCTGGTGATATTCTCTAATTTATACTGCATCTGGAGTGCATACCCTGTTTCCCCGAAAATAAGACATCCTCCGAAAATAAGGCCTACTTACAGTTTTGCCTCTCGTTGTAATATAAGGCATCCCCCCGATAATAAGAATTCCCCGATAATAAGGCATCCACCGATAATAAGGCATTTTTCATTTCTGAAAAATAAGACATCCCCTGAAAATAAGACCTAGCGCATCTTTGGGAGCAAAAATTAATATAAGACACTGTCTTATTTTCGGGGAAACAGGGTAGTAACAGCTATGGTTAAGGTTGCTTAAATTTTTCCATTGTAAAGGGCCTTTTTCAGTAGCTTATAATGTCAAACTTTAACCTTTGTGGTTATAATTTTCTAGATCTGGTCTCTGCATAAGGATGGGGTTTTGTTTGTTTGGAACACAAACAGTCAACCTTTGAGATTGCCAGTGATTTTAGGCCAACAAATAAGCTTACCTTGATAATGGTCTCATATGGGAATTCTCCCCTTCTAGAATCCAGTGAACTATTTTTGCAGAAGAGTCATGCTTTGTCTGCACATCTTAACAAAAGAAGCCAACTTTGACCATTAGATACAATACAATCTGATTTTATTAGTCTAGTCCAGTGGTGGGCAAACTGCAGCCTGCCAGCGGATTACCCTGATGGGCTGTGTGCAGCCCACGGGCTGCAGGTTGCCCACCACTGATCTAGTCTGAAAGAATTTTTAAGTACTGTAGTATCATGTTCATAACAGTATAGGAAGACCTAATTGATCAATACATGCTATTTTGAGGGATAGGCTAAGCTTTTGTTTGTGAACATATAACTAGTTATTTATGTTAGCTCAATGCTCCAAGTCACATTACCATCTTATGTATGTTTATCCATGTTGAACACATTTCTGAGTTATAAAAGGAAAAACAATAATAAACCAGTCAACCTGTAACTTAATGCACGTCTGGTGATGTACAAACTGATTCCAATGGGAAGATACTTCTGCAGAGGGCTGAACAAGTGACCCAGGGATATGAAAGCATTAGCCCTACTTACTCCTTAAGACACTAGTTATGTGCCTAACACTCCTGGAAAGTCACCTCGCTGGCATTTATACCTTTGAAAATCTCCCCTAAGAGGTTTTATGTGTCCAGAACTACCCAATTTTCTGGATTGAGGGCCAGATTAGGTTTCGGTAGATTATAAAACCAGAAGGGCCCATTTGCGATCACCTAGTCCAGTGGTTTTCAACTTGTGGTCCGTGGACACCTGGGGGTCTGCAGACTATGTCTAAGATTTCCAAAGGGGTCCGCACCTCCATTCAAAGTTTTTTAGGGGTCCTCAAATGAAAAAAGATTGAAAACCACAGATCTAGTCTAATCTTCTGTATAACATAGACTGTATGTCTTTTCTGAATTAATTTGTTTAAACTAGAGCATATCTTTTAGAAAAGCATCCAAACAATTAAAAAAATTCCTGTGATAGAGAATCCATCACGATTCTTGGTAAATTGTTGCACTGGTTAATTACCCTCACTGTTAAAAAAAAAATTGCACCTTATTTCTCGTCTGAATTTGTCTAGCTTCAATTTACTGGTCACTGGGTTGCATTATACCTTTGTCTGATAGATTGAAGAGCCCTCTATTATCAAATTTTGGTTCCCCATATAAGTAAGTATCAAAGAGAAGGTTAAAAAGTGTCTTGGTCATTCTATAAACTGATTATATTGAACTCCTTGCATTTTTCACGATAAGGCATGTTTTCCTATCCTTTAATCATTCTCATAGCTCTTCTCTGAGTCATCTCCAATTTATCAACATCCTTCCTGAGTTGTGAACATCAGCACTGGACACAGTAGGCCAGTAGTGATTGCACCAGTGCCATATACAGTGTATATATGGCACTGGTCATATAACCTCTCTATTCCATATTCCTCTGTTTATATATCCAAGGATTGCATTAGCCCTTTTTGCCACAACATGGTGGTAGGGGCTTGTGTTCAGCCAATTGTTATTATTCACCATGACAAGTCCTTTTTCGAATCAGTGATTCCTCGGACAGAGCCCCATATCCTGTAAGTATTGCCTACATTATTTGTTCCTTGATGTTTGACTTTACATTTGGCTGTATGAAAACATGTTTGCTTGAGCCCAGTTTACTAAGCAATCCAGATCACTCTGTATCACTGACCTGTCCTTTTATTATTAAAGCAAAGATTCAGGGAGTTGTAATCTGCAAACTTTATCAGTAATGATTTTATGTTTTCTTCCAGGTCATTGATAAAAATGTTAAATAGAATAGGCCAAGAACTAATCTCTGTGAATCCCCATTAGAAACAAATCCACTCAGTGATGATTCCTCATTTACAATTACATTTTGAGACCTATCAGCCAGTTTTAATCCATTTAATATGTGCTATGTTGATTTTATATCACTCTAGTTTTTTAGTCAAAATGGCACCAAGTAAAACACCTTATAGAAGTTTAAGTATATTACATCATCAGCACTATTACCTTTATCAACCAAACTTGTAATCTCATCAAAAAAAGAAAAATTAGTTTGAGGAGACCTATTTTCCATAAAGCCATGCTGATTGGTATTAATTATATTACTCTCCGTTAAATCTTTATTAAAGGAGTCCCGTATCAGTGGTTCCATTATTTTGCCTGTGATCAATGTTAGGCTGACAGGCCTATAATTACCTGTGTTATGCCATTTACCCGTTTTAAATATTGGCACAACATCAACTTTTTTCCAGTCATCTGGAACTTCCATAATTAAATAATTTCCATTCCAATATTAACTTAGTATGATGTTAAACAGCATCTAATAAAGCTAGATATTTTTAAATCAACAGGTCTGAATAACTTGCATACAAGAGTTTTAAAAGTGCTGGCCAAGGAGCTCTCTGAATTGTTAATGCTGCTGATTTTAATCAATCATCATCATATGACTACATCATCTAGCTTTTTCACAAATACAAAACAAAAATATTTATTCAACATTTTGTTTTTTCTGCATTATTATTGACAATTCTACCATTGTTAAGAATCCTTCCGTTCCTATATATTTTAAATCTCCTCCTTATTGTCCTTAACTCCGCTGACTATAGATTTCCCCTTGTGCCCTTTGCTTCCCTTATCAATTTTCTTACATTCCTAGCTTCATTACTATCAACTTCCCCTTTCTTCCATTTGTTATAAATGTTTTTTTTAATGTATTTAATTATTTGATAGCTGCTTTCACTTCCCTTCTAAGCTAGGTTGGTTTTTTAACCATTGTGGACTTTCTTGACTGAAGGATTGTGACTTTTTGGGCATCTAGTAAAATGTTCTTAATTCATAATTATCATTCATATTTTTCTGTTTAAATTCTTTCTCTCAACTGATGTGGCTCATAATTATTTTCAGCTTGTGAGATTGGCCCTGTTAATGCACCAAGTGTGTATATGTAACTATTTTGTGGGCCCCTGTGCAAAATAACACATGGAGGACTCTAACCAGCTTCCTTCCAATCTGTCATTGGCCTTAACTTTTGCATACCCATTACAACACACCCATTCCTCATTTCTAGCTGCTCTCAGCTACCACTTTGGACACTCCCACAAACCCAGCTATGCTTCCCCCAGCCACCTAATCTTCTTCCCAGACTCCCCTTTAAATGCAGCTGCCCCACCTTTCAATCCCAGACTGCCACCACTAAGCACCCAACTAGTCCCCAGGTACTTTTTAGCACCCACCTACCTTCCATAGCTGACAAGTTTTGTGCAGCTCCATGTCCTACCTCGCCTCTGCTGGGGCAGGGTATGTAGTCAGATGCAAAATAACTTGCAAATTACTTATTGGGCCAATTGAAAATTTGCATAAAATGTCACACATGGAAGAGCAGAACCCTATGATGTTGAATAAACAAAGGCCATTGCTAGTTTGAGGGGAGATCTCCGGGAAATGAGAAAACAGGATCAGTAGCTGTCAGGAGGAGAGGCAAGTGCAGGTCATCTAGACCAGGGTTTCTCAACCCATGGACTGGGACCAAAAATTGGACTACCAGAATGTTTCAGAGGGTAGTGTAGCAGCTCCTGTCCCACAGGGCCTTCTGGGCTTGCCTCTATGCTCCAGGCACTGCAACCTCTGGGGTCTCAACACCACTCATGTTTGGCCCTAGTCATCATGATGACGGGAGATCAGGTAGGCCAAATTTGAGTGAATGGCACTGCAACCTCATGAGCCAGGTCACATCTCCACTCACACAAATTTGGTCCAGTTGGGGGGAGGGGCCAAACCTGAGCAGCGCTGCAACCCCAGCAGTTGCAGTGCTTGGAGCGGAGAGCTAAGCCCACCCTGCCCCACAGCACAGGAGCTGCAGGAGTCACCATTGTGAGGTGAGTGCTAGGCAGGACCCAAACCCCCAGAGGAGGGGAAAGGGATGGAAACCAACCCAGAGCCTCCACCCCCTGACTACTTACTGGGTCGCGACAGGCCATAAGCATTTACAAATGGGTCCCAAGCCCCAAAAGGTTGAGAACAACTGATCTAGACAATATATCCCACCCTCCCGGATGTTACCTCAGCAGTAAGCCTCTTTTTCTTCCTCAGAGGGGCCCTTCCATTCTACCCTGCCTTCCTCTGCTGCCAAATCATATTCCCTTCCAGAAAGTAGCAGTGGGCAGGTGGCCTGTGAACATCTAGGGCAGTGGTGGGCAACCTGCGGGCTGCGGGCTGCACACGACCCATCAGGGTAATCCCCTGGCGGGCCGCCAGACAGTTTATTTACATTGGCACGGCTGCCCGCAGCTCCCAGCAGGTTGCCCACCTCTAGGGTAAGGGACTTCCTGGAACCCACAGTGGCTTTGTGGTGAAGAGCCAGCTGGAGCCTGAGGTATTGCAAGTGGGGAACCAAGAGGATGGTGCTTATTTGGGGAGGGTTAGGAGAAGAAGATTGAAGGATGTGAAGGGTGGGTTTGGGAAGCAGGAGGCAGTATTATTTGGCAGCTGGAAATGAGAAGGAATGTGGTAGGGCTATTGAAGACAGGAGACCTAGCTTCAGGTTCCACGTTCGATTGAAGATGCAGCCCCATCAAGATCACACTGCAGTGATCTACTCTCCAAGTGAGTGATGTATGCTTTACCATAGCAAGGACTGTATCTGAATGGAAGGTTGAAACTCTTGATCAGAGCTGTATTGAGAGAGTTCTGGGGCTGTAAGTGTATCAGGACTTGGGGCCACTCATGGTTCTGCCTCTGTGGCCATGCCCCCTCTTTGGAATGGTGGTGTCTGGACGGTCTCCCCACAGGTGAAGAGGCAGAAGTATGGAGTCCACTTCTTCCCCCAAGAGCATCCACAGGGCCCCAATCCCTTTGAAAATACCAGGGAGAGGCAGGTGTAAGAGCATGAGGCCTCCAGCAGCTAGGGGGTAACTGTCTGGATGGATGGGTTGGGAACTGCTTATCTGAGTATCACATCCCACTCTAGCTCAGCCTCCCACTCATCCCTTATGCCCAAGAGGAGAGCTTTATGCCACTTGAAGAGTCCCTTTATACTGGGGGAATCCCCTGGCTGCCTTCTCAGGCAATTGTCTTTCCAGAGCAGCGTACAGAGGATCTGGCCCCTTGTATTTAGATTTGCTTGCAGATCCTGTGTCCTTTGTAAGAGCAAAAACTAACAATAACCTCGCTGGACTAACATTTATTAAAAGGGCTCTTGGAAATGGAGAACAGGTCCCCCTAACCTCCACAACAAATGCTTGACCTCCTTGTATCCTTTGCATCAAATGGCTGTATTTCCACCCTTATTTATTTACTTAGCACACTCAGTCAAGAACAGGGAAATCTTGATGTTGGGTTTTTTTTTTTTGGTCATTGTGTAGATCACAGATATTTGCTGCATCTGTTTCCTGTTAAGGAAACTTAGTGCTGCCTTTTGTCCAGCAGGTGGAACACTTGCTGCAGTTTGTGTAGCTCAGGAATCCTGCTATAACACTTGATTTTAAAGAGAATTTTAGGCTTGTTAGGTCTTCATGGCAAATGGCCAAATAGGCAGATTTTCCTTGGTACATTGAGGAGAGCTTGCTAGTCTAGGAAGCATAACATTATAAATTCATGCAAAGTAAAGGCTGTGTTTGCACTAGAAAATTGAATTGTTAGTAAGTGAACTGATGGGTTGCACCAATGTATGCATCAACAGTGCAAAGAATTACACTGGCAATGCTGTTTCGTGTGCAGTTTTGCCCCATATTCACATTAGCACTTCACTCTATCCTTGTAGTTGTTTTGAATTGAGTACCAAACCCAGAGTTCATGGCACATTTTCCTGAAGCAGTGGCTTGTGGGAGATCTTGAAAGGCCTTCTGGTATCCTAGAGGTTGTGGGATAAGTGATCAATACAACGATTGTAATATCTGCCTTTTGCCGTTGTCAAAATATCTGTGAAAACAAGGAGGAGGTCTTCAGTACACTGATACATTGTGGGGATGAGAAGGCATTGGGGCTTGTTGCAAATCATGTACAGTGGAACAGATAAGATGTGGCACCTGAGGCTGTGACTTATATTAAACAGCTGCAGTGGACCTGCTGTCCAAATTAGAAATGCTCTGTGCACATGGTTCTCAGGTGCAGGTAGGGAATTGGGGATGGAGGATACAGATGCCTGATGCAGGCAGAAGTAAATGTTAGCAGTTGTTGCTGTTAAAAATCATTGCTTTCTCTGGAGGCGGTTTATCCTTATGAGTAGGTATGAGTTTCTTTGAATCTTTTTACTATATGACTTAAGCTGAGGGAGTATATAGAAGAGTGAAGAAGGATGCATAGATGCAACATTAAATGATAGCATTGTTGCCCAAAATTGCATTTGCTTAAGTGGCAGGTATGCATTTTTTTAATTGTAATTTTTATATGGTCTATATATAAAATGAGAGTTTAAAGTTGAGGAATGACTTGTGAATGTATTGATGTTAAAATACTGTATGCTCTGTAAACTCTTTATGCAGATGATTTGTCAATATAAACTTCATTAGTCACACAAGCAAGCAGACCAGCTGCAATATGTAACCAGGGTAACAGTGAAAACAAAGGAAAATGTTTGTACTAAAAGAACATGAAACACATGTCTATTTCCCTGTATGTGTGCAGGGGTGAAATGCCATGGGAAAGCAGAGGGGGAAACTGGGGCGGACCAGTCTGTGGTGGTGTCCTGATATTGTACTGTGGAGGAATTACATAAACACATCCAGGGACACATTGCTGGGATAGCAGTGCAATCTCTGTTTTGGATTTCACATCACCATTAAAGAGTTCCTTGTTGGATGGTTGTTCATAAATTCTTTGTCCTTCTACCTAAATCTGTCCTATATTTCAACAACACTCTTGATTTTTTTCCCTCTTCAAACCTAAACATTTGATCAGTCCCTTTTCATGTCCCTGCATGTGCAAAACCAAATCTCCCTGATTTTTCTTTACCTTGCCCTCAGCTTGATCAAACATTCGACTGCTTGTGATCTCTGCTTCCTAGCCTTCAGTGAGGTTCTTGCTGCTGCCGGTCATGCTAGTGAGAAACAAGAAATGGTCAGGTTAATAAGCATTACAGTGGCTCCTCCATCCTGTAGTATATCATGCAATGTGATAAAAGTAACAATTTCTGTTTAATTTAAAATTTCAGTGCCTTCTTTCAAATGTGTGCCTTGGGCCTAGAAATGGGCAGGGACATAAGGTAACACTTTCCCCACAAAAAGAATTTGATTGGGAATGGGGTAGGATTATTGGGAGATTGGGAGCAAAGTGGGCAGAGAAAGGGGTGGTGGGATTCATTTCAAATGGAACTAAGTAAGAATTGGTAATAACGCTGCACTGATGGTCCCGAAAGGCCCTATTTGGAAGAGTGTGGGACAGAGCTGATAAAATGGCTAGAGATTAGCTTGGATGATATTGTAGGACCAGTTCCAGGAATGGACAGGGTGTGAAATTCTGTGATGGCACAAGAAAACTTGCTTGCCTCCCAAATTTGATTGCCAGGCTAGAACACTGGCTTTATCAAAAGTCTGCAGACATCACTCGTGAGGACTGGGAAAATTTAGGAATAGGATTAATAAATTTCTCCACTAAATTTCCTGGCAGCAGGCTGGATGAGCTTTGTAAAGATTTGCTTTCTCCCAGTTTGTGGTGGTTGCACAGGCATTTGCTATCAAATGTTTATACCTGTGTTTTATGTATTAAAAAGAAAGCAGAATGAACTGCAATTGCATCTTGGTAAGAGCAAATTGCTAAAGAGGTCCCCGGGCTTATGTGCCAACGTGGACATTTATATGACAATGTATAATGTAGATGTTGGATCCATGATGCACAGCATGCAGTTCAGTCAATCAAATTTAACCTGTTTGTACACTTTCTACTGTATGGTTTCTGTCTAATTTTAAAAAAGGCTTCCCTTTGCTTAGGCACCATTTTGAGACTGACCACATGGCACGGCTCAGTCAGCTGCTGTGCATGCTGTCAGATAAGTCTTCCTTTACCAGGCTCAGTAGCCGTGAAGCTGAGCATGGAAGGGGGTCACATCGAGGATGTTGAACCTGTCAGAACTAGATGGGGAAAAGGGCCTGCAGCTGCCACTTTTGCTGTGGTGGCTGAGATACAGAAGAAGTAGCGGGACCAGAAGGACTGGGGGAGGTAGGGAGAGATTCCACTTTCTTCCCACTTGTGTTTGATTTAAGCAGCTAAAGTATCAATCACATGACTTAGAGCAAAGTTTACATACATGGAGCGCACAATGGGAATGTATTTTTTATAATTTACTGGATTGAAGTGATCTGTATCACTTCTTTTCTTTTATTATCAACATCTTGGTTTAAAACCAAATAGCAATTCCATCTCACGTTATCCAGTCTAAACTATTCTATCAGGAGACGGTCCCTGTCCAGGAGGGAAAGCAGCCTCTGTGGTTGCTGGCTTGTGGAAGTTCTGTGGACTGATTCATAGCTGCAGAGGCTGCTCCCTATTTCAAGGAGATGTTTCAGTAGCCGTCAGTCAAGGCTGCCCTTCCCATACATAAAAGTCTAGTCCCATGCTAGACTCATGGGAATCACATAGTGGGCTCCTCACTGGGAACAAGATTTTCCCTGCCTGCCTGACATATAGGAACTTGGTGACCCAAAGATGTTAAGTTGGTATGTGATTTGGAGTGCAGTTGGAGATAAGAAAAGTCCTTCAGACTGATCTTTCCCTGCAGCTGTCCTATTTACTCAGAAGTAAATGGTGATTGTAGGAGAGGAACCCTTTATTCTGACAATAGGGAGGAGCACCCATAACAGCTATTAGGTGGTCCAGTAAGGGCAGACAACCAAGATATACCCTAGCAACTAGTTAATCAAGAGAGGCATCCACCCAAGACATTTGTTTTGTATGGCTGATAAGTATCTCATGGTCCTGTCTATTTTTACCTCTTGAGGCCACAAATAGGGCTTATGGACACACTGAATGCTTCACCTAAGAGGCAAGCTGACAACGTGATTGTCTTATGAAAAGTGGGTCACAGCATGGATGGTGTGTAATGGAGGCTGGGAGAAGCTAAGCCTCCCCAAACCTCGTACTGCCAGGGGGTGCAGTGGCTGATAACTGCACGGGCCCACGGGGCCCAAGCCCAGGGGCCCTGGCCAATTTGTGGCTCCTAGAAAAAATCTCCCCCTGCCGTCGCCCTGGGGCTGAAGAGTGGAAAGGTTGAGGGGCTCCGGGCTCAGAGCTCTGTTGTGGTCCCAGCCAGGGCTGAGAGCTCGAGCCTGGCCGGGGCTGAGCTCTTAGCACCTTCTCCCCACAGGGCCCCGACTGAGCTCTCAGGCCCTCCTGCCCTCCCCTGTGGCCCTGGTGAGAGCAGCAAGCAGAGGCGGAGCAGGGGGTAGTCTCCCCAAAGGGAAGCTTCACCTGCTGCCCATGAGTCACAGCTAGCCTGGCTGGAAAGCGCTGCAGGGATTTTTGGGTGAGCAATACTCTACAGGACATAAGAATGTCTTGCTAATTAAGTCTAGTCTCTAGAATATGTATTATAATTGTATTGTCTATCTAATCATTTGTTTCTAGTACTTCTACTTGCAGCCACTACTTGAATCGCTATGCTTTGTTAAACAAACTTACACTTAATTTGACTATAAACATATCTAAGTGTTGTGTGTGAAGCAGAGCAGTGATCTGATGTGAAACTGGTACACTGAGATGTTCTGCTTCTTTGGAAGCAGCAAATCTGTGAATACTGTGAATGGCCAGTGGACCAGGGATTAGACACTCCAGGGAGATGCTCAGAGGGCACAAGGGTTGCAGTGTGCCAGTCTCTAACATGCAGAGTAACAGCAGGGCCTGTGAGGCCTAGAGGGGCTGCTTGTTTTACCTATGGTTGTTGGAGCTGGGGAAATGACCCATGGCAGCACAAACAAGATTTCCTCTCGCTAAGGGCAGATGGTAGCAAGGAGCTGCCACCCTGTGTCTTCCCGGGAATCATCGCACTGTTCTCTTTACATTTTATTTATAAAAAACAAAAGCCCAGCGTCTGTCAGTTTGTAGTGAAGAAGAGCATTTTGTTCTCATGGAAAAGGAAACATGGAATGAACAGTCTCAACATGTTATGCATATATTAGTGCTGCCATTTGTCATGTGCCTAAAACTGCTGTCTTCATATTCTGATGCTGTTGATGTCGCTGCATACTCAAGAAATGAATTCAGGGTCACATTTTGGCTCTTGAAGAAAACCAGTTTCAAATAATGAAGATACTAATATCAAAGTTGAAGTCTATAACTTCTGGCAGACTAATTATTTGCTGAAATGGGCCTAAACCCACTCAAAATTTTTGATGGAAGAGAGGGGACTTAAAAATCCATATTAAAATTTTGTGTAAGGACCATGTCTAGATGTGTGCAAGATGAAGCCCTGAATTTAAATGTTTATGACTTCAGTGTGGTCATGTTTTGAAGGCAGATTTCTTTCAGGATTTATAAAAATCTGTGTCTTATCGACCTGTCTTAGTTTTCTCCTTTTCAGTTTTATTGAGATGGAGCTGAACATAATTAACACATTTATTTTTGGTGCTGTACTTTTACAGGATTGGAGAAGCAGTCTGTCTTTTTTTTTTTTTTTTTAATGTAGCTGCCCACACACCAAAATGAGTCAGAACACTTTGTAAAATAAACAAAAAAACAACTGTACAGTTTACAAGTTTGGAATAAAAAAAAAATCAAGTAATTTTCATAGTGACAAAGGACTCTTTTCCTCATGATGCTTCTGCCTTGCTCTTATCAGCTTGTGAAATTTATTCAGTGATAAAATCCCAGGCATATCATCTGACATTTACATTATAGTTGAATCCACCTGCATGCTGACTTCAAAGAGAGCTGCAGATGCACAGTACTTCAGAAAATCAGGTCATTCATTGATTTAGGTGCCTGAATTTGGATTTAGATATCTAACTTTGGCCACTCAAGTTTGAAAAGTTGCCTTTTTCTTGTGGTAAGTTTACAAATAGTTTAGAAAACACTGTGATCTTTATATTTTATAATTTTACAAGTCATAGCTTTGAGGGTAAAACACGTAAAAAAACAAGGTGGGAAGAGATACAGATAGAATGGATTCACCTTCATAATCATGCATGCCATGTTTGAGGTTGGGGAGGACAAAGTTTGAAGGGCTCTACTGTCCAGGCCCAGTTCCTTAAACACACTGATTGCTTGTTAGTGAAACAACACACACACGCTAAAGGAGTCATTTCAAATTGTTAAAAGTGCCACTTACTTCAAGAGGAACAGGAGTTGGCTCACTGTCATTTTGGGAAGGAGTCCTGCAAATACTTACTGCTGGGTGCAGTGCTTACTAGACTGGGTAATAATTAGGGCAGTCAAGTGATTAAAAAATTAATCATGATTAATCACGTTATTAAAAAAAAATAATAACAATTAATTATACTGTTGAAATAAATGGTATTCTATTATTCTTTAATATTTTTGGATGTTTTCTACCTTCAAATATACTGATTTCAATTACCACACAGAATACAAAGTGTACAGTGCTCACTTTATATTATTTTTGATACAAATATGTGCACAGTAAAAAACAAAAGAAATAGTATTTTTCAATTCACCTAACACAAATAATGTAGTGCAATCTCTTTATCATGAAAGTTGAACTTACAAATGTAGAATTATGTACTAAAAAACCTGCATTAAAAAACAAAACTATATAAAACTTTAGAACCTACAAGTCCACCCAGTCCTCCTTCTTGTTCAGCCAATCGCTCAGACAAACAAGTTTATTTTATTTAGGAGATAATGTTGCCTGCTTCTTGTTTCCAATGTCACCTGAAAGTGACAACAGGTGTTTGTATGGCACTGTTGTAGCTGGCGTTGCAAGATATTTACGTGCCAGATGCCCTAAAGATTCAGATGTCCCTTCATGCTTCAACCGTCCTTCCAGAGGACATGCATCCATGCTGATGACAGGTTCTGCTTGATAACAATTCATTTTCATCATCTAAGTCAGATGCCACCAGCAGAAGGTTGATTTTCTTTTTTGGTGGTTCAGTTCTGTAGTTTCCGCATTGGAGAGTTGCTCTTTTAAGACTTCTGAAAACATGCTCCACACCTCATTCCTCTCAGATTTTGGAAGGCACTTCTGATTCTAGAGGGCCACACTTTGCCATAACAGGATGTCCTGAGATGGCTCTCTTACCCTTGACATAACACATGTAAAAAGTTCCTATTCAATAGACCTACTATTTTATCTTAGTTCAGACTTTAGTCAGAGAGTTGTCATGACTCGATTCCTCCTACTCTAGAGAAGGAGGTATTGTAGGGCTGTAGTGACTTAGTGAAAGATTTTCTATTATAAGCCTGAATTTGACTGCCCTCCTCCAGCGTTCTAAAAAAACCCCAAACTTGTCTGCCTGAATTTTCTCATTCTTTCCTTTACTCTGTTAAAAGATAATTTTTTACTCAATACATAATTAACCTATGGAACCCATTGCCAAAAGATATGACTGAGGCCAAAAGCTTAGTAGAATTCAAAAAAGGATAAAAGCCTTACTTGGATTATGAGAACATCTACAGTTCTATTACATAGGTTAAAAGATAGGGGTAGGAATCCTCATCCTTCAGGGTATGAGCCACCACTAACTGACAGGGTTAGGAAGAATCGTTCTCTACAGACTATTATCAGGGTTTCTTGCACCTTCCTCTGCAGCATATGGTACTGGCTAGCAGGGCCGGCTCCAGGCACCAGCTTACCAAGCAGGTGCTTGGGGCGGCCACTTCGGAGAGGGGCGGCACGTCCAGCTGTTCGGCGGCAATTTGGCGGACAGTTCCTCACTCCTGCTCGGAGCGAAGGACCTCCCGCCGAATTGTTACCGCAGATCGCGATCACGTTTTTTTGATCCATTAGAGCAGTTCCTATGCTCATTTCCATCTTCCATTGGTTTCAACAGGAGTTGTGCATGTGTATCATGGACATTCTGTCTGTGCATATGACATTGATCACAATGCTAATATATGTGTACAATTCTGTTCAACTGGAATTTTGTCATCCTTTTTGCTTGGCACTTTCTGTTTCGGGGATGTGCTAAAGCATAGGAGACACCCTGGCAAATGTATGTTTATGTATGTATAAGCCACAGAATCAGAGCTTCATGGAATAATAATGTGTTCAGTCTCATGATTTTGTTTGTTTAGTCATGAAGAGCTGGCTTTCATATGTTATTCTGGTGCCATAATGACATACAAGATTTTCCTCCCTCTTTAAGAGGAATGTTAGATTCTATTCAGAACCCTTGTAAATTTGCAAAGTCTTGTGAAAATAAATTTCACAAATTGTTGCAATCTCATGATTTGAATTTTCACTTGATTTTAGTTGAATTGATGTAAAAATAATTAAAACAGAGTAGTAATATGAAAATCTGCTAGTCATTCTGATGAATGCAAAGAAAATCAAAAGTTAAGGGGTGTGCTTTCAGCTTAGTGCATGGGGATTTAGGTACATCTGTTAGACGGAGGGGAGAGTTATGTGCAATGGCTGAGTACTCCTCCTCCTCACCTGTGGACAAGTAAAGCCTGGAAGGCAGTAAGTCCATGAAAGGGCAAACCATGATATGTCAAGTCACCCCCCTGAAGGCATGTGCTCCCTGACTTCACACATCTTTGCCCCACATGGAGGGGTGTTTGAGGAGCAAATAGCATGGCTGCTGAGTTTGCAACAGAACAGGTGCCAAACCACCTAACAGAGGGGAGGGGGCTCACTGGCTATGAGGGCTAGCAACCCATGGAATTCTGTGCTCCTAACTACTTTGGAACTCCTCTGTGCTAAGCCCATTAATTCAGGCCTTGCATCTGGGACAGGTTCAATGAGTGTATACTCCTAAAATCTAACAGGTTAATTCTATGGACCAAATATAAATGAAAGGGAATTATGCATTGCAAAGTTCTAAGATCCTCAAGGGATTCTCATGGTTTATGATGTCATTAGAACCACCAGATGTATATACAATAGAAGCTTTGTTCAAAGTTTACCTATTGGTTTTTATAACACATGAAAAACTCTTTTTTGCCTCCAGGTGGCGCTGCATAAAAACTGTTCTTCCTTTGGCAGAAGCTTCCTTCACATCACTGGAAATCCATTAATATGAGTAACAGATTAACAGGTAAGAAAGGGAAGTCCTGTGAGCGGTTTCTAGTGGTATCATAAGCCACAAAGATCAAGCTTTACCACTAACAGTCCAAGAAGAGATTGCCTTTTGCCTCATTGTTCAACGTTTACTTTGAAGATAGAGCATTTCTATTCATTTATATTCCCTCAAACCCAATGGCTCAGATTTCTGTTGTGGCTACGTCTGTAGTATTATGACTGTTTTGCTGTCTGCTCCTCTTCAGAGATTTCCACAGAGAAGGCATTACTTTATATGCAATACTGAATTACATGTACTTTAGTGTTCAGAATCAATTGGCGTTCTGGTGGTAAACTATGAAAAGGAAGCCAGAATGGGAAATCCATTCTGGTCACCCACCCCAGAATAGAATTATAGTAACATAGGTACACATAGGAACAAATATTGTCCCCTCCTCCATTAATACGGAGGGTCCTGTATTGCCAATCCCAAATTTTTAAAATCATGAGTCACTAAAAAAACCAAACACGTGATAAATAAGAAGAACCCCATTTTTAAAAAATCTTTTGAGATTTTTAGGGTGCTATTGGGTTCATGTTTTCAAGCCTTTCTCCACAACTATGAGGGCTAGAAACTTATTCTTTTAAGTGAAAGTTGAGATTCTCACCTAATGACTTGATTCCAGGAGCTGATGCTTTAAGAAAAAGCATCAACTGTTGTGAAACCCATGATAAAATTGCTGGAGTTGGCAATGCTGCTTGAATCAATCCAACACACAGGAAGTGGGATTTGGGGAGCTCAGGCAGGGTTATCTCCTGCATTCCATAATTCCTCTCTGCGTGTGACTGAACAGGGAAAGAGTTTGGGGGCAGGATCAGTGGATCTGCCATTACATCAATCCTCCAGTCATTTAGCCTTGTGGCTGAAATAGCAGTCTGTTGTCATTCCTTGGCCAGGGGACGGGAATGGGTAAGTTGTGAAGAAGGAATCATTTCTCCCTCCCTACCCCATAGGGAAATCTTCAGTGCAGAGCCTATTGGTAGCCATCTTTTATTCATTGAATTTAGCTGTAGGTCATGGTGAGTAGAGACTAATTTTGGAATATTTAAAAATTCTTTTAGTTTTAATTCATTTTTGCCCCCCATAGAGTTTCTCTTTTCCTTCCTGTTGCTAGGAAGAAAACTTGCACAGAACCTGTGTGGGTGTGTGTATGTGTGTGTGTGTTTTCAAAGCTCCATGATTGATCCACTGTACAAGTGATTGCCACCAGTAACAACATCTACTTGTTTATTTTTCACTTCGCTGCTCTTAAGGTAAATTGTCAGATGATGAGTTTGTTCACCTACATAATAGTGAAATTTAAATGTGTAAGTGTTCAAACTATATCATGAGCTTGATTCACTAGTTTCTTGCTAGTGTAATTGTACTGTTTTCAAAGGGGGGGGGTTACATTGGCATTAAACTGGAGTAATGCAGTGGTAAATCAGGCCACACATTTCTTTTGATTGATGGTTTAGTTTTTGTCACTAGTGCTTCATATTAAAGTATATTAAAGAATTCATCGCTGTGTAACTCAATCAATGTAATGAAAAATCCACTAGACCACAGTATTTCTCAGTGTGGCATCTCAATAATAGTTTATTGCATCTATCATGTGACAGAGGATGAGTAATGAATGAGAGTTTTATTATTACATAATTTTATAATAAGCTTAGTTACTGTGGACTAGATAGAGGATTTGGAACTAAGTCCTAAATTCCAATCCTGGTTCTTCCACTGACTCACTGTTCTTGGGCGACGGGCAAGTCACGTAGGCTTCGAAACAGCAAAGTATTTAACCATATGTCTAACTTCACCACATGAGTGATTCTATTGCAGTCAGTGGCACTACTCCCACATTTAAAATCATACATGTGCTCAAGTACTTTGCTGGACTAGGAACTTAATCTCTGCCCGTTTCCAAATTTGTAAAACAGGACTAACAATAATAACTCCAGGAGATAGTGTGAGGATTCATTAGCTAATGCTCATGCAGTATTTTGCATATGTATGTTACTTTATTACCAACCAGTATAATTAATAGGTAATGATCATGAGAGGTATTGAGATCCTGCAACTCCTGTTGATTTCAGTGGAGATTGAGAATGCACAGCACCTCTCAGGATCAGGCCTCAAATACGCTACTTTCTGGGTTCACAGAGACAGTCCATATAAAGGGTTACAGTGTATTGAACTGTATTGTGAAGGAGAAAATATTTGTGCTGGGAAGAGATTAAATGAGAGAAGATAAATGCTATGCAATGTCAGTCCTTTATATGATTAATTCATTCATATATCACAGTGAGATTAATGACTGCAATTATGATCAGGAAATAACAAACAGTTCCACTGTTTTCAGTTTGTTGCTTAAGAGTTGTATAAAATGTTTGCTGTTGCTATAGGTAATTCAGCCAATAATACAAAACAAACATCAATGTTCCCTTTCAACAAGAGTGTATGTGTAGGATGCATCATAGGTGGCGTACATGTGAATTTAGAGCAGCAGTTTAATGAACTAGCATCTATAACATTTTGATTTTTCTTTGCTGCTGTTTTCTTTAGCATTGCAAAGACCTTGGTGGCAATAAAAGGTTAAAATTCAACTGCATCCTGGAAGAGTGAGGTAAAATCTTTTAAACATTTTCTTAGTGAATGATTCTATATAGAATTTTGTTACTTGGGGAGCAAATTGTCTTGAGATTAGATTGGGGCATGTAGTATTGCTGATTTGTCTGTGGCTGAATTTGTGATGGATATATATGTTTGCTTCTCTTTTTAGTTTTGTACTATTTGGCATTTTCCCCCATGAGTTTTAGGAGCATTTAGGCCAACATTTTCAAACTTATGTGGATAAACTTACCTTCCGAACTGGCCTCATTTTCACGGGACTGAGTATCTACAGCTTCTTTTGACTTCAATGGGAGTCATGAGTGCTCAGTGCCTCTGCAAATAAGATAATTTTTTATTTAGATAATTAACTTTAGGCACCTACCTGTGGAAATTTTGATGCTAGTAATTATGACCTTATATTTATAATTGAATAGCTTTCACAGGTCAGATTAGTAATGTCATTTTTGAAGTAACTTTGCACACCTGGGAATAGCATGTTCTATAGAGCTACAGAGAATTAGAGCAAAATATTTTGATAAGGAAGGAAAGGTTTCACAAATGTTCTGGACTTCTTTGTGTAGTTGTCAAACCTGCCCATCTGGTCCTTCATTTTTCTTTTGAATCCCGGTGAAATATTTTGAACTTATGAAAATTAAAACTATTTCCCATACTTGTGGCCAATTTCATTCTGGCAGAACTCAGCTGCAGTCAATAGAGTTGTGCCAGCAATTCGAGCCCTGTGGGATTATATTCAGACTGTAAAATCAGACAGTGACACACATTGTCTGTTTTGTGGGTATTCCCCCTTGTTTTACTCAATTGATGGAAATTGTGTGTCATATCAACTGTGCTGGAGATATCCCTGAGCCACTTTGTCCTCTGTATTCATGTCAGTTACTGCTATCCTCTCTAAACTTGCTGCTGGGGAATATGACGCAGCCACTCCTTGCAGGTCAATATACAATGCTGAGCAGGGGAAGTGACCTCTGTTGGCACTGCCAGAGTCCCTAGCAGAGGCAGAAATATTGCTATGCATTTACTTTCATGGATTTTTCCAGTCCATGAAAGTAAGTTATTAGGAATAGTTTTGCAATTGACAGTGTTAAATCCATAATCTATACAGTTAACCTCTATAGATAGTATAACAGTGGCTAGGTAATTCTTCAGAGTACTTCTTGCATCACGAGAGAAAACCAAACTCCAAGTATCTCCTCTCCTTTCTGAATAGAAAGGCATTGATGGAGAGGGTTTACCTTAAAATGCTCATCTCCAAAGAGTGCTCTGTATATGTTCCATTCTATATGCATCCGAAGAAGTGGGCTGTAGTCCACGAAAGCTTATGCTCTAATAAATTTGTTAGTCTCTAAGGTGTCACAAGTACTCCAGTTCCATAGCATTGTCCCCTGTGGGAGGCCTGTGCAGCTCCAGCAGAATGCACAGAGCCTGAGCTTTGGTGAGATTAGTAGAAGAAAAATCATGATTCTGCAAATCTCCCAGCACTGGTAGTCTATGTTGCCAGCAGCTAGCCCACCACTGCTTGTACTGCTATGACCCTTCCTAGGGGCTCATATAGCATGCAGCAGCAATTTTTATGGCTTTGATCAACATTGCACATGCTGGTTTCAGAAGGGGTCGTGCATAGGGCAGCATGTTTCCCTGGCTCTCCCCATCTCTGGCTGGTCACAGCGTGGCACACCAGCCCTGTCTACATAAGAAAAGCATACCACATTCACTAAACTGGCTTATTATTTATTTGTATTACAGAAGTGCCTACAAATCCCAAATGAGATTAGAGTCCTATTGTGCTAGGCATTTAACAGGCATAGTAAGATACAGTCCTTATCCACAAGAGTTTAAAGTCTAAACAGACAAGGAGAATGAAGTGTGAGAAAGGAAATAAGGGTATAGGGACATGGTTAAGGTCAGACAGCGGAGATGCGAATGGACTTGAGGTCTCCTAAGCTCCCATCCAGGTACTATGTTCACTGGACAACAATGCCTCTCAGTTTAACTAAATTGGTTTAGAAACTGCTGTATTTAAATAGGTGCAACCTTTTTGTGTAGACATACTTATTTTATTTAAGAATGCCTCTATTAATTTAGCTTAAGTCAGCAGGGAATTGATTTGCTGGTAAATATATGGGGCTCTTAAACTAGGGTTACCATATTTCAACACTGAAAAAAGAGGACACTCCACGGGGCCCCTGACCCTGCCCCAACTCCACCCCATCCCCGCCCCCATTCCAACCCCTTCCCCAAAGTCCCTGCACCAACTCTGCCTCCTCCTCTGAGCACCCCGTATTCCCCCTCCTCCCTCCCGCTCTGATCTTGGTTGAGGGTTGCCAAGTGCTTCATAAACTGTAAAACGTTTGTAAAACCTACAAAGTGAGGGTGAAACAGAGAAAAGTCTGTGAGCAAAACAAGCTGCTAGTGAGGGAGACATGGTTATCTATCCGAGATGTTTTTATTTAAGAATCCATGGTAATACAAATAGTAATGATGATGATGGTGGTAATGCTACAAATAAGCAGTTAAGATTGGGACCTTATTCTAAACAAGAAAATAAATCTAAACCGTGGAGAATGCAGTGAAAAATAATATTGATTATTAGGAATAATGGTGAGGCTAGTAGGAATAGCATCATGATGGTCAAGGAGAAGGGATTCCGCTAGGGCCAGGTAGTAACCATGGTTCTATTTAGTATTTGTGTCAAAGCACATTCACTGCTTAAATACAGTTCTCTGGTTTAGTAATTTGGTACAGTAACTTGCAAACCATGAAGCTGGTAGCGCTCCAGCAAAAGACGCTCGGGGGACCACGAGCGCGAGTGGCTGGGGAAGTTTCTTTGGCCCCGGCCGTGGTGGAGAGCGACAGGAGCCAGGAAAGTCAGAGCCTGGGGAGGAGGTGGCTGCATGCTCAGATGCCACCCGCCGCCTCTGTGCCCTGGCAGATCAGAGGAGTTGTTAGTTTTGCTGCAGCCACTTGCACTCGGGGTCCCCTTATGCCTCCCTATTTTCCCGGACATGTTTGGCTTTTTGGAAATTCTCCCTGGACGGGGATTTGAGGACCAAAAAGATGGACATGTCCGGGAAAATCCGGACGTATGGTAACCCTATTTAAAGCAGTTAATACTTTAGCCTCAATCACGGATATCAACAGAAGCTTTGCCATTGACTTCAAGTGGTGTGAGTTCCTTAAGCTTGAACAATGGAGACATGCTTTTCATACATGAACTCCAGGGTTCAAACCTCCTGGTGACCCAAGTTGAGCAGGTTACATTAGCAGCATTTAAAAGTCACAATGAAGCATCTTCTTAGATGCAGCACAATTTATGGGGTGAAATCTGAGCAAATGGGAGTTATGCCACGGGAATTTATGAATAACAGAGTTTTAGGTTCACTGGCAATTCCAAAAAAGGAAAACAAAAAAGTTTTGGGTTGAACTGAAAATCAATTACCTTTTGTTTGTTTTTTGTTGCAAAACCAACACTAATTTGCAAAAGTTTCAGTGTCCCTGAATCTGCATTTTTTGCCAAAAACCCTGTAAGTTTTAGCCAAACAATTTCATCCAGGTCTAGTAGTTAGTCTCACGATATAAGCAGAAGAACAATTTTTTTCAAGCAGGCTGATTCATTGTGTTTTCGCAGCACTGCTGGTTTGGCATGATAGACTCTTTATTTCAGAAAGATCTCCCCCCTTTGACCTTGTGTTTATGGTTTATCCTGTTTCTTTTCTTTTGATGTCTCAAATGTTAATAGCCCACATCATTCTTGTATCTTTCACTCTCCTCAATGTTTAACTGAGCTCTTTCCCCCAGTCTGAGGGAAGTGTCTTTCAGTCAGTAGCTAGAGATCCAAGTTTATTTGCTCATATCAAAGGGTTTGGTGAATACACAATTAAAAAATATCCTTCCCAGTTAGACTGGCATTCTTCAGAGGGAGATGAAAACCTGGTAGAGAGGATTGTAGGAATTGTCAGGGCAGAGCTACACTTAAAACGCTGCAGCTGCTCTGATGTAGCACTTTAACGAAGATGCTCTATGGGGCAGGTTGATCGCATCGCAGGGGCCGCTGGGAGTTGTAGTTCTCGGCCGCTCCCCTCTCCCGGCTCTCCCTGGAGCGCGAGGCCCAGCCGGACTACAGCCCGCGGCATGCCCCGCACAGGGAGCGGGGCCACCGAGCCAAGTGTAGCACCGAGATGATGTCACAGCGGGTGACCCACTCCCCTCCCAACATTTGGAGAGCCTAGCCTCCCTATTTTCCCGGACATGTTTGGCTTTTTGGAAATTCCCCTTGGACTGGGATTTGAGGACCAAAAAGCCGGACATGTCTGGGAAAATCCGGACGTATGGTAACCCTACTTAAACTGAAATACTAGTGTCCACCCTAGGCCATTGCACCTATCTAACTAAAGCAGTTTCCAAACCTAGCTAGTTAACTAAGTACAGTTTTCTAATGTAGACAAGACCAGAGATTAGCTTGCTACGTGGTGAGTTAGAGCAAACTGTACCTCTTTTCCCCCCTCCAAGTTGTTGCCTGACCTATTTTCAGGGCCGGCTCTAGGCACCAGCAAAACAAGCTGGTGCTTGGGGCGGCACATTGCCGGCACCAGAATGCCGCCCCTAAAAATGTGCCCCGGCCGCCCTAGCTCACCACGGCACACGAAACAGCTGATTCGCGCGCCGCTACTCGCCCTCCCTCCCAGGTTCTCAAGCCTGGGAGGAGGGGGAGCAGCGGCGTGCGAATCAGCTGTTTCGCACCCCGCGGCTGCTCGGGGTCTCCCCCTCCCTCCCAGGCTCTCAAACCTGGGAGGGAGAGATGCTGAGGGGCCGCGGCGTGCAAAACAGCTGTTTTGTGCGCTGCTGCTCCCCCTCCCTCCCAGGCTTGAGAGCCTGGGAGGGAGGGGGAGAAGCGGCACCCGCACTGCGGCCACTCGGTGTCTCCCCGTCCCTCCCAGGCTCTCAAACCTGGGAGGGAGGGGGAGATACCTAGTGGCCACGGCGCGGGCGCCACTTCTCCCCCTCCCTCCCTCCCTCCTAGGCTTGAGAGCCTGGGGGGAGGAGGCAGTGCTGGGGATTTGGGGAAGGGGCGGAGTTGAGGCGGGGCCCGGGGTGGGGTAATTAAAAAACGGGGGGGGGGGAGGTGCGGCCAAAATTGTTTTTGCTTTGGGCGGCAAAAATCCTAGAGCTGGCCTTGCCTATTTTGCATGGATATGCCACCGTTTTGGTCGTCTTCTTGCCAGAGGGTGGAGGTGAGCCTACGGCCCAAACATATTTGGGTAACACTGTACCATTGAGCAAATATACTGCAGAAAAATGAGTGAAAATAGATAAGTAGCTTATGAATTGTAGCATTTGAGTCATGCTGAAATTATATTTAGCAATGTAAATCCATTTAGAACTCATTTAAGGATGGATTTAGATATTTTTCCAAAATATAAATTAAATTGATTAGATTTCCTTTTCAGTCAATGTAATACATTAGGAGCACATATCTTCTAGGGATCTCCCCCTCACTTTATATTGCAGTGAAGGAAATGCAGGTGTCAGGGAGATTAACTTTTCACTATGGGACACCTAGGCTCAAACCTGACCTATATCATGAATGAAAATGGGTTTGGTCTCTAGTAGACATTTGTCCACAGCATAAAATTTGGAATGATGCTCTTTGCTCTGGACTGGAATGGCAGAGGCAGTTGTTTAGGATCATGGCTCATTGGTAGGTCTTGGGTAAACTTTCACACTGCTGATTACACTATACCAGGTATTAACTAGTGCAGGGATTCTCAAATTTCATTGCACCATGACCCCCTTCTAACAACAAAAATTACTACATGACCCCCGGAGTGGGGACCGAAGCCTGAGCCCGCTCGAGCCTGGCTGTCCCGGGAGGACTCAGCCCAAGGCGGGAGGCCTGTAATCTGAGCCCTGCCACCCAGGTCTGAAGCCTGAGGGCTTTGGCTTTGGCTCTGGGCAGTGGGGCTTGGCCTTTGGCCCCAGGCACCAGCAAGTCTAATGCCCCATTAAAATGTGGTCCTGACCCACTTTGGGGTCCTGACCTACAGTTTGAGAACCACTGAACTAGTGCAATAAAGCCTTAATCCAGTAAAGCACACAGAACTTTGTGTATGAGTGGTCCCATTTATTTCACTCTCATCCTTAAATGTACATGTTTAATTGCTTAGCTGGTTAGGGCTGGAGTCTCTTACTGACATAGTCAAGAAGAAGACTATTGTATACTAAATAGTACTAAGGTTAATTATGCCTAGTGATGATTATTAATATTAATAAAAGTGACGTAGCTAAATCCCCATGTACTGTGCTGAAAAAGTGCTAACTTAACTAATGGTAACAGGGCACATAATTCACTGCTTTAATTGCCCTCCTTTGTTCAGTACAATTTGTATTTTCTTTGCAAAGGAGTTTCAAAAAGTAAACTAGATTGCTTGTCCAGTTAAATTTTTATCTCTTTCACATCTCAGTCTAGTTGAAGTTCTTGTTAAACTCATTTATCATTTGCACCATGGCAATATGCATTGAGTGTTTGTATGTGTATTACTGCCTTGGTATCGCTTGTATTAGCAAACCATGAAAAAATAAATAGCGTCCTTAGAAACTGTAAACTGAATGTGGAAACATACTCAGTACTTCATTGCTTCTAATTGCCTTTAGCATTCCGAAGTACTACAAAGATCACCCAGGCATGATTTGTTTGATGATAATTGTGCAATATTCAGAGACATACATTGCTAGCACTGCAACTTAGGTTGAATGTTAGAATAGTAGTTAGGGACCCGGTCCTAGCTGTCCTTATACATTTCCCCCAAGTATAGACTGAGCTCCAACTGTAGGACTGGGCTCTGTTTTCAAGAGATTTCAAGCTATTCACTTGCAGTCTTTCATTATGGTAGACACAGTTCAGCATCTTGTAGTGGGTCAGGACTGCTGATGGCCTTATACTCATTGTCTGCAGCAGAGGTAGAGATGGTCCAGGGGTACCCAGTATAACTATTGTAAAACATTCTCAGGACCTGCTCTGTATTACACCCATTAAATCAATTTCAGTCTTTAAAATTAACACTTCTCTCCCAGCGCCTTGACTTCTGTTATATACATACTTCCCCTGCTCCCTCATCCCACCCTACTCTGCAGAGTTACATGTTGTCATTACTGGTGATTTGCCTTACTTAGTTTGTAAGCTCTTCAGGGCAGGGCCTTATCTTTTGATATGCTAGTAAAGTGTCATGAATAGCTCCTGTGCTTCATAAATAATGTAATAGCAGTAATATGAAATGTAATGGGAAACACTGACTGGTGCAACCAAAGATAATGAAACAACATTGGAAAATTGTTTTCCTCCCGCCTCCTCATCTGCTGCTGAAAATGGCAAATTTGTAATACAGATTTTTGCAGTGGAGTTTTACATTGGTACGAAACATTGTACTTTTTCTAGCTGTTTGAATATGCAGGCCCACACATCTTAAAAATAGATTGGCTTTGATTTGTCTTTTTGTTCCTTTGACAGCTCTCTTCTACAGTGGTGTTCTTCTCAACGTGAAGATGGTTTGGTCCCAAATCTAAATGAGTATCTATTGTGCATCTTTTGTTACAATCTCTCCAGTGAGTGAATGCACTATTGTTACCTAGTGATCTAGGTTCCCGAGTTTCATACAGTGCATTTTGAAAAATTCAGTAGAAAACTTATATTTTATGCTGGTAGAAGAGCCAATTTACTATGGGCAACAATAACTTTTCACTTTACTCTGCAATTTATTATGACCTCAAACCCATGCACTCCTTCAGGAGTCTGCTGAGGGCTTTATTCAACCAATATAATTCAAAGCTCAAATTGGTCACCTGTTTTTCTTTGAAAACCGCAGTATTTTTCTCCTGAAGAAAAGATTGAGATAAGAACTAACTGCTTTTTAAAAAAAACAAACCAAAAATGTTTTGTAAGACATTTGATATGAAACACTTTCTCATTCTGATTGTCTTAAAATGTAATTATTTTCATGTCCCCTAAGCTGCACTATAGACTTCCAGATAAATACATTTTGCAATGCTTGTATAGTTTCAGGTATTAAACTTTCATAATACTGCTCCATGTATTTTTCTAGTAACCAAAGGATCACCAGCTTTTTTGCCCACTTAAACCTGAGTAGCCAATTTGTGATATGCTTAAGAAATCTAGGTTTTTCTCCATAATTTGTTCTGAAACATGTTTTCTCTGCTTAGTTATATTTTTATGCATAATTTTTCTTTCTGAATTTTGGAAAAAGTTTATGTATTTGTGTTCTGGTAACAGGAAGCTCTTTGAAGGAGAAATCTGGTTTGTAGTTTGTTTTTTTTCTTAAATACTTGCTGACCATTTTTATTCATGTTGTTCTTTTTATAAGAGGAAATCATGAAAATCCTATTAGACACTCAGATAAATAAAAAGAAGATTTTACAGACTCCATGGACTGAACAATAACACTCTGATGACGTTTTCTAGGGAGATAGTTTGAATTTTTTGTTTGTTTTTAAATGCTATTAGAGCCCAATCCTGAGAGTTGCTTCCTCTCAAAGTTTAATTTCTATTAAAATCAATGGAAATAGAAGGTACTTAGCACTTCACAGGACCTGCCTGAACATTAGGCTTTGATCCAGAAAATCACTTAAGCAAGTGCTTAATCTTACTTTCATTTTTGATTTCAATAGGGCTGCCCCACATGCTTAAAGTTAAGCATGTGCTTACCACTTTTCTGGGTTGGGTCTTTAATGAACAACACATAAGGAAACATATCTATTAAGATATGACAATAGAAGTTGTGAACTGGTCAGAAGGTGGACTGGTCAGACACCTCAAGGACTAGTAATCTGCAACTAACACACAGCTCTACACATCCTTCATGATGTGTGACTAAACCACTACCACCAAGAGAAGAGCAGCAAAAATGATTAAAGATCTCAAAAACATGACCTATAAGGGAAGATTGAAAAAATTGGGTTTGGTTAGACTGGAAAAGAGAAGACTGAGAGGGGACAAGATAATAGTTTTCAAGTACATAAAAGGTTGTTACAAGGAAGAGGGAGAAGAATTGTTTTTCTTAACCTCTGAGGATAGGAGAAGAAGCAATGGGCTTAAATTGCAGCAAAGAAGGTTTAGGTTGGACATTAGGAAAAACTTCCTAACTGTCAGGGTGGTTAAGCACTGGAATAAATTGCCTAGGGAGGTTGTGGAATCTCCATCATTGTAGATTTTTAAGAGCAGGTTAGACAAACACCTGTCAGGAATTGCACCTGATCAGGGGCGGGCAAACTTTTTGGCCTGAGGGCCACATCGGGTTTCTGAAATTGTATGGAGGGCTGGTTCGGGGAGGCTGTGCCTCCCCAAACAGCCAGGCGTGGCCCAGCCCTGCCCCCTATTGGAACCCCCCTGCTTTTCGCCCTCTGATGCCCCGGTACTATAGCTGCGCCTCCCAGAGCACCGGGACAGGCAGCCATGATGCCTGGCTGGAGCCAGCCATTCCACCACGCAGCACAGAGCACCGGGTCAGGCTACAGCTCTGCAGCTGCATTGCCCGGCCCGGCAAGAGCTCACAGCCCCTCGTTGCGCTGGCGTTGCAGTGAGCTGAGGCTGTGGGGAGGGGGAACAGCAGGGGAAGGGCTGGGGTCTAGCCTCCCCGGCCGGGAGCTCAAGGGCCAGGCAGGAGGGTCCCGTGGGCCGAATGTGGCCGCGGGCCGTAGTTTGGCCACCTCTGGTCTAGATAAGACTTTGTCCTGCCATGAGTGCAGGGGACTGGACTAGATGACCTCTCAAGGCCCTTTCCAGTCCTATGATTCTGAGCCCACTGCTTGGACAAGATCAACTCATGGATGAAAAACAGCTGGTTGAAGCTGAACTGAAGCAAACAGTGGTAATGCTGGTGGGCTTTGTGAAAAGTTTGCAGCCAACACGCAATTTCCTTTGGTGGAATGGTACATAACCATGGTTGGTCAGTTTGGATACTCCTGGATTTCTCACTGATGCAAAGTTGTCACGTAGCTGCATCCATGAGTAGTGCATTTGATCTTCCCCAGTTGTCTAGGAGACTTTGGCCCATCCTGGTGGATTGTGACCTGGCTTCAGTTATTCATGCCTTTGTCACTTCTTGGATGAAGTACAGCAATGCAATATATCTGGACATGAACACATCAGCACTTAGGAAACTCCAATTAGTATAGAATGCTGCTTTGCATTTCCTCATTAATGTGGGCTACCTTGTGCACATCATACCTGTCCTCTGTTCTCTTTGCTGGCGTCCTGTAGAATTTTGAATCAAGTTCAAGGTCATGGTCCTTATCTTCAAGGTCCTCTATGGCTGGTGCACAGAATATCTAAAAGATTGCTTAAAGCTCTGGGATGAGGGCCAGGGCTGACAACTTTGCTCCTCTGATACTAAGGAAGTCTCCAGACAAAGGCTAAAGTTCATCTGCACGGGAGACAGAACTTTCTCAGGGGCTGGTCAGAGACTGTGAAATGAACTCCCCCAAGAACTAAGGACCATCACAAACCTCATCACTTTCCACTCCAAGGGCAAGGCACATATCTTTGACCCTGCCTTCTCTAACATAAACACATAACAACAGGTATATTTGTGTTTTGGTTTTTTAAAACCTTTCCAAAACAAGATATTCCACAGCACATACTTCTCCCCCGAGGGAAAGGATGAGAACAAACATTTGTCAGATGCATAGTCATGCTGCTTAACTACTACTGGAAAGTGCTCAGATACGATGATGATGAGTGTGGTAAAGAACCTGTATAGAACAGAAGTTCATTCACTAAAAATTCAACTGTAAGTGTTCTCATGTGGCAAATTCATGTATACTAGTTATATTTGGTCTGAATGAAATGTATGGGATTTAGATTCAAATCCTGTTCACCTTACTTGCTCAAATAGACCCACTGATTTCAAGTTATGAGTAACTGGATTTGGGTTAAAATTAATAGAACTCTTTTGAATTAATAAATTTTAATTACATCTAAAATTGGTTCCTATTTTTGTGGCTGGAAGTCTAATAAAACAGAGCCCCAGGTCATTCCAATGGCTCATGCAAGCGGAGATGTCCTAATGTGGTTAGATAATCTTCATGGGGTATGCAGAGGATCATCCTTCACCCCCATTCTGATCAAGACCCTGTGGGTACTCTATGGGGGACTTCCTCAACAGTGCTTGAGAGAATGGAGCAGGGAATCAGTCTTTCTAGGACCTTGTTCCCTGCTGGCCCCACGGGGTTTCCACTCTGAAATCTGAGTGGGATGAATGCTGCTTAGAATGGCATTAACTCCTGCTGGGTCCCCTCCATGCATGCTACTCAATAGGAACTCAACCAGTCAAGTCATGTTGGCTGGGGAGAGGATGAGCAGAGGAACAACTTTGATGGGCTCCATCTATGCAGGATGGCTGCAGTCTCTGTAGTTCCTGCCCTGTGTATCAATAGCCTCTACAGGGTTAGGAGGCCTCACTTCTCCACTTCTTGGACTTAAACCCCTTCCCTTGATGGAAAGTTTTCCAGAAAACTGTGGGGTGACTCTTGTGGAGTTTTCTACCTTGTGCCCACCTCCTGCACATTTTTCAATAAGGAGGGGCTGAGAGAAGAGAGCCAAAAGTGATCATGTCGGGGACCATAGTAGGCTTCCTCTAAAAAGAGGGACTGGTGGCTGAGGGACATCTCTTGTTTTTAAAAAGCCTTTTAATTTTGCCCTCCTTACATGAGCAAAACTCAGAAAGTTAAAGCTATTTTACATTGCATACATTACATTTTGTCTCTTCAGTGTATGAGTAACACAATTCATCTTTTCTGATAGTTGTTGGCAGACAGTCTTGCTAAAATTAGTCTTGTCTATTAATAGGGAAACTTTAGCAAGACCAAAACCGTACATATTGTAACACTACAATGCTGTCCTCTATTTCTTTTCATTCTGCCATAAAACTCTGACCTCTGATTACAAGGGAGGGTGCTCGCTAAGCCAGATGTCTTAACCACATTCAGATAAGTCACTCATCACCTTTTTTGAAAGCAGTGTTACATATAGCAGTATGGGTGATGCATAGTTTTTGCTTTCCGCTCAATCTTTCCAAAGCTAACAGAAGAAGGATTTGAAAGTGCATTAGTCCTGTTGTGTCAGCTGGTTAGGCAGCAAGTCCTAGAGGATGAGACTGATTATTTCAATGAAAAACTGAGGTCAGATTGCCAGGAGAGGTGTCTGCATACTGTTTAATATTGGAACCAAAAATAACAACTAGTGTAGGGGAAAAAATACTTGGCTATTAAACTTGGTTCCAGACTTGCCTTCTGTGATCACAAGCAAGTATGATGACCTTGAACTGAGTAACTGTTTGAAACACTTTTAGGCCTAAATTTTTAGACTTAAACAAATAATCAACATACACCCCTTACCAAAAGTTCTACATTTGGCTTCCTTGCTCAGACTAAATCCTTTCTGTTTTAAGCCAAATAACTTATGTTCTCAACTTATTTCATGTGCTTAAAAACATAAACAGTATGCCCCTCCCCCAAATGTTGCCATGTGATTATGGATTACTGATGAACCTATTGGAATTGTGGGACACTGAATTCATTAATCTTCAAACAGGCTTGTTAGCCCTTCTTGTTAGCCCGCCGCTCTCGGGACACTCCGAATACTTGTGTGTAAATCCTCAACTTAGTACCAAGCCTGAGGAGTCAGACTGATAACGGGTAGCTCCACTGAGGGATTGGAGGAGAAAAATCCATCCCTCTCACAGTCCTGAGGCCAGGGAGCAGCTCTTCAAAGTGCTCTTCAAGACTGCTGCCACAGCCCTCCCACTGCAGCCTTTCCTCTGAGCACTGATATACAGGGAGCTACCATACAGCTGAGCTCTGTCCCGGGCAGATGTAAACACTCCTGTGTGTCCATCCTCTCTCAGTCCACCCTCCCACGTTCTTTATGTAGTAGACCCACACCAGTTCTGCTACCAGAGGCTTTCTGCAACTGGTGGAGGCGGGGCCAGGGTTTACTGCATGATCCTAAATTTTTGCCTATGAAATAAAAATCCATACGTTTGTAAGTCCAAACTGAAAAAAAATAGTTTCCTTCAGATCTAATAAATGCATAATTTGTGCGGTACAAAATGCAGTTTTCATCAGACACTTGAATACAACAGCTGTGCACATACTTTGCTTTCTGAACGACCAGACACACAACTGTAGGACTGCAAAGAGCCATACCCCATGAATAGATTGGCAGAAGGATAACCTGTCCACCACCACATTGCTAAGATCCATCCTTTTCTTTCTATCCAAACAGCCAAACTCTTATCCTCTCCCTTCTTGACTGCTATTGCCTTCTCCCCTGCAGCCTTATTGCACCAACTTTACCTTCCTCCAGTCCCTGCAAAGAATAGCTGCTAAGATCATCTTCCTTGCCCATGATTCTGATCACATCTCCTCCCTCAGTCCTTTTTGAAGCTGTCCACTGGCTCACCCTGTCTCACTTGTGTCCTTACGTTCAAGCACTTCATGACTCTGCCACTCTCGATCCACTCGTGTCCTTTATCGCGCTGTGTCAATTATGCAGGCCTCCTCTACCCATTTGTCAGCTTCTCACACAAATGTCTCTTAACTTTTCTTCCATGCTACCACCTTTTCACTGAATGATCTCCCCTGAACTGATCCAAAAGGCCACTACCCTTCTGCTCCTTTAGATCTGAAGATCCAGCTGTAACAAATAACCAATTAATGATTGAGGAGCAGCCAATTTAGGTTGGAGGGCAGATGGGCATGGCTGGCACTTACATTTTCAATTTTTTTATTATAAATAAAATATCAATGTATATAAAATTGTATATTTTCTCCCTCTGCCAACATTCTTCATCTATCACTTGTCTTTTTGTAAACTCTTCAGAGGTGCCCCCCCCCATCTTCATATGTATTTGTACAGCGCTCGTCACAATAGAGACCTTGATTCTATTTGGGGTCTCTGGGTGCTACTGTACTATACATATTAAACAATTAAAATAGATTTTGTGCTCAGGTTTGTACCACAATGTTTGGTACCAATGCAGAATTGTAAATCTATATTTAGAGCTGCTGCTATCAGCAGTCATCCTTCACAACACTGTCAACTTGGTATTAACAACTGCAAAAGTATATGTCTGTACTGTATACCCCTTCAGATCACTTACCTGTAGGCTAACTTACATCAAGTCCCGTTTTCACTTATAAGCCATTGTTCAAAATATCTTTGTTTCTAAATAACTGCTTGTATGTAAAGGTTAAAGAATAATACTATCAAGAGCTTCTAAAATCTGAGCCACAGTTTCAAGTTCATATCATACAGCAATTAATAATCTTTGCAACTAACATTCCTTTACAGATCTAGTCACAGTAAAAGCCATATGAAAAATGTTAAAGTCTTCAAATGAAAACATTGGGAAGTGATTTATCTCAGTAGGGAGGGAGCTAATCTTTTTCCAGTTTTTGTCCGGATATTCATGGGTTTTATTTCATAGATAAGGCTCTGCCACCATAAGCAAACTGGAATGAGGAGCTGTAAAAGTCTTATGGGTGGAGACAATATTAGTCAGCACTAGCACCGGAGCAAATATGATCATCAGTTATAAATATCTTACTTGATGAAGTTAAGTGATATGAATAATTTTATGCGACATTTCAGAAGTACCCATTTGCAGCTGTTCTATCAGTCTAAAATTACAAATATGAGAAAATACAGAAGCACAAATGACTGAAAAAGAACTATGGTATTTAAGCATTTCAAGGTGTGTATTGTGGGTGGGGGTGGTTGAGAGTGTGTTGGCATCCAAGATTCAGAACGTTTTGTAACCAAATGAATCCCAGAAATGTTTCAAGGGTTGTGTTTTAGTGAGCAAGTGAACTTCTTAAAAGTTTGTCTTTTATATTCAGTGTTAACTGTGGGCCAAATTCATCCCTGGTGTAACTCCTTTTGGCCTGATTTTTGGCTGCCATGAAGAAACACATAGGATGAAAGAAATGAGGTTATCATAGACTTTACCTCCTATTGTTCTTTTGAGGAGATGAGGTTTGCTATGTTTTCTCCAGCTTTCCTGCCATGGAATGGACAGGGATTTGAGCCTCAGAAATCATGGATCGCTCAGGGCCTCATGAGGGATCACCCTCACCTCCTAACCAGCATAGCTCTTTCCCTTCTCTAGTAGGGGGCCACAGCTTTGTTTTCAAATAATTAGAATATATCATTCTCTGCATTGGGATTCTAATATTCAGGTAAAGTCTCAAGAAGAGTTTAACCCTCTTACTTAGATTGTAAGCTCTTTGGGACAGGGACAGTCCCTTGTTCTGTGCTTATACAGTGCGTTGGACAATGGGGTCATGATTCATGAGATGCTACAGTAATGCACATAATAAAAACCACAAGAACATGCAAGTGATCCCATTGACTTCAATGGGAATATTAGTGTTAATAAAGCAGGATTTGCCTAGAAGGGCCATGGCTAAAGAATGAGGAGAGCTGGCTGCTTAATGATCTGAAATTAGGATTTCTGAGATAAATGTTAAATTCCCTGCAGATGCTGATTGAAATATAAATCACAAATGACATTGGTTCTGCAAGTACGTGAAATCTACTATGCTACTTTCTCTCAAATTATTACAGTAGCCTTTAAATAAATTATTTATTGTTACAATGGCTTTTAAAACAGTCAAAGTTTGCTCTAAGGTTAGCACATTCTTTTTATGCACTGGCTTCTTGTGTGTATTTGAAGACAAGATTGGGTCCAGATGACCTTAAAGCCATCTTTCTCCTAAATATCAAGAGTTTTCTCCTTTTTTCTTGAAACCTATTGATTACGGTAATTACTGACATTTCAGTAAACAGAGAAAGATTGAAATTATTTTTTTGATACGCACTTTGCTTGCCATAAAGGGAAATTATTACTGTTTGCCAGATTAAAGACATCAACCTGTCTTTCAGAAACATGCAGTGTGGTCACAGGAATACTTCTAGTGGCTACAGACAGTAGGTGCTTTGCCCTTCTTTATGACTAAGTTTTCATTTTTGAAGAATCAAAATCAAGTTTTTAATTTTTTCACACATTTAGTGATGTTGAATTGTTTATAAAAGTTAATTGACATGGTTATAAAACTACACAAAAATCCTCTTAAGGGGCCAGATCCTTAGTTGGGGTCAATTGGCATAGCTCTGACATCAATGAAACTATGTCAGTTTGCAGCAGGTGAGCATCTGGCCCAAAGTCCCAAATTATTAGCAGAACAGACTGCTACAATCTGTACTCTAGATTTAGAAAGTAGAAGCCTGAGCCTTTAAGTACATATTGGGTTCAGTGCTGACTACCATGAGTATTCCCACTGAAGTCCTGAACCATCAAACTCAGGTCTAATGGCCTAATTCTGTAAACCTTTATTCATGTAATTAGTCCCATTGATTTCCATGGGACTAATCACAGTAGTGAAATTAAGCAGATGTGTGAGTATGTATGGGATCAGGCCTTAGTCCCATCAAAATCAAGGGGACGATTTGTGTGATTAAGGCCTTAATATGTAGGAGTGGATCTTTGGAAGATAGACAAAGGGGAAAAAAAAGTCCACTGTTTTTGTTAAAGTATTTGTGCTTTATCCAAGTGTAGTGCTACTGGACAAAGTGATTATAATGGGAGTACTTGTTCATGATACAATAGTTAGCACTACATTCTTGGACTTTGACCAGACTATTTGCATGAGTAAGGGTCAGTAGGACTAGGCCCCTAGATCTGAATTCAGGGTTCTGTGTTTCCCCTATTTTAGTTGAGTATATCACTAAGGGCTTGTCTATGCGCTGATGTAGCATTCCAGTGTAGATACTACCTATGCCAATGGGAGATGTTCTCCTGTCAGTGTAGGTAATCCACCTCCTTGAGAGATGGTAGCTAGGTCAATGGAAGTATTCTTCTGTCAACTAGTGCTGTCTACTTGGGGACTTAGGTCGGCTTAGCAACACCACTCAGGGGTTTGGATTTTTCACACTCCTACATCAGTCAGGAGTGCCGGAACAATTTGTATAGTTGGTGCTGAGAGCCATTGAACCAAACTGTAAATCCTGTATATAATGGAAACCATTTCAATCAATGGTGTGCTGCCCCACCAGCACTCCTAGTTCTAGCATCTATGGATGTAGTTAAACAACCTTGTTTTCTACTGTAGACCAGGCCTAACACTTCATAGATTCCAGGGCCAGAAGAGACCATTGTGATCATCTAGTGTGACCTCCTGCATAACATAGGCCATAGAACTCCCCCTCCCCAGAATTATTCCTTTGAGATTATAGCAGTGTAAAAAATCATGGATCATGGAATACAGTTTTCTTACAGATGGCATCATATGGATTGTTGCGGGGAATAGAAGATGTTGAATTTAGGTCTCGGTAGTCAATAAAAGCCTTTACATTCGGGGCTTTTTGTTAAGAATTTGCAAATCTATATGTTAAGGATTTGGCCTCTCAGAACGTGAGGTTTCTTTGGAGCTTAGTTTTAGTTCATGTGGTCATGATTATGTAGGATACAGAATACCACTGAATTCTTGAAGATGGATGTTAATAAAATCAAAAAGAAACAAGTACTTTAAGCACTTACTTATGCGCTTTGCCGAAATAGGGCCAGTGATAGTGGTGAAACCACAGCTAGAATACTGGACAATCCAATATCAGAAGGGCATTGATAAATGTGGAGGAAATTAAATGAAGGGCAGTAGAAGTTATTAAGGAGCAAGAGAAACTGATTTATGAGGAAAGTTGAATTTAAATACTGTAACTAAATATTGGTGCTGATTGGAAAATGAGGGAAAAATCATGAACTGTTTGTGATTCCTCCCATTCCCCACCCTCCGTTTTCTGAAGAAATTTCAAATTTTTCTGATTAGATCTGGTCTGAATTTGCAGACCTTCATGTTGCAAAAGCCATGGAGGGATGAGGATTTGAGGTTTGCATAGAGTAGATTAGGAGAATGTTTGGCTGTTGCATTTAGGCCCCAGCTCTGCCAAGTACTTAATGCACTTGCTTAACTTTTAAGCAAGTATGTAAGTTATTTGCAGAATAGGGATGGATTTAAACACATACTTACATGCTTTGCTGAATTGGGGCTTTCCTGGTTGGTTTGGTTTGGTTTGGTTTGGTATGGTATGGTATGGTATGAGTCATGGTGCTATTCTGATGTGGATGTGAATTTAATTGTAGTCAGGGTACCTAATGTTCACATATAGGTTTCTTATGTTAAATCCAAATAAATACAATAAATGAGCCCTGAGTGATATATGATACTGCAGGTTGTAAGAACCAAGGAGTCAGAAGAACTGTATATTAATCCAAGGCTAGAGGATATAAGTAATATGATGAAGTTCAACTAAGAGAAATATCAGCTGAATTGATGAATTTCCTGAGTCGTATTTGCAATAGGAAAGTCTCCCAAGGAATGCAGTGGAATCCCCATCATGAACGTCATTTGAAAAAGACTGAACAAAGCTCCCCGCAATGTACAGTTAATGAACAATCATGCAGTGGCTGGGAGATGCACAAGATTAATGAGTATGTCTTGTACATTTTTAACTTCTGTGATTCTGGTAACCAAAATTTTCATGTAGCCTTTCTTCCATCATATTTTTTTATGCCAACATGGGTTTTCCATTCCCGCACCCAACCCTCCCCTCCCAAATTTCATACTTGTTTTTAACAGATTGTTCTGGCAAACCAGTATGCAAATGATCCTCAAGAATAGCTGTTCATATAGTATTGAGTAACAGTCTGTTTTAAGTACACCTGTGATAGTTTCTTAAATTACAAACCTAATGCTATTAAACAGCACTTTTTCATCTAGTTTTCTTGCCTCTGCTGCTATTATAAATTGCAGTAATAGTAGCCTTAATTCACATCTTGATAAAGCGTTTTATACCAGTTGCAAACCAATTTGTCAGGACTAGTTACTATATAAATAAACGTGCACATTAGAAATCATTTTTAAATGTAAGCTTCTTGCTGTGACAAAAACCTGTAAAATCTTGTAATTTAAAATTGTCAACACTCTTATAAATACTAAAGCAATAATTATTTTCCAGGCCTGAAACAGGGGCATACAACACTTCCTTTTTTTCTTGCCCCACCCCAGAAAATGTTTCTGAAGGGAGAAAAATGTTAAGAATTAGTGTCTGGAAACCCTGGAGAGGGAATCCTAATGCTGATTGTCCTCAGCAGTTCAAGATGGCAAGAGAGCATTTAAGTTCAAAAGAGCTCAAGATTATATCTTTCTTTTAAAAAATTGTACTGTGAATACAATATACTCCTATAGCATGATAAATAGATGTCTGACATGGCACAACACAAACTGTATTTTTCTAAAGAGCAGGTCTAACTCTCAAAAGCAAAAATAAGCCTAAAATAGCACTAAACCAATAAGACAATCTAATTGCTTAGAGACAGTTTGCGTGCTCAGATTATAGCAGTGTGTCAGTTCTTTTTTAGATCAGTCTCTGCTATGCAAACAGGCATTCTTCAGCATCTAAGTATTTCCCTGTGGCAGTCTGCTAAGAAAAACATGAGAGGAGATCTATCCTACATCATTCTTTCCGCTAGCTGCTCCCAGTGATTTATTTGAAGTCTCGAGAACAGCTTATCTATTGAGATAGAGAAGTACAACCCTAGTGCCTACCTGTTTACTCTATGCAGTAGCTCTATTGTTCTGTCATGATTCTTGAATGATTGTTGTAGGTTGACCTTGGCTGGTAAACTTATTTGTGATGATTTTACAAAGACTAGTTTTATTTCAGTTGCGGCAAAGGAACTTTTTGCAACTTGCCCCTCCCCCCCCTTAAAACAGAGCCAAAGCCACAAGGGTTATGATTCTGAGGCAAGGCTGGTCCAGAGGGCATACTGCATTTCCACACTATTTTGACCTTTTCAGGGTCACGTGCCCACCTCAGTGTCTCCACAGACAAGGGCAGCTGCACCTAGAGAAGAGGGGATTTGGGCCTCTAATAGATGCTCTTTCCTTCCCCCACTCTGTAGAGGAGTTGGAGAGAGTGGGCCACAATATTTTGGATTCTGTCTTGCTCAATGAAAGCCTGAGTCTGTATTAACTGGCACTAATTTCCTCTCATAATAGCAGTAGAGAAAGAAACAAGTGATCTAGTGGATAAAACACTTGACTGGGATGCTGGAAATGTGGGTTCTAGTCCTCACTTAGCTACAGACTTCCCATGTAACCTTTGGTAAGTCACTTAATCTATTGTTTGTGACATGGTGATATTGCCCTACCTCACTCTGCTGTTCTGAGGATAAACTCTACTCAGGGTTGTGAGGTGCTCAGATACTATGGAGAAGTGGGCCATGTAAATACCTAGATAGAATAGAATAGGACCTGAATAGGGATAAAGTACAGCTCCAGCAAGTGTAGTGCTTACAGGGGTCAGCAGTTTATTGGACGGCAGAGGTCTCTGCCCAAACGTCCCTTGAATTTTGCATGACCATCAAGACCCCTGGGCATTTGCGGAATAAAGAAGTAGACTCTTTGCTACTTCTACATTGTGTGTGGTGGGAATAGAAATGGAAGAATTTGGAGGAGATTCTATGAATTGAAACTTGCATTTTCCTCTCCATGGATTATTCTCAAGGGAGAAAGGACCTCTTTATTGATACTTTGCCCTCCCAGGCATCCATTTTGAACAGATGCATGTACAGTGTTCTTCAGCAGAATGATGGGAGGTGCCAGTGATATCAGTAGCACACTTCCCTTGCCTTCCTTGAAACCATTTATTCAGAGTGCCCTGATGACTATGGATTTACATAGCAGTTACATAGTAACTGAGATCAGAATCAGTTTCTTAAAGGGACATTATCAACTTTAAAAAAAACCCCTTCTGTGCACATTTTTTTACCTATTATTTTTTACAAAAACTGCTAAAAGAACCATACTGCAAAGAGCTTAGAGAGAGAGGATACTTTAAGTGTGATTACTTTATTTGATCACACTGTGTGTATAGTCAGTGGCCCTGTTTCCCTCTACATAGTTGAGTTGACTATTTAGACTGTCTCAATATTCCCTATTGTTTGTGGGTGCCTTTCATTAGGAAAATATGACCCAATTGTGCAAACACTTACATAAGGTCTTAACTTTACTATTGTGAGTAATCCCATTAAGTTCAACAAGGCTACTCAGGGAAGTAAAGTTAAGCATGTGCAAAAGTGTTTGCAGGACTGGGGCCTATGATTGTACAACCCCCAAAATTGGCAGGGGTAGCAGCTGAAGATAGATAGTTCTTTACAAAATTGACCGATTTAAAGTTACCAAGTATCAGGGGGTAGCCGTGTTAGTCTGTATCTACAAAAACAACAAGGAGTCTGGTGGCACCTTAAAGACTAACAGATTTATTTGGGCATAAGCTTTCATGGGTAAAAACCTCACTTCTTCGGATGCATAGGTTTTTACTCACGAAAGCTTGTGCCCAAATAAATCTGTTAGTCTTTAAGGTGCCACCAGATTCCTTGTTGTTTTTAAAGTTGCCAGTATCTCTGTAAACTTTCTGTCTCAGATCTATGGTTTAATATAGAAATGACATCCCATGAGAGGGTTCTGTTGAGATTTTTAGAAGTGCTGAGCATTGGCCTAACTCTCTTCCCATTACAGTCAACTCTGACTTTAAAGGGAGCAGAGTTAGCCCAACCCTGAGTACTTTGAGAACCCCATCCTTTATTAATATGAGTACAGAGTTTTGAAGGACTGTATGCATTAAATGCTCAATGTGTTTGTTCTGTTTTCAGTGGCTCAGAAGTTCCACCAGTTACATTTTAAATCACTTTTTAAATTGGTGTAGTGAAATGGTGCATACGCCTGGGTGGACATGTATAAATGGATTTAAACATGAATTATATTGACTTAGCTTAATATAGACCAAATTAGCTAAATAGATTGAAATCTGGTTTAAATTGATTTAAGCATGCCCTGGGTTTGCCCTGGTTTAATTAAATTTAAAAACAGGCCTTTGGTTAATCCGGAGTATTGTGTTGACAGTTCAGTGTTCCAAGGTATTCAACTATGTATCTTACAGGTTTCAATACATTTCTCCCAGATTTAAAGCACATATTAAAATGCTGTTGGATCCAAAATAGAACATTACTTCCTTTTATTACATTGCATTATAGCCTGAAAATCTGAGTCCTCTTACTTGACATGGGTTTCAAAATTGCAATATAGAGGCACAGTTAAATGAAAAATTAATTAGTATGGGTTTGTGGTTAGTTTAAAAAAATCAGAAGGCAATAGATATTATTCAGCTTTCCTGTGCACTGGAGATAAGTGAACGAGAGTAGGACTATTTTTTTAAAAAATAGGGCTTTGTTTTACAGCTGTATCTTGACAGAGAATGGAGCATCTGGCTATACTTCTTTGCCAGATGCAGCTCTGTTCCCCAGGCACTTTACAACAATTGGGAGCTAGATGCTTGTGACAGCCACTGCTGATGCAGAACCAGTGTCACCCTTGTAAGTGATGTAAGGCAAAAAAGTGATATTGTATCTGAATAAGGTTTCCAAGCCATATTCAAGTTATTTTAAAGGAGATATAACATGAACTGTCTTTGACTGGAGAGCAGAGTTGAATATATGGGGCAACAGTAAAGAGCTCATGTTTTAAACTTGGTTAACCTTCAAAAAAATGCCCCCTTTTTTTGGATGAGTGTAAGATTTCATCAGTATGTTGTTGTGGAAAAGTAGCCCAAAAGATTAAGGAGAATAGTATTTTTGTGAACTTTGGGAGAAGGAAGTTCGAAAACTCATCAGCATTATTGTAGCAATGGAATAGTAGAAGCTTTATAAAAATGTGCAAATAGAAATACCTTCACACCACTGAGCTGTCCTTGTTATTCAAGGGTATGTGACCTATTGAGTCTAAAGTATCTTCTTTCTTGGCCTCATGTTGCTTCCTTTACACTGGTCTACAATTTTTGAGAAGTCGTCTGCTTCAGAGATAAAATGTGCTATTTATTATGTATTTTGATGTGCTGAATTCAAATATGACAATTAAAACAACTGATTGGCTACTGTTTCTAAGATATTTAAGTTTTTACATTTTATGTCTATGTATATTGTGTAGATAGTAGAGTTTTAATCATAAATTGAAACAGAGGGTCCTGTGGCACCTTTGAGACTAACAGAAGTACTTACAATCATAAATTGTAAACCTAGATCTTTTCATGTGTTTATGGTTGCTTTACATGATAATATTTCACCTGTCCTGTTTATGTAACACTTTAAAAATCAGCAAAAGGGTTATATAAATAAAATTTATTATGAAACAAAAAGCAAAAAACTATTCTGTACATAGTTTAGTCCTATTCAGTGTCTACTCGGCACTTCTTGGCTTGTCTCTTGTATTCATTAAATGGAGCATCTCTTGTCACTGTCCTGCAATAGTCTGCAAGCATTGATGGGCTCCATTTGCCCTGATAGCGTTTCTCCATTGTTGCAATGTCCTGGTGAAATCGCTCGCCGTGCTCATCGCTCACTGCTCCGCAGTTCAGTGGAAAAAAATCTAGATGAGAGTGCAAAAAATGTATCTTTAGTGACATGTTGCAACCAAGGCTTTTGTATGCCTTGAGGAGGTTTTCCACCAACAACCTGTAGATGTCTGCCTTGTTGTTTCCGAGAAAATTTATTGCCACTAACTGGAAGGCTTTCCATGCCGTCTTTTCCTTGCCACGCAGTGCATGGTTAAATGCATATTCTTGAAGAAGTTCACGAATCTGAGGACCAACAAAGACACCTTCCTTTAGCTTAGCTTCACTTAACCTTGGAAATTTTCCACGGAGGTACTTGAAAGCTGCTTGTGTTTTGTCAATGGTCTTGACAAAGTTCTTCATCAGACCCAGCTTGATGTGTAAGGGTGGTAACAAAATCTTCCTGGATTCAACAAGTGGTGGATGCTGAACACTTTCCTCCCAGGCTCCAATGACTGTTGGAGTGGCCAATCTTTCTTGATGTAGTAGGAATCTCTTGCACAACTATCCCATTCACAGTGAAAACAGCAGTACTTTGTATCCAGTCTGCAGACCAAGCAAGAGAGCAACAACCTTCAAATTGCCACAAAGCTGCCACTGATATTGGTCATAGTTTATGCACCTCAAAAGTTGTTTCATGTTGTCATAGGTTTCCTTCATATGGACTGCATGACCAACTGGAATTGATGGCAAAACATTGCCATTATGCAGTAAAATAGCTTTAAGACTCATCTTCGATGAATCAATGAACAGTCTCCACTCATCTGGATTGTGAACGATGTTGAGGGCTGCCATCACACCATCGATGTTGTTGCAGGCTACAAGATCACCTTCCATGAAGAAGAACGGGACAAGATCCTTTTGACGGTCACGGAACATGGAAACCCTAACATCACCTGCCAGGAGATTCCACTGCTGTAGTCTGGAGCCCAACAGCTCTGCCTTACTCTTGGGTAGTTCCAAATCCCTGACAAGGTCATTCAGTTCACCTGGGATGATGGGAGAAAATGTGGGTCCTGTGACATTGATGGTTCAGGACCAGAAGTTTCATCCTCTTCCTCTTCCTCGTCTGACTCAAGTGAGAATGATTCTGGTGCATCAGGAACTGGCAGTCCTTCTCCGTGGGGTACTGGGCGTATAGCTGATGGAATGTTTGGATAATGCACAGTCCACTTTTTCTTCTTTGACACACCTTTCCCAACTGGAGGCACCATGCAGAAGTAACAATTGCTGGTATGATCTGTTGGCTCTCTCCAAATCATTGGCACTGCAAAAGGCATAGATTTCCTGTTCCTGTTCAACCACTGGCGAAGATTTGTTGCACAAGTATTGCAGCATATGTGTGGGGCCCACCTCTTGTCCTGATCTCCAATTTTGCAGCCAAAATAAATGTGATAGGCTTTCTTAACCATAGTGGTTATACTGCGCTTTTGTGATGCAAAAGTCACTTCACCACAAACATAGCAGAAGTTATCTGCACTGTTCACACAAGTACAAGGCATCTCTGCTCACTTTGGCTAAACAGAAATGTGTCCCTTTGCAAAATCAAACACTGACAAATAAGAGAGTACGACACTGTATGATTTCTGGAGCTGATATAGGGCAATTTGTTCAGCAGAGTGATGTAAGCTTCATTATGATTGCATCATCCATGACTTCTAGGAATAACATGATGTAATTCATATCATGTATGATGCAATACCAGCTTCAGATTGCATCATTCATTGTTTTGCCTAAAAAGCAAGTACTATCCAAACCCAGTCATAGATTTAGTCATAGATCCAGTCAAAGATGTATTTTAGTCATTTCTGGTTTAAATTGAGATCCCTTTCCTTTATAAGTCACTTATCCTCCGCCATTCCCAAGTCAAGGGTCGTATATACTGACCCAATAGCATATCTTGAAAACTAGAGCCAATCAACAATTTTAAGCATCATTTTCATTCTCAGTGACCCAGAATTAGTAAAGTTTGACTACATTTATTTCAGAAGCATTTTGGCTGTAGAGCAGTGTTATTGGAGAATGATCTTTTAACTCTGAGGTTTTCCATATTATCAGTTAAATGAGTCAAGGGGTACTCAGTAAGAAAGCTGCCTCAAGTTTAAGAATTTTCACATTAAAATGATCTATTTAAGTACTTGTAAATACATCAGGTATCCATTCCTATTGCTTTAAAAGCTTTTTTTAATGGTACCTTGTTTTCATGTAATCACTAAGCCTAATGTTGCTTTCCTTTCTTAGTCTGATCCAATGCCTACTAAAGTCAATGGGAGGGATTTTGTCCATTGACGTCAATGATGCTATCAAATATCTGGGCACACTGCACGTACACTGATGAATGGGTGCTGGATTTGACCTTCAAAGAAAACTGTTTAGGTCTAGTATGGAGCACAGGATTGGTCACATAGAAGCTAGAGATTGAAGATTTCCAATAGGTCACGTAATCCATCACCTTGCCTATGTAGGATTGCTCCTTGCAGTATATTTTCTGATATTTATCCAATCTAGTTCTAAATGTCTCAATGAGCCTTTATAGTATTTTTCTTAAATGTCCTTCTGATAGTACTGCTATCTAAGGGTAGAACTGATATCTTCACCCCACCTACTTTATGGACGTTGTTTTTTTTACTTATCAATGTTTTTATTACTTTTAGGTAATTAAGCTTTACTAATTGATTTTGAAAAATGGTTGCAAATAATTTCACTAGTAATTTTTACTGAACAGAAGTAAATAGCAATACATCATTTCACTTTTTATCTGTAATTAAAAATTGTGAAGTGTGTTTTTGTGTATAATTTTCTAATCAATGTGACCATCTGTATGAAACCTTGCATTGAGAAGAGGACATTTGAGGGCTTTTTTTAGATAAGGTAAAGGAGTAATTATCAGAAAGATGATATATCTTTGAAACCTAATATTGTTAGATTGGAAGGCACCAGCATTACTTATATATATATATATATATATATTGTGCCCTCGAGCAGTTGTCCATGATCCTTTATCTGGCATGTGCCATGTTTTACTGTTATCCTGAATTGAAAAATGGGCAGGATGCCAAGAAATACAATCTAGATAAATTAATAGAAAAAAATATAGTCTTTGAATTTCTTTCTTGCTAACCTGTTCAGTTTAAAATTTCATGCAAATATATAACCAATACACCGTTAAAACATACATTACAGCCACCCAGGTATGGGTCAGTCTCTCACAATAAGCAATAATTGTGATTATATTACTCAAGGCTTGGTGAGTAATATAATCCAAAGGGCATAAAAATAATGGAAGAAACTGTGCACATGTGTGTGTGTGTGTGCATGTGCATATACGGGGGGGAGGGATAGCTCAGTGGTTTGAGCATTGGCCTGCTAAACCCAGGGTTGTGAGTTCAATCCTTGAGGGGGCCACTTGGGAATCTGGGGCAAAATCAGTACTTGGTCCTGCTAGTGAAGGCAGGGGGCTGGACTCGATGACCTTTCAAGGTCCCTTCCAGTTCTAGGAGATGGGATATCTCCATTATTATTATATATATATTTATGTATATAAAATTCATACATGTGTGGATACTTCAATGCCCTTGAGTCAGAGGTGGGAAGGAAGTTCATTGGAGGCTCTTGTTTAAATGTAGATCACTGTCTTGAGGCTGGGGTTTTATTGCAGAAGCTGTGATTTATACTTAGGTGATGCCCATTTGGTAAAAGTCTCCAGCTACATTATTTATATGCAGTTTTACAAGCAGGTTTGCATTTTTTTTTTGAGTTGACAATGAGAGTAGCTCCTATATTTCCCCAGAGCTTCATGCTCTGACTTCTGGTTAGCACAATTCCTTGTCTCTTTCCCCACTGGGTAGCTCAGCTGCCTCTATTTAGCTCCCTGGTCATAGTGCCTTTGTGAGCTGCCTCCAAACCTCAGCAGGGAAATAACACCAAACCCTAGGTTACTGTCTGGTTTGGGATACAATGAGGCAGGGTGCAGCAGGGCTTAGGGTTGTCCTCCAGGGGGCACCAAAAGACCCATATGCTCCATTACAGTCACTTGTCATTCACAGTCTGAAACATTTTTACAATTGTTAATTAAGCTAAACAATATTCCTTTGAAATAAGGATACAGGCAAATATCAATACCCCCCATTTACAGATAGATAAACTGGGTCACTCAGAGGATAAGTGACTTGCCCAAGGTCACAAAGTAAGCTGGTTACAAGAACTCATCTCCTACCTTTGTAGTCCCCTCCTCTAACCAGACTCTCTGAAAGAGGCAAGGACTTGTAGGCAAACTGATTAACAGATTTATGAGACACCAGGAAATATAGATAAGGATCAAATATTGTATCACAAGGTGTAATGAAACCTTAAATCATGACTTAAATGTCAGTAATTTTCAGTGGAAAATTACGATCCTCATAGTGAATCCTCAGTAGGAAAAAAGTGGTTCCTTAATGAACTCTGACCCTCAATTAAAATACTTAGGTGGTCTAATACCACAGTTCTTATGACTCAGTGCAATGCTTGAGCTAAGGTTAATAAAGACACCTACAATATTATTTAGGTGAAGCAACTGGTTGAAAACCATAAAGAGAAAAGTTCAGCAGAGCATAAAAGTAACCTATTTTGTTTATTTGATTGTGTGTGAAAGAATGTGAGACCCACAGACATCTTAGGATAACAACACTAGAGTTTGGTGAATGGTTTGTGTGGCAAGCTAGGACCATTCCACTTAGCCACGTTTGGGTCTGTTGAATTAACTTTAAGGGTTTGGGTCAAGAGACATTTTGTAGACATTGATGTTGTATCGCTGCACTGGATAATGTAATTGCAATGCAGACAAAGGCAAATGTTTCCCTGAAGCTGGCCCAGGAAAGCCCACTGTTTCAGGAGGGCTTCCCCAGAAAGTGGAATGGAGAAGGCCAACTCTTTCGCTGCAGCTCGGTCAACGGAAAGATTCTTCTGTCGATCTAGCACTGCCTCTTGGGGAGGTGGCAGAGCTGCAATGACCTAGCTGTGCCACTGCAGTGGCTGTAGTGTAGATGTGGCCAAAGAGAGCTCCACCTGACTTTACTGGGGCCAGGATTTTATACCCAGAGCCTGTCAGACAGAAATTCGGATTTGGGTTCACGTTTGCCAGTTTTTGTGGGAAAACAGCAGAACCCAGCCAAAGTAGCAACTTTCAGAAGCTGGTTACACGGAGCCCATTCTAACCATCCATTACCCCCCTCTCCAGTGACATTTTTTTCCTTTTTTCTCACTTCTGGATCCCCAGTTGTTGGCTATCAAATTTTTTCTTGCAGAATTTCATGAACAAATGTCTGTAGGGATGAACTAGATAAAAAGTTAATGGAGATCAGACATTGAAATTCTATGCTAACTAAATGTCTCAATCTTATCAGCAGTAGCATATTAATAATGGCACATTTTTGGAAGGCTTTACTGGAAAGGATGTAAACAGGCTGGGCACATTCAGAGAAACTTAACCCAGGCCCCTGCCGCTAATGTGATAATTTCCTTTTCAACTTGATAACAATTTCCTAGTTCCATACCTTACTGAACAGTCCAATTAAAAAAAATAGAGGTGTAAGAGGTTGAAGGGACTTGGAAATGTAAGGCGTGCTATCAGCATTTACTTGGGTCATGAGGCCAATGGTAATAACTGCTATAGCAACGGCTCATTTTAAAGAAGTAACTCATATCTGAGTGATAAAAATATTCAACTGTTAACTGTTGCCCCAGATGGCTCAAACTTAAACAAAGAGTGTCATTCCAGGGGCATAGGACTGCCAGTCAGGGAGAACCCTGTCACGCACACCTCTGACCCCACTCTGACTTGTGATAATGCCCTGAAAAGGGCTGCTTATGTTTCACAACCTGGGATGCTAGTTTATCTGTTTAAAGAAAAAAGGAAATGTCAGTGAAAATGGTAGAATAATTGATCAAATATTTTTTCCTTACTTGGACATCAATTTCCAGACTATGATGCTGATGCTGATAATAACTAAGGACCTATAAGGCGGGTCATGGGTGTCAGCCCATACATAATTACTTTTAATATGTAATCAAGATTTACAAGGTATTTTATCATGACTGAAATGACGAATTCTGTAAACAAGAAGGAATAATGAATCAACATTGTACAATTTCAAAAATTACCTTGACACACTACACATTTCGGGGCTCTAGGTCTGATCCAAGGACCACTGAAGTTGATTGGAGACTTTCCATTGACTTCAGTGAGCTTTGGTTCCGGCCCCATGAGCATCTGAAGCCTGAGGATATCCGTGACACAGCAGAATAGTGTCAGTAAATGTGGTGGATTGTATTTCTTTTTTAGGCTCCACTTCTTGTTCTTGACAGTGCTGCTCTTGATGGAGAAGTTAGGTGGATCAACCTGAATCCTAAGCATCCCTGAGGCATTGGGAGGGAATGTCTCATTGTTCCTGCTTCTGCAGAATGAAAATGAATCTGAAAGTTGGGGCCGGATTCTAAAAAACACTTTCTTCTCTTCAGCTGGCAGTTCTTAAAAGAATGGCTGCTATTCACCATTGCAAGTTGGGCCCTGATCCATGCCCCATGGAAAGTCTCCCATTGACTTAACTGGGCATTGGATCAGTCTGCTATGCTTTCCGTTCAGTAGCTATGGAGGAGTCCCAAGTGTCATCTGACCTTTACCTTCTCTTGCAAATGAAAGACCAGAGCTGAAGTTAGGGACGGCTCTACACCAACATGATGGTAGTCACTCTGATATGAAACATCAAATACCAATAAACGCAGAATGATCCTATCAGAAATATGGAGCAGCAATATTTTACATCTTTACTGTTTGTTTCCTCTCTATTGTAACATGACTTAACATTTTTTATTACCAAATATTCCTAAAGTGCTTGCTGCACCATTGCTCTAATTTTCCATGTTAATTTGTAATTTGTTTCTATCCTCCTGTGTATTTTCTATTCCTTCCGTTTTGATGTGGTCAGTTTTTTTGATGATGATTAAATTTACTTCATAGAAACACGTGATCAAGAAAGGGACTCATTAACAGACTTCTGTGTAGCAGTCTAAACAAGCTCCACCTTATAACTGCTGTAGGTGCAATTGAAACTTTTTAAAGATGGGCACACCATTTCTTGTTTTCTGCGTATGCGTGCTTCTAGGGCTTCATGGACTACTGGGCTCAAGTCAAAGATGCTGAAGAAAGTGTGCAAGGTTCACATGCAGAACTGTTTCTGATCTACTTTCCCATTACATCAAGGCTCAGTGATCAGATATCACTAAGTGTGCTATATAATGTAATGTTCTTGTGATGCAAGTAGTCAGATAATGTTCTAGACATTTAATGACACCTGCAAAATAATTTCACGTGCAACTGAAACTAGAATCAGTGTCCTCTATTGTCTTTTTATGTTTGATTACCAGTTGTTTAAATGTTTTTCTACATCTCTCCTACAGTGTAGATGTGTATTTATGTTTCTTCATAGTCCATAAGTGGAATTGAAAACTTGAATCAGGTCTAAAAATACAACAGAAAAATTGAAAACTAACGCCTAATGATTACTTTACATATTTATTTACAAACCTGCTAGTGATTGTGGGTCCAGTTTTGGGCAAATCTGGATTCAGTTTTCATCCATGCTTTGCTTTACCCTTTCCTCAAGGTGAAGGGGAGGCAGATGGCTAACTCCAGAATGGTAAAATGCAAAAGAGAACCCATTTGTCGGTTGCCAGAAATCATGGAAAATTCGGTGTTCATGTGGGTCTGACTCAAAACAGTGCCTCTGAGTTTTATTCTGAAATGTTTGGGTTCACTGGCTCTTTAAACTTAGTGGATGCCAAAACCAAAATAAAGCTTGTTAAAGCCATCTGCAAACCAGTGCAGCGGAGTTTGGCACAGTTCTGCTACCCAATATAAACTACATCACAGATTGGGACTGATCCTGCAGGACAAATCCTCAGCATTCTGCTGGCCATACACATTCCAAAGGCCATTAATACTAAAGACTTTGGGGCAGGCTGATTTGTCTAGGGGGAAAGGTCAGGCTGCTGTGGATGGACAAAAATACCACGAAATATCTCTTGTGAGGAAATTGCAGGGCCACTGGTGACAGGAAGGTTTAGATAAATGTATAAAATTGACATGAAATGGCTCCCTTCTTCCAAAGTTCGTATATAATTAGGCAAAATAAGAAATGATGCTTTAGCTAATCTTCTGCTTAATAGGTCATCAGGATACAAGTACATCAGCCTTTCACACTCCTGCTTGGAGATTAAAAATATACTGCACACAAAATACTTCATTAAAAGAACATTTGTAGAGTTGCAAAGTTAAGCACCCAAATGTTAGGAAATGCCAAAATTAAGGTTGCTTGTGCAATCTTACTTCAGGCCCCATGTCCGTATGCATTATGATACCGTCTTTAATTATATGATCACAAACAATTTTTTCACAGGACCTCTGCTTTATTATCCCAGAGTGTGACCCCATCCGCTCTGTCTCTTCCTCATCCTGATCCCATTCTCCTCATTTAGCCAATCCCTGTCTCCACTTCTTAGTCTTTTCATCCTAATTTCCCAGGTCCTAATCTCACCCATCCAGACTCCCTATCCCATTCCCAATCTCCTTGCCCAGCAATTTTCAGTTCTTGTTCTTGCTCCCCCTCTCCTTGTTTTCAGTCTCCTTGCCCAGCCAGTCCCAGTTTCACCCCTTCCCAGCTCCTCATCTAGCCTGTCTCAGTCCCACATCCTAGTGTCTAGTTGCCATGTCTGTCCATGTTCCATGTCTTCATTGGCCTCCAGTCCCAATCACAGTATCTCCACCATTCTGACTCCTTGTCTTTGTCTCTTTACCTAGCCAGTATCAGTTCTTTCCCCACACTGTGGCTCCTTATAGAGTCATAGAAATGTAGGGCTGGAAGGGACTTCAAGAAATCATCTGGTTCAGCCACTTATTCTGTGGCAGAACCAAGTAAACCTGGACCATCCCTGACAGGTGTGTATTTAACCTGTTCTTAAAAACCTCCACTAATGGGGATTTGACAACCTCCTTTGGAAGCCTATTACAGAACTTCAGTACCCTTAAAATGAGAAAGTTTCCCCCCCTAATATTTAGCCTAAATCTCCCTTGCTGCAAACTAAGCCCATTACTATTCCTCCTACCTCCAGTGGACATTGAGAACAATTGATCACCATCCTCTTTATAACAGCCTTTAGTATATTTGGAGACTGTTACATGCCCAGTTTTTTAACCTTTCCTCATAAATCAGGTTTTCTAAGCTTTTTATCATTTTTGTTGTTCTCCTCTGGAGTCTCTACAGTTTGTCCACATCTTTCCTAAAGTGGGGTGCCCACAACTGGATGCAATACTCCAGCTGAGGCCTCACCAGTACCAAGTCGAGCAGGACAAAAATGTCTTACATATGACATTCCTGTTAATAGACCCCAGAATGATATTAGCCACATCACATTGTTGACTCATTCAATTGTGATCCACTATAACACCCAGATTCTTTTCAGCAATACTACAGCTCATCTTGTTGGTTTCAGACCAATTCTCCAATATGTTAAGGTCATTTTGAATTCTAATCCTGTCCTCCAAAGTGCTTGCAACCCCTCCCAGCCTGGTGACATTAGCAAATATTATAAGCATACTTTCCAACCCATTATCCAAGTCCTTAATGAAACTAGTGAATATTGCCTGGCCCTTGTAGCACCCAGCTAGATGCACCCTCCCAGTTTCATAGCAAACCATTGATAGCTACTCTTTGCATATGGTCTTCCAATGAGTTTTGCACCCACCTTTATGGTAATACAGTCTAGACCATATTTTCCTAATTTGCTTTTGAGAACGTCATCTGGGACTGTGTCAAAAGCCTTACTAAAATCAAGGTATACCAGAACTGTTTCCCCTCCCTGCTCCCCACTTCCTCCGTCCCCACTGATTCTCAATCCCAATCCTTGCCCAGCCAGCTCCAGTCCCCCCTGCCAGCTCCTCATCTGATCTCAGTCTGCTCCCAGTCCCAATCTCCTTGTATAGCCAATTACAATCTCCCTTCTGGCTCCCAGTCTCAGCCTCTGTCCCCAGTGCTGAGTTTCCTTCTCTCCCTTGCCAGCCTCGTGTCCCAGTTTGCACTTCCCCAGGCTCCTTGTCCTCATCTAGTCCTCCTTCCCCCTTGCAGATCTGTTTTTTGTCTCCTCTGCTTTCGAACTAGACAGCTTCCTCCTCTACTCTGCCTGGGCCCCACAGGGGTTCATTGAGCACAGAGGAGTGACAGGCTCCGTTTCTTATATCAGGATCCTGGACCCAGACCCAGCACAGCCTAGTAGGGAACATCCTGGTCAGCTCCAGGCTGCTGCATGCTCAGTGTGTATGAAATCTTCAGGGAATGTAGCTGCTAAAATCACTAGTGAGTCTCTAATGATCATGTGTGAACTGTAATTTTTCAAAGGCTTATAACCTGGTGAAATTTGGGCATATTTTCATAAGACCTGTGAACAGCATTCCTGACACTAAGGCTACTCCCTTAAGTCTCTGCCCCAAAGAATGGGTGCATTAGAACTTTTCAGATAAATTGTCACCAGAATTCTTTAATACGGGTAAAGCAGTGTATTTTTACCTAGCCTTGTTCTTGGAAATGGCTGAATCATTTTGGCTGAAATTTTCTGAAAAATTCAGCCTGAGGCCTGGAAAATTTTAGCTTAAATGGTTAAAGTTTGATAGTTATACAGTCTTATAAAGAGAAGTGTCGGACAACCTTAATAAGTAGTGCTGTCTTCGTGGAGCCTTAAAAATATAGCTTTTTGTATTAGCCAAACCACTGTGTAACCCTCTAGATGCATACCCTGTTCACTCAAGCAACCACATGCCTGTCTGTCTGTCTGTTTATCTAATCTATCTGCCCCTCATCACTGCAGTGTCTGGGCACCTTAATCTTCCTTGTCCCAGTTCCTCCTTCCACGTGTTTATGGCTTCCTGTGTTTGTTATTTATCTTTTCCTGATGTCCTAATCTAAATTTAGATTGTAAGCATGTAGGGGCATGGACTCTGTATTGTGTAAATCACCATATCTGTGGTGCTTTATCAATGCTAAATAACAGTAATGCTTGTATATACCAAGAACCCAACAAGACTCTTAAATACAAAGTGCAGGAATTTTTAAACACTAAAGGCAAAATTGTAGCAGCTTAATAATGAATTTTTTTGGCCAGATCACGGCTCCTTTGAAGAAAGTTTGGGATCAATATGGATGTGGTGCTCAGGTTGAAGAAGTTGCCCTGTCGGGCATGTAAGCATCTGGAGATAAGCATGAAGACAATGAAATATAGAAGAGAGCATGATAGCTACCCAGAAAATTGTAATACCACCTCTAACTACTCTGTTTAATCACTGCAACATTGTCTAATCTTTCCGGGATTAATTTTGTATTTCTACATTCTTTTACAAATATTGTACAAAAATCGTATCAATTTTTCAAACATTAAAGGCCAAATTCCGCTCACTTTACTTGAATGAGTAGTTACATGGATGTCATTGGAGCTACTTGGGTGAGTAGAGTGGGAAAGATTTGTGTGCGAATTGATTCCTGTAGGACAGTGAGGGCTTTTCATAACTTGTTAGTTTGGAGTCTGATTCTATACAGTATAATCAGGAACAGGTCTCATTGATGGGAGTCTTTCTCTAGCTGTCTCTCTTGAGGCTGGAGAAGTGTGGGGCTGGAACCTGTGTCTGTTTTGGGTTTTTTTTAAAAAAATACATGTAGTGGTTGTAGTACAGGGAGGGAAGTAATGAATCCTTTAACTTGCAGCTGCCTTGATGAAAGCTTTGTGAGTCTTTTAAGGTCTTGCCGAATGAAGGTGCATCTATGGTGTCAATCAATGATGCTTGTTTATCTTCACCAGAGGCACAGGAGTGTAATCTGTTGAGTGATTCCAGTGATGCACAGATGCAGCTTGGTGGCTGAAGTGATCATCATCAAAAGTGCATTGTTCAGTGGAAGTCTAGATTTTAGGTCAGATACTTAAAAAGAAGTGAACTCTATCAAAAGTTTCAAGTCTATCCTTCAATTTAGAGCCATCAGAAGATTATTTACTGCTTATGAATGCTCACATGTTGACAATATATTGATAAATATATTTAATAAACCAGGAGCTAGTATAAACTACTGGGCAAAAGAGCCAAATATAAACAACAGAATGTTGCCTGGAAGGTGAGCAGTACAATTACACAAGTTGACATCTATTTGAGACTTAAATGATTATTTTAGTAAGCTGTTTAAGCTAAGAAACGAGTATTTATAGCAAAAAAAGAGTCTGTGCAATGTAATCATATCGTGTTTGTGGGTATATATTGTAGAAGGCGGGATAAGTAAGTCTGAAGCAGTATTTAATGCTTGTTTAAACACTGAATTCACAGCATAGGAAGTAAATGCCATTCTGAAAAAATCATTGTAATATGTAATAAGGCTGCTCAGCAGATAGCACTTCTTGTAGCTACCCTACCGAGCTAGTATGGAAATCTTGCTGTAGTCCCGATTAAGTAAAGAAGCTTCAAATCAGATTATACCTTTGGTAGTAATTAGATGGAACAGTTACCATCTGGGGGCACAGTAGGTGCTTAAGAAAAAAAAATCAATCCATGGAATAATGAAGCCACAGCATGACATAATCTTCTCTGGCTGAAGAAAGAAAATACAGTTTCTCTCCGTTTTATAATGCTTGTTTCAATGTCCATTCTGGAACAGTAGAACTCTTCATGGATGGCAGTCTGTATTGGTCTGGAAAGTGTTCATGAAGGAAGAATGCTGTGGGGAGGAAAACAATGGAATTATTTAGAGTACAATGACTAAATTATAAGTAACCAGATTATAAATTTTCAGTCCAGTTGTCCTTAAGCACAAACAGAAGGAGGTTTGGTCAGGTGACAACTGTACACAATTAAGAGAGAGAATGAATGTCAGGAAAAACTTCCATACACTGAGATCTGTAAGAGTGTGGAATGGTCTCCCAAGGTAAGTGATGGAATCTGCATTTCTGGGGACATTTAAAGCTAAAAGCACTAGAAAATGTACTTTGGAGGACAACAGTGGCTTGGAGATGGATTGAATTACCTAAGAGATTTTTCCATCTTTAACTTCTGATTCTGTAACAGCATTGCAAGGGGAAAGGAATTGAATACGAAAATTCAGATGAGAAATAAATATTACAAAGGTAAAGGGAATGCAAAAAAATAATGAGGGCTTGCTGAGTGAAATGCTGGGTTCTCTGCTTTGAACAATGGCTACCTAAGGCAAACTCAGTCATGGATTAACTTTAGCCCAGATTAAGCAAATTGATTGTGATGTTTTAGTAGCTGGGCTTCCTCAGAATAAGACTGAAGATGTTCATTTCAGGTAGCATGGTCAATTGCACTTACAATAATGTAAATCTCTGAAAACAAGATGATTATCCTTTTATTTACACAGGATGCCACTGTGGGTGAGTGTAATGAAATGCTACAGTATAGAAATTAACTATTGTGAAAAATAGTAACTTTCTCTAGCTTTGGATAAACTGTTTAAATGTAATCTCTCTCAAAGCATAGCATCAGCACTGTAAATTCTTAAATTGAAAGAGGTGTTGACTGTGGAAACAAAGAATTTGAATTCCGTTTTCTTTTCTACCAGAGGAGCATTCTTTACAAAATGGAAATGTATATGATATAAACAGACATTTTTGGTTGTGTAAAAGCAACTGTTACGTAAGACTTCTCAAGGAAAATTCTTAAACTATAAAAATCCTTAATTAAATTAAGCTAAAATGAAGATATTGTAGTGATAAAACTATGACCTCTGATGTGAAATAAGGTCTTATACAATATGTTGATTATCTACTTTTTGAAATTGTGTAAGATGCATAAGAAACCATATGTTGTTGTCCAAAATTTAATTTGATTAGCTTTAATTGCTAACACCCGTGCAAACTAAAAACACATACAATGTGCTAATACAATAACTGATTAAATTCTAAAGTACTTTGGAATACATGATACTTATTGCATAAATTTTATATTTCATGAGAGAAGACCTGATTTTCTGCTAGTCAATTACTTTTCTGTGCATGAAATCATTCCATAATAGTTAATCATTGGCATTTGTCTTTATGCATTATCTTGTGTGTACTTTTTGTTTGGTTGGTTGTTTTTGGATTATAAATTTCTAGTGCCCAGACCCAGTCTAACAATAATCTATGTATAAAATAGTAATTTAAGTTATTTCTATTCAAAATCTTGATCAGTTTCCAAAACTGAATAACTAACCAGACTAAAAATTTCCAAAACAACCTTTGGACAACTGCAAAACAACATACATTATTTTAAAAGCTGTTGTGAGTAGCCTTTGGAAACCTCATGACAAAAACTACCTCTTGAATTAATTTCTTAGCTGTATTAATAGGTAAGTAATTGGGGAAAAATCTACTCCACCTAAGTAATCCTACTCTACAGAAGTGGTATGGGGGTTGCTGTGAAGCCTTCACCCCTTTATTGAGGTTGTTATTCCGCATGGGCTGGAATAGTAACCTGAGCTCCTGTCTGCCACTTGAGTGGGGTGGGGTGTTGGGGTTATTTGGGGTGCTTATGAGCCATGTTGCCACTGGTTCTCTCATTACATGTGCACGTTTGCCCTGAAACCACAGTTGTAGAGCTTGTGCTAATATGAGCAATATTAATTCCCACAAGCATTTCCCCTGAGAAAATTACTGTGTTTGGAGGGAAGCATAGTGTGTAAAATGGTTATGCCTCACTTACATTGCCAGTCCTGACTCACCGTGCAACCAAGTGGCAGGACATTGGCAAGCATGAGGAAAGCATCTAATGTTGGCTGCACTCCTCCCTTCATTTAGGACCCTAGCTTGCTCCCCCCCCCCCCCCCCGTGCTGCCCTAAACATGGAACTACAGGGCCTGTAGAGGCAGTGGGAACATTTTAATTAAAAATTGTATAAGACTCTCCTGTTCGTATTTTTATGAAGCCTGCAACTACTTTGAACTCGAATACCAATATTTTCAAACTTGGGTGCCTACTGTTGAACACCGAAAACTATATGTAGGCAGCTAATGAATGGGCCTGATTTTTAGAGCTGCTGAGCACCCAAATCTCTTATTGACTTCAGAGGGAAGTGCAGTTGCTCAGCACCTGTGAAAAGCAGGCCACTTGACTAGGTGTCTAATAGGGATTTGGAGGTCTAATTTTAGGCACCCATCTTTTAAAATTCTGTCCTGCATGATCTTAATGGAACAGTTAACATTTTTCTGTTGACATCATGAACATTTGAGTGTACAAGATTAATCTTGGTCCCCGTGGTTCCAACTCAATGTTTAGGGTTATTTTCAGTTTGTCAACATGCCATGTGTGCCCTTTGCAGCACAGATAATATAATGCAAAGTAACTTCTCTTCCTTCACATCATCCACTTTTCAAAATAAAAGAATTTGGCTATTTCATATTTAAAGAGAGGGAAAAAAAAAACACCCATGAATTGACAGGGGGAACTAAGGCCCCAACCTTAAACCAGTCTTGTCAAATGTGATTTTTTTACTTTGAGCCTCAACTGCCTTTAAAGGTGGGAACATTTTCTTATCAGTCCCAGAGCTGATGTCTTTAAGTGGTGAAATATTTTCTTTAAAACAGGGCACTGTTCCCAGTTTCATTAAGAAAAATGTTTAATAGCTGAAGGAAGTAGTATGTTCCTGTATTAAATCTGGCATCTACATCCAAGTGATACAGAGTTTCATTTGGCCTATTTTATTTTATTTTTTTTTAAAAACACACATATAGTACACAAGTGTGCTGTATATCTTTTTATGAAAAGTGTCTTTGAAAAGGACATTGGTTTGGGTAGAGAGATCTTTTCTCCAGGCTGATTAGTTTATAAGCCATTTTTCCCCAGTGTATGCTGTGGTCAAGGCAACATTTATCAGTTCTGTTACCAGGTTTGCCCATTACTTTGGGGTACGCTCATTTATTAGGGTTACTCTTCTGGTGGGGGGGTTGTTTCTGTAATTCTGTCAATGTTCTGCTTGTGTCACTTGTGTTTTCATACGGAGCTCTACTTCTCCCTTCTGCAAGTTCCCTCCCAATAGAGCTATCCTGCAGGACCTAGGTTCCCCAGCCTCCAGCCCCAGAATCAGATGAACGCACACATACACATTAACAGAGCGCGTCTCAGCAGACTGGGTCAATCAGCACTCCCAAGCTGACCCCTTATATGTCCCTGGACTCAGTAGGCTGGGTTGAGCAGCACCTCCAAGCTGCCATCTTCATATGCCATGGGCACCACACTGGAATAGAGTACATCTGAACAGGCTGGGTCGAGCTGCACTTTCAGGCTGCCACCCTCCTATGCCACAGGTTCAGCACATCCCTATCCCCACTTTCACGTTACAATTGTTCTGGTAGTAACCCACTTGATGAGCAAACCCCACAGGATTTTTGGGTGCTACAGGGATCTTTAGCTTAGGTAAGAGAAGCGTTGCTGCAGAGCAAATGAGGAAGCCAAAAACACAGGAGAGAGAGAGGGAAGCAACCAGCTTAACCATAAAATTTATTTATTGCCAGGTAATACCCTGTTTCCCCAAAAATAAGACAGTGTCTTATATTAATTTTTGCTCCCAAAGATGCGCTAGGTCTTATTTTCAGGGGATGTCTTATTTTTCAGAAATGAAAAATGCCTTATTATCGGTGGATGCCTTATTATCGGGGAGGTCTTATTATCGGGGGGATGCCTTATATTACAACGAGAGGCAAAACTGTAAGTAGGCCTTATTTTCGGAGGATGTCTTATTTTCGGGGAAACAGGGTAGCCATACAAGGGGAGCCAAACAAACAAAACAGTTACAGTATTAAATCTAGCTTAAATTTGATTACAAATGTCAAGTTTAGAAAACTATACCTGATCACACAAGTCAGGGTTAGAAAGCTATACCTAGAGTAGAAAAAAACCAACAAAAACAGAGAGTTGGGTTCTCACCACTCTGTGAAGCTTGAACCGGTCAGGGTTCCCAGGTGGTGGTGGTAGCTGAGGGTCCAGAGTGGTGGAGACAGGCAGAGCCCCCAGCACGATCAGTCAGGAGAAGATGAAGTCCCAATGGAACTGATGCAGATTTTGGATCCAGGCATCAGAACATTTACTTGAGCATGGGTAGGGGTTTTTGTGGGGAAACAAGGGAGAACACTAGATTTGTTTATGGGTAAACTGATGGCTCAAGGGAGTACACCAAAGTTGTTTTGTTCAGGCTAGACAATAGGAACTGATCATTCCTGGCTATGCGTGTTGTTCCTTCAAGGGAGCTCGCAATGCAATTAGGCAGCTTCAGTATTTTGGATATCAATAAAGGATTTATTACTAGTATTGGTCTGATAACTACTGAGCTGGGTGTGTGCAGGCGTGGGTTCATTAACATCTGGAGTAGAGATCCCCCATCATGCAGTGTTTCTCTGCTTTTCTGGTCCCAGAGTTCAGTGCGGTTCTTGCCTTGGAATCTTTGTTCTCCATTCTGTATGCTAATGGAGATGCCTCCCTGTCCCATCTTCGATGCAAATGAGGCTAGGGGAGTTGCCTTAATCCTGTCACCCTTGTCCGGAGGGATTTAGGTGTGTCTCCCACTGCTTTTTCATTGCTTTTTGTAAGTCTTTCTTCTGATTGGTTTTGGTTCAAGCAGAGGCGGGGGGGGGCGGGAAAGGAGGATGTCCTTCGTGAGTCAGACAGGCTGGATATCGTGCCCTGGTTCCCCAAGAACACAGAGCTGACAGGTAACATAACTGTTAAAATAAAATACTGTTATTAAAGGATTGTAACTCAATTAATTGAGTAATAGAGCAGGTGCATGTGGAGAATGCACAGGGGGAGTGGTCCCTGTTTAAAGATCATGGCCCATGCTTACATTGCTATCAGAAATAGCATATTGCTTAGATGACTAGAATTTTAAAGCTCATTCTAAAGTTTTAGCTACTGAAAACTGCCATTTTAATTAAAAGCACTGGAAATGGTTTTGTCTTTATAAAAGATTACACTAATTTAAGCCTTTTTCTCCTAGGAAAAAATAATTTCACACTTGATCAACAAGATTTCACTCAGCACAAATGCAAATATTTAAATGGTCGAGTTAGTATCCTAAAAGGCAAAGCTTACAATAGAAAAGTAAATGATCTGTCCCAATTTATAAAGTGGACCGTTAACTATAGCCACCAAAAGATGCTCTAAACATTAATCTGATGTTACTTACAGTGTAGTAAATCGGAAGTAGCGTCACTGAAATCATTGGAGTGCACTGGTGTAAAACTCATGTATTTGCGATCAGAATCAAATCCATTGTCTTTCGGTTTTTGTTTATCTTGGACTGAATTATGGCTCATGCCTCTGCATAAACTCTCCCCTCCCCACAAATATTTCCCTAATACATAATGTGTGAAATGTTGTCATTACATTCATACTTAAAAAAGAAAACCTCTAATTGCCATTCTAGTCTGACAAAGTACCTCTTTCTAAAGAAAACGCTGTTATCCCAAAATGATAAGAGATGTGAAATTACAATGGAGAGTTCTGAGAGTACTTGAAAGTAAAGCTATGCTAACTTAATCCTACAGTACTGGAGTCTTTGTGGAATTTCGAGATAACAGCTTGGACCAATTTAAGTCAATTTAATAATTTTTGGCAAGATTTGCTGCTGTTGATTTTTCTTACAAATTTTCCTTTTGCATCTTTCAGAATGAGGACTATGCTATTACTGCAGTTGTGAGAAAACTTCTACATCCATCTCCTCCTCCTTCCAGAGTGCTGTCAAAATGAGTGAAACGCCATCAACTAATTATTCAATGCTTCAGCCAAACTCCTCTGAGAGTGAACAGACTTTGTCTACACGTCACTTCAATGTCACCGAACCTGTTGTGGCCAAACGAATCTGTTTCTATAAAAGTGGAGACCCTCAGTTTAATGGGATCAAAATGGTCATTAATAATAGATCTTTCAAAACATTTGATGCCTTGCTGGATAACTTGTCCAAAAGAGTCCCAATACCATTTGGGGTGAGGAATATTAGTACACCACGCGGGATACACAGTATCACCAATCTGGAGGACCTTGAAGATGGAAAGTCTTATATTTGTTCCCATCAGAAGAAAATTAAGCCCATTAATTTGGAGCGGGCCAGTAAGAAGCCATTACCCTGGCAGATCAGCAGGCCAGTTAGTGCTCGTCGCCGAGTTGTGCAGTTAGCCAGGGAGAAAGAAGACTGCATTGTTCAGGAAGACAGAGCTGTCAAAATAAGAACCCCTAAAAAGCTCCTTGTTTTCAAAAATGGTGACATAAGAATCAGGTGCACTATAGTTCTGAGTAAGAAGAACATGCAAAACTTTGAGACCTTTCTGGATTCCATAAGTGAGTTAATGCAGTATCCAGTTGTGAAGTTATACACTACGGATGGCAGAAAGGTGAGAATAAACAATGGCATGAGATATGCTTTTCACAATGTTTGCTTTTATAATATTACCAGTGTTATCAAATGATTTGGTTGCTTACATGGCTGGTGAGCGCTCTGACCAGTGTAAGGTCCCTGTGCCCTGACCATCAGCTATCTGCTGCCTTCCTTGTGGATCTGCCTCTGTACACTTATGGGCCTTTAAAAAAAGATAGGCCGTTTTGAGGAAGGATTCACACTCATCTTGGGACTGCAATGACTGAAGCGAGAGAATTTTAATCCTGGGTTTTCATGGAAGCCCACCAGTCTTCTCTTAAACCACTCTTAAACCTCTTAAAGACTTTGTCTTCTAATGACAGCTTTTCCTGGACAGGATGCTTTTCTAGTCCTTTTTCATGCATGCCTTCAACATATGTCCACTCATCCAATCACATGTAACCCTTCCATAGCCCTGCCTCACAATTAGGACATGCATTAGGCAGAGCTCCTTTAGAACGCTACCTCTGTTCCCTTAAGAGATGATGGTCTATTAATGCAGCAGAACAAATTCCTGTACCTACCCATCCCACAGGAGTTGTGAGCATCTTCACTATGATGTATTCAAGTTGTCAGGGCCTGACTAAGTTCACCTTAGAGTACTTAAGGAACTAGCTAAAGAAATCTTTGAACCATTAGTGATTATCTTTGAGAACTCATGGAGAACCATGAGGTACCAAAGGACTGGAAAAAGGCAAACATAGTACCTATCTTTAAAAAGGGAAACAAAGAGGACCTAGGGAAATACATGTCAATTAGCCTAACTTTAATACCTGGGAAGATACTGGAACAAATTATTAAACAATCAATTTGTAAGCACCTAGAAGATAATAATGTTATAAGTGGTAGCCAACATGATTTTGTCAAGAGCAAATCATGCCAGACCAACCTAATTTCCTTCTTTGACAGGGTTCATGCCCTAGTAGATTGGGGTGGCAGGGAAGCTGTAGATGTGATATATGTTGATCTTAGTAAGGCTTTTGACACAGTCCCACATAAGCAAACTAGGAGAATGTGGTCTAGATGAAATTACTATAAGGTGTGTGCATAACTGGTTGAAAAAACAAACTTAAAGAGTATTTATTGATGGTTCACTGTCTAACTGGTGGACAGATCTAGTGGAGTCCTATATGTGTCTGTTCTAGGTCCAAAACTAGTCAACAGTTTCATTAATGACTTGGATAATGAAGTGGAGAGTGTGCTTATAAAATTTGAACATCACACCAAGCTGGGAGGTGTTGCAACCTCTTTGGAGGACAGGATTAGAATTCAAAATGACCTTGATAAATATGACTGAAATCAAAAAGATGAAATTAAATAAAGACAAATGCAGAGTACCACACTTAGGAAGGAAAAATCAAATTCACAAATATAGAATGGGGAATAACTGACCATGCAATAGTACTGCTGAAAATAATCTGGGGATTATAGTGGATCACAGATAAATATGGGCGAACAATATGAAGCAGTTGTAAAAAAGGCTAATATCATTTTGGGGTGTATTAACTGGATTGTCATATGTAAGACATAGGAGGAAATTGTCCTGCTATACTTGACACTTGTGAGACCTCAGTTGGAGCATTGTGCCCAGTTTTGGATGCCATACTTTAAGAAAGATGTGAACAAATTGGAGAGAGTCCAGAGGAGAGCAAGAAAAATGATAAAAGGTCTAGAAACCTGATCATGAGGAAAAGTTAAAAAGAAACTGGGCATATTTAGTCTTGAAAAAAGAAGACTGACTGGGGACCAGATAAGTCTTCAAATATGTTAAGGGCTGTTATAAAGAGGGTTGTTCTCCATGTCTCTTGAAGCTTAATGTGCAGCAAGGAAGATTTAGGTTATATCTTTGGAAAGAACATTCTAACAATAAGGATAATCAAGTACTGGAATAGACTTCCAAGGGAGGTATTGGAATCCTGTTACTGGAAGTTTTTAAGATGAGGTTAGACAAACACCTGTCAGGGATGATATAGATATAGTTGGTTCTGCCTGTTGAGGTCCCTTCCAACCCTACATTTCTGTGATTCCATGACAATGTAATTGCTAATGTAAGAGCAAAAGTACCTATACTCAAAACTAAAAGTCATATTTCCTGTATGGCTACTACATTGCTGAGGAACGCTCACAATGCCATAAACTAAGTAACCTTGATTTTTATCCCTATTTCTCTATATTTTTAATGTTCAAAGGATGAAATTGCTATCAGCAATGTTCAACAGTATTATGTTCTTCATCTGTCTTTGCCACCCATGAGTTATGGCTATAAAACCTAATATAAGGTTATCTTACATTTTATAAAGTGTGGACCAAATCCTAGCCCCAAAAGCCCGAAATTTCCAGAAACAATGGGCCTGATTCTCCTCTCGCTTACACAAGTTGTACATTGTTGTAACTTCATTAACTACAATGGAGTTTCTTCTGGTTTACACTGGTATAACTGAAAGGAGAATCACACTCAGCTCAACTGATCACTCATGCAGGGTGAATCTTTCACCTTCCATCTGGTGAAGATGTGATTTCTGTGTTCGGTGTCCACAAGTAGACATGAAAGAGAGAAAGGGGCATGTCACCTACAAGCTAGCAAAGCACAATCCATGAGGCTCAAATTCCTTGTAATTGGAGGAGCAGGAAGCCAGGTCTTCTACTAATTCTGTATATTTGGCAGTATGCAGCCACAGACCACCCATACAAGAGTCTGGTAATATATTTTGTGGCTGAAGATTCTTCCCTTCACTGACTCATACACACACACTCTCACTCAGTCATTTCATGGCTGTTGATTGATTCTATATTGGGATAAATCCAAACTCCATTTCCAAACTCTTGAACTTCAGGGAAATATTTATCTGGATCCAAACTTTGCTTGACAGTATCATCTTCTAATATATTTACACACTTACTTACAAAGACACAGGAAGTGCATTACCCCATGTGGAAATAAATTCCACTCTGGAATAAAATCCAGCCCTTTGTAATAACCTGCTGCAATGCTATATATGTATAGGATAGTTTTTTCTTCACTTTCTATGTGGAAAGACTATACCTGTTGTATTATTACTGTTTGTTACTGATGCAGAGAAATTGATTTGTTGTTGTGTTTTTTCCCCCCCAGGTTCCTAACCTTCAGTCTCTGATCTTGTGTTCTGGGGCTATTGTGGCAGCTGGGAGAGAGCCTTTTAAACCAGGAAATTATGATCCTCACAGGTATTCACTACCTGCTAAGTTGCCGGGACTCTCCAATCGTGTGTACCCCAAAGCAAATGCCAAATCAGAGAGCAGAAATAGTAAGTCCCTTTAATTATTTTGTATTTTCTCAAGTGATTTATCTCTTTCACATTTTAATGTTAAAAAAAAAAGAAAGAAACCATAGCGATCTGATTCGGATCAAGGATATTCAAGCAGGCCAGTTGAAACAAAACTATTTATTTTTGCTCAGATTTCCTCAGTGGGCATCAGAAGGATCAAAGAATTAATTTTCATTTTGGAATTCAAGTTTCTGTTAAAAATTCAGTTGGCTTACATATTTCCTTTCAAACAGAATTATTTGGACTTGTAAGTGAAGCTATCAAGGCATATTTTAAAATGGGCTGATTGTTGCTAATCTATCCACATCATGCCACAGCAAGGGTAAAAGAAAGCACACAGTTTGATACAGAGAACAAATGTATGTCTCCCTTCTAGTTGAACTTTCTGATGGTATTACAGCAGAGCAAATGTATTATCATGCAGTGTTCAGATCTTAGCTCAGTAAATGAATAGGGATATCTTGTCATATCCTTAATTTCATATGTGCCCATACCTAACTAAAGCAAATTGGGAAAAGCAAGGAAATAAGCAGTTAAATTATTCAGTATCCAGGTGCCCTCCACGCGTTTCAACTTCAATTAGTTCCTTTCCACCACTCTGTGCCCACGTGTATCTTCCCCCTCATCCTGAACAGTCAGTATGTAGCCTTAACTCTGTTTATTGGCCACGTGTTCATGTGTTTTCATTTAAAATAGGTGTGGTGTGACTTTCATAAAGTTACAGTGAACATTGTATTGGTTTGTGTAAGTGAGGTACACTGTCAGGTTGCTGATCATTTGTCTATCTAAAGTGCTTATATGGTCCTGCTACCATAGCATTCGATGTATCCATCCACACAACATTCAAGAGAGGTAGAGAAGTACTAACATCTCCATTGTACAGACAGGAAACTGTCACAGAGAGACTAAGGGTTACATTTATAAAAGTGATTAGTGATTTTTGGATGCTTCAGTGTTTGGGTGCCCAACTTGAGACACCTTAGGGGTCTGAATTTTAGAAAGTGCTAAGCACCCACCCTCTGTATTTCAGGACCCTTTAAGATTTCTTAATTTAGACACAGATGATCCTGAGTCACTTTTAAAAATGTAGGTCTTAGCAACTTGCCCAAGATCACACAGGAAGTCTGGGGTAGAATGGGACTTGAAAGTTGAATCTCCTGACTCTCAACTAGTGCCCACAACAGGGCACCATACTTCCTCACATCCTTATGGCTGCAACATGTTTTTCAGTAGTGTTTGGGTAAAGTTATGTGAATAGGTGATTTCCACTTGGCTCCTCATGGAGCTGCTACACGGGGTGCCTGATGAACTGAGGAAAGAGAGAGTGAGGATGTTGGGGAAGCCTAGAGGTGATCAGGCATGAGGGGATTTTGAGGAAGAGAACTTTATGGGGGGAGATCAGGTCTTTCTGGAGAGCCTAAGATGTGTGGGGGAACACAGTACTTCTGTGGCAAGGCATTAGCTCATCTGGGGCTTTGTGACACTACTGCCTCTGCTGCTCACCAAGACACCAGTACTGTAAAGTTTCCTGAAGTGCTGCAGAACCAAGGAAGCAGTGCTGGAGGAGCTAATTTTCCATGGTGCTCCTGCCTTGCTGTGCTGAGGAGCCGAGGCAGCATCAACTGCCAATGCCTCTGCACAGAGACACTAAGCTCCCATTCACACATCCCCGCCCAGTGTCCCTGCTGAATATCTCATGTCCCTAAGTCCGCTCTCTTTAGTTTGTCCCAACTTCCACCCTGTAGCCCGCCCTGATGTCTCTTGCCCCATATGTCATCTCCTTGGTCGCCAGGGCTATGCGTACAGGATAGCTGATGAGTTAAGAGAACAAGTAGCAACATTCTGAGGCGAATGAAATTACTACAAAAATCAAAGTTGTCAATAAGTTTTTCTCTTCCATCTAAATTTTGCCTATAATTATAGCCAAGTTGGCAGCATATGGAAGTAGCTGACAGATCTGGAAAGTTTCATCAGCTAATATTGGGCAAATGCAGTTAAAGCAAGAGGAATAACTCTTTATGTATTTTACTTTAAAAATTCAAACTGCCCTATGTCAGAGACATCATCAGGTTATAAGAGTGTAAAGTTCAGAGTTTTGGGGAACTTCTGTTGTTTCCATTCCATTTCCAGAGGCAAGTAAGATGAGATTTTTATTTACAGAAGTGAAAGGTCTGGTCTCTGGAACGAGAGCCAGACTGAATTTACCATAATTTCTCATTCAGTTCCTGGAAAAGCCTCTACAATGGTGTAGAGCAGCAGACTCACCCCTGCAGCGCCTCCTGCTGGTGACTTCTGGGAATTAGCTCTTCCAGTGTCCTGGAGTGCCCTCTGCAGGCCAGTGGTCTGCCTTTCCTTTGGCCCCCATGTCCCCCCCAGACCCCAGTACCCTTTTATCTGGGGTGCTGCCCCCTGGCAGCACACCCCTCAGTACTAGGGTCTCCCCTCCCCAGGGAACCCCCACTCACTATCCCTATCTCACCTCAGAATAAGGCCACTGCCAGTCACCAACTAGCCCCCACTCCCTGGGGCAGACAGCAGTATAGGCCACTCATCACAGGTAAGGTTGGGTTTGGACCTGCTGCCTTGGCCTACCCATGGGCTGCCCTCTGCAACCCCCAGAACCCCTTGGCCTCCTATTAGGCCACAGCCTGGGGCTATCCAGGCAGGAGCTCCCCAGCCCTGCTCCACTCAGGTACCCTGTATCTAGCTCACTGCAGCCAGGCCCTTCTCCCTCTGAAGGCAGAGAGAGACTCCTGAGCTCTTATACAGGCCAGCTGAGGCCTGATTGGGGCGTGGCCCAGCTGCGGCTGCTTCCCCAATCAGCCTTGTAGCTTTTCCTTTGCCCCAGCCCTGCTCCCTGGCTGTTTTAAACCCTTCAGGGCAGGAGTGGGGGACCACCCTGCTACAAATGGAAACTTGAAAGAGGCAACAAATCTGAAATAGTGTGTGTGTATGCAACAGTAACATGGGTAGTCATGAAAACCTTCACACAAATTCTTTTAGGGCCCACTCCAGCAAACGACATGCTTAACTTTAAGCACGTGAATAGTTCTATTGAAGTCAAATTAATGTTAAGCACATGCTTAAGTGCTCTGCTGGACTATAATATAAATTCCAAACCACTACATAAAGTGACTGAATACTTCTTCTAGAAATGTCATTACCAATTATGTCCTTATATATGTCTTTCTGAATTTGTGTTTGTGTGCACATACTGTATTATTTTAAGTATACATATAAATATACACAAAGCTTAGTGAAGGAGCACAGTTTAGAAAATTCTGTTTAGATTTCTCCTGGTGTACTTTTGGTCTCTCACCTATTCTTTTCACTGTGTGACACTCAAAGATAGATGAGATTTTGTCAGTGCATAGGTGCTGAAACCAGAGTGCAAGGGGTGCTCCCACAACCCTGGCATGAAGTGGTTTCCATTATATGTGGGGTTTACAGTATGGTTCAATTACTCTCAACACCCCCACTATACAAATTGTTCCAGCACCCCGTGACAGTATCAAGTTATTACAGACTAATGCAAACACATTTTAGAAATACTTAACTGTGTGCAGACAACACATTAGAAGTGAATATGAATATGAATATTCTCATTGCCTTGAATGGTCTTTGGACCAGGTCCTAGAGAACTGTAGCATATATGCACATTGTAACACATGATGTACATTAAAATGCATGATGTAAAAATCTTATTATAAATGTCTGGTTCAAAATTTAAATGTAAACATATATAGAAGTACATGCTAAGGGCCCAATTCTACAATGTTTACATACATGAATAGTCCATGGGACTACTCAGATAACCAAGGATTAGTCATATAAGTGAAGGGTGTAAAATCAATTCCAGAGAGATTTACTTTTAATTGACGTGTTGTAGCACCCATTATCATTCAGGTTGTTATGTACTGCATGTGCATTTGGATCCATTAATTACTATTAAATCATCAAGAAGTAGTAAAGGAAAAAGGAGGTTCCATGCTTAACATCTTAGGGCCTAATCCTGTGAGGTCCTGTGTGCCTCCTGCAGGGTGGGAAAGCACATTCAACAACCAAGTTGATGGAACTGGGAGCATTCGGCACGTCACAGGCTTAGGACCTTAAAGATTGTAACACAGGTGTTAGAAGGGTCATGTTGCAAAACAAAATAAAGAAAATTGCACCAGCAGGAAAGTTCAGTCTTTACTCTTTATAAAAGTTGTGTTTTTTCTTTTTAACAAGTTCTTGGAAATGAGTTAGAGAAAATAGACACCTTACTGTAATAGTTTTTCTTTATGTTACAATAATTTATTCAATCCCAATGCTCACCAAAAAAAAAAAAAAAAAAAAAAAAATTCCCAAAACCTTTCATTGGGTTCCTCTATACTAATCATACTTTGTTTTTTTCTTTTTTCTGTCTCCTTTCTTTGCCTCCCTGCCTGCTGTCTTTCCGTCTGGATTCTTATGCATGATGATTATCTTCTACACCTTCCATCTAATATTGTGAATTTGGGTGCTTTCAATATAAATGTTGAAAGTGAGTACACAAATGCCCTCAGGAGCTCAAATTTACTCAGTTTCTTCTGATAAAGGTTACAGCAATGATAATTCAGATTCTTCTTGCATTCCCGACAATTACATGGGCTTAGCAGAAAATCATTCACATGCTGGTGAAGATTTATCGATGGTGCGCTCTGAAGATGACATTGAGAAATCTGTTCATGTTAATCAAGATGGCAGTATGACAGTAGAGATGAAAGTTCGATTCAGGATAAAAGAGGAAGAAACCATAAAATGGACAACCACTGTCAGTCGTGCTGGTGTTTCTGCTGATAAAAATATCAAGATTTGCAATTCTGCAGTAGGTGCAGAGGATCATTCATCTGATTTAAATATTTCAGCATATATAAAACCTACAGAGGCTCCAGTCTTGGAGAACTACAATAATGATGAGAGTGACTCACTGCAGCAGATTAACACAGAAGTAACAAGTAAAGAATCAGAATCTGATTTAAGCACTTCTGATTATAAAATCTGGCAGAACTCTTCTGCAAACATGAATGTATGCAATGTATCGGAGGATAAAGTCAAACCTCATTTTCATAGGCCTCCTACACCTGGGCCAAGAAGAGTGAGACAAAAGAAAGCATTAGTTGAAAGTGTCACTGTAATATCTGACAAAAAGGTTCAGGAAAAAATGATAGGACAATTTTCCTACAGTGAGGAAATAGAAGATGGGGAAAGCAAATCTGAGTATTGCATGGTCACTCATTCCAGCAGTAAAACATCAAGTACTAATAATTCGAAGCTTAGTGAAATAAGCAACAATGATTTATTAAAGCTTTCTTTAGAAAAGAAAAAAGAAGAAACTCTGATTAAATTAAGCCATAAAAGTCATGGTTTAAAAGAAACTACAAATACAAAGACATTAGATATGCCTGATGAAGATGGATTGTTACAGAACATTTTGGAGAAATCAGTTGTGGAGGAAGGCATGTATAATAGTTTACTATCAAGCTGCAAAGCTAATATCAGTCGCTTCATACCTTCCTCAACAATTTACCAGGCAGATAGGCCTCTTTCAGCAGACACCATCAACTCTTTTCATGACCAGTGTGGAATTAAAGAAATAAAAAGATCACTGAGTTCATTCATCAGGTACTCAGAATTGTCTCAATCAAAAAGTGGAGACAGACTATGTAACCCATCTGATTTATTACTTTCTTCTCAAGGATCCATTCACTCAACTTGTACTGGAAACAAACAAACTAAGATGACAATGTCAACATGTACTAATGCTACTCCTGAGACAATAAACTTTACAACAGGGTCCTCTCCTACCACTGCTGAGAGAGAGAAACAATTCCACGGCAGCACTGAATGTGATACAACCCATTCCACTGACAAAAGCCAACCTGCATCGTCTAACAGCAAAAAGAAGAAGAAGAAAAAGAGAAAATCACCATCTCATTATCTGGATCAAGGTGTACATTTGCACCAAAATCAGCAATATAAGGAGACTGCAGAGGAAGGAACTTTTAAGAGTGAGGAAATGTCTCATGATATGTGCATCACAAGCGAAAGTGTGCAGAAATCTACAACGCAAATTAGAGATACTTATTCTGAAACATGTCAGAAAAGAGCAATGGCATTTCATGTCAGAAATGGTGATGGATCTATCAATTCAAACAAAAACTTATGTCCTGAAAATGAGTTATGTCCCCAGGTTTCTGTGGAGCTCCAACAAAATGAGTTATCATTTAGTAAGAAAACAAAAGCTAATAGACAACTGACCAACGTAAAATCCAGATCAGCCAAAAAAATTAGTTTGCCAGTATCTGCAAGATGTGAAGATAGCCTGATAGAGGAAAAAGCTGATTCAAAAAGTGAAACTGAACACAGCCAAAATACACCAGGTACTGAAAAAGAAGGCATATGTCACAGCACTAATTCTATAAAACAGACACACAATTCTTTAATGACATCAAAGCCATTGTCAGAAGTGGCTAATGGTAATAACCTAGAAAGAGAAAAAGACAATGTTATTTCTGACAGTTCATACAAATCTTCAAAGAAAGAGAAAAAACAAAAAAAGAAGAAGAAGAATCCAAGTACACCTGAAAGTAAAATGCATATGTCAGATGGTGGTAATGCACTGGATGCTCTGAAACAAGAGGATTTTCCAGATGAGATTGCTGAGTATTCACTTGAAAGCTATGTCCAAAACTGGCTGCAAAACGCATTTCCAAATGCTGTTTTGCCTCCAAACAAATTAGCTCCCATAAATAAAAAGGAAGGGAATATAGCAAATAATAAAATTGGTCATTCTCCTATGGAAAATATGAAAACTCTCTCAGATAAAGAAACTAAGGTTATAGCAAATAAAGTGCACATAACTGGAAAACCCAATCTGATTGAATGTCATCTACTAAAAAAGCCAATGGAACCTCTCAGTGAAATGGGAGCTATAGAAGAATCAGCCAAATGGTTATATGGAAGACAAATTGGCTCTTTGACGTGTGCTGATACAAGTATAATGAAAGAGGTCAAATATTTACTACAGTCAGATTTCCAACATGATACTAAGCTACAGGTGTTTAATGAAATGCATGAAAATGATAAAAAGAAGTTGCAATCAGAAATTGATTCTCAAGATATAAGTCCAAATCAAAGCATAAGTGCTGAGGTTGCTGTTCAAGTTGATTCCAAAATTTTCAGGAAGACTGAAACTGAGGCTCAAAAGGATTGCGTGTCTAGTATGTTGCTACAGCAACTACAATCAGCGATGCTCTGCATTCAAAAGGCTCATACTGGATGTACAGAAAAATCATGTGGTCCTACAGATTTTTCTTCTCCTTCATTACTTGGATCTTCCCCCAATCTCCTCTTAGCTTGGCTACTTGTACTAAATCTAAAAGAGAGTTTGAATGGCATGTGCAAAGGTGATATGCTAAAAACTACCTGTAGCTGTTCTGAAATATTTACACTGTTACAATTTCTAAAACAAATTGCAGTCACAGAAGAAGCTGAGGACTTGAAGGATGCTGTCTCAAATTTGCAAGAATCGACATCAAATAATTTATTACACTCTGGGAGCAGAATAGAAAAGCAGGACTCTGCACATTGTCATGAAAATCCTTTTGTAAATGAAATTCAGAACGTGCCAAACTTTCATGAAAGTGAAAACCCAAATAAGATCTGCATTCCAAAGGACAGTACAAATTCTGAGGAAAATGCTGATGTACAAGAGCTGATTGAAGAATTTGAATGCTCTGATATACAGAAAGACCCCAATGCATCAGCAGAGACTTCAGATCTAAATGACTTGAATGTTCACAAAATACTGTCAGACAGAAAATACGTGAATGCTAATTCAAATAATTGTAGTCTTACTTCAAATGTAGAACTATCTGCAGAAAATGAAGAAGAGGCTGACAGTTCATTACAAGACTCGCAGGATAAAGCCACAGATACATCATTCAATAATGAAGAATCGGGGACTTCAGAAGAGCCTAACTCAACTGTTCACAGTATAACTTCTAATGATAAAGATAATATTTTAGATGGAGAAATTTCTGAGGTAGAAGATAAAAAAGACATTATGCATTTTGGCAACAATAAAAATGCAGGAGAGCAAGTTGGCACAGAAAAAACAAATGAGCACTATAAATTAGTTGCTGAAACCTCTACAGAATGTGACTGTGAGGAAGACTCTGTACAAGAAGAAAAGAAAGAAAATGGGACTTGTGAAGAAACCCCTGAAAGATTATCTACACCATCACCGTTATCTTTTAGTTATGAGTCTAAGCAAATTACAGAATTGGACATAACTGAAGTAGAACAGAAATTGCAAGTAAAACTGATAGTAAAAGAACTGGAGCATGGAACACATTCAAATCCTTCTTTTGAATTAAAAAAATGCTTTAAAAGCCCTGCTACTTCTGACTGGTCAGATTATAGACCAGATACTGATGACAGTGATTACAATTATAGGGCATCCAGTGACTTCACCAATGAAAGTGGGGAGGAAGCAATGTATGAAAAACAGTATAATACCGGTTACGTTAAAAGAACTATTGAACAGCTTTATGGTAAAGCAGAAGCCTCCTTTAAGCCTACCCTTCACACTGTACTTCCATATATGTCTAAAGTTCTTCAAAAGGACACTGAAGAATCCCAATGTACAATTATGAAAAAAACCTCTTCCCTTTGTCAGGAACATAATGCTTGCTTTGTTGAGAAAATGTCAAGGTCTTCACTTATATCACACGAAAGTCTGGAAGAAATAAACAAAGACAACAATACATGGAGAAGAGAGAATTTTTCTTCACCAGCACCACTGTTCAGTCTTAATGGAGAGAAGGCATATTACAGTGATAACTGCTCAGTGCGATGTACAAAGCAATATTGTCAGTGTGGTGTACCTGCTGATGAAGATGAAGGAATATTGATTGATAAAGGCAAGTGGCTTCTTAAAGAAAATCATTTGGTGAGAAGATCACCACCTGAAAAGACTGGAATGTATGGCAATTTGGACACAACTTCAGCAGACACAATGTTTGACAACAATAGTGATGATATTCCATACTCTCACTTTGTGAATCTGAATCAGTATCCACCACACAATGAAATATCTTCTTCAGAACCTGAAGACATGGCTAAACCCTCTGAAAGTGGATGCCACTACTTCATTATGCCTCATAATAGTGATTCAGAGCCTTTTCCTGATTTGAGTCTGAAAAGCAAACCTACCTTCAGGGATGAAACCCCTTTTCTTCATGCAATAAAGAAAGAAAACAACAATTTGTCATTCACGGTATGCACCACTTCCACGAATCTCTGTACGGAGACTAATGCCAATTATCCAGCCTTTACATCTGTGGAATTTAGATTACCTGACAATAAGGTGCATCCTCTGGAAGAGCCTTTAAATGATGAACCTATACAAACCCAACCAACTAATGACAGTAATGCCAATAGGGGAGCTCTGGAAGAACAAGATTCTCTGGATAAGCTTCATGCTATTTGTGGACAACATTGTCCAATACTGATGGCCATCATAAAACCAGTTAATGAGGAAGACAGAGGATATGCCTACCGAAAAGCATCTGACATTGAGAACCAATTTGGCCTACATTTAATGACCCAAAAATGTCAAGATTTGCTCTGGCCAAGCAAAGATTTAATAAGAGACAAAAATAATCATGTGATTCTGAAGAACAACTGTATTAATAAGATTGCCAGTAATATTTTTAATAGATTTTATGCTAATAATACCTTAGATTTCATTAATAGAAATAGCTTTGAGATTCTTGTATCCTCAGGTCTAGGAGAAAAAAACAAGTTAAAGATGTTGTATGTGATGGAGGATATGAATATAAATGCACAGGAGATCAGCAATCATGAAAATAATGTATCCAAACAAGTACTCAATGATATAACAGTAAGTGCGAATAATAAGCTACCCAATACAAAACAAAAAATATGCCAGTGCTCGAGAGTTAGCCTAATTCAAATTCTTGAAGAAAAATCTGCTCCCTTGTTGACAGATCCAGCAGAAGGCTGCCATTCTGAAACATTTCACAACTGTGACATTATCTTAAATAATACTGAATGTAATGCTTCTGAAAATTTGAAAGAGGAAAATGCCTTTGCTACAGAAGAAGAAACTCGCTTTTGTGTAACGTACAATAAAAGCAGCAATGAAGAGGAAGGCACATAATAAAGATATTGGGACATCTATAACATTAGATTGGTGAAAACGTCTGTAAGAAAAAAAACCCTTGTGGACCATGCCCTAAGCAAACTCCCATTGAGTGTGATGCACAGGTCTAGAATGTTTACACTTTTACAGGATTGCAGAAATAGAGGTAATTGCCTAGATATTTTTTTTTTTTTTGGTAGAAAATAGTGCAGAATCAGTAACTAACCTCCTATGACAGTGATGTCATCTTTTTTTTTTTAAATCAGTTTTACTCATTAATGCTGTTGTATCTTTTGCTTAGAGAGAGTCTGTAACATTCCAACTGTCTTCTCTGAGAAAAATCAACTATTACCTGTTAGAATGAAGAGTTTTATAACCACATACCACCCACGCTCCAAGATAAACTTCTTATACTTTAGAACATTTTTAGAGAAAAGCTGGGAATGATCTTGCAGACTGTTTTGTCTAAACTGCAAAATAAAATACAGTGGTTAATTTGCAATGAAAAGTAGAAAAGTATTGTTCAGATGTTGTATTACAATGAAAAATAACAGACGATTGTCATGGTAGTTGTGTGTGGGTTTTTAAACCAAGGTTAAAACTGAAAGGCCAGCCATTTGTCTGTTAAAGACCAAACTCAGAAGAGCTGGCATCAGGGTGAGTAAAATAAAGTTTTCTGCATCATCTAAGACCACCATAACTTAGGTGAGATTTGCCTCTGTGGGAATGGAGCAATGCTTCTGCCTCTGTTATCCACTAGGATTTTACAAAGGGGAACAGCTTTGGAGTTCAGGGAAGATGCTGTGTTAGTGGACTTCCTGGCTGTCCTGGCTTCACCTCCTTCTCAGGCAGCCCTGTCTCTTCTGAGGCTATGCTAGCTCCTTACAGCCCTCTGCCCGTAGTAAGTGAAGATGCAGTCACCTTGACCCCACTCCACAAAGGTACTTAGGCGCCTAAGTCTCACGTTTTGGTACCTATGTCCTTTGGCTCCACTGCAATCCACAAAACTCCTGCGGAACACTGTAGGTGCCCAAGCTTCTGCCTGGGGGATGTGCACTGCTGCCTCGCTCAACATCCAGGTGCCAATCTCCTGCCCCAGAGCGATCCACAAGTGCCTAACATGCACGCAGAGCCTGACCCAGAAGGTGTGACTGTTTAAGTATTTGCCTGCAGTGGAACAAATACTTTGGGCCAGAGAGATCGACTCTATTGTCCCATGGTTAAGCTGTCCATCCTAGGAGGTGGGAGACCCAGGGTCCTTTCCCCCTGCTCCAATCATTCTTTCATTATTTATCCAAAGTGGAGCAATTTCAACAGGAGACACTGAATAAGCCCCCATCAGAATATCCCACAGTTCAGTTGTTAGCGAACTCATCTAACAGGATTTGAACAGGGAATTGAACTTGGGTCTCCCAGATAAGTGCACTAACCATTGAGCTAAATGGGTTAACTACCTTACTCCAGGAGACTGATTCTGATTCATGGATTGCTAAACAGATATAGGCTCCTCCTTGCAGCCCCAACTTAAGTGCCTATCTCAGAGAGAGAGAGGAGAGGGGTTTGTCAGCATCTCCCATTGTCTAGGTTAGGCAGCTCCCTGCCTATCATGCTGGCTTTTGTGGACTGCATTCTAGGGTGCCTAGACGTGCAAATTAGGCTTTGTGGATAGCAGTGAGTTTCTGCGAAAGGTGCCATGATGCCCAGCATTGCATGACCTAAGTCCCTTAGTGGAACTGAACCTTTTTACCACTGCAGATTGTATTCTTGTACTCATTCTGAATCTATGGCCCTCAATCAACCTTTACCAAAGATAAATCTGGCCCAGTACTAGAGCATGCTAAAATATATTAATGCAGCTAATCCTAGCAAGAAACGCTGGGTATTGTTCTTTTTAAATTGCCATTCATTTTATTATTATTTCACTAATGATCTGTCCTATAAATATGATCCATACTCATTCTTCTTTTGTAAATATGAAAAACTAGTAGATGGATAGGAGTATAATTTAATGTATTTCAGGATGTTTCATTCCATTCTTAGAAATATGGATGCCTGTTAATAGAATGTTTTTGCTTTTTCATGTAATTTCAAAATGTGAAACTGGATAAAATATTTAATGTACATAATAAGTATAGTGAATATTGGAGTCCTGAGGCCATTCGAATACCCTTACCTTTATGCAGTGCAGTCTCACTGAAGTCAGTGGTACCGCTTGTGGAGGAAGGCCCTACTGAACAGGAGTCACTGTAAGAGAATTTGGCCTGTTCATACTCTCTGAAAGTCCGGTGGCAGCTATATCTTTCTGTACATATTTGATATTTTTCTATTGTTTTGAAGCTATATTTATCTGTGTGTTTCTTTGTATTCTATAAAATAAATCAGTATTAAAATAATTGGAAAGAACATTGTGCTATTGGCTAATATAGTTAAGAAGAATCCAAGACACTAAATAACAAACTAACTCTCAAATTATTTTGTCCTTTCCCCCAATTCTGTTGCCAATCACCATGTTCTATTGGATTCCTCAGAAGTCTTTTGGGACTGCCTAAAGAAGAGTATAGATGTTTTTCAGCTGTTTACATCTTAATTCACAAACAAAACATTGTTAAAAATGTTGTTTGATAGTGTTTCAGTGGAATTCAGCCAGTACTCAAAAGCAATAGTCTATGTATAAAACTTCCAAAAAACCTGACTGTGAGAATGGCTGGAAATGAAGAGTTAAGCAATCCAGCAACTTTTTCATGGTCATATAGTCGTTCATCATGTACTATCCCAAATCCTAGATTTATACCACCCAGTCACCCATGCCTTAATTTATTTGGACTTCCAAAAGCTTTTGACAAAGTTGCTCACAAGAGATTACTGAACAGACCCTAAGTAGTCAGGGGATGAGAGGTAAAGTTCTGTCTTGGATTAGAATCTGGCAAAGAGACTGAAAACAAAGGGTGAAATCCTACTTCACTGAAGTCAGTGGGATTTTTGCCACTGACTTCAGTGGGACAGAATTTTACCCAAAGAGAAAAAATAAATGGACAATTCTGAGCGTGGCCAAAGGCTAACAGTGAGATGTTCCAAGGATCCATATTAGGCAGATCTCAACCAACTCAGAGAAATAGTAGGCAAGGTCTCTTGGAGAGACCAGTTAAGAAGAAAAGGAGTCAAAGAGGGCAGGCAGTTCCTAAAAGATGTAATACTAGAGACTCTACATCAAGCTACTTTGATGTAGAGGAAAGATAAGAAGAGCCCCAGGAAAACCAATGTGGCTGCACAAGGAGCTTTGTAGCTATGTAAAAACCAAAAGGGATACATACAGGAAATGGAAGGAGGAGCATGTCACCAAGGAAGTATACATGGGAATAGCATGAGTGTGTAGGGACGAAATCAGGAAAGCCAAGGCAAGGAATGAGTTACAACTGGAAAGAAATGTTTGAGACAACAAGAAGGGGTTCTACAAATATATCAGAAGAAAAAGAAAGATCAGGGATGGTGCTCAATGGAGAAGGTGAGCTGTTAATGGAAGATGATAAGAAGGTGGAGCTGCTCAGTGCCTACTTTGCTTCAGTCTTCACACAAAAAATACCATGACTGGACCACTAGTGAAGTTATTATAGACAATAAATGGGAAGGGATGTAGATCAGGATAAGTAAAGAACACGTCAGAGATCTTCTGACTAACTTGAATGAATTGAAGTCAGCTGGACCTGATGCTATTCACCCCAAGATGCTAAAAGAATTAGCTGAAGAATTCTCTGAGCCACTGGCAATAATATTTGCAAACTCATGGATGACAGGAGAGGTCCCAGAATACTGGAGAAGGGCTAATATAGTGCCTATCTTTAAAAAAGGGGAAAAAGGAGGAGCTGGGGAACTATAGACCAGTCAGTTTGACCTCGATACCTGGGAAGCTATTAGGACAATGACTAAAACATTCAATTTGCAAATACCTGGAGGATGAAGGGGTGATCACTAGTAGCCAGCATGGATTTACGAAGAACAAATCATGCCAAACCAACCTGATTTCCCTCTTTGACAAGGGAACTGTTGAATAGGGGAATGCGATAGACATAATGTACGTGGACTTCAGCAAGGCTTTTGACATAGTTCCCCATGACATTCTCATAAGAAAGCTGGAGAAATATTGGCTTGGTAGAACTATTAAGAGGATACTTAAATAACTGCAAACAAAGAGTTACAATTAATTAAATTATGTCAAATTGGAAGAAGGTCTCAAGTGCGGTTCCACAGGAATCTGTTTTGGGGCCAGTGTTATTAACATCTTTATTAAGGACCTGGATGTAGGAATAGAGAGCATACTAATCAAATTTGCAGATGACACAAAGTTAGGGAGGGTTGCAAAAACTTTGGAGGACAGAGCTAAAATTCAAAGGGATCTTGATAAATTGGAGAACAGAGCTATTAGGGTGACCAGATGTCCTGATTTTATAGGGATAGTCCTGATATTTGGGGCTTTTTCTTATATAGACACCTATTACTCCCCACACTCTGTCCTGATTTTAAATAATTGCTGTCTGGTCACCCGAAGAGCTATAGACATCAATATAAAATGAAACAAAGACAAATGTAAGATGCAACACTTAGGGAAGAAAAACCAAATACAGAATGGGGGATAACTGGCTTGGAAGCAGCACTGCTGAGAATGATCTGGGAGTTGTGTTGGATCACAACCTCAACATGAGTCAACAAGGTGATGCTGTTGCAAAAAAACCAATGCAATTTTAGGTTGCATTAATGGAGGCATAGCATGCAAGTCAAGGGAGGTGATGGTACTACTCTACTTGGCACTGATTAGGCCTCAGCTGGAGCACTGTGTCCATTTTGGTCACCAATGTTTAGAAAGGATATAGAGAAACTGGAAAGGAACCAGAGGCAAGCAACAAAGCAATATGAGCAAAGGCTGAAGGAACTGGATATGTTTAGTTTGGAAAAGAGGAGCTTAAGGGAGGACATGATACTTGAAAGGCTGCCATAAAAAGACGGAGAAAAATTGTTTTCTCTTGCCACAGAGGGCAGGACAAGAGGCAATAGGTCCAAACTACAGCATAGCAGATTTAGATTAAATGTCAGGAAAAACTTCCTAACTAAGAACAGTAGAACAATGGAACAGACTGCCTAGGGAAGTCGTGGAAGCTCCTTCACTAGCAGTTTTCAAAAGAAGTCTGGATGGTCATGTGTCCTGGATGGTTTAGACACAACAAATCCTGCATCTTAGCAGGAGGTTAGATTAGAGGACCCTTGTGGTCCCTTCAAACCCCTATGATTCTAATTTGCAGCAGACTGCTAGGAATAATTTGAACTACTCATATATATTGCTTGGCTCTGTAAAATAACTGACAAAGAACTGGAGAGTCATTGTGGATGGCTCAGTGAACATTCTACTCAATGTGAAGTGGCAATCAAATAGCAAATGAACTATGTGAAGGATGGGGTAGAAAATAATACAGAAAATATTGTAACGTGTGTATATAAATTAGGGCTGTCAAGTGATTAAAAAATTAATAGTGATTAAATGCACGATTAAAAAAATTAATCACAATTAATCACGTGATTAATTGTGATGTTAAACAATAATAAAATACCGTTTATTTAAATATTTTTGGATGTTTTCTACATTTTCAAATATATTGATTTCAGTTACAACATGGAATATAAAGAGTACAGTGCTTATTTTATATTTATTTTTATTACAAATAATTGCTCTGTAAAAAAACAAAAGAAGTAGTATTTTTCAATTCAGCTCATACAAGTACTGTAGTGCAATCTCTTTGGCATGAAAGTTGAACTTACAAATGTAGACTTATGTACAAAAAATAACTGCACTCAAAAATAAAACAATATAAAACTTTAAAGCCTACAATCGCTCAGACAAACAAGTTTGTTTACATTTACAGGAGATAATGCTGCCTGCGTCTTGTTTACAATGTCACCTGAAAGTGAGACAGGTGTTCACATGGCATTGTTGTAGCTAGTGTCGCAAGATATTTACGTGACAGATGCGCTAAAGATTCATATGTCCCTTCATGCTTCAACCACCATTTCAGAGGACATGCATCCATGCTGAGGACGAGTTCTGCTTGATAACGATCCAAACAGTGCGAACTGACACACATTTATTTTCATCATCTGAGTCAGATGCCACTAGTAGAAAGTTGATTTTTTGGGGTTTTTTTTTTGGTGGTTTGGGTTCTGTCGTTTCTGCATCGGAGTGTTGCCCTTTTAAGACTTCTGAGAGCATGCTCCACACCTCGTCCCTCTCAGATTTTGGAAGGCACTTGAGATTCTTAAACTTTGGGTCGAGTGCTGTAGCTAGCTTTAGAAATATCACATTGGTACCTTCTTTGCGTTTCATCAAATCTGCAGTGAAAGTGTTCTTGAAACGAACAACATATGCTGGGTCATCATCCGAGACTGCTATAACATGAAATATATGGCAGAATGTGGGTTAACACAGAGCAGGAGACATACAATTCTTTCCCAAAGAGTTCATTCACAAATCAAATTTCATTAACACATGACTTTTTTAACAAGCGTCATCAGCGTGGAAAGCATGTCTTCTGGAACGGTGGTTGAAGCATGAAGGGGCATATGAATGTTTAGCCTATCTGGCATGTACATGTAAGCCTACCTTACAATGCCCGCTACAAAAGTGCCATGCAATCGCCAGTTCTCACTTTCAGGTGACACTGTAAATAAGAAGCGGGAAGCATTATCTCCCGTAAATGTAAACAAACTTGTTTGTCTTAGCAATTGGCTGAACAAGAAGTAGAACTGAGTGGACCTATAAGGCTCTAAAGTTTTATATTGTTTTATTTTTGAGTGCAGTTATGTGACAAAAAAAAAATCTACATTTGTAAGTTTCACTTTCACGATAAAGAGATCGCACTACAGTACTTGTATGAGGTGAATTGAAAAATACTATTTCTTTTATCATTTTTACAGTGCAAATATTTGTAATGAAAAATAACAATATAAAGTGAGCACATCCAAAAATATTTACTAAATTTCAATTGGTATTCTATTGTTTAGCAATACAGTTAAAACTGCGATTAATTGTGATTAAATTTTTTAATTGCGATTAATTTTTTTGAGTTAAGCGCATGAGTTAACTGCGATTAATCAACAGCTTTAATATAAATTGATACTGCACCCTCATCCAGCAAACCAGATTCACTTCTGGTCAGCCTAGGTTAGGCTTGATCTACACTACAGAGTTAGGTTGACGTAAGGCAGCTTATGTCAACCTAACTATGTAAGTGCCTACGCTACAGTGGTGCTCCCACCAAGGTAAGTTACCCACTTCACTGACCTAATAACTCCACCTCTCGGAGAGGTGTAGTGCTTAGGACGATGTAGTTAGTGCAGACACTATGTTGCTTACATCAACTGTTGGCTGTCAACCCCGCACATGGGGCTCATAGCTGGACCTCTCCACACCCTGGTGCTGACAGCCCTGGGTGCCGGGTTCACAGAGCGAGGCCACACCTCCTCAGCACTGACCACCTGAGCTATCAGCCAGGCACCAGGCTCACAGCTTGGGTTGTTAGTGCCGGGGGACGGGGAGTCTGGGTGTGAGCCCAGCGCCTGGCTGACAGCTTGGGCTTGTAGGCACCAGGGCTGCAGGGCTCCAGCTGTCAATGCCCCCCAATGCCCCAGTTCAGTCAGGGGAAGCGCTCTGGGTGAGGATGCGCACCACCAACAGAAGGAGCACAGTGTGAAAGTGAACCACTGCTCTAATTCCTGTGATGGCTATACATCGACTTAACTTTATAGTGTAGACAAGAATAGAAAAGGCCCAGAGATGTGTGGTGAAAATGTGAGAGGGCTGGGCTGAGTAGAGGTTTGAAAACGATGGGGCTGTTTTGTTTAAAGAGGGTGCAGATAAGAAGGGACATGACAGAAATATACAAAACAATGACTGGTATTGAGAATAGGATGCTCCTATTCACCCTTTCTCATCTTACAAGAACAATAGAACTCTCAAGGAAATTGAAAGGAAACACATTTAAAGCTATGGAAATTTCTTTTATACAGGGAGTATTTGTAATCCGTTAAACTCATTGCAACAAAATATCCAATATCAATACGAGCAGCTTCTCAGGATTGAAAAAAGGATTAGACATTTATATGATTAAGAATAAAAAAATAACGGATACAAACACTTGTGCTTGAGGGCACAAGACAACCACTAACTGGTTTGGCAGTTTATGCCATAATTGTCCATTAAAGAGTTTCTTGAACCTTCCCCCAAAGCCTCTGGTACTGGCCACAGCCCTAGACTGGATTCTAGACTAAATGGACTACTGATGTGACAGTTTTTATGGTACTCCATTTCTAGGAGTGTAGGAACTTCAACAGGTTATAAGGCTCAACAAAGGGCAAAACTAGGTTCAGGAGATGAAGGCATGGAGAGTGTTTTAATTCAATGAGTTTTACTAATCATTTAGCAATCAATCGATAATAGTGGGAACAGCAGCAATCACTTTGGTTAAGGTTGGTTGCACAATGGTTTCCAATCTAATTATTTGGTTTTGATTATTTTTAACTTTTCTTCAACTTTACAGGTGACATTTTCCACCTGTTCCAGAAGGTGATTTTTTTGGGTAACTGCCTTAGAACTGAAATGGTTGGGTATTAAAAAGGTTGTTGACTGTTTTCACTTCCTTTGTTCTGAAAAATGGCTGAAGAGTTTTTGGTCATACTTTCCAAAGACCAATGCTTGGACAAAGTTAGCTTGAAAAGTTTCGGGTGACTGAAAATAGGGTACTAGAAAGGAAACCACCACACATCATGGACTATAATGTTCACTGCTTCCCCCCATTATGATAAATTGGAGGTACAGTCTGCTGATGGGTAAGATGGTTCTGTGTATATAAATCATAAGTAATACAATCAACAGCTAATTAAGGATTACTAATTTCTCAGAAATAGTATATTCAGTTTGAGAACACGGAACATGTTCTCAATGAATGGTTTGCTATATTTTGTCAATTTTCAATACCCAGTGCACAAAGGCATGTTTTCCATTACTTTTATGAAAGTCAAAAGGAGCCAATGCAATTTTATTGCTTAACTTATCATTCTTAAACACGTTTCCTTTAACTTTGATAGCACTGATATTGTCAAACGGCGTTAGTCCAATTACCATATTAATCCACTGTAAGAATTAAGGGGATTATTTAATGAAGCCAAAGCTTTAACCTTAATGATTGGAATTAAGTTGAGTTGTCAGGTACACGTGTATAGCCTGACTTGCACATTGTACAGATATGTTGACTTAATGCTTATAAATGAGGCCAACATGCAGGATTAAGGAGGGGTGCTATATGGTTGTAGTCAGACCATACTCACGCAACCACAGGAAAGGACAACATTTCTGATAACTGTGCAAACTTTATAGACTCTGAGACAAATTCAGACATGGTGAAAGCATATTGTACCAGTTTTTAATGTGGACCATATTTTCCTCTATTGTTGCAGAATGTGATTCTGCTATTTGCTTCTGTTCTTCCCTTTTCTCTTGTGCAGCTTCTGTTCTTGTTGCTGTGCTGTTGGCTATTGAACTTTTTTGACCTTTTTAGTTGAATGAGATCTTTCAAATAAGGCTCTATATGCACTATGAACCCCCCCCCCCATTTAGTAATGTATCCTGGGTTCAGAAGATATGATTTGTTCTCCACTGTCTCAGTTTAATGTCTTCAAACTGTGAAGGATGTTCTTGAAGGATGGGAGTTAAACCTGGCATTGAGTGTCTATTCAGCAGTTTGTTTTATAATTTAATAATGACAATATAATTATTTAGCTGAGCCTTTGGTGCCCATATGTATAACGGTACTCAGAAAACTCAGCTTGTATTTAGGGGCAAACTGCATCTCTTTCAAAATTAATGAATGCTAGATTGCAGTCTTTAATTCTTGTAATAAGTGCATATCTCATGCAAGAGTGAGATTTTTTCAATCCCCATTTTTAAGCAATCTAACAACTCCCATATTCTGTCCCGTTACACATTATTTTAATACTGTTTACTTATGCCGTCTTTACACCATGAACATCAAAGCATGTTAGAAACCAATAACTTAATCCCAGAACACTGCTGTGAGGTGAATATTCTGGCAAAATTGTGAAAAGAATAAATTCATTAAGAGAGGCTATCTCACAGATATAGCCTCCATGGGAGAGGTTAAAGCCCCTACTGGCATCCAAATAGGGTTAATGGTGAAGGCCAAATCCTCAGCCAAAGGTGAAGGCAGCAGAAGGTCCAAAATACAGTTGAACAAATGTCGTTCTGTTGCACAGAGTGAAGTAGTATGTGGAGTTGCGATGCAGGTTATGAAATAGAGCTAGTGCTTTGAGAGCTGAGGGAAAGTCCATCCACTGAAGCATGGGGAGAATCATGTAGATGGAATGGAGGCAGGCAAGGGTACCACATGTGTTGTGAGCAGAGCATTCATAACTGGGCAGTGTCACCAGCCAATCTCCTTCACATATTGAGACAGAGCAGCCACAGATGCTACTGCCACTGAGCTTACAATAGTGCTGTGTAATGGCTCTGCAGCCAATCAATGGACATCAGGAGCATTACTGTAATGGTCTTCCAAAACACCCAGTGCATATCCCATTTACTCAGCGGTTGTGGAATAAATACAATTTGTTTAGTCACTTAAATTAGGAATTTAGACAAATTGTACCGCATAGTCTTTAATAAAGGGGAGTTTACAGCAGCAGCCTAACCACTAGGGGGAGAGAGATATGTCCCCCTCCATATTTCTGTTATCCTGTTGAAGGCTGTCTGAAAGCAAGAACTCTTGGTTTCTCCCAACATTTGTGTGTGTGTCATTTGCACCATTGGTTTATGACACCTATTGTCTCAAGGCAGTGCTTCCTTTGAAATACTGCAAAACAGAATGAAGATGCTTTTGAGTGCCGAAGTGTTTTATTGACTGAGGGCCAGAGCTTTTAAAAGAACTTTGGTGTTGCTTGCACAGGGATAGTTAAGCACCTAAGAAAGGGCATTTCAGTAGCCCGCCAGTCAGCTGAGTAGGGAGCCATGGAAGCAAGTCAGAAGTGAAATGCTGAGAGGGTTGAGGAGAGGCAAAGGGCTTAGGCACTTAAGTTGCTGACCTGATGCATCTGGCTGACAGACCAGAGGTGGGTGCTTCCCTCTACTCGAGATTCTCAGCTGTGAACCTTCTCCTGGATGTAGGCATCTGAACCAGGTTACCCCTAGTTAGTTGATGCCCTACAGGTTGAAACGTCTCTCTTTTTCTCTGTCTCCTAGTCACACGAGACACCTCTTTCAAGCTCATCTTGTGTTTCCCAGTGCCACCCCACCTATTAGTGGCCTACATCCAGCCCTCCTGCTATGGGCTCTGACAGGTATTGGGTCTTAGGTGTGCTTAGAAGAAGGAGTACCCTGTCTAGTTTAAAAATCTTGCTCTGGAACCTCGAGGGCTTTGGCCTGAGCCTTGCTGCTGCCATCTCCAAGGTACTTAGGCTGCTTTGAAATTGCTGACCAGTGGAAACTTGGGTGCCTGGGGACTTCTGCACCTGGGGGCTCAGGTGGAACCTGAGCTGCAGCTTTTAAAATGTCAGTGGCACCACCAGGGTGGATGTAGGAGCCTATCTGCCAGTTTAGGCACCAAAATCCCTTTAAAAATCTGACCTGGCTTTTTCACAACGTAACAGAGTAAGTCCCATCCACACAGGCTAAAAATGGATTGTGGTGTAAGATGGTAAGGGTGTGACAGAATAAAATGTATATTATTTACTGATTACTTCACACTTTAAAAATGCAACGCTGTGCCCTAAAACATAGCTGCTAGTGTTTCAGCCTGCCAGTTGTCATTTTGCATGATACCACCATTACATGATGTAATTCTGAGTGACAGCCATGGCACATATTCTTAAAGAATGTAATGGATTGTGGGTGTGATAAATACACAGACTCATACTACAGTCAGAACACTGTCAGTGAGAGAAGCAGTGAACCAAAATGGCTAGGGGAGTTTGCACTTAACTAGTCTCTGGAGTTCTATGAGAAATAAGTTTTGCTGATGCTTTTACTCTTCCATTTCCATCCATGCTCAGTGCAAAAGCCAGGAACTATGTATGTACTGTAGTTAAATATAGGTGAGGCTATTATTCTGTGCCTATGTCTATTTATTTGTGTGCAAACAAGAAAAAATAGCCGGTGCTGGAATCTAAATCCTCCGAATCACTTGGAAGCCATGACAGAATTACCGTACCTCTTTTTTTTTTTTTATGGATGGTTAAATAGAGGCACAAAATTAACACATTACATCACCTAAATCAGTAACTAGAGATGGGAGTAGAATCTAGGAGCCCCTATTCCACCTAGTCCTTTACTCTAACCATTTTACCACATGGCTGCAGAAAATATATACACCTCTACCCCGATATAATGTGCTCTTCAGGAGCCAAAAATCTTACCGTGTTATCGGTGAAACCGCGTTATATCGGGGTAGCGGCAGCAGGGCTCCAGCGGTGATTTAAAGAGCCCAAGGCAACCCGCAGTGGCAAGAGCTCCTAGCCCTTTAAAGTGCCACCAGAGCCCTGCTGCTGGAGCTCTGGGATAGTGGTGGCAGGGCTCCGGCGGTGATTTAAAGGGACTGGGGCTTCCCGCAGCGGCCAGAGCTCCAAGCCCTTTAAATCACCACTGGAGCCCTGCCCCCGCTACCCCAGGGCTTCGGCAGCGGGGCTTGGGCGGCAATTTAAAGGGCCCGGGGCTCCCCGCAGCAGTCGGAGCCCCAGGCCCTTTAAAGCACTGCCCGAGCCTCGCTGCCGGAGCCCTGGGGTTACTGCATTGTATGCAAATCTGTGTTATATCGGGTGTATCTATCTAGGTGTATCTCAGTATGACCACGCCATTTTGCGCAAGAAATTCACTCCTGTTGTGGATTGTAACTGGGGATCTTCCTACACACTTTCATCTGAAGTAAAGCCAATTATGAACATTGATATTCTCTCTCAGGTCTCTTGCCACTAGACAATGAGACCCTTTCATACTTCAGCCCCAAATGTAACAAAATATTTAACCCCAGGACCACAAACCAAAGCTGTTCCAGTGTGGATCATATACTTAGTAAACAACAGGTGATATAGCAAATGTATATATTCTGCATTGGATTTCTCACAAAGAAGTTAGCAAATACACCCCTTCCCCCAGCCTCCACTCCCTCCCAAACAGATTATCTCATAATTTTTTTCAGAGTGAAGTCTATTTATTTGTAAGCATACAGTTTACATTACACTCTTATTCCTTCTAGGGGCCAGATGGCTGGCCCTTACATGGGTGCCCAAGGAGAGCGGGGAGAGTGCAAGTAGCTTCTAACTCAAATGTCTCCCACTATGCAGGGGCCTGCTGTAATTGTGATACTTGTGGTATCCCTCAACCAAGAGGTAGAAGAGTAAACTATTCTCATATGTGCCCAAAGCATTTTAAAATCAGAAGTCAGACCCCCAAAAAATCATAAGATTTTTTTTAAATGTGCTTTTTGGCATGTCTTCTGATTTTTTAACTCCCCCAGCCCACCTGCAATGCATGTGTGACACACACAGTATGTCTGTACAGCGAGTTGGGGGTGTGGCTTTTCAGCTCAAGGAGACACCAGAGCTAACTCAGATTGAGCAAGTGTGCAAAACATACAGTGTGGATGTGGTGGGACAGGCTAGCCACTCCAAGTACATGTCTAACGCCTTGGACAGGTCTGTATGTGTTGGCTAGTCACTCACGCTGCCATGGCTACACTCTATTTTTAGTGTGTTCGCTCAATCAGAGCTAGGATGCGTATGTCTCCTTAAACTAAGAATTACAGCCCCATGTCAAAGTGTAGACATAACCACAGTAAGGGAAAGTCCCTGCCATGAAGAGCTTGCAAGCTAGGGCAAAGCATGGTGAAGTTTGGGAAGTGGGAGCCGAAATGGGGACTCACCAAAGTCAGATACAAAAGGCTATCAGACTTCCATTAGATAGGGACACTTTTAACCCCTGCTGATCTGGGCAGAATTCAAACAGGTAACCTACAGGCGAAATGCTCTCTAGCTCATTACCAATGTACTGAAGCATCCAGTCCCCAATAAGTGCTAATATTACACCTTTGAGAATGCAACTTGCTTTTTGGAAGATAAGTTTATGAAATCCAGGTCTGATTTATTAACCTAGGCTGGGTCACCCACTCTTTGGCACAATCTCCAACACGTATTCAGTTTGCCACACCCAGATCTTACAGGGAGAGCACCCATTAATCAAGTATAAATAATTTAAAAAGCAACAGTCCAACTATTAACACAAGATCCAAATTCACCTTTAAATACATTTTGCAATATAAAGTCATCCCAACAATTATTCCAGCATCCTTGCATTAATTTGCATATTTGTCTACCCCCACGAGGCTCATCAACAGGGCTTGACCCCAGAATTTTCCATAGCACAAACTTTTTCTTCTTCAGGAATAGGAGCAACTGGTGTGGGATAAACATGCTATTATCCTCTATGTGGAGCAGCCCATACAGGGAGCCACAACACACACATTGCCAATGAGTTATACTAGTATTTGTGAGACTGCAGTGTCAGGCTGGGTATCAGGAGCCTTGGTTTCTATTTGTGATTCTGGGAGCTGATTGTGGTGTACGAGTTACAGACAACATAGCTAAATGTAACAATGTCCCTTGTTGGATCATCTGTAGGGAGTGAAGCCAAGACCTCTTGATGTAAAAAAATGAGCCTCTATCTCTTCATCTATAGAACCAGTTCTCTTAGCCCAGAAGTATTAGAAGAGTTGTACATTTCTGTATGTGCTCTAGCTGCGAGAGAGGGACATAGAGCCACACTGTACTGGTGTCAATTGCACAAGCCCCTAATTTGACATGTTTCTTCTGGAAGACTGTGTAGCACGGTAGTTGAGATTGGGCTCAGTTATATTAGAGCCATGGATTCCAGTTCCAGCTATGCTTTGTGCAAGCTCTCAGTTATCTTTCCTTCCTTAGAGGTTTTTAAGGTCAGGCTTGACAAAGCCCTGGCTGGGATGATTTAGTTGGGAATTGGTCCTGCTTTGAACAGGGGGTTGGACTAGATGACCTCCTGAGGTCCCTTCCAACCCTGATATTCTATGATTCTATGATCTTATCTGTGAATATGATGAATAATAATTACCTCCAAGGTAGAAACCTTAGCTCAACATAAGAGCTGCGAAGGGCACAGAAATGTCAATAGCAGTTCATTTCCAGTCAGTGGAAGAGCTGAGACTAGCACACATGGCTTTGCTGTTTAGTGTGGCTTCTATGACGCTATAGGGCACCATGGGGGTATTGCTCACTGCTTCTAAAAATCACATGAAGGCTGCAGCCTTTTGCGTCATCACAAGATGTCTTGCCGTAGGGGCTAAATCGCATTACCTGCAGCAAATTCATGAGGGTAGGCCACACTGTAGTCTGGCTTAACTATAACAGAGTCATAGTGTCCCTGAAGTGTTCCTAACCTCTGTTTGCCAGATGCTGGGAATGGGCGACATGGGATGGAGCATTTGAGGATTACCTGTTCTGTTCATTCCCTCTGAAGCACCTGGCTCTGGCCACTGTCGGAAGATGGGATACTGGGCTAGATGGACCCAGTATGGCTGTTCCTATGTTCATAGTGGACAGTTGCTGGCATCTATGGGCTACCGATGTTTTCACCTACATTTCTTCATAGTTAACTGTTTAATTATTTGGACTGCCACTGCGGGTACTTCTACACTGCCCATGGACCTGTGGCTGCAGCGTGGACTGGCATGCCCACACTAACTTTAACCCAGCTAGCGTGGCTAAAAATATCAGTGAAGAAGTGGTGGAAAAGGTTCCACAGGGCTCCTGGGTACATACTCGTGTTGCTAGCTCACACTGAAGCCTGTGTAACTGTGTCTTCACTGCTATTATTGTTCAAACTAGCCAGATTAAAGCTAGCACAGGTATGTTTACACAAGCTGCAATTTCACTGCCGATTGCAGTGTAGACATACTCTGAGACAGCTGTGCTGCTTACTGAAACAAAAATATACATAGCACCTGGTTGCTGACTTAATTATTAAAATATATGCTTTTGGTTGAAGAGAACTTTTATAAGAAGACTAAACCAATAAAGATATAGTGGACCTATGGAATTATATTGTGTGAAAAAACAATATGCTCTCCTTGTGGATGTAAGGGCACAGAAAAGAACTATATGATGCTATATCATATATCATATTATTTGAGAATGTGCGTTCATGAATTAGGCTGTATCATATTACATATGCACAAAGGAGCACAGCAAAGGATCTGCACGCAACCTGACATTTTCTGTTTTTTTGAGTGCCTAACCATGCAAACTCAATAATCACGTAATGGATGCTTTTTTATAGCATATATATACAGAGGTGTATATTTATATTTGTCTGCTTTATGTAGCTTAGAATTTTGATTATTGAAACAAATTTTGCCAGGGTGTCATGGGTTCAGGTAATTGTGTGTGCCCTTTTATGTTTTCATAGCTGGCAAATGGAAGGTGTCTGTCCTCACCAGTGATATACCATCTGCAGGAACCAGCTCACAGGTTTATATTACATTGTATGGAGATTACAGTAATTCAGGGCCTATCTTTCTGTATGGAGAAGAAGGGGAACTGTTTCAGAGGGGCAATGAAGACATCTTCACTGTAAGTAATAAACATTCAGTATATTTTCTTTATTGTCCATAGTGGCCTACCAGATTACATAAAATGTGTAAAGCTATGTGATAAAAGGGACAGTCAGTTTTTGTACAGTAGACTGGGAAACAAGTAATACTACTGTTAAATACAGAGCTAAACCTAATTGTTTTTCTTAAATGCCAATTAAGCTCAGTATATTTCATTAAGAAATATCAACTACTGTATATAGAACCAAATAACTAACTGCAAAGGATAGAGAAGCCAAACATTTGGGTTCATTTTTAAGATCTTAAAGTTGAAATGAAGTAGTAGGGCTTAGATGGGAGTTAGGTGCCTAAACACCTTTGACGATCGGGACCTTAGTTTCTCTCTGCCTCAGTTCCCCATCTGTAAAATGGGAATAATGATATTTCCCTATCTTCCAGGGGTGATTAAAGACTGTGAGATGCTCAAATAGTACGGTAATGGGGGACCATAGAAGTATCTATGATGGATATTTTAAAACAAAACCGTCTGCACAAAAACATAATAGACATGAACTCCGAGTGTGTCTAGGGGACCTGGAGGAAAAAGAAAATGGCAATAGTACAATAGCAGCCAAATTATTAACACAAAAGCAAATTTCATTCACTAGCGATGGCTCCAGAAACAGTCTTATTGTGGTTGATGAGCTTCAGAAGTGCTGGAAGATGCCTCCAATGATGCTCCAGGGAGCAGGTGGATTAGGGTTGTTTTACAACAAAAGCAAACACAGTTCCTCTTCCCTGTCTTTGTCCCTCCAGCCGCCATTTCTCTCCTGCATCTGAGTTTCGTCGTGTGAACAACCTTTTTATCGCCCTCTGGCGTAGTCTTGCGTTGGGCTTTCTCTGTTTGACTGGCATGCAAGCAGAGGGGAAGAGAAGGGAAGCCATGCATTTGTCCTTGTGTATCTCTGTGCAGGAAGTTCTTTATTGTTTATTTCACAAAGTCCAGGGGAGTTAGCATCCAAAGGTTTGCTTCACATGCATCTCTGCAGTGTAAGTGAACTCAGAAGATGAGCTGTCCAGACTGTTGTGTTGGGAGAAAAGCAGTTCCAGTAAGTGGACTAAATCATGAGAAAACTCATACCCCAGAGGATGAGAGATACCTGTTAGTAAGTTCCCAAAGCCCAAATGATGATCTCTCCATTGATAAGAGCATCCTGGTTCACACTTTGCTGCTTGACCGACTTGCATGCGAAGTTGGTGCACTGAGACCACTGAAGCCATATTTAGAGTTGGAAGCATGCACCCAGCACTCCCCAAAACTAATCTTCTTCCAAACACAGACTTATGAGATAATCAAAGTAGACCATTTTGTATCAAGAGACACTGTATTTTAAACACAACAGAATGGCTGATTGTTACTGTTCTCCAGGAAACAGTTTTTAAAACAGGAATGTAACATACGAGTGATACCTACTGAACTAATTGTTCTTTGGAATTTTTCTTTTAAGGAGCTAAATGCAATTTATCTATTTATTTCCTTTATAGATTGACATTGGAGACGTAGGAGAGCTCTATAAAATACGCATAGGACACAATAACTCTGGAGAATCCCCCTCTTGGCACTGTGAAGAGGTGAGAACCCTGAGCAATGTGTTTTAAACAATCATTGTGCCCAAACGAGCAAAATAATAATAATAAAAAATCCTGGGAGAAGTATTTCAGTCAGACACTGATGCTTATTGCATCACTGAGAAACCTATTTATTTGGTTGTTCTTGTGAGGAGTTTATGGCGGCCCAAGAGCCATATTGCTAAGGTTTCCTTTTCAGTTTCTAAGGAGAAAGGAGGTCCACTGAATATTTATGATGCTTCTAAATTACAAGTTATATACTGAGTATTTCCATGGTTTATATGAGGTGTGGTTTGTAGCATAGGTAGTATGCTAGTTCTCTTTCCAACCCTTACCGAGACAAGGTGTGGTCAGTGTGCCCCAGGAAAAAGGACAGAGGTCTGGGTGTAAGGAGACCTGGTTTCTATTCCCAGCTTTGCCAATCACTTACTGTGTGACCTTAAGCAAGTCATTTCACCTCTTTGTGCCTCAGTTTCCTCATCTATAAATTAAGGATAACAATACTTAACCTCCTGTAGCACTTTGAGAGCTACATATGAAAAGAGCTTATCATTATAATTCATGTTTGAGGGCAAATTCAGACGTGGTACCAATGGTTGCAGTTCCATTGAAGTCAACCTAGTTACAATCTTGTGCACCAGGTCCATGTATGGGCAGCATTCTTTGACCACATTTTCCTAGTAACTGCATGCCTGGATGGAGAAGTTGTATAACTACTAGGTTGTCAGGGAGTCCAGATGGTTCCTTAGCTTCTGCCCTAGGAACTATGGGACACCTCTTCTAGCTCAGTAGCTGACAGTCAGAGTCAAAGTGTTTCCCAACTCCTGTTGGCTTTTGGGCAGCCTGAAGTTTCCTATCTGCCAGAAGACCCTCTAAGGATTGTGGAAGGCAGGAGCTCATATTGGAGGAGAGCAGCCATTGCATGCCCTCCACCCAAACACTAGTAAAGGTTGGAGGGGCAGGCCACCAGCTCTTCTTAAACTATATTTGGGGGAGGGGGCTACTAGAAGAGGGGAGCAGCTTTCATCCAGGGAATGATTATTGATATACTTATTTATTTATTATTTACTTATTATTTATTTGGGTCACATATAATCTGACCCACTAAATGAATCTGCAGATGTTGGCCCTCCATCAGCCTCTATGAACAGACCCTGCAAGGTCCGCATTCTGTGTGGTGCATCTATTTAAACTGAGAAACTAAAGTCAGGCAAAAAAGGAATGAAAAGGAGCTTGGGCTTTTTCTTTCCTCCTCGCCTTACCTCCACGTATGCAAGGTGGTAGATCTTAATTAAAATCAATGGCACTTCAGTGTACACTGTTGCTTCTTGGCTCAAAAAGTCTGTTTTGTCTACTTACCTGGGCTCATCTGAAATAAAAACAGCTGGATCAAGACCTGAAACCACAGCAGCTTTTAGGCAGCAGTCCATCAGCGAGGGCTCAATCATTCCATCTGCTGTGCAGCTTTGGAGGGACGGGCTAAAGGAGCCGAATATCTTCTACAAAGACCCCCACATTTTGTGCAGTAGAGTTAACACAGTATGGTCCTTCACTGCTATGGAATCTGGGGAGCGGGGAACAACGCAGTAGTCTGGGGAGATAAACTGATCAGCATTATCTCCTGGGAAATCCATGCATTCTCCTGCAGATATGAAATCAAGAGATCACGTTGTATTACTTTTGTGCTACAAATGTTCAGTAATGAGCTACACTGCTGGGCAGCCCCACAGAAGTGCTAGCCCTCCATGCATAAACCCCTACCTCTGTGGCTTTCCTTATGGATCTCCCGGCATTAAGATGGTTTGAGGTCTATTCATGGCTACAAACATCTCTCTCAAGCATGGTGCTACCTCACTCATGTGCATTAAGTGTTCCCCTCCCACATGTTTTTCCACAGGAGATAATGATAGGCTTTGGGTTTGCCAGTTTTCTTCAAGCAAGATTAGAGAGTTTGGTTCACCAACATTTGTCGTGAACCTCTTGCAGGTTTTAAACATAGTATTCCAGCCCTGAAAGAGTGGGCAGCAGTAAGACTTTCCAATAATTGTGATTCCCGTATATTACAATTAAAGGGACATGTCAGACTAAACGGTGTGAAGTAGCAGTTGGCTCAGCCCAGAAGAGTGAGGAGTGGGTAGAGGCAGCTTTATGTCATCTTCGCACCTCCTTCATCCTAGGGTGGCCAGGGGGATGCTGAGCTGCTCCTGCTACTCTAATATATGATACCCTTGGCCAGATGCCTTTGGGAAGGTCTGCAGCTCAGAATAGTCAGAGCACAAAACATTGATTGTTTCCTTTCCACTCCTGGCGCCCATTCCCTATTATGGCTCTATATTAGAGGCTGCATAGGAGAGTAGCATAGGACTGCCTATGACATTCCCGCACCACTTCTGCACTGGGGCTATCCCCCCAGGAGGCCTTCATGGCTCCCTTATGGCACCAGAGCTGCAAACGGGCCAGAGCAAGAGCCAGGATCTGGCCTTTCATCTTAATTCCAGATGTTGCAATAACATCTGCCAGCACAGAACCCTGCAGCTACGTGGAGCCCCACTGATGCTAGTAGGACTTGGCAGAGGCTGAGAGATCTGCCCCAGCAGAACCGACTTCAGGATTGGAATCTAAGTGACTTAAACAAATGATAATTGTCATTGCTATTATAGGTGCAATTGCAGAACCTTTACACAGGAGAACAGTTTTCTCTCCCTGCCCACCGATGGCTGGCGCAGGACCAGGATGATGGTGAAATCTGTCAGGAGCTTCCTGTTTTGCGACGGGGCCAGCCTGTTCTTCCAGGTAGGCGAAATAATGCATCAGGCAATTCAAGTCATGGACTGCCACCCGTAGAATTCAATTGATTGTTTTTTATCCATTACCTATTATTGTTTGTCAGCTGCAATGCTTTTCTCTGGTCTTTTCCCTTGTGAAGGCTGGGCATGGGCAGCTCCTAACTTGGAGGTGTAACAGGGAGGGGACCTGCAATGTCTTTGATCAAATGTCTTGAATTTCAAAAGTCCTTTAGACTTAGGGTCGTCTCATTGAGTTTACAGATAAGGGCAGCCCTGTTTACTTTCCACCTGGAAACTCAAACAATGGTGAATAAACCTCACAAGGTTTTTTTTTGTTTGTTTTTTTACTTACAAAAAAGATCAGGAAACAAAAAACATATGTAATTATCATGATGCCATCACGTACAAACCACAAACACTACTAGGAATATCATGGGAATTGCAGTTTTGTAAATATGTCATGTATTTGACTAATATAATTGCTATTTTCTTTCCTTTTCTGTTACCTGTGGATGATGCATAGACCACACTCTTACAGAGCTGTTTTCATGCGTGTGTGGAGCAAAGCTAAACAATATATTAAAATGTTCATAAATTTAAGTGGACCTGCTGCTGACTCCAGACGTAGACTGGGGAAGTGGGAGATGGGTGACATGGAGGACCAGGAGTTCCAAAGGTGGCATGTTGAGGGGGGGAGGTGCACTGGGACAGACATGGACTGGGAATAGCTGACTGGATGGTATGGAGCTGTGCTATCTCTGTTAACTATGACTGAGCTAAGGTGGGGGAGGAGGCAGAAGGACATGAAAAAGGCATATAGTGTGGGATCCTAACACAATAATATTTAAGCTTTAATCATACCAGCCCTTGAGGTGAAAGAAAAGTCCCATTGCCCCCAACAATACAGCCACATAGCTGTCAGCCATAACTGGCTCAGGGAGTACTATGTAGAAAGGCTAGCCAGCATTAACCACAGTGCTCCAGGATCCTGAGCAGGCATGACCATGGTCCCACCCTCATACACTAGATGTTTGTTGCAGAGAAATACCAAAAGGCATGGCTGGCTAAACCCATAAAATAGGTATGAAGTATCAAAGGGGTAGCCATGTTAGTCTGTACCCACAAAAACAACGAGGAGTCCGGTGGCACCTTAAATACTAACAGATTTATTTGGGCATAAGCTTTTGTGGGTAAAAACCCACTTCTTCAGATGCATGGAGTGAAAATTACAGATGCAGGCCTAAATATACTGACACATGAAGAGAAGGGAGTTACCTTACAAGTGGAGAGCCAGTGTTGACAGGGCCAATTTAATCAGGGTGGATGTGGTCCACTTCCAATAATTGATGAGGAGATGTCAATACCAAGAGAGGGAAAATTGCTTTTGTAGTGAGCCAGCTACTCCCAGTCCGTATTCAAGCCCAAATTAATGGTGTTAAATTTTCAAATGAATTGTAGCTCTGCAGTTTCTATTTGAAATTGATGTGTATGTGAATGAGCCACACCATCAGAGGCTCATTCACCCGCACATCTACTAATGTGATATATGCCATCATGTGCCAACAATGCCCCTCTGCCATGTACATTGGCCAAACTGGACAGTCTCTATGAAAAAGAATAAATGGACACAAATCAGACATCAGGAATGGTAACATACAAAAGCCAGTAGGAGAACACTTCAATCTCCCTGGACATTCTATAACAGATTTAAAAGTAGCCATACTTGAACAAAAAACTTCAAAAACAGACTTCAAACAAGATTGGGGGAATAGGGATTCCAAGTGACCCTGCCCTGAATTTTTGTGTAAATCACCTGGTGGTGGCAGCAAAACTGTCCAAGGACAAGGAAAGCAATTTGTGCCTTGGGAAAGTTTTTAACCTAAGCTGGTAGAATATAAGATTAGGGGGTCTTTCATGTGGGTCCCCACATCTGTACCCCAGAGTTCAGAGTGTGTGTGTGGGAACCCTGACAATGATTCTGTTGTATTAGGAGTGTACAAACAGAAGGTCTCAACTCAGAAGAAGCAGCAAAGAGTCCTGTGGCACCTTATAGACTAACAGATGTATTGGAGCATGAGCTTTCGTGGGTGAATACCCACTTCGTCGGATGCATGTCATTCACCCACAAAAGCTCATGCTCTAATACATCTGTTAGTCTATAAGGTGCCATAGGACTCTTTGCTGCTTTTACAGATCCAGACTAACATGGCTACCCCTCTGATACTTGACACCAACTCAGAAGAGTTTACAATCTGCAAATGGCAAACAAAGCTCGCATCTTCCCAGTCAGAGGATTAGAGGGGTAGATGGCAGAATGTTCACATTCACATACACACGCAGCTCGTACCTGCGCACACACCCACAGTAGCATCTTCCCCTGGAAATGTGGCACTTCTTGGCACTAGCAGGGATTAGAGCAATTATTGTCCTAATTTAAAATGCTCTCAACCATAGGCTGTCGACTGCCCAAAGTCCATAGAAAATGTCTTTGATCTAAAAATAAAACAAAGAAGGGTCTAGAGAACAGAGTTAAGGTTGTTTTGGATGCCTGAACAATGTAATTCTATACTTTTAGCTGTTTTCTTTTCTTTTATATTTAATCTTAATTTTGAATTATCTGTTTTTTAATGTCTCTGCCTTTTTTCTTCAGATTTATAGCTGCATAAATATAACTCATAAATTATTATTCCCATTCTTAATCCCAGTATTTTGCCTGGGAGTTTTATTTTATGTCATATTACATATTTTGTATTAAACACCCAAAGGTGTTGCAGTTTTCATTTATAGCCCTTCCCTTCCCTCCCAAACTTACAAAGTGATTAAAGAAGATTCCCCATCAAATGCAATAAAGGAATAATCTACTATTATTATTATTGCCTGAAGCACTGAAATATTAAAGCAGTGAAGCATTATTTGATGTTGTAAAGTGGAGACAATGGTGCTAGAATTTATTTTTTAACCAGTGCTTTTAAAGGGTTGATGGCTGCTGTCTGGAATATTTGTGGTCTGACTGCTTATGTTGAGGCTAATCTTGGATTTACTTTGTTTACTTTTCTGCTTTATAATGACTGTAAGTGGTGCTGTAGGACAAAAATATACTGTTGTGCATTTAGAGCTGATTTTCAATTTGCATTCGCCACTGGGAATACCAACCTGCGGTAAACAGCATACACACGAAATCAAAACAAGTTTGTGTGTCATTTTACTTAATATTAAATGGAATTTTTTATGAATGAAAAGTACATGATAGCTAATCCTTGATACAGCTGTATTTGGACTGTATAGTCACTCTGCTTTACAACTGGATATTGCTATAACTATGGTAGTGTTTGTAATGTAAAAAACCTGTCTTCTTTTACTGTCAGTGACTGTATATGAGGTGCATGTCACAACAGGAGAGCTGTGGAATGCCGGAACAGAAGCTGATGTCTATATTTCCATCCATGGGGAAGAAGGCGATACAGGCTCCAGACAGCTATTTAGGTCGAAGAATCCTAGGAAATTTCTAAAAGGACAAGTGAGTGACAAGAAGCATACTTCCCGATCCATTTGTCTGTCCTTTCTAGTTCTCTATCTTGTAAGATCTGAGGCTGCTACAGGCCAAGGTGGGACTTACACTAGCAAAGATCACTGGCAGACTGCAAAGTTCATAGAAAACCTGCACAATTAAGCCAAAATTATTTTTTAAACATTTGCATTGACATTTTGGGAAAATTATAATCCATAATAATTATTGTGTAGGTAAAGTGCATACTGTTTTTTAAAATTTCTTAATTATTTAAATAATATATATGGAGAGAAGAAATAACTTCAGTAAAATACATATTTTACTATATTCTGATATTAAGTTATATTACAATTTGTGATTGTTTTGTTAACTAAATTTTGGGCTAGTTTCTGCTCTCCTCACTCTAGTAATTGCATTGATTTGAATAGGACTACACACATAAGCAAAGTGATCAGGATTAGCTCTTTAGTCATAATTGTTGGTCCTGGAAACCAGCTTTGCTTGTCTGCTTTGACATTATCATACATTATTTCATAGATCATATCGGGATGCTCATACTTCATAGAAGAGTTTCACAGGTTTTATACCGTAGGTTTTATGCGTCCCATTGGATGGGGAGTTCTTTTAGAGATTTAATTGCACTTTTCTTGGCTGGTTTGCAGACTGACCTCTTCCTACTTGAAGCTGTGCACCTTGGAGATTTGTACAAGATTGTTATAGGACACAATGGACTTGGATCAGGTGAGAAATCTCTACATACAGTAACTGAATACTGACCACAGCTTTCTGTGACATTAGAGTAGGTATTTGTAAAATATTCATATGAAATAATGTGACCAAGGTATTTTATAGAGGGAGACAAAGGGTTCCAAGAATATCAGTCATTAAAATGGAAAGGTTACATTTTGGTACCATCACAAATTCCAAATAATCATCCTTAACCTCTATTATAGTCCAAATAATTGTTACTTTTAAATAAAGGGTACTGCACATTATAGTTCTGTCATTCCCGTTTGAAAAAATGAATTTGTTTGTCTTTTCTGCACTTTGAATATTTCATTATACAGTCTATATTCTGTATGTCTTCTGGAGATGGTCTATCACTGTAAATGAAATTTATTAGCATCATTATTATTTAAATTGCAGTAGTGCCTGACAGTCCCAACCAGGGATTTGAGGGCCATTGTGCTAGGTACTGTACACACACAGTTGATGGAAATATGGGCTATGAACCAAATTGCCTATGAGCACAAGACTTGGATTTATTTGTCCCTGAATACCAAACACTATAGCAGATCAATGCTAGACAATCTGGGCCAGAGTGTCTAGTAGAGGTGTCAATTTACTCTGTCTTGATATTTTAGATACAGGCAGTAATACAGTTAACCTCCCCGTCTCCCTTCCCTCCACTCATCCCTCCAATGTGTACAAGACTGGGGGGAGGGATAGCTCAATGGTTTGCGCATTGGCCTGCTTAACCCAGGGTTAGGAGTTCAATCCTTGAGGGGGCCACTTAGGGATCTGGGGCAAAATCTGTATCTGGTTATGCTAGTGAAGGCAGGGGAGTGGACTCAATGACCTTTCAGGGTCCCTTCCAGTTCTATGAGATAGGTATATCTCTATATATTGTCAGTAAGATATCACTCATTGCTAGATCATCCCACATTAATCCACTTGTGGAGGACATCCCAACCCCTCTCCATATGGAAGGGAAGAAGTGGCACTTCTGTCACAGTTTCTCTTGTTCATTAGCCTTGCACAGATGCCCCTGGATTGGAACTCAGCAAGTAGAGAGCATGGTGACATCTTGGGGGAGGAAGCAGGTTAGATGAGATGTCTCTTTCCACGGTACTATTCCCTCTTTGCTCCCAGATTTTGACATGGAAATCCAGGAGAACCATGCACTGGGAGCTGTGATATTTTGCTCTGGATCCCTTCTGTGACTTCTTCTAAGCTGCTGAGAAAGGACCCAGTTGATGATTACATAGTTGTTATTGAACCAGGCTGTCAAATGGAAGGGAGTAGACTGCCAGCAGTTCCTTTTCCTAAGGATAAATCCCTAAGAACCACAGAGTTAGAAGGGAAAATGACTCAAGAAAAACCCTATGTGGGGAAAATCTTTGAGTTTTCCACTCCTCCAGACAACCTGCTATAGGTTTTTTAGTGGCAGTTTTTATTATGCAACCTCCTGTCTTAAGAGACCACACCATTATTATTTATTATTTATTTATTTATTTGTATTACACTAATGCCTAGGCATCCCAGACTGAATCAGGCCCCCATTGTGTTAAGCCCAGTACAGAAACATCATGAGACATTCCCTGCCGTAGAGAGCTTGCAATCAAGTAGACAAGTTGGACAAATGAGTGGGAGACAAAGGAAGTGTCTCCAGATCTATTGAATGCAGTCTTAATCCACTTTCATTGGAAGAGCCACTTCCTCTAAGCAATTAATTAATCATTTGGATGGTTGCTCATGGCAGGTTTCACTGTATCTTAAAAAAATCTCCATTTTCTCATGAACTCCATTCTCATCAACTCTTCCTCTGCAGTAGTGTCTCTCAGGCAGATGCCTGCTATCCTCTGACGTTTCTGCACATTATAACATGGCTCTCTGTCGTGGAGTTTTGCAATGATGAAACAGCTATATGCCAAGATCAGTAGTGTCAAACAATCAATTTTCTTCATTCTGCTTTGAGCCAGTCAATATAATCCCTTAGAGTTGCTGGCAGTGAGGGCCTCTCAGATTGGTTAATGATTAAACTGTCAGCTTCCTGGACTTCTGAAATATTCCATGGCATTACACTGTCTCTCACAATGTGTACTCATCAAGGGAATATTGCACCATTTAATGCCATGGACTTGCCAGGAATGGATAGTACCTTTGCTAGCAATGATAATTAATGTTTTAAAAAATTGGAGGCAGTGTTATTGCCAAATTGTATCCAAATTGTATCCAAAATTTCAGCTTTATTGATAATTTGACCAAAATATTAAAGAATTAAGAAGACTAAGAAAATATCTTCTCAAATACACAAATTAAATGCTTTAAATGAGAGGGATAAGGGGCCGTGCTAGCCTGCAACAGTCCACTTTTAACACCTCTGGTGCTTCTAGCATATGTGACTATAAATGGAGAGTTTTTGAAGTGAATCTTTCTTTCCTTACAATAGCTTGTACTGTGATGAGGAGGTCTGTCCCCCTAAGGGTAGTGGTACCTGGGGTCAGCCTACCTCCATCATGTGGAATGGCCCTTTAAGATTTTGGGAGGTTTGGTATGCAAGGACCTAGGAGATATTGGTCAAGAGGAAGTGGTCTTGGGTATAAGTAGTGTTTGAGAGGAAATCCTGTTACTGTTCCTTTAAGGGCCCAGGACCAGGAGTCTAGTAGGGCAGATGGGGCAAAGGTCCACTTTCACCCAGCCAACTGGGATGAGCTTTGGAAAGGGGAGCAGCTCCTTCTTAATAGCAGGAGAAGGCCTGCCTGCTGAACCCAAGGACTCACTGGGAAAAAGGGGCCAGCTGAAGGAGAAGCTGGCTAAGAACCTACAGGTCCTAAGTTACAACCCCAGCTCCAAGAAGGAGAGCTGGCTGGGGGACTCCTCTCTTAAGGGAGTGACTCTTTGAACTACAACCCAGCTCCAAGAATGGGACTTGGGGTGATGGAGGGGGGGGGAGCTCCTGAACAGGGGCAAGAAAAACCTGCCAGGACGATTATATGGATCCAGAGAGCATATGAACTTGAGTGACTAAAATGGTGAGTTACACTTTGTGGAAATAATTAATAAACCAGACCCCTCGGGAAGGGAGTATGTGCTTAGACCTAATCTGGTCTGGTAATTGCCTGCAAGAATCTGAGTGGGAGCTATGAGCAGTACACGTGCAGGCTCACGAGGGGTTGCTCTGAAAGCATTCAACCCTGACAAGGACCCTAACGTAATTACAGGAAAATTATGAGCACTACTATATATCAGGGAGTGACTCCTTGCACGGTGCTAATGTTATATTCATTTGTGTTTAAAGTTACTGGGTCTGATTCTGATCTGACTTAAACTGGTTTGACATTGATATAGCTCTGTGAATTCAGTGGAGTTTGCCTTGATTTAAGCTGGTGTAATTTAAATCAGAATCTGGACAAATATATGAGTGTGTGTGTGTGCATGCATGCACACACACACAGAGAGTAAATTTTCATTTTAGGATGTACTTTTTTTTAATTTTGTTCATAGGAAATGGATGGTTCCTGGAGAAGATTGTAGTCAAGGATCCTGTCACAGACCTGGATTATTCTTTTCCTTGTCACAGGTTGGTAATGTTTTCAAATGGGTTATGTTGTAATAACAACTAGTTGTTCATGACTTCTCCAGTCAGGGGTGATTTGTGAAGTGCTTGTCCCCCGAGAATCGAATTGAGATGTTCCAACTCCTTTTACATACGCTAACAAACAGTCATAAGATGGTAAAACGTCTGGTCACTTCAGACCTGTGATACATTTAACCGTTGACTGAGCATTGAAACATTCTATATAAGGCGTCTCCACTCCACACCTGTTACAACATTCAGCAGCTGCTGGCTGGCACATCCCCTCATCTGACATTTTGGATCTGACATCAGCTGATCCACCTCTCCCTATATCCAAGGCAACACTTTTCAGTTGAGTGGGTTGCTCTCTCTCTAAGGGTAATTCTGCACCATTGACAATACCAATGGGAGCTTTGGCATTTACTTCAGTGGACTCAGGATCAGGCTTTAGGTTCTCATGATATGGCTATCACTGAGGTGTATCTGATTGGCTGGTCCTTCCCCGTCCACCCGAAACCTGTCACTGAGCAGCAGCAGAACTTGAAGCAATCCCAATTTCCCTGCTGCTTCCCCTGTGGTCTCTTCTGTTCTGAATCTTCTACTCCTATGCTCATTTCTAATTTTATCTACTATCAATTAATTCACAAATAGCTTATGGAAAGTGATATTAATAAAAATCAGTAGAAATATTAGGAATTAGTAAAGTCCACTCACGTATGAATCCAGCTACAACTTGCCAATGGCACCTCAATTCTGTGTCCTTCTTTCACTTCTACAAGTGAATAAATAAGTGTCCAAGACAGCTTTGAGTGATTGATGTGCACCCTGAAATTGATTTATGTGTGCGTGTGGGCTTTCTGCCCATCTGAGACAGCACCTCCTCTTAGCGTGACCTAATTTTGATTCAGTATTGTAGGTGAGATGAACTGCTACAGAGAGAGCTTGAAATACAATGCTAGTTTCATAAATAATTCAGAGACTGCTGAAATCTGTTTTGCACAGAAAAATCCTGTGTGTGGTTGAAGGGTTTGATACACCTCTCACTGACATCACTTTTACAATGGTTCATCTCCTTTGATTTTAACTGAGTTAGCTCTAATTTATGCAGTGTAAGTGAGAAGAGAATAAAGCCTTTTTTACTTTTAATGGCACAGTTTACACCTGTATGGGTTGGGGGAGGGGAGGATGGTGTTGCCTGCACGAAATTTGCTTCATGAGAGACGATTTTAGGAGTCTGTACAGCTGGGCTCCCTGAAGAAGCCTTTTGGGGGCAGACAGTGTGGTCAGTGGATCTGCTATTACTGATCCCTAACATTGGATCACTAGTTGAGATTTCCAGGTAGTCAGGCTGGCTTGGCCCTTTAGGCCCTGATCAAGAAAAGCATTTAAGCACACGTATAGCTTTAAAAAACTGAGCAGTCCCACTGAAGTCAATGGAAACTCTCACCTGCTTAAAGTTTAGCACATGCTTAAGTGCTTTGGTGGTACAGGGCCTCAGTGCACAAAATATTAAAATGTAATTTGTAAACATTGTGACAAAAATATTGCTGGGTTTGAGATCAAAACAATATAATCAGAATGGGTTCTGTTTTTCTCCAAAGGTGGCTAGATCAAGGGGAAGAGGATGGTAAAATTGTAAGAGAACTAAATGTCACTGACACTACCACCTTCTCTGCAAGTAAGCATAAAACAATGCAGAAGAGAGTCCCTTGTCACCGTGACTGTGTCAAAGAATGGCCAGGATACTGTGTAAACTGATCACATTCTCTCTATCTCTGCAGGGCAAGAGCTGGAACTCAAGAGAGAGGAAAACGTAAAGACTTTTTCTCTTTTCAAAAATTGATTTGACAGTATACAAAGTCCGTTCTGGGGAAAATCAGATCAATAGTTTTTCTGTATGTGATGTTTTCTTCCTGTATCTTCTCATAAGGACTCTTTTCTTCCTTCTTTTAAAAATATAACTAGTGGGCTGCTGAAAGATGGAAGTTTCAGAAAGGCAACACTCTTCAGTTCTACAACAGGCTCACCCATGGTTTCATACGCCTCAGTCCAGATGGCACAGTTGATGCACTTGGTGACAAGAAGGACAAATATGGTAAAATATTTGCCAGATGGGGATGTGTGGGTGAACAGCATGAGGAAGGAGGGCATCATCAGATCATTGCAGGTGTCATGTATAAGATTCAAAATTAATTCTAACAGGAGCAGAGGATGGCAACCATGAATGTTCTTACTCTTGAATGCATTTAAAACTATTAATAGTAAAAGCCACTTGGTTTTGTTGTAAAAGAACATCTCACAATGGCGTCCCATTATTAAATAGAATCTAGTTCTCACGTGCTGGTTTAGTGATCCAGAATGCAAACCTCCATGGTAAGGGTGGTAAAATCCTCTCAACAACTGGGGCAGATACTGTCCCAGCCACCAGCTCCAAATGCTTCCTCCTCTCTACCAGTATCACTTCCATCTTATCTGGGTGAGCTTCAACCAACTCACTCCCATTCAAGCCTCAGCTCTCTCTGGCAAGGAGAAAGTACTGTGTTACAAGGATTTGAGAACATTAGGTTAAAAGCATAATCTACATTATGACGGTGCAACCCAAAGTGTCTCAGGTCTTTCCTGATTGGCCTCACCTGTGCTCTGAATAGAAGGGGTGACAGAACAGAACCTTGAAGGACATACTTGAGAGAGCCTTCAAGGCAATGAGCAAATTCCCAGCAATTACCTGTGGGATGTCTCTGAGAAATTTGGGCAGAAAACCCCCATATGAATAACTCCTCAAGTAATCTTCTCCATGCAGGACAGTCCCACAGGTAGATCAATAAAATCTGATAGGCATGGAATATGGGTTTCACTTTATTTTTGGAAAGATCCCTTTTTAGTTGTCATGGTTGCTCCTGGAGTGCAATTATTCAGTGACTCAGAATGTTGAATTAATCAAATCTCTAAGTATTGCCTTAAATTTCAGAGCATTCCAAATCCCTAAATGCAGTTACCCAGCATGAGCGTGTTCTGAAAATCCCACAGGGAGTTTCATTTTATGATTAGAAACTGTGACCTACTGGGTAAACCTCCAAACCAACCTCCTTACATGAATCAGGTCTCCTAGGCTGCACTGAGGCAATAAGCAAATCTGTTCAATTTTTAACACTATGGCTTTGACTGATGGATTATGTTTGATTCAATTCCACATGACACCACAGAGTTCATAATCATTTTGCATGCAGAATCCAAATTCACACTGCTGTCTGCTTCACTGCGGACTTCTGCATCTGCATACGCTTTCCTTCATGTTTATAGGTGGACTTCTGTATGGACGTTTTTAAATGCATAAACACATTAAATGTATAGCACTTTCTGTACATTTAATTTTACACATTAGAAGTAAAATCATCATGCATGTCATTTTCTAATTTTCAGTGAGTAGTATTTTCAGTCTCTGTGTAATTGTGCAGGTACCACAACTGCACGCACAGTTATTGCAAATGGCCATGTAAACAGAGCACGCAGCTAGCACAATTGTGATGTCAAATGTAGGCACACATCTACGTACACTTTTTGGCATGAAGAACACGTCTCTACCCCTCAAAATTTCCCTTGAATGTTTGTTTGGGTTAAACACATGCACATTACTTTACCAGGGCAGTGAGACTAGCTCTGTACAACAGAAGCTGATGTGACACTTGTAGCTTAATTTTTCATCTTGGGCACTGTTCCTTGTGCTCACAGTTAGGAATTACGTTTCCAGAAAGAAACACCATCTACTTATCTTTCATAGTAAGCAGCTTTAGGGAAGCTGCTTGGGCTGAAACTTTCCTGCCTTTCAAATGTTGGTGGGACTACAAGGAACAATTTATTAATAACTTTGGACCAGATCCTCAGCTGGTGTAAATTAGGTTTGTGCCAGTGCTTTTGATGGAGTAATTGCAATTTACATCAGTTGAGGATTTGGCTCAGGGATAATTAATTTTCCAGGATTTTTTATCCCTAACTGGAAGCACTAAGAGAAGTGCCATTCTGATTATTATTTTTTGAGCTATGGTTTGATTCTGGCATGTAGGAACACTGCCAACATGCAAGATGTCCCCATGTATGAGATAATTACCTTGAATTTAGTTGATCTAGTTAGAACAATAGTTTAAATAGGCATACGGTGCATGCAGCCTTGCTTCATTGAATGAATATACTTAATTTTTTAAGTATACTAAACAGCAGGTTGCAACAGCTCTATTTTATTATGAATAGAATAAAATTAGTCAATAGATAAAATCTCTGGGCCAGATTCTGCTATTCTGAGTAGTACCTTGCACTGCAAGCGGGCCCATCAGAGTGATAGAAAAGGCCTATGGGAGAGAAATGGCTCACAGTGTTATTACACTGGGGATGAGTTTGACTCACTGTATTTATTGCTATCAGTGGGAACTACAGGCATTTAGGGAAAGTACTGTGTTATTTATGTATATATTTATAATGTGGTGGTGCCTAGAGGCCCCAGTTAGGGATCAAGACTCTGTTGTGGAAAGCACTGAACATTGTACTCTAAGAAGCACAACCCAGAACTCTCAGCCCAGGATAAGGTGACTATCAGTCACCCTAGCACCTTCCTGATCCAGGGCTGCTACAGGGACTGGAGAGGCCCCAGGAATAACATGGCCCTGGAGCCTGTCTGAGTTATGGCAGTCTCTCTGGGGTGCCCTATGAGCCACAGTGATGCCTAGAATCTCTGTACTGCTGTGTGCTGCACCTGGCCCCAAACCCGCACCTCTTGCACCCAGGCCCACTCTGGCACATCTCTGTGCTGGGAATTGTCTTCCATATTGCCTGTGCTGGGGGAATCTTCCCTTTACATATATGGGGCTATGCTGCTCCAGCCCTTTTAGCAGGTGCACAGGTGCCAGAATTGGGGTGATAATCTCTCCCTAAGTATATGATGAGATGTCTTCACTGATAGCTCTCAGGCAGTGACTTTATGAGCTTCCCAAAATGAATTGGGAGACGATCTGTTGATCAGAATCCAATTTTTTCCTCAGTTCTAATTACTAATTTTTTTAATTCGGCCTCTTCCCTGCCAGATAATGTCTTTGCAAAATCATAAGTCACGTGTTGGTATTAGATGTAAAAATGAGTTTGAATATATCTATGGCTTTACCTTTTTTCTCCCCCAAACTCTTTAGGTCTTTTTGACGTGACTGTCAAAAGAAACGCACATGTGTTTAAGAGTCATCAGATGCCACATATTGCCCTTGCTCTTGACAATGGCTATGTCACTGTAATGGTATGAAATTGCCTTATTGCTTTTATTGGTTTCATGGTTATTATCATTATTATTTATTAATTTATTAAATATAATGCAGATTTTGTTCTCTGTTCTAATAAGTAGCAGTTACTTCCAATCAGAGATGAGGCCAAGTTGCAAAACCAAAATCTGAAGTTTGAATTTGCCAAAGATCAGGAAAGTTTGGATTCTGCTTTGGTGCCCATCTATTTTTATTTTTACTCTTTCCTCCTGTATCTCACTTAGTATTTTTAATGGCTTATTGAGAAGGATTTGATTTATACAACCTGGAACATTATGAGCTGTGCTTCATTGTTTATTCCAGCTAGTCAAATGTTGACAACATATCTGGCGTGCCCTGGCATCTCCTTGGATAATTATCAGTGCCAAGTGATAATTGTAAATATCCATTTATTTCCCTCTCACTTTTTGTAACTAACCTGCTTTTCAAGGCTTGTTGCAAGTTAATGTTCCAAGCCTAGCTTGATCCCCTGCTCGCTCATCCTCTCCTCAAAGGTAGATTTTTGTCAACAGCAACAGATTAGTACTGGTTGAACTTGCTTGCTTGCGTGCACGTTTTCGTGACCGCAAGCTTCTTGGAAAGTCAAGCACATGAAACCTTATAAGTCCTTATAGGTGGGAACCAAAGAAACTGGATTCCATTTAGTCAACTTATGGGGCAGGTTCTTCCACAGCCCTGGTCAAATCAACCGGCAGATTAAGGGCCAGAAAATACAGCCTAGGCAACGTTAGTATGGAGGTGGGAAAGGAGAGACCATGCTCCATCCCGTCGTCAATCTGCAAAGCTCTTGAGCTCAATGTTAGAGAGATTTTTAAGGAATGGATCTCCTGAGCGCTGCAGGAGAGAGGCTCTTTCATCGCATTTCCTGTGAAGCCCAGGAAACCTCTCCAAGGGAGTTTCTCCATCTTCCCCTGTAAACTCTTGAGATCTTCAGGAAATAGGCTTCTTCCTATTCTCCTCTTTGCCTCCCTCCTTTATCTAACTTCTTCACCAGTGGACTTTCTGCACTGGACAAGAGAAGGCCTCTGTCCCTTGTCTCTCTCTTTCTCCTCTCCCATCTCCTGTAGAGATACTGAACTCAACAGGAAAGAGTCTTCCTCCTGGAAGCCAAGCCCAGCATCGCTCTGTCACAGCACTCTCAACATGTGATTAGGCAAGTGGAAGGTGGTTCCTTTAGATAGACCTGTGTTTTACTGAGGATGGAACCAACTGTGTTTTTCTTTCCCTTATTTGAGGAGCGAGTAACTTAGTGGTCAAAGCAGACCACAAGCCTCCATTTTATAATACGCATTGGCTTTAGTGGGAGAAGAGTTTACTCAGCATCTTGCAGAATTGGGCATCTATTTGGGAATGGCTTCAAACCACAGAATAAATGATGCAAACTCTTCTTGTTCCTGTTCCACACAGCAATGAACAGCTCTCTCTTGTTCTCAACATCATTACAACTAGGGGACTGGGTGAAAGGATTCCTTCCTTCTATTTCCACCTCTGTCACTGACTTTTTTTTTTTTTTTTTTTTTTTTTAATCTTGGACAAGCCACTTAAAGTCTCTGCCTAAGTTTACCCATTCTAAAATGCATATAGTAATAAAACACCTCTTCATAAGGAAATTGTGAGGATTAATTAATTAATGATTAAAGCACTTTGTGATCCTTGGAAGAAAGGTGCTGTGTAGTTGTAAAACAGTACCGTAATATAGTAAACATTTGTATAGGTTTCAGATTTAATCAAAGGTCCTGTGGCTCTCTTGTTTCAGTCTCGTCTAAAGTCCACCTGATGATTTCTTTTATTCTCAAAAGCTTCAGTTAGAGGAGGTTGAAATGTTTTGAATGAAAAGGATTTTTCTTTTCATGCAAAAATGGCCTTTCTTGGTAACAAAAAGCTTCACAAACCATTTACTCTTTAAAATATTTTTGCAAAAAGGTTTATCAACTTTTTATTTAATTTGTTATTTTAAAAGTTACCAAATCTGTTATTAAAATGGCTATTGACATTTTTCATTTTCTTAAACCTGAGTTTTCAGTAAATGAGAGATAACTTAATGTGTTAGATCAGGGGTCGGCAACCTTTCAGAAGTGGTGTGCCGAGTCTTCATTTATTCACTCTAAATTAAGGTTTTGCATTCCAGTAATACATTTTAATGTTTTTAGAAGGTCTCTTTCTATAAGTCTATAATATATAACTAAACTACTGTTGTAGGTAAAGTAAATAAGGTTTTTAAAATGTTTAAGAAGCTTCATTTAAAATTAAATTAAAATCAGAGCCCTCCGGACCCAGGGTGGCCAGGACCCGAGCAGTGTGAGTGCCACTGAAAATCAGCTCGCGTGCCGTGTTCAGCACGTATGCCATAGGTTGACTACCCCGTGTTAAATTAAAAAATGTAATGAATTTTTTGAAAAAGCAACAGTCCACTTTGAACCATGTGAAATGAAAACAGCTTTGAAATCTTGCAACTTTCCATTTTTGCCCAGCTCTGTTATAAATCCAATACAGTGTGTATTTTTGTGTATAGTGTCTTTCATGCAAAAGGACCAGGAAATAATCCACAGCCCTTTACACTCTGACCAGACAGATACAAATAATGAGCCTGATTCAGCCATCTGGTTGGATCCCTGTGGGTTGCTGCCTTCCCTAGATGTTTATCCAGGGAGAGCAATATAAACCCTGATATGGAGGGCCACAGTGCTGCTGCTGGTGAAAGGTACCTGAGAGATATTCTGAGTGCATTTCCTGGGAGCCCTGACCTTGCACCCTCTTTTCTGACTCAGTCCGGTTTGTGGGCTGCACCGGGTGACCCCAGACCCCTGCAGTAAGAAGTCCGGGTATGTTAGTTGTTATACCTGCACTCAATGCAGAAGTTCTGCCTTTGGTGGTTCCTAGCTTGACTTTCTCTAGCAGAACCCAGGAAACAAATTGTACCCAATGAACATAATTATGAATAGATAACAGGCTTGTCTTATTTCAAGATTCTGTGCCCAGTTTCAGGCCTCTTAATTTTAGAATTTCAAGCTCAAAAACAAATTTGAGAATTTCCATATTAGGTTGCTCTTCATGGCTAATAGCAATATGTTTATGGCACCATGAGGAATTAATAGAGGTGCAGAAATAGAGACCCCATGGCGTGACTTCTCTTTCATATTACTTATATCTAGTGGTTCATATAATTGATTATTCCTGCTTTTCTTGTGTTAGGACAATGAAGATACTCTCTGTGAGTTACAAGTTCATGTTCAGCCAAATCGCTGTGCAATTCTGGAATCAGCCCGGAGTCCAGGGCACATGATTACATTCAGTCTTCAAGGCAAAGTAGCCGATGATACAGTAGGCTATGCAGGACTCTCGAAAGAATTTGTTGTGCATGTGAAGGTAAGGTTGGGGGAGAGAGATGAAGGAAACTAAACTGCAAATAGTTTATTCTTGTAAAGCCCACTGTACCTGAACACATCCCAGCAAACTGAAAGTTGAAAGAGTGATCTCCTCCCACTAGGTGGAGCTAAAGACTGCAACTACAGCTTAACAGGGAGACATCATGATGTAAACTCTGGGGAAGTCCCAGATAGTCAAAAAACTTCCAAAAACAGGGATGTACACACAACAGAGCTGGATGGAAAATTGTTTGCATAGAAGGAGAGAACAGCTTGCTAGTCGAAGGAACGCTTATGTGACTTGTGACAAAAATGTACTTGAGTCACTTACCACCTTATACATAGAAATGCGCCTGTAGTGGTTTAAAAAAAACAATTCACATCTTCTGCTTAATTGCTAGTGTAAAGGTACAACTACTGCCAGATGATGGAGTGTATCAAGGTGAAAAATCAAAGGGGGTGGAGGAAGCCACGTAATTTACAAATGGATATTTTTATCTATCGATTTGTAGGGTGTGTTCCACAATGGTGCCATAATTCTGCTCACCACAAGTCTCTACCAGGCTCTCTGCCTCAGACCTGATGGGAGCTGCAGTGGAGCAGGAAAGCAATCTGAAGAATCCTATTGGAAAGTGCATAAAATCAGCTCTGGAGTTTGCATGATTGAAAGTCTGAAAAACCAAAGAATGTATCTGAGGATCAAGGATGGCAAGTGTAATGGAACAGTAAGCAGTTCTTGTTCATATTTGCCTTTTAAAATGTTTAAGTAACTTGCCAATGCCAGAGAGAAGGAATAAAATCTTTAAAGTCAGTAAAATAATCGAACTGCATTACCCTCTGTTGTCTAAAATAGAGACATTTACATCTCCCATCAGCCATAAAACTTGCAGAACTGGGAAACTCTGCTTTGAAGACAGTTTAGCCTTTGCCTAAACCTTTACATGAATCAGAACTCTCTGTCTTATGCATGATATTTCCCTTATTCGGATCATTATATCTCTATTTCTGATCACAAAGGAATAAACAGGTCCAAACATGAGGTTATCTTTATAGGATGGAACAGCTAGACAACTTAGCAGTATGGTAAAAACTTAAAAAACAAACTGAATTGACACAAATATTCAAGTTTTTATTTTAAAGTTCTCCAACTGCATATCACATTCAATTGTTGAACTCACATTTATATATTTCATTTTTTTTAGGGGACGGGTGATGTGTACTGTCACTTTAAAATTGAGAAGAACTTAGAAAGTGGATCTGTGAGTCTAGAATCTGTGCAAAACAGAGGGATGTATGTTGGTCTCCAACCAGATGGCCAGACCAAGCCAGTTGTTAACACTGGAGAGAGAAACATTTTGTTCTACCCACGAGTCATCAAATGTATGCAACTTTGAATACTAAACAAGCCACTGAGTATTTCACATATTTATAGCTACACATGTAAATATTTATGACCACAAAGTTTAAGGTAAAAATATAGAGACCAGACTTGAAAATTTGCTCTTGAATGTTTTAGTATTTTAAATGAGAAACATATCCTACTTGCAACTAATTCCTCCCATATACATTGGTAATTTTTGTACCTCATTTTACCAACTCAGGCATTAAAAGGAAAACTCTTGTTTTTTTGCTGAATAAATGAAACTTTGAATATGTGGATAAAAACAATGGTCATAACATTTGGTTATGACAGCTCCCTGATTTTCTGCCCAACTCTAGTCACTGGTTAGAGCAGCCGGGGGGCAGCTCTACTGTGTGTCAGCTGGCATCGGTTCCCAAGAAACTGCTCTCCAGCTGAATACAACTTGAGTGTGCTCCGGCCATACCCCCTCTTTAACTTCAATATGCCCCTCACTGCTGGAGACTGCAAGAAATATGGCATAGGAGCCAGGTAGGCTGGTGGTATACCTGGAGTGGACTCTCTCACTCTGGAAATCCCCAAAGTGTGAGTGGAGTGGAGTGGAAAATCTGCTCCACTGTCAGTGGTTGCTAACTATGCAAACCTGAGAGCTTTGTTTTTATACATTTCTGTGTTGCTTTAATCATGGCATCAAAGCATCTCCATAAAGCCTAATGAATTAAGTATCACAACATCCTTGTGTGGTAGGGGAAATATTATTATCCCTGTTTCTACAGATGGGGAACTTTCACACAGCAAGTTTGTCAGGAGTTAGACCTCAGATCTCTGAGTACTCTGCCCTAACCACAAAGCTGTACTTCCTCACAAATATCTGCCCCCTTCATTGAACTGTAGCTTTAACACACACTGTAGTTGTCTGCAGGCCAGTTCAAAAGAAAATAAGCACTTCTGCTCAACAGTCAGAAAGTGTGAACAGTACAAAGCATGTCTCATCATGAGTAAACTATGGAATAGATTTGAAAACATACATCTCTGAGTTTTAGTTGGAATGTCTACTGGTAGTGGCGATCTTGCTAAATATTGATAACATTTCTGTGATGCTGACAATCTGGAGTAAATGCCCAGAAATAGTTGATCAGTTTTTATCTTTTTTAACTAACGTCCCCTTTTTTATGAGGCAAAGAGGGAAAAGTTTAAAACGGATACACTTTTTACATGGACATTAGGATAAATGGGAACATGAAACCAGTCTTCAGGAACTAAAAGACATTAATTTGGGATTACCTTTTAAAATTAATATACAACTGCTGTACCTTATGGGCTGCATTAGACACAGACACATTGAGTGGGGGTGGTATTGGACTAAGTGGCAGTGCTTGAAGTCATGCTTGTCTAGGTCCCAGTGCCACCAGAGTCATTGTCATTATTATTATTATTATGAGGGAAGGGTGTTATGGGTAACACCCTTCCTACCCCTTTAAGAATGGTATAAAAAGAGTTAGGCTGTACTCCCCCAGAGCAGCCTACCTAGTACTGTCCCATGGCCAGATAATAAAGCCACACCCAGCTAAACATTCCCTCACTGGGCCAATCTGTTCTAACCACCTTGGCAGCGGAGAGCTGTAAATTAGCTTTCTGAAGTCTCCTGAGCAGGTGTACGAGAGGGCAAATAGCTCCCTGTAATTTCTCCCCCTCTAGTGCTCCCACACGGCGACAGACATAATTCAGACTGTGAACTTTTGGAATTTCATCTACTGATTCTTTTCTGACGTTGAATCATAGGGTAGATAACAAGAGCTACTAAACCTCTTTTTTTCCCCACAGAGAAAGCAGTTTAATACTTGATTAAAACTTTCCATGGTTCGCTCTCCGAACCACATCTCATGCAGAACTCCCGTATCTTGGAAGACTATGGAGTTTTAATTGCAGAGACAACCTTGTCTTCATATGAAATTTATAATCCCATCTACAAAATGGGAATAGTTTCATAGAATTAAAATGGCCTTTTTCTAAATTCACATATCTTATGCTTTAATGATTATTCCTTTATAATGGGATTTTCAAAGGAGCTGGGGCCTGGATCCTTAAAGGTATTTAATTACCTAAGTCCCATTGATTTCAATGGAAGTTAGGAGCCTAAATAGCTTTGAGGATCTGGGCCCAAGTTATTTAAGTTCCCAATTCCTATTGAATTAGGCAGTTAACTTCCTTAAAGTCCTTTGCAAATCCCAGCCTTCATGTTTCCCTAAAAAGACCAGTTCTTGGTTCTGATGTGGTAGTTTAATGGGGTGACACATTATCCAATCATCACACTCAGGGGTTGTCTATGCAGACACTGAGTTTGCGGCTGGCTGGGATGTAAATCTACCTTCCACTAGCCTGCTACTCATGAAGTGTCCATGTGGACCTTACTGTCATGCACTTAAAGTTCCATAGAGTGCTTTGATGTACCCCATAATGAAATATATGAACCAGTTGATAAAGATTTATACCATTCAGAGCCCTTTTTTATTTTCCATTTGGCACGCAGCTGATAGTCACTTGGCCAGTACTTGGCAGAAACCAGTACGGTCACAGCTTTTTATATCTTGTGGATGTTAGTTCAAAGATATTTCAGATAAAAAATGAAAGAGACCATAAAAATGATGAATTGACCATCAAGCTTTGACTATAAGTTGGGAACCCCAGATACAAGCAGTATAAACTCATCAAGAATACCTCAATCAGCAGTCAGAGACTGTATTATAGCACACAGTTTATATTATTATTTAAACAATTCCAAAGGTACACAGAAACATTACAATAAAAGTAATCATAACCGTGGCATCACTGGAAGTTCAGTGCGTGCACCGTGCATGTGGTTGAGGGTGAAGGAGCAGAATATTTGAGTAACTATATACCACACAGACGAGAGAGAATAATTTTTCCTCCTAAACCCATGAAGAAAAGGGTTTTCTATGGAAAACCTTAACTAAAGCAATGCTAACTGGTACCGCTATAATAAAACTAATCGCTACTCCATTTTAGACTCAGGTATGAAAGTTGGTTCCTAAAATATCTTGCTTCTTAATAAAAGAAGATAAAAGGACCTAATGCTTTTTTCAGAGCAGCCAAGGTTTGTCTCTTTGCTATTTCATAGTTCAGAAATGGCCACTGGCAGTTTTGTTTGAAAGAGATGTCAAGCAATGGCCCCCTTTAAGCAAGAAAACATCAGTGGAGGGACTTAACGTCAAGAAAACAGCATTTGAATGAGTCATTTGATTTCATACATCAATGTTAAATTGTTGCTTAGAATTGCAAAGCTGTGAATGAATTTTATTGGCATGCCATCTTTTTTTCTTTTTTCTTTTTTTTTTTGCTAGCAATAAAAACCTATTACTTACATCTATGCAATGCACAGAGAAAAGATTTTGGTATATCTTGTACGTTTGTCTGACAATTGCAAGGTTTATTACTTGTGTTTGCCGTTGAATACATGGGTAGCTTCTAAATAGGAGAAGCAAATGATTTTTTGATAGTGTCACACTTTACATTTTGTTATTTTAGTTGGCAGGGAAAAGCCTATGGGAACATCTGCGACACCCAGCCAACCAAAGGGAGGGATCAGAGAATCCGAACACCAACCGGCAAAAGCCCAGAAGCCAGTGGCTCAGAGCCCATCAGCTTCTTCACCCGCAAGTAAGGAATAGTTTTCAAAAATCTATACTGCAGTACTGTGATTCTGTGTCTTTGTGATGGCCTACCATCACAGGGACAACACCAAATGGCTTTTCTAGACTGTTGCAATGTACAATGTGGATATGAACTGCTCTTTAACAGACTTGTTATCTGAAAAAGCAGTGAAGTTTATCATATTGGTTAGCCAATAGTCAGCATATAACTGATTTGACTAATTTCACTATGCTGGTTTTGAATACATTATTATAATATAGCCCAGCTCTTTTCCCTACTAATATATAACTGTGCTAATACAATGTAGGGCCCAATACAAAAGCCCATTGAAGTCAATGGAAGTCTTTCCATTTACTCTAGTGGGCTTTGGATGAGACACTAACTACCTTTAAAAATGTTTGGATATGGCTGCATCATATTGTTGTGTATAATTACTGGGGGAAGGGAGTAAGGATTCTTGATCCAGTACATACTGGCCTCAGTACTCTGCTGCACCCAATATCCACTGGGTGTGGATGAGGAGGCCCTGTGCCCAGGATTGACTGGGTAAGGAGTTGTTAATGCTGATCTGATCCATGTCTGCTTGTGGCCCTCAAGGAGCCATCAATCAACTGGGCATTGCCCAAGCCTTCACCAATTCTCTCCACCCAGTAACCTACTACACTGGGAGTGGCATAAAGGGATTAAGATCATATTGTTTGGGGCAGGGTTGGTTCTCTAGTGTATGTTGCATAGTGCCTAGCAGATTGTGGACACTACCATAATATAAACAATAACAGCGATTCACCAGTGATACCATTTACAGTGAGAAGTGTTTGAGATGGAAAACTCGGGTATTTTGGAATCTCTCTTTTTATTTTTTTTAAAGTTTCAGTATTTCACCGCCACCGCTTCAATTTAAACCATTGTTTTTTTAAGAGATTAATAATCAAAACAAAACAAAACACCACCTGTATTTCTAACTAAATGGAAATGTCTGCTCTTCAACCAGAAAGATTGCAGTTTGATAGTAATTCTTGCCCTGTTCCTAGGATTACTGTGGAACGAAATAAAATAAATAAACTTGCAGCAGCCGAGAACTCAGTTTGCAGGAGTTTCATGTTCTCTTCAGAGTCTAAAGATTTCTGATTTAGCAGGACAAGGTCACGCAGCCCAAGTGGGAGCCTTTTCTGAAGGGAGAATCTTGTTCTTATCTCAGTGGTGCAAAGTTCCCCTATTCAAGAAAGGGGTCAGGCTGGTGGGGTGAAGTAGGGGAACAGACCTCTGCTTCGTATGGTCCACCTATATTTCAGATCCATGTGTGGGAGGTAGGTTGGGCCATGCGGGGGCAGGATGGAGAATCCACAGTTATGCAATTCTTCCATCCTTCCTCTACCTGTGTGGAGGGGACACGCTGGGGTTGTAGAGTCTCTTGTGCTGTGCACTATTTTGATGGACAGCTTTCCCCCACCCCCACCAGATAACAAATTGAGGAGCTCAATTGTCAAACTAAGGCCCTTAAATTGAGTTGCCCAATTCTGCTTTTGATTGACGTTGGTGGAATTTAGGTACCATTGTGCCTATATAAACAAAATGCCAAATTTTAGCATGCTAATTTGCAGGGGATGCAGAAACCGGGAGCAATATGTTTTATACCAGAGGAGACTTTAAATGCAGTGCAAGATTAGGATTGCACCAAACTCTCCTGGTTTAACTAAAATCAGTGCAGACTATTATTTCTAATTATTGCTAATTATTTGTTGATAGCACTGACATCTTTGTGGCAGCATCACTCCTGTTTTCATTTCAAATCACTTATTTCAGTTTCGGATCCCTCAGACTTCACCTGGTATTGCACTATTGTGTTGCACCAAAAGCCTTCTGCGTGTGTCATAGATTGTCAGAAAATGGTTCAGTGTGTTGAATCTAAAATCTAGGGCAACAACACATACGCCATTAAACATATTTTCAACAAAGCAGAATGTTTTTAGGGTTTGATGCCCAGGATCATTTTCCAGAGGAGATATTTACCCTAAAAATGGTTCAGGTAAAGTCTCTATAATACTTTGTAGGGAGTATTTATGAGCAGTAATAACTATGGGGTCCTTTTTGTGTCTACGCAAACTAAATGGAAATACAAAAGTTGACTGTGTCTTTCAAAGAAAATGTTTCTTTTATGAAGAATATTTTCCTATGAAGTATTTTAACAGGTGACTGGATTTTCACAGTTTTTTGGGGGGGGCGGGGGGGGGGGAATCATTGAAGGTGAAAGATTTTTAATCCACATTGACCTAACACACTGATTGTGTTTTTAAATCCCCAAGTTAGTATTCACAGAAGGGTGGCAATTGATTCTGTAAGTAGATGTTTAGTATACGTCCCCAGCTATACCCCTAACATTCACTGTTAGAACATCTACAGTAACTCTTTAAGTTGTTCAGACCATCTCTCTGACAATGCAGGTCTATGCCCAATGATGTATTCATTGGTGGCCTCTGGACGGTAAAGTTTTCCCTGTGAGATTACAGGAATCCTGTGAGATCTCACAAGTGTGGGAATTGATGTGGGAATTTTGATCTTCACCATTCACCATTGTGTTTCTGAAATCATGTTAAAAATTCCTGTGGTGGAAACATAAATATGTGCAACAATGAAAGAGGGGGCTAAATGGCCACTATCAGAGACACTGGCGTAACTAGGAGTGGAAATTTGGGTGGCCCTCGACTTCCGACACTGTGCTAGCTCAGCTTTTCCCCCGATGTTACAGCCTCTTCCCAGCCCTGGTGCCCCCAGACACAGGGCTTCACCTACCGAGCTGAGCATGCTCATGGGTCGGCGCAGAAAATGGCAAGGCAGAGCTGCCAGAGTGTAGCTTTCTCAAGGGTGGGCACGCAGCTCCAGCCTCAATTTCAGGTGCCCAACTGACGCTTTGGGCCGCTGTGGCAGCACTACACCCCTGCTCAGATTTGGGTGGGCCTGGATGCTAAGTGGGTGGGCTGTGGTCCATCAGGTCCACCTGTGGCTACGCCCTTGATCAGAGAGCTGCATAACCAGCTGCAACCCCTGGCCAAGTGACTATCAGCTGCATGCCAAATGGCTGAAAATCCCATAAAAACAGCATTTCTTATGACATTATTTATTATTTCTACAGTGCCATAACTTGGTTAGCACCTTACAGACAAATACTAATATACAACACAAGCAAACAAAAAAGAAGCAGACATTGCTCGAAATAGCTTACAATCTCTGGGCCAAATTCAGCAGTCCTCTCTAGGGCGATACTCTGATTTATTTGCATAAGGATCCCAGAATTTGGCCCTTGGTTGTCTTAGGCCTTGGTTCTGTATCAAATTCCTTAGGCATCGATGGGACTCCCCACAGGTGCAAGGGTCTGTATTAGTGGATCCCAATGCAGAGTCAGGTCTTTAGTTACCTGAATCATTTGGTTTAAATGTGAGATTTAATGTGTTAAAGGAAAACCCTTTTCTTTATATATTTCAGAAGTTAAATATATTTTGGATCCAACTAGATCATACATTTGATAAAAATGACTATATAACTTTCCTTGATTACCACTGCTTTTCATAAAACAGCTACCGATACAATAAAAGTGATATCTGAAGAACTTACTTTGAAAAATCAGGACTGTGTTAAATTGATCCATCTTCTTTTCAGTTACCCACTTTGTTTCACAGACATTTCAAGTTAATGTGGAATTTTTTTTGCTTATATACACTTAATAAGAAATCAATCCAAAAGAGTCAAAGTCTTGTCTTTCACTAAGTACTCTTGTTAATACTAACAGAAATATACAATGAGATGAGTTATGGCTGGCATTTCAAACTTAACTGTCGTGTATAATACTTCATTTTCATTTTCTTCTTCTGCTTAACAAACAAAAAGGAAATTGTCCTTGGTATAAAAAACAATATACCCAGATATCTAGAGGTACTATAGTTTTTAATCAATGTGGAACCTAAAGAGAGTTTTATGTTGGTGGGAACTCTCTTAGGGCTGGCCTTCACTCCTGCAATAAATCAATCTAACGTATGCAACTTCAGTTACGTGAATAACATAACTGAAGTCGAATAACATAACTGTAGTTAGATCCACTTACCGCGGTGGCTACACTGCACTGTGTTGACAGGAGAGCATCTCCTGTTGTCTTCCCTTATGCTTCTCGGGGAGGTGGAGTACATAAATCAATGGAAGAGTGCTCTCCCATCAATTTAGCGTGTCTTCACCAGACCCACTAAATCGACTTTCACTGCAATCAGTGCCGATCTACCAGTAAGTGTAGATACGCCCTTAGAGAACATATTCTTCAGCTATTTATGTTTTCTATCTTATTGTTCCAGTAGTGGATTGCACTATATTGTTGGTGATGTATTTATGAATATTTATCAGTCTTTTCTTTTACTGCAGTATCTTCCCCTTGGGCCAGAACAGTTAGCTATAGATTGCAAACTCTTCAGAGCAGGGACGGTGTCTTCCTATGTAAGTGGACAGCACTTAGCTGACAGCACTACCTCAGGAAGGAATAATATTTCAGACATATGCCTGTTGCTAATCCATATGAATTAGAAATACTCAAAATTATGTTCCTCCCTGCTGAGACTCCATTCATTCATGCTTCACTTCCAGGTTTGTCATTTGAGATTTGCAAGTACATCTTTATCCTCAACACTGGGCGAAAGATCATTGGAGGCAATCATTGAAGTGAATTTATCTCTCTTCCAAAATTAATTTTGGTCAGGCCATCAGCTTGTGAAATTTACTTGTAATAAGTTGTGTTCTTCTCTAGTGACTAATCCACATAGAGGCTAACAACCTACTATGCCTGAAAGCCAATAGGGTTACTTCTTTTAACTGAAATGGCAGAGGTCTGTGCTTTGGGGCTGATGATCTGTGGTATGTTATGCTCATTTTGTGACTTGAGTTAGAATCTGATCTTTAAACACAGTAAAAAGTTTAATTGTTTTTGAAGGGTAAAATTAAAAATGGGTGCTTGCGTGTATTTGAAGAACTACTGAGTTCAAAGCTGTTCTTCCATTTAATTTCCTCAGATAGTCACTTTTTTTAATTTGAAACTTAATTTGACTCTGCTTTCAGGCATTAATGATTCTGTCAAATTAGACTCATAGACTTTAAGGTCAGAAGGGACCATTATGATCATCTGGTCTGACCTCCTGCATGATGCAGGCCACAAAGCCGTCCCTACCCTTTCCCTTGACTCTGCTGTTGAAGTCCCCAAATCCTGTGGCTTAGAGACTTCAATTAGCAGAGAATCCTCCTGCCAGCGATCCCTGCCCCATGCTATGGAGGAAGGCGAAAAACCTCCAGGGCTTCTGCCAATCTACCCTGGAGGAAAATTCCTTCCCGACCCCAAATATGGCGATCAGTAAAACCCCGAGCACGTAGGCAAGATTCTCCAGCCTCACCCTCATTAGCCATTATACTATTTACCTGCCATGGCATGCTGTTCCTTTGACTAAAATCACGTTATCCCCTTAAACTATTCCCTCCATAAACTTATCTAACTTAATTGAGTATTATAGCACCAATCCAGGAAATACTTAAGCATAAGCTTAACTTTAAGCACATGAGTAATCCTGTTGATACCAGTGCTGAATTATCTTAAGTGCTGGAGGAAATGAAAAGTACTCTGTTTTATACAATTGTTTTAAAAAGATAGTGAGGGCCTTCACTCCACAAATTTTTTTACTGTCATGGTCTCACCCCTCTAAAGAAGTAGGAACTAACTTATTTTAAAACAACAGAAACAGTATAGCATATGAGATGGCCTTGCACAGAAAGAGTTTCTGCACCCCACCTCCCCTGCTCTATTTGCAAGCAGTGCAGTAAAGTACATTATACAGGATCTCTTGTCAGTTTCATTTTGCTACCTTTGACAGCAACAGATCCTGAATGAGAAATGTCCTGAACACCTGTCTGTATAGCTGTTTGAGAAATATATGATTCAACTCACCCCATTTAGCTTGCACGTATTTTAAAACAACAGACAGATATTTCAGTTTTACTTTATCGCTCTCCGTTTTTAAATTTCTGACTTCATCTTCTGATTGTGACAATGCGTTATTCCACAATGAAACTAGGTAAAGAGATCTTAGAAGCTGGTGTTTCCATTGAATCATAGAACATTGTAGGGATGGGGAGGCTAGTACACATTTGAGATGCTTGGTCTTTTCCAGTTTGATTTTAGTAGTTCAACTTCAGCTAACCAGAACATTTTGGACTAGACAAGAAACATAAATCAATCTTTTTAGGCTCCCTCACTTGCAGTGAAAAAATACAATCCTCTCTCTGTTATGTTTCCTTTATGTGCTGATGTTAGAACAGGGACTGTCAGTTTCATGTCAATTTTGATTTACCACTAATGTTCTGTATTTCACAGAGGAAATGAAAAATACCCAAGGTACCGAGTATCCCCTTCCTTCAGATGATGAATGGAAAGTGTCAGTGCTGACAGGAAATGGAGGAACACAAGCAAATGTCACACTCTGGATATATGGAGACAAAGGAGTAGCTGGACCAATAACTCTTGGCAAGGACAACAGGGAGCAACTCTTTCTTCCCAGGCAGGAGGATGAATTTCAGGTAGCTAATGAAGACTGGGAACATTATTTTACTGAATACCTTTCCAAAGACAATTTTCTCGTGATAGGGAAAATGTTTTGCATAAATAAATCTATATCTAATGTCTCTGAATTCTGCATTAAATCAGCTAAATATATATAGTATGTGGCAGAGGAAATACTCTTTTCTCTCAAGCAGGGGAAACTGCAGAAGTAAATTGCTTTCTTTAAGGCAATTAGTTTAGGCAGTTGGTTTGAAACTAGTCTTAGAAACCATCTACCTCTGCACAAATCATATCCACTGAAAGATGTGTATCATTTACAGGATCTTTAGAAATGAAATGCATTCTTGAATACACTGTTGTAATCATGGCTCAGAAATGAGTACGGCATGGTTGGCTCTCTAAGAGTCATAACCTCGCTGTTTTCCAGCTAACTAATGCCCTAATAAAAGACTGAAATGTAAAAGGTTTATACATGGTATTAATAGATTGCAATAACATGCATGTTACATTGTCAGGATTTGATCCTGTTTATATCCTGCAATGAAAACAAAAGGAGTTTTGCCGTTGACTTTATTAATATAATTAGGATCCAGTTTGTAAAGGAGCTTACCTCCAGGTAGAATGGAAGGAAGAAATTGCTATTAACAAAGGGCTAAAGCTTCTCTTGGCTCTCACTCAAAGCTTTTATAGGAGGGACATATCCTCTTTTGTTGTCTTCCAGCTGGAAGCCATGTGTGAATGAATTGACCAGAAATGATACTTCCCATCATGTACTAAAACTTGTTCTGTGTGCTTTTTCTATACTATTGTAGTTGTGACTCACACCAAGATCCTTATTGTCCATAATAATAATTAATAAGTACTTTTGTACTAATATGGCTTAAGCATCGAGGCTATTAGCTGTGATGTGAGTTTTGGAAATATGTACAGTATATATTTCACAGCGCTATGACCCACTGGGAACTCCTTTCTCCTCACTAGTGAATAATTTATAACCAGTTTTGGGTAATAGCATGTCTGCAATATAAACTTCTCTCCCTGTCCATAGATTCCCTAAGATATGGACCAATTGTCCTGCTATAAAATAGATATCCATTATAGCCGTGTCCTATGGATATTGATCTTGAAAAAAGAAGAATCTCTCCATCAGCACCATGGGCCGCTACACTCCACACACTGACGCTCTGGCTTTCAGGCCTGACATAAATATCAATTAAAACATTTCCCCTCATTAGCCTGCAGTAGACAAATCCATCAAAAGCTAGCTAATGAGTAAGAACTCTTTAAAAGTGACATTGTTTTGTACCTGTGGATCAGTGTGAGTATAGCAGTTGACTGAAATGGGGCCAGGAATGCAAGACTGGTTTTATTACTGATTCTCTTTACTGCTTGTGTGCTTGAGCCTGATGTGTTTTCACTCGCACTTTGCTAAAGCAGGAGACTTCACTTTTTCATTTTTAAAATGATTGACTTCCTCAGAGGTCTAGCCAGGAGTTCTAGGAAGAAAACTGCCTCAGACAGCATTACGGTAACCCAGGGCAATTTGAATCTCTTTCCTAAAGCTTCCCTATTGCCAAACTCCTGCAGACAGCTATCAGAAAGTGGAAATACCCTTGCCTCTAGAAATAAAAGGAATCACATCCCTTACTCATGTAAGTAGACATTACCTGTTGAATCCCTTTTGAGGCTGCTCACATGAGAAAAGATTGCTTGGGCATATTATACCTAGTATACTAATGGACACACTTGGCTATACCCTTCTCTAATTATACCAAAGGGAATCCTTCTTTTGGCCAGACAAACAGGTGCTAAGTTTGTTCTAGGCGGACATCACTCCTTGCATTTCCACAAAGCCAATACATTGCCCATTGACACTAACACAAAAGAGGGCAGGCAGACCGGCCAGCTGAACCATTAACCAAATGGAATGGATAAGAATAATCAGAATAGGCATAAAACGTGACAATAATACATATTCAGAGTTTCTGAATGAAAGGATAATTTATCAGGTTGCTCCATTTCATACAATGATAGTCTACTTTCCAAGTAGGTAAACTATAACACTGGTAGTTTATTGACTCAGAACCAGACAATGACACCCTTACTCTAATATCATCATATCATGATCCTATTGACTCATGGAGTAAGGTACTATACAACATAGGTGAGGGCATCAGGATCTGAGCCCAGAGAAGTAAATTACTGCTGAATCAAATGGAGAACCATTGGCGATGATAACAACATCATCATCTTCCAAGTGTGGTGATAGATTTTGTTTTGTTAATACAATTAAAGTTTCCCTATCTTCCCACTGAGCTCAGTAAATAACTTGGAATCCTCCAACTCTCTCATCTATACCCTATGAGCTGCTCAACCTGTGGGAACATCAATGAAAACAGGAATTTGGGTTAACATTATTCTCTTAAACATTCTTTGTATGGGCCAGGCAAAGTGCTCCGGGGAGCAGAACAATGTTCTTATAAAGGCCGCTGGGCCTAGAAATAAGAGTTGGGGAAATATTAAGCTGTGAGGGGAGACAAGGAAACTTTATTTTTATTAATGGATATAGAGAGTAGGTGGATAATATATGAGTAGGGATTTTTAAAAGAAAGGGTAAAAAGAAAACTATTTAAAACAATGTAAATAGCTCTGTGGGATTTGAACCAGCAGTGAGCTGGGATAGGAAAAAGGAGAATATGACAGAGGATGCTGCCATCAGCCTTTTAGTCAGAAGAACACTCACTGAGAAATAATCTGACAGTAAATCTGCTTTTCAAGTGTCTGAGAACTCTAGTTGTAGTACAATATATAGGATGTGAAATGATTTGTATTCAATTTAAATAATGATAACAGTTCAGCATCAAAAAGACCTGAAAAATGGGATAGAATTGGACTATAAGAGTATCCCTTATACTTACGGTGCTACAAAATGCTTTACAAAGTAAAGGTGCAGGTGAAATGCAAACTGTATTCAATCAAAAAGGTAAGAATACATCAGTGACTTCTAATGGTTTACAGATCTCTCTGTACCATGTTTTTGGAGCTAGATTATTTAGGCCTTTTGTATCCTCCATACAATTATATGACCAATATTAGGATTTATGTTAGAAATTATTTTAACCCTGTTGCTCTAATGCATCCTGAGAGATGTTATTTTGCTTCCTGGTTTACATTTCTGCGTTCACAAACTGGACAGATGCTCTAAATATTTGTCAAAACAACTCTGCAAAATGGCAGTCATTTCTGGAAAGTAATCCTAGGTCTAAGTGTACCTGTGAGTGTTGACTGCACTTTGGTTTGCTGATATATTCCAGAAGAGAAAGAGGATTCTCCATTCCATGCCTTGTCTACTCCAATCCTAGATCTAGGATTCAGAAGGTCCAGCAAATTCATAAATTTACACTGGCATCTCTACTATTTATTTTCTGGCCTGAATTAAAGGGAGACGATTATTTAGTGGCCTAACTACAGTTGCTCCTTGAACCACTCCCTGTGTGTTACTTAGCCCTAAGTCAAGAGTAGTCTTTCTTCTTACATGCTGTAGAAGTACCTGTTCCAAGAAGCAAGGGTTTAAGGTGTCATGAAATTGCTTCTCTCATTGTGACAAATGGCCAATCTATATGTAGGTAACTGAACTCGCTCCCTGGGTCTTCTTTTTTAGCTATAGACCTGATCCTGCATTGGGATCTGCTTGAACAGACCCTTGTGCCTGTGCATATGGGATTTGGAGCATGTGCAGGGTTCCACTCTAGGAGATCTCAATGCTGGAGTGGGGCCTGAGTTTTCTCTTTGATCTCCTTTACTGTTGTGTACTCAATACCTTTTTCCTCAACAGGAGGTTGATGGTACATTTGTATTCATATGATTTGGGATTTGTATTCAGATTCTATTGTATAGTCCTGTCTGCTCAGAAATTATTAGCCCGATTCTCTTGTCACGTTAGTTTTACACCAAGATTGCTCTGCTATCTTTGATGGAGTCAGTCCTGATTTAGATTGGTATAAGTGAGAGGAGAATCAGGCTCTTAGATTCAATAGGCTCTTTTATATATATAGTACTCATCTCCCACTTCTACCAGCTAATCTGTCCTACCTAGCCAGATATTACTAGATCCCCTTGAGTTTTTGACATGCTCTCATATGTTAATAATGCCAATTACATCAGTGTCCTCTTCCATTGCCAGGCACAGTAGTTCATCTGTTTTTGCTTTTAAGCATCTCACATTGATGCAGTCTGTTTCAGTTTTCACTTTTGATGGCATGCCTATTGTTATTCAACTTTATTATATGCCACTCTTTTACTTTTCCAGAATGTACCTCTGATGTAAACCATCCCTCTTCCAGCTCAGCTGTAATTTCTGATCTATCTTTTAATGGTGAGATTTTTTTTTGTATCACTCACCGTTCAGCTTTGGCCAACCTTTTTTTCTCCAACCTACCAGTTGGAACCATCTCAAAAATATTGCTAATTTTCTGTGCCAGCATCCTGGTTCCATTGGGGCTAAGGAGGAACCCATCTAATTATATTGGAGCCTAAGCCAAAGAGAAACTGAATAGCCTATTTTCAGGGCTGGATTTTGAAAAGGGGCAGTCCAAGGTTTGCCTGAAAACATGCATGAATTGTTGCGTGCCTATCTTTGTACACATAGGTATTTCACTTTCTCAGGGAAATTGGGAAAGAATTACAGTTGTGCATGTGACTTTATGCCTAATTTTTTCAAAAACGTGGCCCTCGGCCAAGCTGAATGAATGGCAAAAAGTGTAAACACAGCACAAATGGTGAAAAGTACATTATTCTTTTCTTTCACTTGCAATAAGCTAAGACACAGGAAAGGAAATATTTAGAGGGTTGGTTTTTTTTGCAAAACTATCATGAAAAGATAGCAGCCTGGGCACAAAATACACATGCCCACTCTTACTGTCAAACAGCTTCTCACCCCATATGTGTGGGCAAGTAGAATTATGTAAGGCTGCCTTCTAATCTTGAATCAACTGCCGGGTCAGTTCTCCAATGTGGGCTTTGGTTAAACAGCCTCTAACCTTCACATCACAAGCCAAGCAAGCCTGAAGTGTAGAGCTTCAATGCTTGATCCTTATTTACATGTGCTGTTTTGTGTTTAAATTCAGGTTGAAATAAAGTATATTGGAGAATTCTATAAGATAAGAATAGGACATGATGGAACAAGTGAACACCCAGAATGGAAGTTAGAAAAGGTAAGACTGAATACTGCGTATAGATGTGGTCTCCTCATCTCAAAAAAGATATACTGGGCATTAGAAAAGGTTCAGAGAAGGGTAACAAAAATGCTTAGGCGTTTGGAATGGGTCTCATATGAGGATTGATTAAAGAGGCTAGGATTTTTCAGCTTGGAAAAGAGGAGACTAAGGGGGGATCTAATAGAGGTATATAAAATCATGAGTGGTGTGGAGAAAGTGAATAAGGAAAAGTTATTTACTTGTTCCCATAATATAAGAACTAGGGGCCACCAAATGAAATGAATGGGCAGCAGGTTTAAAACAAATAAAAGGAAGTTCTTCTTCACACAGCACACAGCCAATCTGTGGAACTCCTTGTCTGAGGAGGTTGTGAAGGCTAGGACTATAACAGGGTTTAAAAGAGAACAAGATAAATTCATAGAGGTTAAGTCCATTAATGGCTATTAGCCAGGATGGGTAAGGAATGGTGACCCTAGCTTCTGTTTGTCAGAGGGTGGAGATGGATGGCAGGAGAGAGATCACTTGATCATTACCTGTTAGGTTCACTCCCTCTGGGGCACCTGGCATTGGCCACTGTTGGCAGACAAGATACTGGGCTGGATGGACCTTTGGTCTGACCCAGTATGGACATTCCTATTTTCTTAAGATTTTTATGGTAAATTTGCTGATCAGTCTTCAGCATAATTAGTGCTTTAATTCATTGCTTTGTGACTTTATAGTAAATAGTGGAAAAACTGAATGGGATGGTAGGTGATCATTAAAATAATAATTAATATTTATTTAGCACTTTTCAACTCAAATCACTTTATAGAGAAGAGTAAATATCATTTTACAGATGAGATAACTGAGGCAGAAAGTGGCTTAAGAAACTTTACCAAGGTCACTAGACAAGTCTGTGTCAGAGTCAGGAAGCGAACACATTCTGAGCTCTGTCCATGAAGCTACTGCTGCACCAGTTTGACTGGATAAACGTAATCCCTTGTGCTCACCAAATGGGCCTATATTATTCATTAAAGTATCCAAATGCATTATAAAATATATTAATAATTTATTAGCTATAAGAAACTTGACACAGGGCATTTTCTGGGGTGTGGTGACAGTTTGGGATTCACTCAGCTCATCACTGACCCCCAACTTGGTTGGTTTTGGTTAAATCAGTGCTTTTCAATCTTTTTTCATTTGTGGATCCCTAAAAAAATTCAAATGAAGCTGTAGACCCCTTTGGAAATCTTAGACCTACTCTGCAGACCCCCACGGGTCCACAGACCCCAGGTTGAAAACCACGGGGTTAAATGAATCTTAACATAAGACAGCTAAAGACTAGCTGACATGCATACCTGCAATGAAAGACCTTACTGAATGTCAAGGCTACATGGTGGAATGTTTTATTTGCAATAACAATGAAAACTTGAGATTTTATCTCCGGTTCAACTTTTTTGGCACATTTCTACTTGTGTGTAACCACAGAGTCCTTTGATCATGGTATATACTGTACATCCTAGCGTATGTGAGTAGTTACTTCCCAGGGCCAATGAGAAATTTTTTGACTATGGGATTCTGGGGAAAAAAAACCTAATTTTGCACTTAACCAGGGCATTCAGAGAGGGTGAAATTAGTGACAGATTGTATAATCCCAAAATACATGCCACCAAAGCATTTACATAAATGTATTATCACTGTCAAGTTTATAAAAGGGATGGATCAGAGCCAAAACTCTGGATTCAAACTCCCCCAAACTTGGCATTGTTAGCATTTTTTTTTTCTAATGTGACAATCACTGTGGTACCTAGGTGCTAATTTTGGAGTACTGATACTCTGTCAAATTTTGCATCCTAAAAAATGGAACAGTATTTTTCAGTTTGCTGTAGATTGCTCTTATATTACCTCTAGAAGCTGGCCGTGGAAGGTCACAGAATTTCAGCTACACCATGGACAACTGCATGAGGAGAAAAAGACCGAAGTTTGGCTATGAATAGGCCAGTCATATCCTTGCACACAATAATATCCATGCTTGGAACAACATATTTCAGAGCTACTAAGTGACCTAATTCTACTCTATTTTGCTGAATAACACTTGGTAGAATAAATTCATACTATAACAGACCTATCATGTAATGTTCCTTTCAGAACTCCAGACCAAGTACCTGTGCTTTGTCTCCTAACTTTAGGGCCACCCAGAGGATTCAGGGAGCCTGGGGGTAAAGCAATTTCGGGGGCCCCTTCCATAAGAAAGTTGCAATATTATAGAATACTATATTCTCGTGGGGGCCCCTCCGGGGCCAGGGGCCTGGGGCAAATTGCCCTACTTGTCCCCCCCCTCACCCCGGGCAGCCCTGCCTAACCTATGTGTATGGAAACACACGTGCCTGCCTTTTTATTCTGTCATTTCATCTTACAAGGCCTGAATCCTAAAACCAGAACTGCATGGCAGTAACAGATTTTTGACATTAGCTCAGAGGCCTCAAGTTTAGGAATATCAAACTCAAATAGAAGTTTAAATGTTTCAGTTTTGGTCAAACAATTTCAGGAAATCTATTTTCCAACCTGTTGGTTACAGCACATTTCTTTAATATGTTAGTCCAAACTTCATAGAGCAACTCTGGGATTTCAAAGAATTCCCTTCACTTAAGGAAACCAATTAACTTGAAAGTTGTGTTTTTTTGTCAATGCAGCTAACATTTGTTGTTGCTCTGAATCAGCAAGGGGAGCTGTGCCAATAATCATTTGAGCTGGTTCTGTAAATTCAATTAGTGATTAAAAATCACTGCTGCAAAAGTGTTTCATGTTGGAACCCAAATGCTCTCTCTTTTAAATGAATATTATTTTAAGTAAAATACATGTCCACTTTAATGGGGAAGCAATTTAAAGGAGTCTTTTCTCCCCCTCTAAAATGTGCTTTTAGAATTTGAGTGCAAATATCTAATTTCGTAATTTTAATCATAAAGCTTCTTCTCAGAATACCATATTTCAAACAGCATCACGAGTGTAGAGACAGAATGGTTTTGGCACTAAATGTTTGCTGCTAATGAAGGTTGAGGAAGGGAAAACTGTAGTATGTGCTGCTATAATCGAAGACCAATAATAACCATCCCTAAGAAGGAAAGGGAAAAAAAGCTCCTCTAATAACATGAAGCAACAAACAAGACAGTTATTACCATAGCACTCAGTAGCAAGTAGCTCAAAATTTGGATCCTGAACTATCTTAAATTGAGGAAGATGTAAATGTGTTTGGATGCAGGGGTTTGGTTTGTTCCATTATAGAAGCAGGAACCAGCTACAGAATTTGGATCTGGATCCACCAGTTTCAACACATAGATTTCTTAGAATCTATGAAAACACGTGCTTTCCCCCACCAAAGTTCAGAGGGATTTAGATTCAGGAATTTGGTTTCAGCCCATTTCCATTTGGAAATGGTCCTGTAACAGACCCACTTCCCTTTCCAAAAACCTAGTCTCACTGCTCATTTTTCAGAATGTTTTCATTCTACAGTTCAGAAGGCAGTTTTCCATGGAATTTATCTGTAAACAAAAATCAGAACCAGTTATGTTTAGTAAGGTAAGAAGGCAAATTTAATTCATGTGTTTGCTCACACCAAAAATAAGACATATTTTGAGAACTCTTAGCAGATAAAAAGAATAGATGTTGGCAGTTACAGCAGAGATACCAAGGAATGAGTGAGCATAAAGATTCTCTCTCAAGATGGTCTTTCTAGTTCCAGGTAGAGGCATATTGGTAAAATAGTAACAAAATTAGAAAAGTAAAATGTATCTCTTCAGTACTAGCCTCTGCAGAACTGGAGAAACTGCATTGCATCATGGTTGTTGCTACTGCTTCTTCCCTAGGTGACACTGCACCATGTAAAGAGCAGGAGGACTCTGCATTTTCCAGCAAACAAGTGGTTGTCAAGAAGCCGTGGAGCTGGAGATATTATATGTGAACTCCCAGTAGAAGAAACAGGAAAACCCATTTATCCAAGTACGTGTATACTTCGGAAGTACACACTTAGATGTACTGGATTCAGGTTAGCTGTGTTATCTTTCACAAGCAGTATATTCATAAAGGTATTATTAATAATTGCAAAAAACACTTAAATTTAGTTCTTGAAAATATAATCTCTGCAAATGTGTGCAAGACAGATTTGTGGTGGTGTCTTCATTATGACTGAAGGTTGACCACATATGAATTGTGATCTCTCTGTATGAATAACTAACTTGTGTTTTCCTTTCTCGGTTTTGCAAGTTGTGAGATACCACATTTATGTTTACACTGGCCATTTGGAGCAAGCTGAAACAGACTCTCCGATCTACCTATGTATCTATGGAAAGAGAGGAGACTCTGGTCTAAGACTTCTGCATAAATCTGATATGCCAATGAAATTTCAGAGAGGAATGGTAAGTTTGAGCAAGGAAGTTTGCATATTCACAGAGACATGTTTAAAGTAGCCTTTATACATGCTTAAAATTGGTTTTGAGGGGAACTAATCGAAATCTTGGAGACAGACACACTTCAGTTTATTTAGCTACTCTTTTATTAAAGATTTTCATAGATATAATACAGTACATTTGGTGCTTGCCATTTCTGGGAGATGATAATATAAGTGAGGAAAAAACAGGACATAGTAAACCAGAAATGAATAATGGAACAAGACTAAAAATGGGAAGTTGGGTGGGGGGGAAGGAGGCAACATTAAGGAGAATAAAAGAATAGAAAAAGAAAGAAAAAAAAATCAAGATGAAGAGAAAAGCCACAAGGGAAAATACAGACATTTTCAGTCAAAGCATAAGAGATCAAAATTGGACACAAATGAGTGCACAAAAATTGTTTCATGGCTTCAAATCTCAGTAGGAACATTTGCTGTCTATTTCTTCTAACACATGGCAGTTTTGTAAAGCATTTTGATACTGATGAATGCAATCCAGGTGTAAATGAAACTATCTAATTTGTCTTTCATGTACCTAAGAGCCTTACCATAAGTAAAATACACAAGCTGCATTCTGCAGCATGGTTTAGTGGACTGAGCAAGAGACCGAATTTCAGAAATTACTGAGTTCTAATTCTGGTCCTGTCACTGAGGATATGTCTACACTGCAATAAAACACCAGTGGCTGGCCCATGTCAGCTGACTCGGGCTTATGAGGCTCAGATTGCAAGGCTATAAAATTGTAGTGTAGCTGTTCGGGCTCGTGTAGGCCCAGAGTCTGGATTCCAGCCCGAGCTCAAATGACTATGCTGTAATTTTATAGCCTCGCATCCCGAGCAAGCAGACATGGGCCCGCTGCAGGTGTTTTATTTCAGTGTTGACATACGCTGACTTTCTGAGTGCCCTTGGCAAGTCACTTGGCCTCCACTGTGTCTCAGTTTCTCCATCTGTAAAATGGGGGGAAATGAATGCTTACTAACCTCACAGGTTATATTGACATATTTGAGGAATACTTATAAAATGCAAAGCGTATATAAATGCTAAATTATTCAGCACAGTAGAACATCCCAGATACATTGAGAAACTGCAGGTGGATCTGTGCCAATTTAACAGCATAGAATATAAATCTGCCCTATTAGTAATGCATTAGATATAAAGTACTGCACAAAGGAGTTGAAATTCAGGACATAAAGTTGCCTGAGAGACCTCTTCTGGGTAGGCTGATGAGAGTGTCCTGTATTATATTATTTATACAAAACTGCTAAGAGTGAGGAGATTCTATTATTCACCTTATTTGTTACAGAAGCTGGAAGGTGTGTGGTGAATGAGGCAGGGGACTGCAGGAAAAGAAAGTATCATCTGCTGGTTCAGGCAGTTGAATACTGCCCTGGAGAACTGGATTCTATCCCTGTCTTTGCCACAGAGTTCCTAACATGATGCTGGGAAAGTCACTTAAACCAGACTTTCACAGGTGGCCACTGTGTTCCTCATTTTCTAGGTACTCAACTTGAGATGCTTCAGCTCTGATTTACTAACTTGTTGAGCACTCAGAGCTGGAACTGAGGTTAATGGGAGCTCTGCTCTGAACATGTAAAGTGGTATAAAATGCTGAGTTCTCTGAAAGATCTGGCCCTAAGCTTCTCAAATTGAGCACCCAAAATTAGATGACATTTTTGACAATTTTGGCTTTAATCTCTGTGCTTCAACTTCATCATGAAATGGGGATAATAATACCACTTCACCTCACCTCACCAGGGTATTGTGAACACCAGTTCATTAATCTTTGTAAAGAACTGAGATGCTGCAATGACTGCATCGCAGAAAAACCCACGAGGAAATGAACAATTCTGTATTCGGTGCAAGGTTTGGTTGTTGTGCAGTAAATAAAGCGAAGGGGGGGGAGGGGGGCCCACACAGAATAAAAAGGATAAAAAGAAATATTGGATAGTTACCCATTCAGTGAGCACTGTCCATCCTGTTCACTGAATGAAGCAGGGGGTCCTGTGGAAAATATAGTATGTGGTCATATAATTAAAGAATGTCTCATAATGCATATGCACAAGGGGGCTGAACTAAGGTTACATGGACACCCCTAATTCTGGCATTTCCTATCTTTAGAATGCTTGACTTTACGACCTTAGCATGCTTTTAGCATAGGTTTTTTTGGATCTCTCTCTCTCTCTGTGTAATAAATTTATACTTTTCATCTCTTCCCTTTGAGTTTTTCTGTTAAACTTAGAGAGAGAATTTGCACAGTGAACTGTATGCTCTTCATGAGGTCAAAACTAGGCCAACCTGAATCTGTCACCTGATCAGCTGCATGCCTCCATTAAAGCAATCTTCATCAAACTTTTGCACAAGTCTAAATGGATAAGCAGAACAAAGTGGCATGCCAGATTTCAGCTTTTTCAGTATAATGACATTCAAATGGAGGGGGGAACCCCACATGAAGCAAATATGTCCCTTACTAAGAAAATAATGTTACAGTATTGTAAAGTAATCACCCCAAACACTGCTCAAGCATTATTGTAAGGTGTACTGGATCAGTACTGAAGAATTTTGCACTACTTTTGGGGAAGGATCGTAAAGGTAATTTACATGAGGTTTTTGCCATTATTATTACATTCAGATTTTTAGCTTGTCCACTTATTACCTGATCCAAAATCCATTGAGTCAATGGAAAGACACTGGATAACTTCGATGGGCTTTGAATCTACCCCGTTGGGAACAATCTGACTCCCATTATATCCAATGGGAATCTTTTCCTTGGCTGTAATGAGAGTTGGATCAATGCCCTTAAAATACTGAGCAGCTTTTAGCTTTTCTTACTGCTGTTATAAAATGGTGTCTGCACTGTTGTCTTCTAGGTGGATATGTTTGAAATGGAAGCTGTATCTCTTGGAAAACTGCAGAAGGTGCTATTGCACTGCGAGGCCAGTAACAAGGCGCAGTACTGGTACTGTGAGAAAGTAATCATCAGAAAAGCTGGGAAGGACGCTGAATATATTTTCAACTGTGAGAGGTAGTATTTACACTACAGCCCTTTTGTTTTTAAACCAGCGTTGTCTTCCCAAATAATCCTTTAAGGCTACATACCCTTTGGATGATACCCATGTGAAACATTTAGCCAATAAATATGCTCAGTTTGGTTTTTCCAGGACCAGCCAGATAAACTCATATTACTTATCACTCCAGGATTGATTGCTTAATTTAGTGATTGCCAGGTAGTGTGTGCCAAAGGCTAACTCCGTACTTCATAATGTTATATGATTGGCTTGTGCAATCCAACCTGTGTCCCATGTGGAGCAATGCTCTAAGATGGTGGGTGAGAATTTCCCATGGAAGAAGCAAAGATAAATTATACAAACAGGTTTTTAAATTAAAGCCTAATTCTCCATGGGACATTCACGAGGAGCACAATCCAGAAGTAGCATTTGTTCTTGCTGAAGAGATGACTGAGATGCCAAAAAGGGGAAAGTTTTCTGGTGGTTACCTAATTTAAGCTATTAAATCAGTATAACCTCCCCCCTCCTCTCCCCCCCCCAAGCAAGCAGGGGTTACACCAGCATAGCGTAACAAGAAAAGAAGAGCTGTGGAAACCAAAAACCTGCTCAGGCCCATATGATAATACTTACACTGCAAATTCTGATAAATGTGAATAACTTGATGTGAGTAGACCCATTGAAATTAGTGGATTGATAGGAGGTAATGTGCCCCAGTGGACAGGTCTCTGGATTCAGGGTCAGGAGACCTAGTTTGTATTACCAGATCTATTGTTGATTTGGTGTAAATTTGGGCAACTTGCTGAAATTCTCTATGCCTCAGGTTCACTATCTTTAAAATAGAAATAAAAATATTCACTCACTTTTGTAAAATGTTTTGAGATTAAGGCAACCCTATAAATTATTATAATTATTTTTATTAATACTGACAAGAGTAGGGATTTCTCATGTGAATAAGGGATGCAGGTTTGGGCACATACTAGTTGGTGTTTCATCAATATACAAACAACACTCTGACATTAATCAGACAGAAGGTTCTATAGAGAAATGAGGCCAGCTGCCTACCTCAAGCAAGAAAGATCAGCTCAGTATCAAATCCGTCCTCCAGTGGGTCACATGGCTCAGACTTCATGCATGACAGGGCACTTCGGTGTATTCATTCTGTGATAATTAGCACCTAGGAGGCTGGTCAGCAGAAAATATTCAGCAGCAGAGGCTGTAAAGGTGAAAAGGAAAGAGAATTTATATCATTCCTGCCTTTTGCGGCTGCTATAAAAAGAACACTGCTACTGACGAGAGTTTAAAATAGGGCAGCAGGACCACCAAGGGATGGCTTCTTTATTGGCCAAAGAAGCTGCAATACAATGCACTTCTCAAGGAAGGAAAATGCTTTGTTCCTCAGACATGCTTCTGATATGCTTTATCTTCACTGCCTCATGGCTTTATTTTCATTTTATACTGGAAGACTTGATTCCCCCCCGGTTCAGATACCATATTCCTTAATTCTCTCAGTTAATATATATATATATGGAGATATACACCTATCTCATAGAACTGGAAGGGACCCCAAAGAGTCATTGAGTCCAGCCCCCTGCCTTCACTAGCAGGACCAATTTTGCCCCAGATCCCTAAGTGGTCCTCTCAAGGATTGAACTCACAACCCTAAGTTTAAAGAAGAACAGGAGTACTTGTGGCACCTTAGAGACTAACAAATTTATTAGAGCATAAGCTTTCGTGGACTACAGTCCACTTCTTCGGATGCATATAGAATGGAACCCTAAGTTTAGTAGGCCAATGCTCAAACCACTGAGCTATACCTCCCCCATAATCTGGTAAATGTCAACATTTTTTCTGACTTAATAGAATCCTGACTTTTGATTTTTTCACAGGCAAAATCCAGCCATTCTCATGGATGTCAATTAAAATGTTGTTTCTGTTTTGGGTTTTTTAAATTATACAACAACATGTTTTCAGCATTTAGGATTACACAATATATCTGTATCACCTGGTTTTAAGGGGAGAGCAGCATAAATAAACCAACAGCTCAGTGTGTGCTGTAGCACTGAAAACTAGAAGGGCAGTTAGTTAATGTATTAAGGTTCTTAGGATCTGGTGTTATGAAATGCTAAGTGCTGCTTTCAAGGTGTAGTTGAAGGTGCTCGGCACCTCCTGGGATTGGGCCTGTTAGTGAGCTGGTGGGAAGGTACCAAGGTACCTGCTCTCTGGCCCTGATCTGTGGAACTATGTATGTACCTGATGTTACGCACATGCCCAATGCTTTTCTGATCAGGGCCAGGAAGCTCAGAACCATACAGGATCAAGCCCCAGCAGCCTCACTGTACAGCAGTCCATAACTACTGATTAATGAAGTGGCTCTCATGTGGAGATTGCAATAGCCTTACAATGTGGAAGGAAAAAGGTCCTCTAAGAATAATCCAGAAAAGAGAAAAAAACAAGGAATCCTTGTGGCACCTTAGAGACTAACTAATGTATTTGGGCATAAGCATTCGTGGGCTAAAACACACTTCATCAGATGCATGGAGTGAAAAATACAGTAAGCAGTATAGGTATTTTACAGCACGTGAAAAGATGGGAGTTGTCTTACCAAGTGGGGCTGTCAGTGCTAAGGAGGTCAATTCAATTTAGGTGGAAGTGGCCTATTCTCAACAATTGACAAGAAGGGGTGAATATCAGAGGGAAAATTACTTTTTGTAATGACCCATCCACTCCCAGTCTTTATTCAGGCCTAATTTGATGGTGTCCAGTTCACAAATTAATTCCGGTTCTGTAGTTTCTCATTGGAGTCTGTTTTTGAAGTTTTTTTGTTGAAGAATTGCCACTTTTAAGTCTGTTATTAGCCCATGAAAGCTTATGCCCAAATAAATTTGTTAGCCCCTAAGGTGCCACAAGGACTCCTTGTTTTTGCTGATACAGACTAACACGGCTACCACTCTGAAACCAGAAAAGAGAGAGGAAATCAGAATGTGAAAACCAGAAAAGCAACACGTAAATGGATCAGTGTTTAATGTTCTCTGTTTTTAGTCAGCAAGGCATAAACCACATCTTTAGAAAATGGTTATATTCTCCCCTTTTAAATCAAAGCTCCTGTTTTCTGAAAATAAAGAGCTGGCTATTTATCAGGGGATTAATTGACCTTTTCCCTCAGGTGCCACTGTTAATCATTTCTGGTTATTCTCAGCATCTATTCCTGTTGTTGCAGACCTGGCTCCTTTTCTTTGTCAGTTTCATGCTATTCCTTGGTGTGAAATTGACATGTGGTGCTTGGAAACAGATAGGATGAGACACCCAGATGCAGTTCTGATTTTCTGGCGGGTAGAGAAAATTTGAGAAATTGAACATTTTCTCTTGTGCCTTCAGCTGAATCATTTTTGTTTCCTATGAGGCAAAGATTGTTTTGCACACACCAAGCAGGCGTATACTGCCTGATAGGTAGCACAAGTACGACAGATCTGTTGTCAGAATGTGGGAGGAGGAGAACCCCTGAAGAGAGTGCAGGCATCCTGCATACCTCACAGCTGAGCATCAGAGGGGCTTCCTCTACCCTGACACTCCAGGGAGTTTTGACATGAGTTGGGAGGGGTATGCACCTGCAACTTTGTAGATACCACTACTAAATCTCACCTCCCCCCATTTGGGAGTATAGTTGTAACACCGATGACTTGTCGGTAGCCGGGATTAAACCTGGGATCTCTGGGGCTCAATGCATGAGCCTCTTTAGCATGAGCTAGAACAGTGTTTTTCAAACCAAGGGTCGCAATCCACTATTGGGTTGCGGCATGTAAGGCGCTGGGTCACCTTGCTCTGGTGAGCACCGCCGACCGGGACGTTAAAAGTCCTGTCGGCAGTGCTGCCCAGCTAAGGCAGGCTAGTGCCTACCTTTTCTGACCCTGCGCTGCACCCCCGAAGCAGCCAGCAGCGGGTCCGGCTTCTAGGTAGGGGGGCCATGGGGCTCCGCGCGCTGCCCCTGCTCCGAGCACCGGCTCCGCATGTTCCCGGCCAATGGGAGCTGCGGGGGCAGTACCTGCGGGCGAGAGTCGCGCAGAGCCACTTGTGCACCTCTGCCTAGGAGCCACTTGTGTGCCTCCGCTAGGAGCCAGACCTTCGAGGGTACAGCACAGTCCACGGTGCCAGGACAGGTGGGAAGCCTGCCTCTGCACCCCGGATGCGCTGCTGATTGGGAGTCACTAGAGGTAAGTCCATGCCCCAATCCCCTGCCCCAGTCCTGAGCCCCCCAAACCCAGAACCCCTTCCTGCACCCCAAACGCTTCATCCCCAGCTCCACTCCAGAGCCTGCACTCCCAGCCCAGAACCCTGACCCCCTCCGGCACCCCAACCCCCTGCCCCAGCTCAGAGCCCCCTCCCACACCCTGAACCCCTCATTCCTGGCCCCACACTGCAGCCCTCACCCCCACACCCCAAACCCCTTCTCCCCAGCTCCATTGGGTCGCAGGCATCAACAGTTTTCTTCAACTGGGTCCCCAGAAAAAATGTTTGAAAACCACTGAGCTAGAAGACACCGGTCTCTTAGCCAAAATCTAGCAGGTTAATCAGTCTCTAGCTGGTCTAGCTGCCACTAAAGGGAGACAGAGTGCCACACCAAGCAGGCATGGGTTACACAGTGGCAGAGGTGACTGCAGCTCTGAGGCTGGAACAGTGGAGGAATGCAGGCCAGTGGAGGAAGAGTCCATCCCACTTGACCTCTCTGTCACTGCCTGCCCTGTACTTAGATGCCTTGGTGCTATGCCGCTGTGGTTCAGACCCAAGATCTCACCCTGGCTCTCACCAGCCTAGTTACTCCTTTCAGGGTGACACCAACATGCTTTCAGTCCCAGGCCTTCCCAAATCCATCCTTCCAAAGTTCTTAATTACCAGACACTTGGACAAATGCCCTCTGGTTCATCGCCCCCTCAAGGCATGAACCCAGCCCCCCAGACACCAGTTTACTTTGGCACACACACTCCACACAGTTTGCACGTGAGAGACCTGTTTGGGGTAAAGCTAAACAAAAGGCTTAAGTAATAGAAAAGCCACAGATTCAAAGATGAAATAGTAAGGGAGAACAAACATATACAAGTGACACAGAAAAGAAACACAAAGATGAAACCCTTTTCTAATACAAGTTATCTATTGCCTTTGAAGAGTTTCCCAGCATACCCGTAGCTGTAATAGAATCCAGGAGTTCATGGACAGCACTTGCCAAGTGACTGTCAGAAAACCTTGGAAAAAGCCTTTTACAAGCAGGCTTGTGTCTACTTTTTTTTCTCTCAGTCCATGATGACTCATATTTATTCAGAGTGAAGAAATTCCCTCTTACCTGAGAGCCAGGATGTCTCCATTAACTCCATTGTCTTTTCCTGGATAGACAGTGGGTTGTTGCTTGGAGCCGGTGTCGTATAAATCCCTGTCTTGGAAGGTGCCCTCCAGGCTGTGATATGTAGTTGAAATTGTAGTACAGGTTATGAGCACAGTTTCTATATGCATAAATACATAGGTTCATAACCACAGATAAGTATACATATCTCAGAATGACCATCAAGTTCAGAATATTCTAGGCTTGCATGAAAGGCCTTACTCAATATGCTTATAGTAGAATAATACAGTCTGCAATCAGTTGGTTCAACTGCTCATTTGGGGGGTTTAAACCTTCTGTTCTCCCCTTGGGCTGTCTGGACCCTGATTGTTACAGCCATTCATGAAAATGAGAAATAGACCCAATGCTGTGCACCAGTGTAAAATGGTTGTATATGAGAGTAACCTAATGGCCCTCTGTCATCCCCTGATTACGGATAAGTAAAGTGAGCTAATTCCAGCTCGTTTTCTCTAACTTCTAATATGCACCAACTATCTCTGTGGATACTCCCATCCTGGGGTGTCATGTCATGGGGCTTTCTATAGGCTGGCTTCTTCTTCAAATGGAACAAATACTGTAGGCACTTCTGGCCCAAGGACTGAGAGTTTACCTTTAAATAAAAATAACTATCTCTTTGAGGGGTAACTAGGCTAGAGTTATGGGGAAGGCAGTCCTTATCCAAATCCTCTTTAAAATAAGACACCTTTGATTTTGATTCAGCTGTTATGGTTGAGGCTGGATCTTATTTTTTCCACATCAGTTCTCTGCTATCTTGAATGTTGTCTTTAGGCCCCAATCCTGCAAAGGTACAGTTTATGTCAGCAAGAGCTCTTAAACCTGCACAGTCCCTTTGTAGGATTGAGGCCTGAATTTGTACTATGTATCAAACTATACTGCACCTGCTCAAGAGACAATTCCCCTGCTACTACACATGTTTAACATTCAAAATAATCCTCCGATCATTCAGTTACATGCAATGAAGAACAAATTGATTCCAATCTTCTTTCTTATTTGCTTGCTTATGCTCAGGTGGCTTCCATTTATGTCCCAGGGAATAATTCACTCAGAAATCGAGCTCTACCCTGAAGGTAAGGGTTATTGTTACACTATGGAGATGAAATCAATAATTTGTGTGGTTTGCTCAGAATCTTCGTGCTGAATTTATACTTAAAATTTAACCTTTAACCCTTTTGCAGCTTCCATAGTTCCATTTCCCAAGGCAAGTTTTTATATATGTGTGTGTTTATTAATTATATTATATTATATTAATTAGGAGGTGAGAGAGGGAGGATTTGCTTATGCAGGAGCCCAAGGGTTAATATCACACTTATCTTTCCCTTCACCTTTTCTTAATGTAACCAGCCAGGTCTATTATTAACTGCACTTCATATTTTATTTTTGGCAGAACTGCAAATAAATCATCAGCTGAAAATGCAAGATGAAGCAAATGGTAAATCCTGCTGCTGCTTTCTGTAGTCTAATCAAGAGTATCTCTGTTTCAGAACTACCTGCCTTGCACATTTTTTGCCTATTTATTTGCTTTTAAAATTTTAATTAAAATACACAATTAGACTATTGCAGTAAGCCCTGAACTCTTCATTTTGATTTAAATGATAAATCACTTCAATGGTGCTATTTGAAAATTCTTTTCCTTATTCTATCATTTTTAATGCCAATAATTTTGGGGTCTTTCACTGGTTATCTGGGCATTTATAATTTGCCTAGTAATTAATGACAATCCATCTTAATTTTACTTTCTTCAGTTAATCTTTCCATCATGGCTCTGTGGCTTTTGTCACCCAAGGCCATGTATAATTAGCTCTTTCCATTAGTTCTCCATTTTCCAATTCTACCTGCAATTTCTTGTTTGTTCAGATTGACTTTTCTGTCCTGATTCAATTACGTTGTATATATCTGAATAACACACAACTTTCCCCCCTGGCTGTAAGGAATACTTTATGCTGGAGCTTGAGCAACAATTTAGAAGATGTCAGGAGAAAGTTTTAAAATGTGTTCATAATTCACTGTAGTAATCAAGATATCCACTGAGACCCAAGTACCTCTTTTCAAGTGGTGTCCCTAAGGCAAATGGTTAATTATAAAATTTGTATCTATTATACAAATTATATTCAAATCCACATTTTACTTGTATAAATTTTATTTTGAATAACAACTACTTTTGCCTTAGTCCTTTTATTGCTTTTCTCAGAAAGAACATTTTCTATGCAGTTACCAGGCTCTGTACTGGGGTTTGCTTGTTAGTACTGCCATAGTTCCACCAATCCAGTTCCTAGCCTTTAGTCAGTTTTAGAAGGAACTCTGTCTAGTTCTTCCTGCGTCCACAGAACTGGGCAATGCATTGTATCAATTCAGCCAAGTGTGTCTGACTGTGCAATAAAATTACTGCATATAGAAATGGCCACTTAAGTCTAGAAAAATGATGGGGAGTGGGGTTCTAAGCTGATGATGCATTCAGTTCACTTATTTTCAGTGGACATTACAGGCTTGGGCCTGCAAAGAGCACTCTGAGTTTAGCATCTTGACCCTGATCCAGAATCAGAATGAAGCACCATCTTGCTGGCCAGTAGAGCTGGTTGATAAAAATCTGAGTACCCTTTTTTTTTTCTGTTGAAACTGAAATGTTTTGTGGATACCTATTGGCTTTGATGAAAATATCCTCAGTTGTAGGCTATATGAGAAATGAGCCTATCCTAGAATGCCACTAGCCCAGTGGTTAGAGTACTTACCTGAGGCTTGGAAGGCCCAGGTTTAAGTTCTTGATTCAGAGCAGGGACTTGAACCAGGACTCCAACATCCCAAGTTATACTGGGCTATAGAGTCAGTCTCTCTCTGTTCTATTGGATGCTCAATTATTTATACACAATGTAACAACGCCAACAGGACATATTGAGAGAGAAACTGACTGATCTTACAGCCCATCCCAGTGGTTAGGGCACTTGCTTCCAGGTGTGGATTAGAAATTCTTGAGTTCCTTATCCCATACATACACTTCACTGTATCATTCTCCTTGTATGTCTTTATTACCGTCTCCTCCACTGCCACACACTCCTTTTACTTCTGCATCTCTTCTTATACCAAACAACAAATCACATTTCAAAACTTTCAGTGTAAGCAAGATGGGTGCAAACCAAGACCCCCACCATGCCTCTGGGAAAATTCACACCTGGTTGAGATTAGGATTTGGACTTTAGTGATGGCCCCGTACTGCATAACAATCCAAATTTAAACCTGAATCCAGATATCCCCATCTTTCGAGAGTTTCAGCTCAGGAGGCACATCTGAACTTCACCGCTTAGGCCCATTTCTACTTATAAAAGGTTCCTTTAGGGATGTCTCCCCTGCGTTTCCCAAATTTAGGCAGAATGTCCAGACTTGAGAGGACTAATAATGATACTCCAAGACTGCATTGCCTGCCTTAAGGACACAAATTGAGGATCATAACTGCCCCTCCTCCTCCTCTCCCCCCCCCCCCCAAACCCAAGCACAACAATCCCACACCATCTAAGGAGATTTTAGGAGAAAGTTCTGTATTAACATCATACTAACATGATGAGCAGTCTTTAGAATGTAGGAGGAAAGACTTTTGGGACACTATAATTGAGGCAACATAGAAATCCAGGCAAAACACATTTAAAATTTAGCACTGCAGTGTCTTTCCACAGAACTTTGGAACTCAGAATTTGAACTAAGGGTACAACATGCTGCATTTTATATCTTGTCAATAATGTTCTTTATTTGTCATGTTATCTCTTAAGTGATGAGACTCCTTTCTTTGCCAGCGAAATGACCCCAAAGTAACCTGGGCTTTCTGAAAAGTAAAATTACATTGTAGGGAAATAGAAAAGGCAGATTTTCATTTTTAAAAATAGTCTTATACACCGAGTGTTGGAGTAGGGAGTCCTTCAGAATCCCCCTTTTCACCTCCTTAATTCTTCTACCTTCAGTATTTGGGGGATAATCCTTCCTCCAATAGAGGTGAATGTATCTCCTGCCACCTGTAAATGTGGTTCCTTTGCTAGGAAAGTGGGTCTCTAGAAATTGACATGAGGGGAAAATTTTTCAAAGGCGCGAAGGGGAGTTAGTTAGCTGTCCAACACCCATTGCCTTTCAATGGGAACTGGGTCTTTAGCTTCCCTCGTGTGTTTGAAACACTCCCGTGAGGTCCTTATTCCCCCCAGAAATTTGCTATATCATTTTCAGTGGGAACGCAGCTCTTACTGGCATGGAAAATAGGAGATCACACTCCCTATCCCAACTCCTCCCCCAGGTTGAAGTAGAACCATTGCCCAAAATAAAGCATTTTGGTCTGATTCCTGAGTCTTGACTCATGTGGCAATTAACAAACCCAAGGCTTTTTATTAATAAAACTGCAGTGTATACCCTGACGTTTATCTACAACAAGTCTGTGGGCTAGGATTTTATTTTGCTTTCTCCAAAATGTTTTGCTTTCTCCAAAATGAATTAAAGTCACTAGGTGGAACCTGTTGCGTGCGCGCGCGCACACACACACACACATACACACACGGCAAAAACCACAATAAAAGAAATGGCAGAGAGCTCATGATTCCTGCTTCTCAGATGTAGGAGCACAATTTCTCTTTGTGAATTGCTCTTCTTAATGAGATTTGTATTAAGCCGATTGCAGATATTTATATAACGTATGCAGTGTATTGCAGAAGAATTGGCATTAAAGTTTACAGAGATCAGGGATGCCTTATATCAGTGGCTCACAAACTTTTGTGGACCTTTCCTTTAACATAGAGATCCACTCACAGATGATCTCCATCCCACACTTTCCCTCTGGCAACTAGAGTGCTTGGTTACATGACACACTAATATTTGGGCAGGGATAAGGAGACAAGATGAGGATAATTTTGACTTAATTCAAATATTTGTAAAGGTTTTGAAAAGTTCTGATACTTTTTGTTCTATGGAACTTATGGACAGCAGCCAGGAGGATTGTGATCCAAATCCTGCAGGAAAGGATCCCCCCACCTCTATCACAGAGGCTCCAGGTGGGAAATTGCCAGAAATCTCAAGAGAGCAGCCAGTTCTCGTGAGACTTCCAGCCAAACTTTGAGACTTGAGGAGAGGCCAAGATAAGCATCTGAGCTGTTGGATCTTTATCCAAGCTGAACCTGAATTGCTAACATTATTTTGCAATTCAGCCAGCATGTCTCCAAACACCATTGCTTCTCAGGTGCACAATAGTTACAGTCCCCTGGACTTGGCCATGCATGATTTGCAGTAGGCAGCTCCCCAGCCACATAGCAGTTACTGTGATAAAAGTGTTTCCATTTTATTTTTATTCTGCAGAAGGAGACTGGAAGATTACTGTAGTCACTGGGGGCTTCCAAACAGCTGGCACAACAGCAACAGTGTCCCTTTACGCTTATGGAGAAAACAAGTCTTCTGGTCCTATTATTCTGGGATCTGGGAAGCACCAGCTGTTTAATCCCAACAGCGCAGATACATTCAAGGTACAGTTCTGTTTTATATGAACATTGGAGAATTTACGTACAAGACATATTTAAAACGGGTTTACTCAAAAGCAGGTAATATTAATAAAGAGGACTCAAGCAATATGTATATAAACTGGTTTTATTTTTGATTTGTTGAATTGTTCATGGATGGTTTCAGAGTAACAGCCGTGTTAGTCTGTATCCGCAAAAAGAAGAACAGGAGTACTTGTGGCACCTTAATTCTAGCTCAATTGATATGCAAACTAGACACAATCAACTCCGGTTTGAATAAGGACTGGGAATGGCTGAGCCATTACAAACATTGACTCTATCTCCCCTTGTAAGTACTCTCACACTTCTTATCAAACTGTCTGTACTCGGCTAGCTTGATTATCACTTCAAAAGTTTTTTTCTCTTAATTAATTGGCCTCTCAGAGTTGGTAAGACAACTCCCACCTGTTTATGCTCTCTGTATGTGTGTATATATATCTCCTCAATATATGTTCCATTCTATATGCATCCGAAGAAGTGGGCTGTAGTCCATGAAAGCTTATGCTCTAATAAATTTGTTAGTCTCTAAGGTGCCACAAGTACTCCTGTTCTTCTTTTTGTTCATGGATGCTGCATGAAAATTTCCTGGCAGAATGGGGGCATTGTATATTTATGGGGATAGTCAAGTCAGCATATGTGCAGAAAAGTGCATCAAGTAGAAGATTCTTGGAACTTGCTTCCTGTGGCTCTAGGAACTAGCTTCCTGTGGCTAAAATTCTAATTTTAAATAAGCAGAGTTCACGTGCAAGGCAGAAAATCATTTCCTTTTCTTGGATCCATTCTTGATGTCATATTAATAAGGTAGGGCTAAATTATGGTTTGTCCTGCACGGGCTTTGAGGGGAGTCTCTCTCCCCATCCCCGGTACACCTATATGAGCTAGCTGCACCTTGGGGCTAGGGACACAGAAGTAAGCACTGGTACCCCTTCTTAGTCTCTCCTTGGAGTTGGTGGTCAGGGAGGAATGGGGAATGGGCAGAGCTTAGTGCCAAGCCCCCAGTGAGCCAGAGTGGTGTATGTGCTAATTTGCTGCTGGTAAAAGCCAGCAGGCATTGACCCAGGGCCGGGTCTATGTTTTTTGCCACCCCAAGGAAAAAAAGTTTTGGCTGCCCTCCACCCCAGCCCTGGGCTCTCACTGCCCCCCAGCAGTGCCCCCCCCCGCCACCCCAGCGCTGGGCTCTCCCGCTCACCCTACCCCACCCGCACCCCCTGCCGCCCCAGCGCTGGGCTCTCCTCCTCACCCCACCCCACCCGCACCCCTGCTGCCCCAGCGCTGGGCTCTCCTCCATCAGTGCTGACTCCGCCCGCTCCCCGTTGCCTCCAGACGGTCCAGCACTAGCAGGGTCGGGGTAAGCAGCGGGGCTCCCAGGCTGCGCCTCAGCCCAGGGTCCCTCCAGCCCGAGTGTCCCCAGCTAGGAGCCTGCCCGGCCCTGGTGCGGGCGCTGTTCCCCTGTGGCGCGAACCGCAGCGGCCCCAGGGCGCGACACGCTGCTGCTGCCAGGGCCTGCTCTAGGCTTTTGCCGCCTGAAGCAACAACAAGAACAAAAAAAGATGTCCGGAATGCCACCCTTGAAAATGTGCCGCCCCAAGCACATGCTTGGTTTGCTGGTGCCTAGAGCCGGCCCTGTATTGACCACACCCTAGGAGCAATGAGGAAGGAAGGGAAGGAATTGTGACTCCGAGGGGTTCTCAGGGACACAGTGCTTCCAGAGGGCCTCTCGATGGGGTGGTGCAGTTACACAGCCCACATCAGGGTTGTGCCTAAAATCACCTAGTCCACAGTATGTTACTTAGGTTGATGTAGGATAGGGCATAGGAAGCAGATGATGGAGAATTACTACCAGTCACATGGCAATAGGAGGTGGTTTCTTTGTGAATTATATCTTGTGCTTTCCTGTTTGAAGTGCAAAATTAACTAATGCAGATTCTCCCAGTGGAGTGTTGCACACAGGACCTGATCCTCCTCTCACTTATACAGATGTAAATCAGTGCAGTTACAGTGATGTAAAACTGGTGTAAGTGAGGTCAAAATCAGACCCTGAGTGAACATTATGGATTATAGTCATGTCTGTCTGAAGGCAAAATTTAACCCTTCCTCTACCCGTCACTCAGAACAAGTGAACAGGTTCAGTTAAATTAAAATATCATCTTGAATATTTACCTGTCCCTTAAATAAAACCTTTCTGAAGTTTTGTAACAGTTTGGTTAAAGCTATTGGCTAACAGCTTGTTACCTGCCTACTCAGTCTGTTGGAGGGTAGTGACCAGCTCATTAACCTATTTTCCTCCTACTTGTAAGGAATGCAGTGCTGCTCCCTCCAGGTGGATTTCCTGTTCAGGGCTCACCCTGTTCCTCCATGCAGTGCAGCAAGACCTGGTACCTGGACCACTAGGCCTGCTGGTCTGTTCTCAGCAGGACCAGATTCCCAGTTAAACAAAGGGTATAAAAATTACCCCCATTTTAGGATCCAAGTGGTGTAGAGGGAGGTTTGTGTAAGTGAGAATCAGGCCTTTTAAACTTTAGTGACCCTTGGGGAAGCTTCTGCCTGACGTACAACCCGGAATTCACCAAAACCTGCAGGCTGGCCAGATCCATCCCACCTTCTCATGCTCATCTCCAATTCAGCTGCTACTGACAGATGATGGTGATGATAATCAGAGAGCAGATAAATGTAAGCAGCATCCCTTTCCCTAAACGGATTTCTTTCATAATCTTAAATGATGGATTTAATAAGCTCATTGATTTATTTTTAATAATTTACAAGGCAGAAAACCATGCTCTCCAAAAATGTGTTAGTATTTTTCAGTATTGCAAGGCATCCAACTACCGTGCTGTGTTCTAAGAACATCCTATAATAATTTAGTATCAGTTAATAGCACAAAAAGCTGTGGAGTTGTTGGAAAGTAGGATGTTACCTACTGCTATTTCTTACACATCGGTTGTTTCATCCATTAAATATCTTTGTGAGAATCCTGGCCCCACTGTAGTCAATGACAAAACTCCTGTTGACTTCTGAGAGGCCAGGATTTCATCCCTTGTTTAGGAATCTGCTATATGTGGTCTCTGAAGGCCATTTAACTTGCATCTGAATGTATATAGCACTGATATCTGTTTTGGGGTTGTAGTGGGGCTTTTGTTTTTGGTTTTTGTTTTTATAAACCGTGTTACTGATTTTTACAGAAAACCATAAGAATGTATCATTAAACTTAATGGAAAAAACAGAATACACACATGTCCTGCAGAAGGACAATAAAATACCATCCGTTTTCTAATGTCCCTTAGTCACAATTACTGCCACAAGGTGTGGCAGGGAAATTGGCCACAAGTCCCACAAAAAGAGAATGAGATAAAATAAAAAGGCTGAGCCAGACTCCAAAGTAGGAAAGAATAATCCTCACGAAAATCAAGATTATAATAAGCTCACAGATAGCAATGTTACCTTCATATACACTAGTGTAGTTTGTGAAGTATCTGAACATTCTCTCTAAAGCCAGCACAGCAAGTATTCAAGAACATCAAAGAAAGCAAACATGGAGGGCGGGGGGGGGGGGAGCGGTGTGTGTGAAAAGGGATTAAAGTCCAAAGGTAACTAAAATCAAAATCTTTTCTGAGAAATCTGTAACCAAGACTTTATTGATTTATAGGGGGCCTAATTGTGATGTCACTTATACAGGTTTTACACAGTGGGCCAGCTCCACTTATTTCTGATTTACACTGGTTAAGTGAGTAGAATAGTTCATGAATATTTTTGAGATTTAGAGTTTTCGTCCTGACTTAAGATGGGAAGAAATTTTGAACTCTAGAAAATATTCATGGGATGGGGAAAATATGTCCTGCCTGGCTCTATAAGTGAGATCAAAATCATGTTGTGGGTGTGAATTGCACTTTACAGGTGTAAGTATGGCAAGGATCTTTCCCTAAGGTATTAACAATTTAATTGCAGCAGAAAAAATTTAGTGGAGATAGTTTATTGTCTTATGATGGGGAACATCCTTGTTTCTGGCTGGAGTCTAAGGTTCTGGGCTCACAAAGTAGCTGTTTGCTGGCTGCACCACATTGGAGGTAGCTTTCTAGTGCTTTTCTTTCCAAGCATAGGCCGATGGGAAGATTTACTGTTGCAATATCTGCCCTACCTGGTATGCTCATTCTACAAGAATAGGTTTTCCCTGAGTGGTTCTGATAATTTCCCCATGGGCTGAAAGAGGCTATGCTACTACTTGAGGATGGTTTTCTGCCTTTGTCATTATTCATGCATGATTTTCAGTGAATAATTATTCTGTGGAGAATCACATTTTCCTCTAATAAAGAACGTTGCTCTGCCAAGGGGTTACAGTTTGTTTCAAAAATTTAATCTGGTTTCCCCTGTTTACTTCTGCTGCCTCCACTGTATCCAAACTGTTTTCCAAAATACTGATCCTGGCAATGTCTTGAGCAATTAAACTTTTATTGTATTGTAAATTATATTTAAGAGTTAGCCCTATGATACATGATGATGCTTCCTCCTATTCTGCTTGAAAAAATCCTCTCTGTGTGATTTCGTCTAGTGTTTGATTATGGCACACTATCCCCTTCCCCCTTCCAAAGAGAAATGGCCAGAGGAACATTAGCTATTACCTTTGTTACAAGTTAGCTATAATCTCCTAGGCGTTTTTACTTCACTGTGGAACGAGCACACAGACTTGGAGCCAGATTCTTCCACCCTTAGCAACGTTGACTTCAGTGGAGCAGCGCTGTTTTACATCAGCTGAGAGTCTAGCCCAATAGGTCTGATCACAGAGTAAGGTTACTAACTGTGGCAGAAACCCTGCTTACTAAGGGTTTCCCCGGGCCTCTTCTGTCAGCATATTAAACGGCGAGCTCTTTGGGGCAGCATTAGCCTTTATGGTGCTGGGCACATTATTAAAATAATAATTAAGAAAAAGATTAATATGAATAAGAATGCATGAACTTTGGTGACTTAAAATCTGTGGCTTTGTATTTCACAATTAGGGACTCTGTTTATAACAAGCCCAACTGAATCCCCTTATCCAAAAACCTCAAATTTTGGAGGGAGAACTGAGAAATGTGGATCAAATCCTGATCTGAATTTTGTGGCATGGGCCCCCTCTCTAACTGACAGCACTGCATCTCTCTCCATTTGCACTAGTTAGAGTCCTTTGATTTTCTCTGAAGTGCCTGTTTGAAATACTGTCGCAGTCTATTGTGGCAAAGTGCCTGATTTTAGAAATAAGCACAAATCCGTTGTGGGGCCTTTCCCAATACTTACAAAGACACTTGATCATAAAATGTAATGAATATATTGTTAGTGTGAAGGTATTGTAGGAAAGTATTAAAAGTCTTTTCCCTTCCAATTATTAGTGATTTATTGGTAAATGATATTATTCTTTCCATAAAGTGCACACTATGTTTTATTGCACTGCACACTGAATTTATAGTGCTATATTTATTTGTTAAATTGTCATTTTGGTTGCATTCTGTTTAAGTAACTGTATATTCCTATGGGCCTGATTCAAAAGAGAAAAGACTCAATCAGCTATTAGTACGTTGGATCTAAGGATATGTCTGCATTAGGAAAAAAGATTTAAAATAGCAGTGAAAACATGGCAACTTGGCTTTTAACTAAGGTTAGCAGCTTGAGTTAACCCCCTGGTTCTCTAACCAGCTAGCTGAGTATTGGGGCAATCCCCAAAATGACATCAATCCAATATACCAGCTCTATGCCACACACTTCCAAGCACTCAGGGACAGCAGACAGGACATGACTTGAACAGTGCTGTGCTCCAGCTATCCCTGGTTGCCAAAATGACACTTTAGGTCCTGGGACAGTTGGATACAACTTAGGGCATCCCTGAGGCTCTAACAAGTCTAGCCAGCTGAAATATATCCCCAGCCAAGATCAGGGAATGTAAAGGTGGCATAAAGCTACCTCCTCTAGTTCATGGCTTCATAAATTCCAAGGCTGGAAGGGTGATTGTGATCATCTAGTCTGTCCACCTGTATAATACAGGCCATAGAACTTCCCTGAAAAAATGCCTAGACCAGATCTTTTAGAAACACATCCAGTCTTGATTTTAAAATGGCCAGTGATGGAGAATCCACCACAACCCTTGGTAAATTGTTCTGATGGTTAATTACCCACTCTGTTAAAAAATATGCCTTATTTACTTGAATGTGTCTAGCCTCAATTTCCAGCCATTGGATCGTGTTATACCGTTCTCTACTAGACTGAAGAGCCCATTTTCAAATATTTGTTCCCCAAGTGGGTTCTTATCGACTGTAATCAAGTCACTCCCTAACTTTCTTTGTTAAGCTAAATATTTTGAGCTTCTTGAGTCTCTCACTATTATGCATGTTTTCTAATCCTCTAATCATCCTTCTAGTTCTTCTCTGAACCCTCTCCAATTTATCAACATCCTTCTTGAATTGTGGGCACCAGAACTGGACACAGTATTCCAGCTGCAGTGACACCACTGCCAAATACAGAGGTAAAATAACCTCTTTCCTTCTACTCAAGATTCTCCTGTGTCACATTAGCCCTTTTGGCCACAGCGTTACACTGGGAGCTCATGTTCAGCTGATTATCCACCATGATCCCCAACTTTTTTTCAGAGTCACTGCTTCCCAGGATAGAGTCCTCCATACTGTAAATATAGCCTACAGTCTTTGTTCATAATGTATACATTTACATTTAGCCATATTAAAATGCATCTTGTTTGACTGTGCCCAGCTTACCAAGTGATCTGGATTGCTTTGTATCAGTGACCTCTCTTCATTATTTACCACTCCCCCATTTTTGTGTCATCCACAGACTTTATCAGTGATGATTTTATGTTTTCTTCCAGGTCATTGATAAAAATGTTAACAAGCAAGGGGGCAAAAACTGATCCTTGCGGGACCCCACTAGAAACATACCTGCTCAGTGATGTTTCCCATTTTGAGACAGTTAGTCAGCTTTTAATCCATTTGGTGTGTGCCATGCTAATTTTATATTGTTTGAGTTTTTAAATCAAAAGTACCAAGTTAAACATCTTATAGAAGTCTAATACATCAACACTCTTACCTTTATAGCCAAACTCGTAATCTCATTAAAAATACATATCAAGTTAGTTTGACAGGATCTATTTTCCATAAACCCATGTTGATTGGCATTAATTATATTACCTTCCTTTAATTCTTTTTTAACTGAATCCCATATCAGCTGCTCCATTATCTTGCCCAGGATAGATATCAGACTCACATGTCTATAACTACCAGGTCATTCCATTTACCCTTTTTAAATATTGGCAATACATTAGCTTTCTCCCACTCTTCTGGAACTTCCCCAGTGTTCCAGGACTTAATAAAAAGCAACATTAATAGTTCAGTGAGTTTCTCAGATAGCTCTTTTAAAACTCAAGGACATCCTGATTTAAAAATATCTATCTTTAATAGCTTCCATTTAACATCTTCATGAGATGCTAGTGGAATGGAAAGAGTGTTATCATATGATATGATTATATCATCTGTTCTTTTTCCAAACAAAGAACACAAATATTTATTTAACATTTCTATTTTTTCTACATTATTATTCATAATTCTATCCTTTCATCTAATAATGGAACAAATACTATTGTTAGGTTTCTTTTTGTTCCTAATATACTTAAAACCAACTTCTTATTGTCCTGAACTCTGCTAGCCTTAGATTTCTCCTTGCTTCCCTTATCAATTTTCTACAGTTCCTAACTTCTGGTTTATATTCATTACACTCTAATTCCTTTTCCTTCCGTTTGTTATATATTATTATTTTTATTTTTTCTAACTGCCTTCACTTCCCCTCTACAATTTTTTTTAACCAATATGGCCTTCTTTCTAGATTGTAGGATTTGGGCTTTTGGGGCATCTAGAAAAGTGTTCTTAAACAATTTCCAATTATCATTTATATTTTTCTGATAAAATTCTTGCTCCCAGCTGATTTGGCTCCTAATTGTTTTCAGCGTTATGAAATTGGCCCTTTCACAGCACCAATTATATATACCACTGGGCTGGACGTCATACTATTTGCACATTATAAATGTGATCTCAAGCCATGATCGCTTGTACTTAAGCTATCATTAATTCTTAGTTCTGTGATCTGTTCCTCTTTATTTGTCAAGACAAGCTCTAATAAAGAATTCCCCCTTGTTGGATGCAATGCCTTTTGTTAGGAAATTATCTATAATATTTAGAAATTCCAAGGATGTTTTAGTACTGGCAGCATGAGACCTTCAGCATACATCACTCATATTGAAGTGCCCCATGATCACACAGCTTTTTTCCCCTACACATTATAGATAGATGTAGGGGAAAGAGCCAGACATTCTGTTCCCTAGTGTCATTTGGTGGTTTGTAGCAGACACCAACTAATACCTCATGCAACAGGGTAGCTGGCCCATTCAATGAAACTGGACTCAGCTCTCCTGTTCCAGTCCAGGAGCTCCCAGTCGGGCCAGTTAAGAGGGCAGAGCAGCATCTAGGGGTTATAAGAGATCTAGTGAGAAAGAGACGTAAGGAGTCAGAGCAGACTGAGTCAGACAGGAGAAGGGCAGGAAAGGAGAACTGCCAGAGATGGAATGTTTTTCCTGGGAGAGGTCTGAAGGCAGGAGGAGCAGCAGAGGGACTTAACCACTGGCATGTCCTAACATGGAGTTACTGAGGACCCAAGAGGGAAACTGAGGCAAGGGGCCACTTGCAGAGCTGCCCTGAGACCACAAGAGGGCACCTGGAAGAAGGCCACTTTATTTGTTAGGACATTGATCTGTAAGCATTCAAGATAATCTTCCGAGTTATCAGTGACTTGGAAACAAGTAATGCCATTTTCAACATGGAGTGCCACTCCCCCTCCCCTTTTGCCTACTCAGTCTTTCCTAAATGGATGTAACCATTGATTTTAACAGTCCAGTTATGCAAATCATCCCCCCCCCCCCAGGTTTCCATAATACCAACTAGATTGAATTTATGCTCATAAATGAGCAATTCCATTTCTTCTTGTTTGTTACCCTGGCTCCTAACACTGGTGCATAGACAATTAAAGAATTTCTTCTTTTCATGTCCTTTGGTTGCTTGATTAATTTTGCTCTCAACGTCTTGATTTAGTTTTAAATGAGTTGAGTCCTGGACCAAGCATAGTTTAATCAGTTCCAAGAATCAGACCCACAGAGAGAACAGCATTAAGAAGACCTCATCTAAACCTCTCCTATGAGGTCTCTGGAGAAAAAGAAAACTTAATTTATCGATAGTACATGAGGTGACTGAATATAGGTGGGGTAACACAGTCAACCACGCTCCAGCATGAAACATTGTTGAGCTTCAGTTTCTCCTGTAGAATAGTTCCCCGACTGCGGTTTTAGCCTTCCCTTGCTAGTGTGGTAACTTGTAAACGCTTGGTTTCAAGTTTTGCTCCCCAGCCAGACCTCTGTGGCAACTAAACAATCTTCCTGCCTCTTGCTGGATCACAGCTGTTTCCCCAGGCTCAGTGGTTGTTTCAGACCCCTCCCTGGACAGTTCTTTTCAATCCTCTCCAGGCTCTCTGACTCTGTGGTCCCCTTTTCAAGGCCCAGTCTGTCCTTTTTCTGTCTATGCAGAGCTTCAGGTGGCACTGAAGGGGAACCAAGGCCTTCCCTGTCCTCTGGGTGTCAGCCCAGAAACCCAAAGGATGCAATGGTTGTCTACAGCTTTTGTATCACTTTTCCATAGCTGGCTTTCTATTCTATTCTATTCTTATACCGCTCCATCACTGTAGTATCTGAGTGCTTTCCAGTAGTGTATTAAGTGACATTACTAACCTCTGTCATGTGTGGTTTGTTCTCTCTCTCACTCTCTCTCTGGGGAAGAATTGCATGTGCAGTGTTTACGTTTGGTAGGATTGTTTATTTAAATGGACATGCTGCTATCTTTTATATTAGAGAAGGCAAGATTGAAGGAGTACACCTTGTACTTGGAGTGGAAGGTGGTGAGATTTTGTGAGGGGCCTTAGTTCTTATGGGAGTTCATTCCACAGTCTTGGACCAGAACCTGAGAAAGCTCATAGACTAAGGGCAGAAGGAAACATCATGATCATCTAGTCTGACCTCCTGCATGTTGCAGGCCATAGGTACTCACCCACCCACTCCTGTAATAGATCCCTAACCTCTGGCTGAGTTACTGAAGTCATCAAATCATGATTTAAAGACTTCAAGTTACAGAGAATTTGCCATTTACACTAGTTTAAATCTGCAAATGACCCATGCCCTATGCTGCAGAGGAAGACAAAAAAACAACAACCCAGAGTCTCTGCTAGTCTGATCTGGGGGAAAATTCCTTCCTGACCCCAAATATGATGATCAGTTAAACCCTGAGCATGTTGGCAAGACCTACCAGCCAGACACCTGGGAAAGAATTCTCTGTAATAACCCTAAGCCCTCCACCTCTAGTGTCCCATCATCAGCCTTTGGAGGTATTGCTGCTAGCAGTTGCAGATCAGCTACATGCCATCATAGGCAGTCGCATCATACCATCTCTTCCATAAACTTATCAAGCTCAGTCTTGCAGCCAGTTTTTTGCCCCCACTGCTCTCCTTGCAAAGCTGTTCCAGAACTTCACTCCTCTAATGGTTGGAAACTGACATTTAATTTCAAACCTAAACTTGTTGATGGCCAGTATATATCCATTTGTTCTTGTGTCCGTATTGGTGCTTAACTTTAATAACTCCTCTACTTTCCTGGTATTTATCTCACTGATGTATTTCTAGAGAGCAATCATATCTCCCCTCTGTCTTCTTTTGGTAAGGCTAAACAAGTCAAGCTCTTTGACTCTCCTCTCATAAATTAGGTTTTCCATTCAATTCCATCATCCTAGTCTCCCTTCTCTGCCCCTGTTCCAGTTTGAATTAATCTTTCTTAAACATGGGAATTGCACATACTATTCCAGATGAGGTCTCATCGGTACCTTGTATAATTGTACTAACACTTCCCTATCTCTATTGGAAATACCTTGCCTCATGCATCCTAGGACTACATTAGCCTTTTTCACAGCCACATCACATTGGTGGATCATAGTCATCCTGTGATCAAACAATACACCCAGATCTTTCTCATCCTCTGTCATTTCCACTGATAGATCCCCAGTTTATAGCAAAAATTCTTGTTGTTAGTCCCTAAGTGCATGACCTTGCACTATTACATTTCATCCCATTTCTATTACTCCAGTTTTTGAGGTTGTCCAGATCTTCTTATATGATATTCTGGTCCTCCTCCATATTGGCAATAGCTCCTAAATTTGTGTCATCCACAAGTTTTATTAGCACACTCCCCTTTTTAATGCCAAGGTCATTAATAAAAATATTAAAATAAGATTAGTCCCAAAACCAATCCCAGAGGAAGTTCACTGGTAACCTCCCTCCAGCCTGACAGTTCACCGTTCAGTATGACCCATTGTAGTCTCCCCTTTAATAATCTCCTTATCCACCTTTCAATTCTCATATTGATCCCCATCTTCTCCAATTTAACTAATAATTTCCCATGTGGACCTGAACTCAACTGCCTTACTGAAATCCAGATAGATTAGATCTACTGGATTTCCTTTGTCTAAAAAAATCAGTTATCTTCTCAAAGAAGGAGATCGGTTGGTCTGGCATGATCTACCTTTTGTAAAACCATGTTGTATTTTATCCCAATTACCATTTACCTCTATGTCCTCAACTACTTTCTCTTTCAAATTTGTTCCAAGGCCTTGCATACAACTGAGGTCAAACTCACAGGCCTGTAGTTTCCTGGATCACTTTTTTCCTGTCTCCTACTCAGACAAACTTCATCGGTGTGGTGGAAAGTTCCATTGTGCCTGAGGAGTGGAGTTGTTGGTTCATCCCAGATCTTTAGGTGATGATTTAGATATGCTTGGCCTAGGCTATTGAGCACCTGAAGATAAAGACCAAGACCTCCAACTTGACTGGATATTTTACAGGAAGTCCATATGGAGATTGTGCCGTGTAGTCTTTATACACAGTAGGTTGCAGGGCTGCTACTAACAGGTCAGGCTTCTGTGCCACATTTGGACTAGCTACAGAGCTTCCTTCCTGAAGAGAGATACAAGAAATGTTGTCTTTAATATACTTCAATGCACTGGTTTTTGACCTTTTTCATCTGCAGACCACTAAAAAATTTCAAATGGAGGTGCAGACCTATTGGAAATCTTAGACATAGTCTGTGGACCACCAGGGGTCCACGCACCACAGGTTGAAAACCACTGGTTTAATGCATTTTCAGCTATGGCCGTTACCAGCTCAGGTAAGGTATGTTACACATGGTGCCACCTACTGTCTGAACATTATAATACAGATACATCTTATCTCAACCTTTAAGTTTTTCATTCATATAATTTGCTAATTTTATACTATCATATGATCTTTAAATTTCAATCTGTATCAGTCTAAGTGTCTCTAAATTATACTGCTTTTTCAATTATGTGACTCAAACACATAACAACTTGGTCATTTTTCTGTCCATGAGCTGCAACAACTGTTTCTGGTCAGTTTGGAACTTTTGAGTCATCATCGTCAGGCTCTTCATCCTACATCTGTAGTGTTCGCTCTGTTGATTGTTCATTCTGAGGAATAAACTGTAGATGTCAAAGCTTTCTATTGAACTCTCCACTGTTGGTCTTGATCACATGATATGGGTGATGAATTCTTTTTCTTTACAACAGCTGGGTTCTCCTTTTTCTTCATCCAGTTTGACACAAATGTAGTCACCAGGTTCTAGATCTGGCAGTTCTCTAACTGAGTGATGTCTGTTATAAAAGTGTTCATAAGCTTTTTTTTGCCTTTTTTTTACATCTGATTTGGCTACTCTCTTCATGTCTGGCCACTTTGGAGATAGCTACATTTCCAAACTTGTAACAGTAGTTCTGAGTTGTCTTCCTATCAGGATTTGTGCTGGACTATATCCAGTAGCCACTATCCATGCTGATGTGTAGCTTGGAAGAGCAAGGAATGGATCTTCCTGCTGTAGGAGTTTCTTGGCTGTCTGTACAGCTCTCTCATTCTTTCCATTCTCTTGTGGATAATGTGGACTGCTAGTAATATGATCAAAGTCATATTTTGTTTGGAATGACTTAAATTCCACTGTGGAGTCTGCGTACCTCAAAAAATAGCCCACAATGATCAGATAATGATGTCCTCTGAATTCACATAAGTCTGCAGATAGTTTCTTCCAATGTCTGTCTGGTAGAGGTGTTGCTATCAAAGGTTCTTTGTGTTGTGTTGTGTTGGTCTGTTAGTTCTGCAATGTTCTCATGCAGTTACTTTATTCTTTATGTCCTTGGTGATGCCCAGCCACCACACTGACTGGTTGGCCCATTCATTGCATTTAATTAGTCCTGGGAGTCCTTCATGGATGGAGGTTTAGGATTCTCCTCTCATTGTGTTCGGAATAATGATGCAGTTGCCTTTAGTTATGAGTCCATTTGACTCACTTAATTGTCCATATACCACAAAATAATCTCTTGTCACTTCCTTAGTGTCCTTTGGATACTTGGACCAGCTGGCCCTAATGTAAATTAGAACTTTTTAAAGTTGCATTTCTGTGGGGGTTGCTTGTAATAGCTGGTGTAGTCTCTTTTCAGACACTGGTCTGTATGCCTCCACAGCATCCATGTAAGCTACATCATCTTCAAGCTCATGGGTAGTTGAGTGTGATGCTGAGCTCCATGACAGAGTTTCTGCTACTATTAGATTTTTTTCCAGGAACATAGTTAATAATTGGGTTAAATCTCATTAACCTCATCAAAAGATATTGGCATCTCACCAGTGCTTGCCCCGGGTCTTTTCCATTGATTAGGGTTACAAACGGTTTATGGCCTGTTACCAGTGTAAATGAATCCAGTCTACATAGATATCCATACAAGTTCTCACATGCCCATATACTTGCCAGGCACTCCTTTTCAATCTGTGCATATAATTTTTCTGCTTCTGTGATTGTGCAAGAGCAAAATGCAACAGGATTCCACTGAAATCCAATGTACCAGTTTGCCATAGCTGCTTACATCCACACAGACATTGTGGGTTTGTTCACATCATATTAGTTGAGAATTGGAGCTGCTGAGATAATGACTCTTACCTTTTTTGAAGGCAATTTCTTGATTTGGTCCCCTAGCCAAGATGTGTTGGATTTTAACACTTCACTGAGTGGTTTTGTGACTGTAGAAGGATCTTGTAGGTACCAACCAAAGTAATTCATCATCTGCAGTACGTATCTCAGTTTTGGTAGATTTGTTTGGTGCAGTCAATTTTCAAATTGCTTTTATTTTTTCAGGGTGAGGACTGATTCCATCTTCGTTTATCATCTGTCCCAAAAACTTGATTTGATGTAAGCAGAAAATGCACATTTCCTTGTTTAGCTTTAGTCAGGACTGACTGATTAAGCTTAGGACTTTGTTGAGGGTTTGTTGTGTTCTTCCATCAATGACCCATATATCAAAATATCGTCTATGAAAACTAAACTCCATTTTTGTTCATTAACAGCTCTCCCATCTTTCTTTGGAAAATTTCAGGTGCACTGGTAATTCCAAAAGGTAATCTTTGAAAGCAAAATCTTCCAAAGGGTATGATAAATGTAGTCAATTTAGCACTCTCTTTGGTGCCAGAATGCTCTCAAAGCATCCAGCGTGGAGTATACTGTAGCTCCTTTTGTGTTGGGAAGGAATTTATCCAGTGTCGGGAGGGTATATTTTTCTCTCACAGCTGTTTCATTAGGCATTTTAAGAGTCATACAGGTATTTTTCCATTTTTCATTATAACCAGAACCATGTTGTTGGCTCAGAGATTTTCTCAATTATGCCAATAATTGGCAAAATCTGTTCCTTTCTCTTTTACTAGGCATCCACTTTATGACGCAAAGGGATAGGAATCCTGAGAGTTATATTGCCTGTTAATGTTATTTGTATTGTATTTGTATTATTTGTAAGGTTATTAAAAAGTCCAGTGTCATCAAATATTCCATTTGATTTCTTCCACTATTCTCACTAGGCCAATCATGACTATTACTCTGTGGCTGAGAATGTTGGTGGGCTTTGATCCTTTGATCACATACACTCTGAATGCAAAGCTTTTGTCTTTTAATTAGTGCATGTGGTGACCTGGCCCATGCAGTTCAGAATACTTCCGTAGATAGTTGGGACTGTGTCAAGTGACTTCAGCTCTGGGAGGGGTTGAAGGTGATTATATGTCAGTTCTAATATGACTCAGCTCCTGAATCAATTTTAAAGTCAATAGACTTTCCATGAATATTCCATGCATCTGAAGAAGTGGGGTTTTTACCCACGAAAGCTTATGCCCAAATAAATCTGTTAGTCCTTAAGGTGCCACCAGACTCCTTGTTGTTTTTGTAGATACAGACTAACATGGCTACCCCCTGATACTTGACATGAATATTCAGTTTAACTCTCCAGGCAGGCTCTCCCTCATCCCATATGATAGATCCCAGAAACAATGGTTCTTGATTATCTGCAGTAATCAGTACCCTGACTGCCTTAGTGCGGCAAATAGCAAAATGTCCATATTTTGTGCATTTACTACTTCTTGCACCTTTGGCTCAACACTCATTTCTTGGACTATGATTTTTTCCACTTCTTGTGTATTTAGTCTGAAAGGTTTTGCAGTTAGCCTGGGACTTGTCCCTCAATGCCTCAGGGGTTTTATTATAATTACTTTTAGCAATCATGCTGTGTCTGTTTACTGCTTCTAAACTAGTTTCTGTTTTTTAAGGTTTTTCAAGTGGCTTTGGCCTTTTCTTTTGCTGCTTCAGTAGCTCAATCTGCTTTGTTATCTGGGTAGCTGTGTGTTGGGTTAAACCTGTTTTTAATTGTAGCTGCTTTGAAATACTTTTGTCTGTAAACCCAATAACCAATCTATCTCTCATATTTTCAAATTTTATAGTCCCCAAATCACAGTTCTTATAAAAGCTTCAACAGATTCCCTTGGTTCTTGAATTCTCTGTGAAAACATGCCCTTTCATAAACCACATTTCTCCGACGTATGAAATATATATCAAAAATAGCCAGAACTCTTCCACAGTGATTGTTGTTGGTAAAGGCAAAGGATTTAAAGATATGCTCTACCTGCTTCCCTGTAGCATGAAAATTAAATACAATACCAATATTTCTCCAGTTTCCTGATGGAGTTTCAATAGAAATGCAAAATGCTGCTTCTAGTCTGTCCATTCTGAAGGTCTGTCAAAGTGAAGGTCTCTGGAGCATTGAAGAGGGGCATATTGATGAGATCAATCCTACAACCTTTATTGCTTTTTTCTTTTCTTTGGTTTGCAACCTTTGTTACTGTCACCTTCTGTTTCTGTTATCCTCTGGTACTAGTTAGGCTACCTTTACTTCTGACACCATGTCATGCATTCCTTGTGCATGGTAGATTGCAGGGCTGCTACTAGCAGGTCAGACTTCTGTACCAGATTTGGACTGGCTACAGAGATTCCATCATGGAGAGTGATACAAGAGATGTGTTCCCTTTAAGATACTTTAATGCACTTACAGGTATGACTGTTAACCAGCTCAGGTAAGGTATGTTACACATGTTATAATACAGTTTAGCATTCCATCGCAGAATGGAAGACAGTTTTGATGTACTTGTGATAGCCTTTGTTGCTGAGGAAATGCATGGCAGTGTTCAGTGGTAGCTGGAGTTTCCTAAGGGCTGATAGCTTCATGTCCAGATATATTGCATTGCTGTAGTCAAGATGGGAGGTGACAAAGGTATGTATAACTGAGGCCCAGATGGGATGCAGTCTACTAGCAAATTGGAGATGACAGAAAGCATTACTTGCAGATGTTGCTATGTGAGAGCTTAGCATCAGTGAGGAATCCATGAGTGCTCCCAAATTATGGACTGAATTGACCCAACTGTGGGTGTGTGCCTTCAACCAAAGGAGATTTAAGAGTTTGTAGCCAAGATGCAAAATATATTTCTCTGCCCACCAACATCACCTCTGTCTTTCTCAAGTTCAGCTTCAACCAGCTGTTCTTAAGCCACAAGATGATCTTGTTCAAGCATTGGGCTATGTTGATGGCCATGGCATGGTCATGTGTGCTGAAAGAATAGGTAGAGTTGTGTGTGTTATTCTACCTGGCCTGACCCCTTCTAGGCTTCTGTACAGCCTATCTTATCTGCTCTTTCAGGTAAGGTCCTCTCAGGCAATGTTCACAGGCCACCTGCTTAGCCACTGTGGAGAGCCCCAATCCTTCTATTCCCACATATTGACCTCCAGCTACTTCTTCCAGAGTCACCTCATGATCCTTTAGTCCCCTTCCTGGTGATATACTCCTTCCGGTGAACCCATTTCATCTGAAGACTCCCAGGGCCACTGGGGAACTCTACTTCCCAGAATTCCCAAGCCTTAAGGGGAAACATCCCCATAACTGGTGTGCTGGGGCTGAGCGTCTGCCCAATGACCAATATCGTAGTATTCGATACCAAACTAATTCTCTGGACACCCCCTTCAATATCAGCATGACTCATTGTAGTTTAAAATCAAAACAGTATCTCCAGTAGTGTCATTCTTGAGACAACTTTCTTCTATTGGCTGTACTTGGAGGAATCAAAAAGCCTGCCCTTGCCATAGCCAATGTGTACTGGGTACTAGAGAGACACTCTTTCTAGTTTGTTGGATAACGAATAGAGTCTGTCCATTTCTGGTGGATGGAAATCTGGATACTGACAGCCTATACAGGGAGCAAATGAATGGGAGTTCTCTTGGATTAATGACAGGCTGGATAGAGGATGGGAGGGCAGCAAGAGGAAACCAGACAATGCTGAAATGTGCGGCTGCAATATGGTGACAGTTATTCTAAGTATCTGTTATCTGAACTAATTTTAGGAACAAGATTTGGTACAGTAGCTATAATATTTCAGGCATTGCATACCAGCTGCATGCTCACAATGTGGAAATGTTTTCTATTCCCATAGATTTCTTCATTATCTGCAGGTGCCACAGAAGGTAAATTAGCACAGTCAATGATTTCTATTACTTTTGGGAATCTAGCCATTACATATGACTTCTCTGCCATTCTGTTGATGATGTAGCCTTATGGGAAATTCATCAGCTGCCTGTCGAGCATAGACTCTATTAGTTGTATTAGGGATTTCAGTGGAGTTATACAAGGGATGAATTTGTCCTGGAGTGTTGACTCATCCGAATGTTGTCCTGTGCTAACTCTTTGCAAAATGCCTGTATTTAATTACAGAGAACTTTCTGTAGTCTTATCCTTCTCCCCACCAGAGAGTAGATCGGAGAAGCTGAACATGGCTCTCCTATCCAACAGGAATCTTCACATGTACTGTCCGTCCATCCATCCTTATATTGAAGTACTTTGCTACTGAACATGTTCCTGTTGAAATGAGAGTTAGTTCATTTTGCTTTCAGTTGCTTAAATGTTATGGAATCAGTTCTGCCCTCAACTAAATGAGAACAGGCCCAAGTGACTTCAGTGAGAATACTACTTGTGTACCAGTAACCATGTAGATCCTTTTAAAATATAAAAGGTATAGTATTTGATAAATAACGTCCTTGCATCCTCTTAGGATAAATTAACCTTTATTCATAAAGTAAGGTCTCAGGTAAGGTTTAGGGTCAAGTTTTCAGGTATAAGCAATTTCAGTAAGTTTCACTATCATAAATATAGGGCCAAAGCTACTCACACTGAGCCAATGGCAAAGCTTCCATTGACTTCAATGGGAACAGAATTTGGCCCAAGATTAATACAAGTCACTAACAAGAGAAATTTGCATTTGTATGGAACAAAAATGAATTATGTATGCAGACTATGTATTTGCATACATCCATTAGCCATTTGCACATGTATTATATTGTAGGTGCAAATGAGGCACTTATATTTGAAAATTTGGTAATTTGGGACTGTGCAGAAGTACTGTCCATCATTTCCATGCATAGTACATAGTTGTACTAAAAATATTGTTAAAATGTAATGAATGTTGACACTGATGGATGAGTAAATGCACTTATGACATGTAATGCTGAAGAAAAATATTATAAAGAGAATGGATTTCTATTGTCATTGTACTGACAGCGATGTTGTTAAGGTTGGTAAGTGCTTATGGTATGTCTTGCAAGAGCAGTGACTGCATTAGGTTAAACTTCCTGTCACCTTCAGCACTCATCACACAGCTTGGCACAAATCCACACAATTGGCAGTCTATGCTTAAGAATGTTTCAAAATTGAAATAAATACATGAGCTGTAGATAAAGACTTTGACATTACTCTATGGGGGGAGATTCTGTGGCACCTGTTATGGTAACTACTGATAGACAATCCCTACAAAGTTTGGAGGATCTGATTGGTTCAGGATATTTAGCCCAGAAAGTGGAACCTCTAACCCCGGATCTGAGCAACCTTGATCTTTGTGAAAGTTTAGATCTTGATCTAGATCCATACTTGGCTATTATGGGCCACACCAAAATCCCAGATACGTACAAACAAACAAAAATCCTTACTTACTAAATTGTGGGGAAATTTTGCTCTAGATCCAAATCCAAACTACTAGAATCCAGACTGGAGATATCACAAGAAGAGAGGGCTTGCAATCACATTTTTAGTACTGTTTAACCAAGTGGCTTTTGAACCTCTATAATGATTTGGTTCTGCTTTTGGGAGAAGAGTTTTTATAGCTCAGTCATTTTGCCAACCCTACAGCCTAAATCACCAAATGCCAGGCCATTGGTGTCAACAGGGGTGCTATGTACATGTCAGAGGGAGACTGGAAACCTGTAAATGATGTCACATTATCCCTGAGCTATAACACTTGCTTTGCAGAAGTCAAATGAGAGAGCAACCATACATTATTCCTATTCTGTCATTCAAACTATGTGAAAATCAGACTTGGCCCCAGTGAAATTCAAACAAGCTGCATATTTAATATTAACAGATAAAAATACCTTGCGCTTGCATCATGCCTTCCCCCTGAGAATCTCAAAGTGTATGAAGGAAGTGTCACAGTATCCATGTGAGGTTGGTAAGTATTATTAGCCTACTCGGTTGGAAAACCAAGGCATGAGGGATTGTGAATTCTTGCCTAGAAAGTCTAGATCAGAACTAGGAATAGAACCCTGGGTGTCTATCTCCCAGTCATAGAATCATAGAATATCAGGGTTGGAAGGAATCTCAGGAGGTCATCTAGTCCAACTCTCTGCTCAAAGCAGGACCAAGACCAACTAAATCATCCCAGTCAGGGCTTTGTCAAGCCTGATCTTAAAAATCTCAAAGAAAGAGATTCCACCACCTCCCTAGGTAACCCATTCCAGTGCTTCACCACCCTCCTAGTGAAAAAGTTTTTCCTAATATCCAACCTAAACCTTTCCCACTGCAACTTGAGACCGTTACTCTTTGTTCTGTCATCTGGTATCACTGAAAACAGTCTAGATCCTTCCTCTTTGGAACCCCCTTTCAGGTAGTTGAAAGCAGCTATCAAATCACCCCTCATTGTTCTCTTCTGCAGATTAAATAACCCCAGTTCCCTCAGTCTCTCTTCGTAAGTCATGTGCTCCAGACTCCTAACCATTTTTGTTGCCCTCCGCTGGACTCTTTCCGATTTTTCCACATCCTTCTAGTAGTGTGGGGCCCAAAACTGGACACAGTACTCCAGAATAGAGGGGAACGATCACGTGCCTCGATCTGCTGGCAGTGCCCCTACTTATACACCCCAAAATGCCGTTAGCCTTCTTGGCAACAAGGGCACACTGTTGACTCATATCCAGCTTCTCATCCACTGTAACCCCTAGGTCCTTTTCTGCAGAACTGCTGCCTAGCCACTCGGTCCCTAGTCTGTAGCAGTGCATGGGATTTTTCCATCCTAAGTGCAAGACTCTGCACTTGTCCTTGTTGAACATCATCAGATTTCTTTTGGCCCAATCCTCTAATTTGTCTAGGTCCCTCTGTATCCTATCCCTACCCTCCAGTGTATCTACCACTTCTCTCAGTTTAGTGGCATCTGCAAACTTGCTGAGAGTGCAATCCACGCCATCCTCCAGGTCATTAATGAAGATATTGAACAAAACTGGCCCCAGGACCGACCCTTGAGGCACGCCGCTTGATACCAGCTGCCAACTAAACATGGAGCCATTGATCACTACCCATTGAGCCCAATGATCAAGCCAGCTTTCTATCCACCTTATAGTCCATTCATCCAGCCCATACCTCTTTAACTTGCTGGCAAGAATACTGTGGGAGACCGTATCAAAAGCTTTGCTCAAGTCAAGGAATAACATGTCCACTGCTTTCCCCTCATCCACAGAGCCAGTTATCTCTTCATAGAAGGCAATTAGGTTAGTCAGGCATGACTTGCCCTTGGTGAATCCATGCTGACTGTTTCTGCTCACTTTCCTCTCCTCGAAGTGCTTCAAAATTGATTCCTTGAGGACCTGCTCCATGATTTTTCTAGGGACTGAGGTGAAGCTGACTGGGCTGTAGTTCCCCGGATCCTCCTCCTTCCCATTTTTAAAATCTTGGGCTTTAATCACAAGATCCATCCTTTCTGCTCCCTGAGACCCTTTGTTGCAGCTATGCCAGAAAGACAAGCGCCACATAAAACTGATTGTTACTTTTGCAGCCATTGTACCATAATAGAAAGAGACTAGAAGAATTTTTATGAGCATTTTAGTTACCAGGGAAACAAGTCAACTTTTCTCCACAACAACTTACAAAATGTTCTGGGCGTGAAAGTAGATTTGTAAATGCCAGTTTGCATTTGATTTGTGAGGTAGTTCAAGATAATTTAGTCAACCTTGGAAATGAAGGAACAACTTCAAGATGCAGTCCTTAAGATGGAAAAAAACAATGGTTAGCAGTACAGTGTGATTGTGAGAGCATTTTCATCTGCATTGCACTCCAAGAGCTAAATCTGACATACGTTTGACAGCATTCCAGTTGGCAAACAGCAACATTTTAGTAAGTCAGTACTGCTGTGAGACCAATGTGAGATCTGATCTAACAGCAAGATAAATTGATCCCACCCCAAACTACAACAACAGATGGACTAAACTTGTAAAGTTTTTGTATGTCCTTTCAGAACATCATACATACCTGCTTTGCTGTCTGTCATTAGCATTCCTGCCTTAGTTTCCAGCAAAAAATGAACATGAATTTCTTGGCACAAGAATGCACTTTAATAATCCACTCACTGAATGTGAAAAGAATATTAATCACATTTTTAAAGTGACACTGCTCTGTATTTTACATGACTTTTACTCTTTAACAAACCTTTCAATTTTAGAAACTTGATTTTAGAAACATGCTGTGTGTGTTCATTAGGTCTTGCATGCAACAATTCCAACACCTCCAGTCCTTTCTGAATAGATTGGATAGAGATGTTCTCTGCTGTTTTGTCAAGTCAAATCCATTTGTTTGCTTTTTAACTCTACAGGTCAAATTCACAGTTGGCATGCGTGGATGCAGTTTGACTTCAGTGAAGTTGTGCCCCCTTATGTTGTACTCGGAATGTCAGGGAGTTCTGCGAGCACTACAAAGGCACAGAAACGGGAGTGCTGGAACAATTTTTATAATTGCTGAGAGCAACTGAACAAAACTGTAAACCCTGCATATGATAGAAATCACTTCAAGCCAGGGGGTGCAGTAGCATCCCGAGCACCCCTATTTCCAGCACATATGAGCAGAAACATTCATCTGAGAAGCTAAATAGAGCTTTAGTGGAATCAGACTGAAACAGTCACTTCCAGGATCTTCACCTCATGCTTTTGACAGCCCTGAGCTCTCCTTTCTGCACAGAGCTCTTCCCAGCCTTCATTTGCCTTGAACCACCTTTTCATCTTGTCTGTCTGACTGTTCAGTAATGGGGAAGAGTCCAGTCCCCCCATCAAGATGAAGGCCCCATCATTTCCCTGCTCCCTTACTAGTCTCTCTTTCACATTGGCCATTTTTCTTTCCCTTGGTCAGCTTTCCAAGCTGCCCCCACCCGTTCTCCCCAGTCTTCCCTACCCCACTGTGCTATTGGTCTGCCCAAATGGAATCACAATATACAGCTTTCCACAGTGGTCCAGTTCAGAACTCTGTCTCCCACGCTAACCTTGCCTTTGAACAAAACTCTCAATTTAACATTGATTCTGGGATATGAATAGCACTATAGATAAAGTTAAATATCAGTAACAAAGGCATGGCTTTGTTCTTCTGGGGCCCTACACAAAGGTAGCAATAATAGTTATTGCATTCTTTCTCAATAACAGTTCCAATTGGTTCACAGTCAGTTCACTGCTTCAGTTGTTTGAAAAGCATATCAGTAATGGGCATTTTAGTGGTTTGGTATCAGTGACTCCAACTCCAAAGGCATCTCCAGTGAGGAGAATGAGAGTCATGGGAGTATCCTGTTTAGAGATGGAGCTCACACCTGCCTCAGAGTTTGATGCAGCAGATGAGCCAGAGTTCAAGCCTGGTACCGGAGCTGTAGAATTGAACCTGTTTTATTCCCTCTAATAATACTGCACCACAGGTAACAGGTGTTGCCCAGGACTTAAAATGGTCTCCAAAAAGTGCTAGGTCTGTCCCTGACTAACAATGCGATTTACATACTTCACAACAAAATGTCAGAACTCAGACACTTTGTTAAATATGTTTATAATACTCCCTCACCTTAGGAGTCTGCATTTTAGAGGCTGGATTAAAGGTTTGCAACCTTGTTAGACCCAGCTCACTTTATACCCTGCACTTCCTTCATGTCAGATTGTGTGATTTGCCTGTTGCCATCCACTGGCTCTCAGTATCAGCACCATATCCCATATCTGTGTCAGTTTTGGCCACCCACTTTCAAATGCCATAGCTCTCTGCTGCAAGTAAAACATATGATGCTAATGTGGGCACACTGCTAACTTCAGCCATATGTATAGATTTAGTGTCATACATAATGCCATCACCGCACATGTCAGAATGTCATAGAAGCCATACATGACTTTAATTGTGCCTGGCTTGGCTCTGTAATACAAGAGAGGTGGAAGAGGATTCAGGAATCTTTCCCCCATCCTTGAGCCCCTGAGCTGTGTCCAGGCCCAACTGTAGTCCTTGTGCCCAGGAAGCACTAGGGTATGCCAGCCTAGTGTCACTGACAATTCAAAGCTCTCAAGAGGGAGAGTGAAAGGGACATGACCCTATTCTGCCCACATCCGCAGAGCTGGCCCCATGTAGGAAGGAAGCACAACCTGCATCCTGTGAAGAGATAGTGAAGTGGCAACCATCCCATTATACTCCTGGAGGGCATTATGTCTGCCTGATGAATAATGCTTCTAGGAGCGCTGGGGTAGTGGACCATTACACAGTCCTCTGTTGCGCTGGCTGCGCCTTTAAGATAAAACGTAGCCCTCATCATTTTTAGTGATTCTGACTAATAGGATTATGTTTATCTTAACTGGTTTGCCCTAACCAGCCTTTATTCTGAACGCTATCAGTTTGGTATGACGGGGAAAGAAAACCAGGTATTTTTCTGTCAGACAGTTCTCTGTGATTTTTCTCCATATCAACGGCTGTCACAGCCATCACAGAAGATAAGAGACACTAAAGTGCTTAACCCTGCTTTTTATGTTTAGGTTGCTGCCTTCTGCATTGCTCAGCAAACTTCTCCTGCAGCCCCAGACAAAGTGGCTCTTATTTCAATATTGCAATATTCTGTGAGGCATAATGGTTGTGTTTTACTGTTTAAATTCACTATATTGTGGGTATCAGCACAGCAGAAACAGCTAACCCCTGACACCAAAGCACATAAAAATACAAGATTAAGATAAAAGGGTCCACTGAAGACTGATGAGTTGTAGAAATAGTTAAAAGTGCCCTGCCGACAAAGTGCCTTGCAAAATGTACCTTCTGATGCAGCAGTGATAGGAAAATGCCTTTTTATTTAAATATTTATATAGTTTTATTTTGAAAAAGAAACTTTGAATCCTCAGCCACAAAAAGAGATGGTCTCTGGAGACCCAAAAAAATAGACCAGATTGTCCGATCCCCTTATTCATTCTGAAAATACCATACACCACTGCAGTCAATTGACTTACTTGTGCAATTAGGTACCGTGACAATCAGGGTCTTTCTTACTCTTCAGACCCCCTGTTCTCCCCTTGGGGTGTCTGGACCCTGATTGTGACAGATAGTGCTTGACATGTGTTACCACTCTCACAGTCTCATTCAGTATGGGGTAAGACCTCATTTTCCAAGAGGCACAAACCCACGGCCACACATTAATTGTGTACTCAATTTATAAGCACAGTTATCGGCACAAGATGAACTAATACAAGGCAATGTTATAACAGACTCTCCTGTTTTTGCTGTTACAGATTAATCTCAAAGGTATTGGGCAACTTTATAAAATCCGCATTGGTCATGACAACAGTGGAAATGACCCTAGCTGGTACCTAGAGGAGGTGAGACTTGAAAGAATGGCCCCTACCTCTGACCAGGAGATTTGTCTGGCTGTAGACTGCTGGCTAGCTGAAGATCAGGATGATGGAGACACCTGGACAGAAGTAGCAATTGGGATGTCTGAAAAGGAGCTTTTGTCAAGTATGTGTCGCTTACATTATAACAAATTTTTATTAAACCTGAAGGGACGTAACCTGGGTTGCTTTGTGAGCTGTTCATACCCACCCCTCCAGTGCAAAGCTAAAAGCCAGTGTAACCAGCCACAAGACAATCCCTCCCAGCACAGAGCCAATGTGGTAGTTCTGACAAAACCCCTTCTCTCCCAGAGGCCAAGGGATGTGGTCAGTTTATCCCTATGCTCCTGTGGTGCTTGGCTGCTGCAACTGCCCCCTAAAACACTGTCAACTGGTGCTAGTTAAAGCAACCAAAAGGCACACATTGACCGAGGAGCGGGGAACACCAAGACAGCTTGAAATAAGGCTGATGTCACACATTCCTAAGTTGCACAAAATGCTTTGTAGCTGCAGTTCAGGATCTGGGCAATGAGTAGTTGTTGCTCAAACCAGATTTGAGCTATTCTCTGTAAAATGGCAATGTATAACTTTAGTACGGATCTTTTGAAGGACATCAGAGGTTATCCACATTTCTGTTGACACCATGAATTTTTATAAGTGGAGCAGAAGAAACACATACAACAATTAAAAAGAACAAAGAAACAAATTTCTGGGCTTTTATAGTGGCACAGTTGGAAAAATCATTTAATGTATCACGTCTTTATAGAATTTCCTTGACATTAACAGGATGATGGTGCAGCTATGATCTGGCATCATAGGCCCCTGAACTAGACCTTATGTATGTTATAGTTCAGGCAGATTGCATTTGAGATGAGATAGTAGGAATGCAAGGAATTAGTGGCTCACTGTATAGAAGGGTCATCCCACACTTAGTCAGTGACAATCAACTAGTTCCAAAAGATGTAAACAAACTAATACCTTTAGGAGGTATGTCATTTTCCCCAAAAGCAATCTAGATTGAAACTGAGACATTTTTTTCATAGATTTTAAATCCAGAAAGAACTATTAGATCATCTGTTTTGACCTACTACACAGCACAGGCCATCGAAATGTTGGGAAGGACAAAGATACAAACTCATTTCCCCTCAACCCCCTGCTCTTTTCCCCATTCTCTAGAATAGTATGCAATTTAAGTAACACCCACACTGATTAAGGTGTTACATAAATTAGGATTGAGCAGGTGGAATTGAGACCCACCTAATCTGAAAACAGTATTTGCATGAGCCGCAGTATCACTCTTGGGAACCCCATGTGACATAAATGCCAAACATTGGTGCAATAGGAAAATGAATGCCTGATGTTAGTGGAGTTGCGTCAGGTATGAATTTGACTCTCAGGACCCGATTCTCTACTGGGCAGTCATTTACAACTGTGCCAAGGAAGTGTAAAATACTGCCATTCTGATATGTAAACCGGGCCAGCTCCAGGCACCAATGAAGGAAGCAGGTGCCTGGGGCGGCCAATAGAAAGGGGTGTCAGTCCATCTGTTGTTGGGGCAGCACGTCCGGGAATTCAGCGGCAATTCGGTGGTGGGTCCTTCACTCCCTCTCGTCCTCTTCGGCGGCACTTCGACGGCAGCTCAATCTTTTTTTTTTTTCCTTCGCCGCTTGGGGCGGCAAAAATGCTGGAGCCAGCCCTGTATGTACACTCACTCTGGCCAGTTGTAAATGGCTACACAAGGTGCAAGGTAGTGGAGAATCATGTCTACTGTGTATATTGTTGAGAATATGCTCAAAACAGGGCATTAGTTCAGCCCTGCTAAAAGTGGTGGTACACTATTGCTGTTGTTGTATTTGCAGGGACACCATCTTTGCTAAGATGTATGCAGCAAGTAAAAAATATTCATAATATGGGTTTTAGAAATTTCATAACTTTTTTAAGTTTTTAGCTACAAATTAACTATTGATTTTGGGTTCATTTAAATTGAATATCAATATAAACTCAGCAAGGCTGCCCAAGGATTTTCTATTTCTCCATAACGAGAAAATGAAACGCTAGCCATTTGCATTTCCCATTTACAAGGGTAATTGCCTATAAGTACTGGACAAACCACATCTCAAGTCATTTACCCAACAAAACAAATAATGTGCTGCATATTACCTAACAACAACCTGATACAATTTTATAATTTGTCTCCAGTGCTTTCAAATCAGTCTGGTACCTTTCCCCAGCACAAATTCACTTAATTAAAAAATAATAATAATTTCCCCAAAACACTAACCAAAATGGAAAAGTATTTTTATAATCTCAACTCAGGAGGCATTGCATTTTTTATTGCTGTTCTTTGCCACTGATCTTTATTACTCATCTTTTCCCTCTAAACGGTGTCCTCTCCCTGCTTTCTCCATTCAAAACTCCATTATCCTCCCAACACAGACTCGAAACCTTAGAGTTGGTTTTGATTCCTCTTTCCCTTGCCACCTTCTACCTGCCCAATTCCTTCCCTCAAATCCAGGGGTAACTGCTACCAGTTACTGTCAGTTCTTCCTTACATCATCTCTAAAATCTCTTCTTTCATCTCCTTCTGTTTCTGACTTTGACAACTTTTCCTCCTGCTTGTCTCCTTACATGAGGCCAGTCAGTTCAAAATGCTGGCACTAAAATAATCTTCCTGCTCAGAGTGATGCTTTCATCCCTGTTTAGCCTTCACTGGCTTCCCTTCATCTTCCATGTCAAATTCAGACTTCTCACCCTTCAGGGTTCTGCATAACTCTGCCTTTGCCTCTACACTTCAGGTTTTATTTTTTCTCTAGTTCCCGACCTACCGGCCCTCATGTCTGAGTGCCTCTTCTTATCTCCTTCTCCCATCTCCTCATCATGCCTTCTTTCATGTCACTCCCATTACACTTGGAACTCCTTCCCTGCAGTTCTGGACAGTCTTGCTGACTTCCAGTGTTCATCATTTTACACTTACTGAATCAGCGTTCTTCAGACTTGACTTGGTTTGATCCCATAGTGACTAGGGTGACCAGATAGCAAGCATGAAAAATCAGGAGGGGAGAGGGGGAGTAGTAGTTGCCATATAAGACAAAAGTCCATAATATCGGGTATCTGGTCGCACTAAACAAACTCAAAGAAAATCCATTCAATAGTTATTAAAGTGATGGATGCTTAAAACTGACAAATGTGGCCTGAATTGTGTCAAGGAAAAATATAAAATACAAAAAAAAACAAAGAAAAAAAAAAGGAAAAAGAAAATAAACTAGAAGATAAAAAATGCTGTAAATGCTCACAATTTTACTTTAAATACTCATGACTGCAGAACTGATTTTTTTTTCAACCATGGCTTTTGATCTAAAAGCTATACAGTACAAGAAATGTCAATGTTTTTATTTGTTTTCAAATTATCTAAATGCAAACTGTGTAATGTGAACATAAAGGGGAAAAATCTATTTTGTCCATGCTTGAATACATCAAAAATGGTTGAACTAATTTGGCTCAAACTTAAAAAAAATTCACTTTTGGACTAAGGGAAATCAAGGAAAAAATTGTTTTGAGAAATTTATGAGCAGCTACAGAGAGCAGCATTAGAATAGTCTCCTAATAATATGTCCAGTCTGTTAAAGCACCAGGTCAAAAATGGCTGACTTTATGTGGTCCTAGAGTTGTCAGTGGTCCACATCCATCATAAGATGGTACAAAAAGTGACCAAAAGTATTAAAAGTCCAAATGTTATTACTTTTATCACTATCAAATGTTTATCACCATCTTACCACTAGAGATGTTCCAAGTATCTATGGAAAAATTCAATCTGAGGCAGGCATCCATTGACCTACAGTAAGTAAATTAATACCTGCACTTTTTCCTAATTGAAAGGTTTCCTTTATGGTACAAAGACTAGCATTTTCCCTTACATAAGTTAAGAGAAAATTACCATGGGTATCAATCAACATGTGTCATGGCACAAGGTGATCAATAGCTGAGATTGGTAAGAAATTGTCTTCCACATTGCATACATATGTGTACTATGGAGGTATATTTGGCTTTTTTGCATTCACTTGAAGCATCTGACTGTGGCTATTATCAGACACAGGATATCTAACTACATAGAGCACTTTTTGTTTGAGGGACTGTGGGAATTCCTATATTCTCTGCTGTCATTTTGTAACAAACCCCTTGAGAAATGCAATATATTTGATTTACTAGCATCTTTTGATACCATTGTATTACAGTGTTAGAAATGTTGGTTCTTTACTGCTTTAACATCATTTCCAGAAGTCCTGCCAGCAGTGATGGTGCTGCCAAGAAAGAGATTGTAAACATAATGGTTACAGTGAGTATTGTGGCTACAGCTACAGTTAGTGGGCAACTTTAAGATCAGTCTATAGCCCTGATCTTGCAAACATTTATGCATTAATCACTTTATGCCTACGAGTAGTGGACTGGGGCCTAAACCTGCAATACTTAAACTCCCAGCATAATTTTTGAATACAATATTTGCCTGGTATGTTTTCAGGTATGTTTTATAGAATCAGTTCAAATCAAGGAAATAAAATGACAGAGGAAATTATAAAGAAGTGGAAGAGGAGTCATGATTGAAATGTCTCCATGCCATAATGTTTGTATTTATCACTTGCCAGATAGTGGGGCAATTACAGCTTTTGGGGAACAGTTGTTGAGAGAGTCTGCTGAAAATTTCATGTGAAATAGCAGCTATGTGAACTAATAGCAGCTACCTGATCTGAAAATAATTTGGGCAATTTGTGTCATTATGATCACACAACTGTAATTGTTGAAAAAGCTTATCTCGTATGCAGACTGAGTGAACGAAATGTAAGTTATACTTCATCTTAAATTCATCTGCTATTAGCTAGGAGTCTAAACTAGTGAGGGCGACCATTTTAAAACTATAATAATCGAGTTACTCTGAACAGTGTTGAGTTTGGAATGATGATGTATAGCATGTGGAGAGAAAAGACAAACTTTTACAGAGCTGTGACTTCTAGTTTCTTATTCTTCCATTTTAATACTATCAGGTATGCCTCTTCCACCTTCCCAAACATGTTAAGATATCAACATCAATTTAGTCTTTCAAACAAAACTGGCTGCAGTACTTTTAAATATATACAGTGGGCAAAACTGACAAATAATGTTGACCTCTAGGGTTTGAGTTTGCAAGCCATCCATGCAGGTAACTCCCTTTGAAGTAAATAAGAGTTCCACTTGCAGAGTGCTTGCAGGATGGGGACTATAATGACTCTAACTGATTACCTTAGATCAAACAGTATTGGCAATCCCAAACCACAAGATAGGCCCTCCAAAATAATTTGTAATAATAATACAGTTTGGATTCTCTGTTTTATTTCATAGAAGTGTAGGACTGGAAGAGACCTTGGTAGCTCATCTAGTCCAGTCCCCTGCACTCATGGCAGGACTAAGTATTATCTAGACCATCCCTGACAGGTGTTTTTGAGACATTATGATGCACTTTGATCCTCTTTCAAGCTTTTATGCCACAATTACAGGAGCTAGTGACTTTTTTTTAAATGATAACTCAGTTTCTCATGTAATCACTAGACTCTAGGAGCTGGGATGTTAAGAAAAATACCAGATAACACAAGGTGCGTGATAACATTTCAATAGTTAGCAAAACACTGAATTGTTATGGCCTGAAAAGGTACATACCTAAGCACTGTCTCTCCTCACTGCACTCCTGTAATAGTCTTTAATGTTAAGTAACCCTTCCGTTCTTTTTTGAACATGTCTATTGTAGCTGCTTTTACATCTGTCTTTGATGGAGGCTTTCAGAAGTTCACCATCCTCTGCATGAAAGCATTTTACCTCCCTTGTTTCAACTTTTCAGTCCATGACCTCAAGTCCTGGGGTTTTCCATTTGATTTTAGAGCTTATTTAAAGAATCCTTATATAGCTACTTGAAGATTTCAATCGTATATTTTCCAAAAGGTTAGTTTAGTAGCAAGTGCTATCCTCGTTTTTCCAACCATTCTATGTTAATTAATCCTCCTAAATCATGTTGCCCTTTTCTAGACCCTTTTCTATGCCTTTGATGCCCTCATATTAGATACAGCAGTCTAAACTCAGTTTAACAAATCCCTCTCATAATGTTAAAGTAATGTCTACTGGCTTGCATTCAATAGTTCTGCTTAGAGTGTAATTTCCAATATATCCTCTGCTTTTTTTTTTTGAGCAAAGGCCTGAATCTCTACTCTGTTACCGCAGTTTTTTGCTGGCATAACTACACTGAAATCAGTGGAATTACACTGGAATGAAACTGCTGCACTAGATTGGGGAATCAGGCCCATCAGGCTCTAATTATGATAGTTTTATGACTGACATATTATGGCAATATGAAAAATGTAGCAATTTAAAATATGTTATATTGTCGGCCCTTTGCTGACTAGTAGCAGCAGATTTGGATCTTTGGAGCATGTCAGGAAGAGAAGCGAACGATGCAAAGATTTAGGATATCTCTTAATTAAGTTATTTATTTACAGCAGCGGTGTGCAAACTTTTCCAGTCACCCCCCCGCCCTGCCTTACCATTAACGGAATCTGGCTGCACCTCCCTCCATTATTGCACAGCCACTGCTTCCTCAGCAGCAGAGCGTGGGCTGAAGGCGGAGCGGGGGGTGGAATTGGGGATGGGAGAGGAGCTGGGGCTAGAGGTGGAACTGGTCAGGGGCAGAGAGGGAGTGAGGGTAGAGTTGGGCTGAGGGTGGAGCAGAACTGGGGCTTGGGAGTGGAGCGGGGTGGAGTGACCAAGAGTTTAGAGCTGCTATTCTAAATTAGACAGAGAAGATAGTCTGTATATAATCAAAGCCAAAACTCTCTAGTTGGTGAGATGAAGGTTTATTACAAAGAGGTGAAGAGATTTTGTTTTGGCTTTACATTTTCTCAATATACACATCTTTCTTACTCTAAGGGTATGTCTACACTACGGGATTATTCCGATTTTACAGAAACGGCTTTTTGGAAACAGATTGTATAAAGTCGAGTGCACACGGCCACACTAAGCACATTAATTCGGCGGTGTGCGTACATGTACCAAGGCTAGCGTCGACTTCTGGAGCGTTGCACTGTGGGTAGCTATCCCATAGCTATCCCATAGTTCCCTCAGCCTACCCCACCCATTGGAATTCTGGGTTGAGATCCCAATGCCTGATGGGGCAAAAAACATTGTTGCTGGTGGTTCTGGATACATCCTCCCCCTCCCTCCGGGAAAGCAATGGCAGACAACCGTTTTGCGCCTTTTTACCTGGGTGAACACTGCACTGCGTACGCCATACCACATCAAGCATGGAGCCCGCTCAGCTCAAGACAGCAGACATGAACATTGTAAATATCTCGCGCATTCTCGTGCAGTCTATGCTGAACCAGGACCAGAAAAACCAGGCGAGGAGGAGGCGGCGACTGCAGCGTGGCAACGAGAGTGATGAGGACATGGACACGGACACAGAATTCTCTCAAACCGCGGGCCTCGGCGCTTTGGAGATCATGTTCTTAATGGGGCAGGTTCTAGCTGTGGAACGCCAATTCTGGGCCTGGGAAACAAGCACAGACTGGTGGGACCGCATAGTGTTGCAGGTCTGGGATGATTCCCAGTGGCTGTGAAACTTTCGCATGCGTAAGGGCACTTTCATGGAACTTTGTGACTTGCTTTCCCCTGCTCTGATGTGCCAGAATACCAAGATGAGAGCAGCCGTCACAGTTGAGAAGCGAGTGGCGATAGCCCTGTGGAAGCCTGCACCGCCAGACAGCTACTGGTTAGGAATCAATTTGGAGTGGGCAAATCTACTGTGGGGGCTGCTGTGATTCAAGTAGCCAAAGCAATCACTGAGCTGCTGCTACCAAAGGTAGTGACTCTGGGAAATGTACAGGTCATAGTGGATGGCTTTGCTGCAATGAGATTCCCTAACTGTGGTGGGGCGATAGATGGAACCCATATCCCTATCTTGGCACCGGAGCACCAGGGTACCCAGTACATAAACCGCAAGGGGTACTTTTCAATGGTGCTGCAAGCACTGGTGGACCACAAGGGACGTTTCACCAACATCAATGTGGACTGGCCATGAAGGGTTCATGACACCCGCGTCTTCAGGAACACTACTCTGTTTAAACGGCTGCAGCAAGGGATTTACTTCCCAGACCAGAAAATAACTGTTGGGGATGTTGAAATGCCTATAGTTATCCTTGGGGACCCAGCCTACCCCATAATGCCATGGCTCATGAAGCCATACACAGGCAGCCTGGACAGTAGTCAGGAGCTTTTCAACTACAGGCTGAGCAAGTGCAGAATGGTGGTAGAATGTGGATGTTTAAAGGGATGCTGGTGCACGTTACTGACTCGCTCAGACCACAGCCAAACCAATATTCCCATTGTTATTGCTGCTTGCTGTGTGCTCCACAATATCTGTGAGAGTAAGGGGGAGACCTTTATGGTGGGGTGGGAGGCTGAGGCAAATCGCCTGGCCGCTGATTACGCACAGCCAGACACCAGGGCGATTAGAAGAGCACACCAGGAAGCACGGCGCATCAGAGAAGTTTTGAAAACCAGTTTCATGATTGGCCAGGCTACCGTGTGAAAGTTCTGTTTGTTTCTCCTTGATGAAAACCCACCCTCTTGACTCATTCTCTGTAAGCAACCCACCCTCCCCCTTCGATCCCAGCTTGCTTTCAAAGGAAATAAAGTCACTATCATTTAAAAATTATTTATTCTTTATGAATTGATTATAAAAAGAGGGAGAGAACCCGGGTGGGATTTGGGGGGAGGAGGATCGGCACGAAGGAAAAGGCCACTAAAAAAAGGTTAAAAAAATGATAGCCTTTTGCTTGGGCTGTCCACTGGGGTGGAATGGGAGGGTATATGGAGCCTCCTACCCCCCTGCATTCTTACACGTCTGGGTGAGGAGGCTATGGAACCAGGTGAGGGGGGAGGGTGGTTATACAGGTGCTGCAGCGGCAGTCTGTGATCCTGCTGTCATTCCTGAAACTCCACCAGACGCCGGAGCATGTCCGTTTGCTCACACAGCAGCCCCAGCGTTGCATCCTGCCTCCTCTGATCTTCCTGCCGCCACCTCTCATCTCGAGCATCTCTCCTCTCCTCACATTAGTCCCTTCTTTCCTCACGTTTGTCCCTCATGTCCTCCCGTTGGTCCCTCCTGTCCTCACGTTCACTGGCCTCTTTCCTGCACTTTGAAACCGCATCCTTCCACTCATTCAGATGAGCTCTTTCATTGCGGGTCGATTCCATGATTTCAGAGAACATCTCGTCTCTCGTCCTTTTTTTTCGCCTCCTTATCTGAGATAGCCTTCGGGACGGAGGAGGGAGGCTTGAAAAATTTGCAGCTACGGGAGGGAGGGAGGGGAAAAAAAGGGAGAGAAGTATTTAAAAAGATACATTTTACAGAAAAATGCTTTTACTCTTTCACGGTGAACAACACTATTCACATTACATAGCACATGTGATTTCAGTACAAGGTCGCATTTTGCATCTTAATATTGAGTGCCTGTGGCTTTGGTGTTAGAGAGCACAGACGCAGGTCCGGGCAACAGAATTCGGCTTGCATGCGGCCATGATAAGCCATTGTCTTTCGGCTTCTGTAGCCTTCAGAAAAGCAGCGCCCTGCTTTTGCACATACCAAGCAAAGCCCATTGAGTGCTTTGGTTTTCCTGTTAACGTGCAGCATCAGAAACCAAACTACCCCTCCTCCCCCCAATCCAATTCTCTGGGATGATCACTTTATCCTTCCCCCCACCGCGTGGCTGGTATCAGGGAAGATCCCTGCAGAAACCAAACTAACCCCCCCCCCCATCGCTTTACCCCTCCCCCCACTGCGTGGCTGGTATCAGGGAAGATCCCTGCCAGACAAACACGAAAAGATTAGTGCCAATGATCCCCCTCCCCCACTTGGCTAACTGCAGGGAAGGATTTCTTTTCAGCCACAGGCAAACAGCCCGGTAGGAACGGCCACCTCTGTCCCCTTAATTAAATTCCCGTATTTCAACCAGCTTACCATGAGCGATATTACTCTCCTGAGGATAACACAGCGAGATAAAGAACGCATGTTGCTTGAATGCCAGCAAACACCGGGACTATATGGTACCAAGCTTTGTCATGCAATGATACCAGATTACTTCCTACTAGCATGGCGTGGTCAAATGTCCTACCATGGAGGAAGGAATAAGGCTGCACTGCCAAGAACCCTTCTGGAAAGGCTTTTAGATTACCTCCAGGAGAGTTTCATGGAGACGTCCCTGGAGGATTTCTGCTCCATCCACAGACACGTTAACAGACTTTTCCAGTAGCTGTACTGGCCACGAATGCATCCCAAGTCCTCAGGGCAAATTAATCATTAAAAAACGCTTGCTTTTAAACCATGTTTTATATTTACAAAGGTACACTCACCGGAGGTCCCTTCCATGGCCTCAATGTCTGGGAGTTGGGAGGGTACTTCTGTCAGGCTGAGAAAAAGATCCTGTGTGCTCTCTGCGAGCTCGTCCTCCTCCTCCTCCTCATCTTCCCCGTCCGCAGAATCCTCAGGCATGGCTGAGATTACCCCCGCCTCGGAATCCACGGTCAGAGGTGGGGTAGTGGTGGCAGCCCCCCCAATAATTGCATGCAGCTCAGCATAGAAGCGGCATGTCTGCGGCTCTGCCCCGGACCTTCTGTTTGCTTCTTTGGTTTTCTGGTAGGCTTGTCTGAGCTCCTTAACTTTCACGTGACACTGTAGTGAGTCCCTATTGTGGCCTCTCTCCATCATGCCCTTGGAGATTTTTTCAAAAGTTTTGGCATTTCATCTTTTGGAACATAGTTCTGCTAGCACTGAATCCTCTCCCCATATAGCGATCAGATCCAGTACCTCCCGTATGGTCCATGCTGGTGCTCTTTTTCGATTCTCGGACTGCATGGTTATCTGATGAGCTCTGCATGGTCACCTGTGCTCTCCACGCTGGGCAAACAGGAAATGAAATTCAAAAGTTCACGGGGCTTTTCCTGTCTACCTGGCCAGTGCATCCGAGTTCATATTGCTTTCCAGAGAAGTCACAATGGTTCACTGTGGGATAGCTCCTGGAGGCCAATACCTTCGAATTGCAGCCACATTAACCCTAATTCGAAATGGCAATACTGATTTCAGCGCTACTCCCCTCATCGGGGAGGAGTACAGATATTGAAATTAAGAGCCCTTTATATCGAAGGAAAGGGCTTCGTTGTGTGGATGGGTGCAGGGTTAATTCAGTTTAACGCTGCTAAATTCGAGATAAACTCCTAGTGTGGACCAGGCCTGAGTGGAATATTCAGATAGGTATCCATTGAAAAGTTACATTCAACTCTTATTATATTCTCCCTGGTTATCCCATGGTTTTACAATTTTATTTAATATATGAGCCATTGATCTGCTCATATTCCTGTGCTAAACTGCAATTCTTTCTAATTCTCTTCCTGTACATCCTGCATTTGCTCGTTCAGTTTGATGTCACCTCCAAAGTAACTTGTTGGTACTTAGTTCCTGTGAGTCATTTGTTATTGAAGGGCTTACTTTTCAAATAGGCTGCTAAAACTGTGTGCCAATTATTTGCCTTTGCAGTTTTAAGACTGCAGATCACTTGCAGGTGCAAATAATATAGAAGTTTGCCTAATTTGCTGGCACAATTATATAGTTAGAAGTCTGCATCCTTTTGTTAGCACCTGCAGGTGGTTTGCAATTTCAACATTTTGGGTGTGAATGGTAAGGGTGCAAAATTGTAAGTTCAGTCTTTGGGCCGGATTCCACCACTCTAACTAACTACATGTAGTACCTTCCTCCACAAATAGTCCAGGAGAGCTGCTTACTTAATATAAGTAAGAGTGGCAGAATCTAATCCATAGATACTCTTTTGGAAATTTGACCCAAAAAGTATTGTGTACAATACTGATCACTGTAGCTCTTTACAAGTTGGGTTCTTCCCCTGTATAGTGGTCTACCATTACGTTCTGCCCTCCATCATCTGAACAGTTCCCTATTATTTCAAGAGGAGTGTCTTCTATTTTATTATTGCTAATCTGTACACACTAATATTAATATACTATGAGGTATCATGTTAAAATCATTTTGAAATAGAACTGAACATTTCTCAATTATGTGTTTGTTGGGATGAGGTCTTATATTTCATTTGCTAAGTATGCTTCGTCTTAGTAAATATGATGGGAGAGCTCCAAGGAAAGCCAGGATGTTGCAGGAAGTAGTGATTGCAATTCAGGAGGTGGCACTCTTCCCTCTGAGCCAGCACTGAACCAATGCCGATGTTAAGTATCAGAGGGGTAGCTGTGTTAGTCTAGATCTGTAAAAAGCTACAAAGAGTCCTGTGGCACCTTATAGACTAACAGATGTATTGGAGCATAAGCTTTCCATTACATGTGTCTGACGAAGTGAGTATTCACCCATGAAAGCTTATGCTCCAATACATCTGTTAGTCTATAAGGTGCCACAGGACTCTTTAATGCCTATGTTGGAATTATTAATAATATTTGAAATTATTAATATTAATATGGGAAACCACAAACACTGATTTAATTATACATTCCTTTATTAAATCCAGAGGCCAAAGGTACTTATACAATTGCTCTAAACATACCTAAAAAAGCCTAAATAATAAGCAATTTAGTACATCCAAACAGTAACAAAATATTGATAAACATTTAATCACATGGGCTAAACCCCTGGGTGCTCAGACACATGTTGGTTGGCTCCAGTGTGGTCAGGAAGGTATTGGCAATGAACCTTTTAAGAGTCAACTTCTTTATACTCAGCAAACAAGTGATGTCACAGCCAAGTACTGATTTCAGCTAAAAACTAACCTGAGACAGTTTACCGTTATTACCAGTTTTAATCCAGATAAGATTAACAGCCTCTTTTCTTCCCAAGGCCTTTCCTCCCCTCCTACTTCCTGCCCAACAGTTTTTCCATTGCACCAGGATTCACATAGGCTTCAACACTGGTATGCGGGGTCAGAAGGTCCATGTTGGCTCCTTTTAAGACAGATTCTCTTTGACTTATTTAAAACTATCTGCGGTCACCTCTGTCAGTCAGATGTCTCCTATTTAGAAATCTTCCCTTATTTTGTTAGTTATTCTTTGAACCAGGCATCTTCCCTGCTTCATACCTTCTGGCCTTATGACTTTTTTATTATTTTCAAGGCCTTTCTTCTACTTGCTAGTCAGGGTCTTTCTTTACCACACACATATTTCCTTAGCCAAACTTAAGCTAACTCGAATTCTATAATTTCACATTTATCCTACATCCTATTTGGTGGTCAAGTGTTGGACTTGGAGATGCTGTTGTTTGGCTTAGACTCCAGTTCACGGTAATTAAAAATCCTATGGCACTTTTTGCAAGAGTTACAGGTGCTATTCTAAGTGTCATGACCATATTCTAATACCTAAATTCCCTCTGCAGCTGCAAATACACATGTTGGTATTCTTAACTTCCTGCTCTAAATGCTTCTGCAGTGTTCTGTACTGTTAAGGAACCACTACATTCCACCCTGGAAAGGGCTACACTTCATGGTGGGTGAAGTGGTTTGTGTGTGTGTGTGTGTACATGTTTTGGGATCCTTTTTCATGAAAGGTTCTATATAAATGTCACATTATTATTAGAAGTAAGACTAGTAGTTTAATAATAGTAGTATCTTAGAGTATATTGTTTAATACCAAGGTCAAAGTTGTTTGTTATATGTTCCTGGTTTCTCCTCTGTCCCTTTCTTAAAGATTGTGCTTAAATGTGTATTCCTGTGCTCCCCCAGTACTTTTCTTCTTTCCAGAGAGCTATTAAAAATCTCCATTAGTGGAACAATAATCTCTCTTATTGTCTACTAGATAGCAGCACTAGTGACCAGCTGTGATTAGAATAGAAAAACTGCATGGATAAATTCCACTAAGATGTAATTAGGAGCAAAAAAAAAATATTAAAAACCTCTAATAACTGAAAAAGTGTAGCAGAATATAGTCGTATGTAATTGCTGGAAATAATTATTGTGAAACAGAAGTTTTAGTACTATTTGGACAATTATGATAATATTACTGCACTTCAAAATATCTAAATACAATAACTCTAAAGCACCTACTGTAAATAGAGTTTACCACCTTTAGCTGGTCATGGTCAATCTGGTTTCCTAGTACAGACAATGTGCATATGCATATACCTGCAAGTTCTCATAAGGTGGCATTATCATGATATTTGGTCAAATCCCCAAATTATTGAAGTGTACATGTCACATTTATTTCTTTTTCTCCTTATCCTGTCTGGTCAGCTGGGACTACACATGTGTTTTTTGTTTGTTTTGCTTTTGTGATGTTATTGTGGGAAGGCTGAGTCAAAGAAATGGGTTTTGCACTTACTGTGAAAGTGCTGAGGTTCATGATCATCCTGATCTTTTCTTGGGGTGAAATTCTGTGTTTTTCATGCATTAATTTCACTCTTGTTGATGACCATCCCATGTTTCCAGTGGAACATAGATCTTTGTCTGTGGTCATGATCATGCAGAGTGAAACAGTCCCCAGGTAACTTAAGCCAGTCCTCAAAAAGGCTTTGAAAAATAGGACTGAAACTTTGTATTTGGCCTAGTACTCAGCAGGGAGACAATGAAGAAAATAGAGCATTGGGGGACGCACACTTGATGGCCCGTTTTTTGAGCAGTTGGGCTGCTTTGTTCAGAACAAACTGTAGCTTTTTAAGGTCAGTGGTCTCATATTTAGGTACAGAGTATTACAGATTGAGCCTGGAAGTGATGAATATATGGATTGGTGTGGCTAATTACAAACAGGTCAGAAGGTGTGCTATCCTCTGGCCAGCTATAGAAGGAAAAGTTCATATATACATACATTAGAAAGAAAAATAATGCAAATGTTTGTCTTTTTTTCAGTGGTGATTTATGAACTCCATGTATATACTGGGTCTAAACTTGGTGCTGAAACAGATTCTAATGTATCTATGAAAAATAATGCAAATGTTTGTCTTTTTTTCAGTGGTGATTTATGAACTCCATGTATATACTGGGTCTAAACTTGGTGCTGAAACAGATTCTAATGTATATGCCACCCTCATTGGAACGAGAGGAGATTCTGGCAAAAGAAAGCTGCATAGAGCTAAGAATAATAAAGTCAAGTTTCAGCGTGGACAGGTAAAGGAAAAAATATGCAAAACTGATCAATGCTAGCAAATTATTTGTAGCAAATAGTTTTTTCAACATATGTAGATATTTTCTGTTTACACATTTATCCTTGAGCAATTCAGTTTTCTCAGATATTTATTCAAAATTATTCACAGAATTAATTTATTTAATAATATTTGGCCTGTAGATTCTGAATGAATAGTTTACTGTGAGTATTGGATATTCAAAATTCATGCTCTGTTTAGTTTTGATTGGACACATAGATCACGGGGTTACGGTAGTGTTTCTGTTCCCTGATTAGGTTAATGTAATTCTTAGAATCAAGTTACATTCTGCTACTGCCCCCAACACACTCCCTACACTGGGGGCATACTGAACTGATACTCTAAACGGTAGGCCTTAGAGGAGGTAGTATAGAGTTGGCCATGCTAGTTCTGTGCTGCTAAGGGTATGTCTACACTGCAATCAGAGGTGTGACTACAGCACATGTAGACATACTGAGGCTAGCTTTGGGCTGGTCTACACTGGGGTGGGGTGGGGATTGATCTAAGATATGCAACTTAACTACGAGAATAGCATAGCTGAAGTCGACATATCTTAGATCGATTTACCTCGCGTTGTCGTGGCGCGAGATCGACGGCCGCAGCTCCCCTGTCGACTCTGCTTCCGCCTCTCGCTCTGGTGGAGTTACGGAGTCAATGGGGAGTGTGTTCGGGGATCGATTTATCGCGTCTAGATGAGACACGATAAATCGATCCCCTATAGATCGATAACTACCCGCCGATCTGGCGGGTAGTGAAGACGTACCCTTTGATCTAGCTAGCTTGAATAACAATGGCAGCGTAGATATGGCAGCACAGGCAGCAGCACGGGCTAGCCACTTGAAAACATACCCAGCGTCTCAGGTGGACTTGTACAGCCCATGCTGCCACCTGTGCTGCTGCTGTGGCTCTTGTAATTCAAGCTAGCTAAATCAATGCTAGCTCAGGTATGTCTACACATCTGCCATCACAACTCTGATTGCAGTAAACAACCACCTTTATATATTAATGTTACTTTAAGCAGTTTGTGCTTGAACCTGTGCTTGAACCTAGGACATGTGCAGCATCATACCTATAGGCACCAAATAAAAAGCAATCATCAGCAGAGGAAGGTCAGCAAAACCTGATCCTGCATGAATGAGAACACTACTTTGCATCCTCTTTCTTTGTTCATCAGCAGTAGGTGTACGACCCAAGAGGAGAACTCATTGCTAAATCTCTCATTAACATGGTGAGAATCGTGCTTACACCAGATGTCCTAAAACATACCCGTTCCCCTTTTTTATCCTCCTTGCTACCACTCAGAACAGAGGGCTAAGTGTTAACTTACATCTGGAAGCAACAATCTTGTCCATGCCCCTGAACATCATGCAAAGACCTACATGATCAAGGCCTTTATCAATCTCATTTTGATGATTCTGCAGGTGGATATCTTCTTCATAAAGGCTGTATCACTAAGAGACCTGAAGAAACTTGTGATTAGCCATGATAGAACTGGTCCAGGTAGGAGTTAATTTTCTAGTGACTAATTTGTTTTGTGAGCTGTTTTACAGCACAGTACTCTTTATCTGTATATATAACATCCTTCATACAAAGTGTTACAAAAGGCCTTGCAGTGAGAAGACTAAAAAAGAGACACAAGTACTTATTCCTGCAGATTAGTCACAGTGGTGGGATTGTAGAAAGCTATGGTAATGGGCAGCAAAAGGCAACTGGGATGTAGTATCAAATAACGTCAGTTAGCTGTTGGTTTGCAAGCTGATTTATAACAGAGTGCTATTTATTTGTCATACGGAGTACCACAGAAGAATTCACAAGGGTAACTCATACAGAGCTGGATAAAATGATTCTTCTATAGACAGTGAATGAAAATGAGATACAGGAATAAAGTTAGAGCACTGATTTGACTGCCACTTTGCCACCAAGTGGAATCTCAGAGAACCATAACAACAACATCCTAGCAGTGACGAGGATGCAGAGAGAATCTGGCAGCACTAGGCCATTTGCTTCATGTGTACTGGGCAGTGTGGGATTGTTCCTGTGGATGGCATTATATATGCTCTGCGTGGTCTCAAACAAAATGAGAGTAGCCTTGATCATATCCGCGGATAAGAGGAGAGCCTCCTGCAGGGCCCTGAGATCAGTATCAATTTGTAATACAGTTGAGAATCACTGGCACGGTGTAAAAGAAAAGAGCTGACATTTTGAAAGGGCTACAGTAAAGTATTTGCAGACTAGAATCAGATTGGATCTCCTAAGCTAAGCAGGGTCACACCTAGTCAATATTCATAATTGAGGATCAGATTGCATTGTTTTAGGCTCTATGTAGACATATGGTCCTTTCTCCAAAGAGCTTACAATCTAATTAAGGACCAGATACAACGGGTAAATGTAACAAGCAATTGGAGGGAAGGCAGGGAGGAGGATAAGGGTTATAATAATGTTTGACAAGGTGAGTGAAATAATATCTTTTATTAGACCAACTTCTGTTGGTGAAAGAGACAAACTTTTGAGCTACATAGAGCTCTTTGTTAGGTCCAATAAAAGATATTACTTAACCCACCTTGTCTCTCAAATATCCTGGGACCAACATGGCTACAACAGCACTGCAAACAATAATAAGTTTGCATAGTTACTTAAGCTTGCATTATGCACAATCTGATGGCTTCAAATCATTTAATTTACTTCAAATCATTTAATAATTTCCTTCTGCTCCTAATACTTGGCCGGAATGGGCTTTGCGTAAGAAAAAAACCAGTGCACCTGGAGGTGTTCTAATGATTCAGTAGATGGCATTCTTCCCTCTGAGTCAGTACTGGACCAATGCCCTGCCCACTGTCCTGTGGAAAATATCTTTCGGATAAAATGTGAAAACAAGGTCTTGAACATTCCTTTTGTCCTTTTTGCAAGAATGCTAGTGTTAACCGGGGCATCATGGCCAAATTCTAAATTAGGTAATTGTATTCAGCCTACCTAAATTTGTCCTATGTTTTCAGTTGACTAACTTAATTCCTCTCTTTAAAGTGGTGCTTATTATGTATGTCTTGCCCCAAAAGTTGCTAGTCACTTGTTTAATATTGCTGGTAGAGAATGGCTGTTATGTTCTGCCCCAGAGAATGGTGATTGGTGAATGGTAGTTTGGTGATAGGTAAGTGAACTCTATATGATTAATCTGTTAAAGGCTTGGATCTTTCACAATCTAAGTGTTACATAAATGTAAGTTATGTGATTACCTTGGGCAATAACTTATAAGAAGTTTAGTTAAGAGTGCACTTTGCTCTCTTTATAGAAGGAAAAAGCTGAACAAAAATGTGACCTTGAAACCAAGGCTTGAAGAAAACACAAATTTGAAAGGCTTAGTGAAGACATTTTCACCTCAATAGAAGAACCCCTTCTGTTCAATATATTTTTTTTCAGTCAGAATTAGTTAATCTAATAGTCATTCGGTTCTTACACCATACTTTGCCTTGGTGGTTTATTTAAAATGATTTTTATTGAACTCTTTTCAAGATTGAAAGCTTATATTTTTAAGAGACTGTATAAGGCTATTGTAAGAACACACATGAATGAGGATGTTATATATTAATCCAGTCTCTCCGAATTCATAATGTCATGTACTTCATTCCCAAAGGACCAAGGATTCTGGTTCTGACAGTGAATCATGGTAAATTGCACAAGCAGAATGTTTTCTCCATATGTGAACCTGAACAAAGGGAATAGAAGAGCATAGGCTGAAGTGGGAGTGGTGGTAGCAGTTTACAGATGCTAGTACACTCCTGTCGCCACACAAAGAATACTCTGCTGGAATCAAGATAGTCTCTTGCCTATGCTTAGGAATATTGTGCCTTAGTAGTAGAATGGGAATCTTGGGAGGGTATTAGGTTAATGTTTTCACTTCTTTAGCTGAGTTTTGACATAATGAGATCTGCTGTTGGGAAAGCAGTTGTTTCAACTTTTCTCTTCAAGATATTTTTTTTCTCCACAAAAATACAAACTTGCAAGTAAACTTTTGTCATTTCAATCCAGGCAATGGATGGTTCCTTGATAAGGTGGTTGTCAAATTTAAAGAGGAAGATGATGATCAAGAAGCTGTGTTTCCCTGTAACAGGTATGCCATTGATGGGAAATCAGAATTGTAGTATGTTATACTGCGAGCAGCTTAAGGAAAACATTGCAAGACAGGAGCCAAACACTTAAAAAAAAAACACTTTGCTGCCTGCACAAAGCCTGAATATATGAATCCTACCCAGCAGTCTTCCAGGGAGTAAGGGGTGAACAGAATTCACTGCTTCAAGCCATGCAGAAAAGGCTGCTGGATTGGCATGGGAGGGCATGGAATAAGATGGAAAAGGTCAAAAGCCAAATGTTCTGTGGGTGAAAAGGCGCAATCATTTTTCCTTTACCTTGCACGTACATAACATATAAAACTAAATAAAGTTTCAATTCTCTGCTCCTTAAAAGATATTACGTTAAAAGTTTCCAATCATATGGATTTAGGCCAGTTCATTTTGCATTTCCTAGTCACTAAAGGTCATTAGAGTGAACTTAATATATTGGAAATCTTTGAAGAGAACTGTATATCTAGGTGCAAAAAAAAGTTAGTTGATATTGTCTTAGAGGATAGATAAATGTTTCTGCTAACTTAGCAAAGGTCTATTTCCTTGTCTCAATGCTGGCTCTAGAATTTTGCTGCCATAGGCAAAATTGAAAAATATCCAACTCTTTCAGCCTCCAGTCAGAGCCACTAAACATTCTTTTGCTCCAGATATTTTGCCACCCTAGACAACAACCTAGCCTTCAGCAATTTGTATGTTGAAGCAACCACCATATAAACTTCAGATAGGTTTGCAGTAGAAAGAGTTATAGATGAATATATGTGCATGTGTGTATGATATCTATATCTAACACTATAGAAATGATTCAGAGAAGCATATTTTAAAATCAAGCAGATTATGCATTGCAGTACAGGCTTTCCAAATACTTGGAGTATCTATACATTTGGCTACAAAATAGTTGTTCATGTCAGCTCAATCATTTTTTAGGGTGGGGGTTGTCTTACAATCTTGATTATCAATTAGAAATTCAGTTAAGAAAGGAAACATTGTCTGTTTTTAAGTGAAAATTCCCCTCTAGCTTAAAAAAAATTCAATTTGCAAAAATCCTGCAAATTGTTAGCTAATAACTATTTTTTTCTCTAAAACTATTATTGTAATTATTAGGTTTTTTTATCTATTAGGCTATTTAATTAGTTTGGTTTACATTAAAGTTGGTTATTTGAAGAGTAGACAATTGTTTCTGTAATGTCAGAGAGATTTTATAAGATTCCTCCTAAGGGAGGAATACTTGACTAAGACTGTGGACTTGCTATAAAACTGCCATGTCAAAAAGAACTTGTTAAGCACTAGAAAAAGGTTAGAGACATTATCTATAGAACTAGAGGGGCTCCGTAATTCTTTGCCTGCAGTAAGTGCTACCAAAGAACCAAAGTTTCCTGTCTATTTTTAAAAATGGTTAGTGATCTTTTGGTTTCTTGGAGGGGATTAGAAGAGAATTCACAAAGGTTAATCAAGGTATTTATTGCAACAATAGTTTAAACATAATGGAGTCTAGTCTTCTCTCCATACACAAGAGTTTTATTCACATAGTTACTTTGTATGTGGAGAGTAGAATGAATTGCAGTTGTTTAGGATACAGCAAAAGGGAGCCAATAAGTTGGAAACTTATAATAATTACCAGTATTTTAAAATAAGAGAAGTCAGGTAACGGCTGTAAAACGTTCTAATATGAGATGGGGGATCAGTTGATGAAGTATGTGGGGGTATTTTTGTAGCATGTCAAGTTTAGGGTTAAGCCCTTAAATTCTGTAATGTACAGTGAAGGGCAAAATTGAGGTGAAATTCACCATCATAGGTGACCAGTCCATAGAAGCTCTAGAAGCCTCGTAGATCTTAGAATCTAAGGAACCTGCCAATACTTACTCGTAACTACCAGGTGTAGTGCTAACTACCATGAGTAATCCCATTGCCTGTGGTATAAGTTGGCATAGTTTCATTGAATGAGGGAAGCTGTGCCAAATTAATACCAGCAGAGAATTTGGCCCAGTAAGTGTTTACAAGACTTAGCTTGACAAGAGATGCACAAAAAACATTGGTGAAAGGAGGGGAAATAATGCTGAGATTCCTCATAAAAAGATTAATTACTAACTGCCATAAGTCTAATTATTATCTCTTTACAATGAAAGATGGTTAGATGAATACCAGGATGATGGGAAGACCGAGCGAGAGCTAATTGCTAAAAGTAAGTATTCCAGTAAAGAGAATTTGCATTTTAACAATATTCTAGATATCAAATGACTAGTTATGGCTGAGAATATGAAAATTCTTTGTGAATCTGATTATAAATTTAGACATCTTAAGTAGCTTTATCAGCAAACAAGTATAAAACTTTTTTATTTGTTTATTTTAGAAAATGGTAATTCACAGAAGGCATCCACCAAAGGTGAGAAACACTCTATATTCTCCTCCCAGAACTTTGACATTGAAGTTAAACTCAGTTTCAGTATAAAGTGAACAAATAAATGAAGCAAATTAGTTTCCTCACACAGTAATCAGTTATGTAAAGTATCAAGTAGTAGTAAAGTATAGTCATCTATAAAGGTGACGTGTAATGTCTTTTCAAATGAATTGAGCAAAGGAGATACACAAACCATTTTTGGTTTTCTTCCCATTTCTATTATTCAGTCCTGAAATCAGTCAGAAATTCCTCTGAGAACAGATTTCAAGAACTGGTTTGTTTACCCAATGCCACTGTCATTTAATACACAGGGACAGCTCCCCCAACAAGCATCAGTGAGTTGAAAAATATATTGTGAAGTGACAGTGGAAACAGTTTCAGGTCAGAGTTCAGCAGAGTTTTTCTAAGAGTATCCAGAAATAATTTAGACTTAAGCTATAAAATTGGTCAGTGTAGTTAAACGCAGTATCTTCATTTGGTTGAATAAAATTGGCTGAGTAAATGAAATCTTAATATTAGAAATCTGTCTGTCTACTTATCTATCCACAGATATAGTGCCTATCATTGTAGTTGCTCAAGTATTTAACACTATAAATAACCTCTTTTTTCTTCCTTGCCAGCTTTAAGGAGAAATAACTTGATGAGTTCATAGGTATTTGATTTACATTTGTGGGTTAGTGTGGTGGGTGAGTTGGTGTCTGTATCTGAAAATCTTACTGAGGGAAAATAAAGTCAAAGAACAGAGCTTTGCATTTAGTTTTGAAAATGGTGAATTTTGTGGTTACTTATCTTTTGTGGGATATGCCCCATAGGCTAAATCTAGGTCCAACTTCAGCACGTTTGGTGTCCTGCTCTCAAAGTCTCCCCTATTGGTCAACAGTTGCATTGTTCCAGTGGAATGGAGCTTTCATGGATGGAGAGGCAATTTCTCAGGTAGTTAGGGTTATTCCCATGGAGAGCTTTGATTATCACATCAGAGACCTTGAAGTGGACTCTGCATTCAGTAAACATTCAGTTCAGATTGGAGCATCAGGGAGATGTGTTCATGGCAGCCTGTGTTGCTAAGCAGATGGACTACTGTTTTTTGTACTAGTCTGAGTTTTAGCAGGCTGTGTGACTTCATTCCGAGATGTATTCCATTGCAATAATCAAGCATGAATGCATGGATCATGACTATGTCTATGTCTGACAGGATGTGGCACAATCTTTTGGCCAGCCAATAAGGTAGTGAGGTGTTCTTCATCTCATGTCTATCTGAGCCTTTGGTAGTATTGAGGAGTCCAAAAGGACACCAAAGCTGATTTGTCAGTCTGAGGGCAGATGTTCTCAATAGTGGGAGTGTTAAAGAGGAAGCAAGTTTTTTGAAAAGCCTCCCTCAGCCTATCAGCAACACTTCCATCTTGCTCGATTCATTGTTAGCCATCTGTTCTTCATCCAAGTGTTGATTTCAGCTGGGCATGGAGAAAGCCAGAAGATGGTACTGTTTGATGTAAAGGAGATGTAGAGCAGTGTGTCATCTGAGTACTGGTGATATTTCAGCCTGTGTTGTCTAATCAGCTATGCCATATAGCTGTTGAATAATATGAGAGACAAGACTGAGGCTTGTGGGAAGTTAACAGAACAAAGGGGTTAGGAAGGAGGTCTTGAACTCAATCCACAAGTATCCACTCATGTGCAGTATCTGGGTGTATGTCAAAGTAGAGAGAACTCCCCAGAGCCACAGACCCTTGATGGAGAAGACCTTTGTTTTGACCTCTCAAATCTGCACCCAGCAGTTTCAACTCTGCTGTTCTCAATTGGTACTGCAGATCATAGTATGACAGGTATACACCCTCTCGCAGGCTGTATTTAAGTCTTTAAATACTAAACACACTCACAGAATAATAGACAACCAGTGCATATGGCAGAACACTGGTGTTACTGATTCTCACAAGTGAAGGCCCTTGAGCAGTGAAGATGTCACATTCTTTAGTAATTGCAGTCTGCAAGTGAGTTCCAAGAGAAGCCATCAGAAAAAGGCATTGTAGTAATCCAGCCTTGTTTCAAGGTCACAGAGGCATGCAGCACTGTGCTGAGGTCTGTCTGAAAGCAAAGGTCACCACATCAAAATAGTTGAGAGATAATAAGCCACTCTTGAAACCCAGAGAATCTCCTTCTATCTGGATATGGCTAATGTTGCTCAGCCATCATCTTCCCCGTTGCCTTCTCCTCAAATAGGGGTATTTGAAACTGAGCTGATCACCATTGTTAAGTAGGTCTCCTGAGCACTAGTTGAATCTCAGCACTTTTCAGTCAAGCTGCCACTCTACTTTCTATAAATGAAGTATTCATTCTAGAGACCAGCAAATGGGCTACAACACAGATATCCACGAGCTACCTAAGGCAAGGGTTCTGCCTGCAGGAGGCAGAGCTACACCAAGCTCCAGAGCATCCGCAGATCATAGATAGACTCTCTCAAACCAAATAGGGCAGCAGATCTATTCATGCCCTCTTCATTGCATGTTGGGTGCGCGATGTAAGAGAGAGGGGTTCCAATACACTTGCCTTGGCAAAGAAGATGGATAATTGCTCTCAGCACTCAAATGAGAATCAAGGGAGAATCAGGGTGAATCAGACACTTCATGACTCTGTAAAGATTTGCTTTATATTGTAGGGATGCTTTCCTTTTTTTTTCTTTCCCCCCACCTCCCCGCCCCTATGCCTCATGATAAGTGGAGTCTCAGAATAATGCACAATAAGGGAAGAGGCAAGATATAGTGTACCACAGTGTTGTTTACGTTGCAGTCAGACAAAAGGAGCTAGACTCCTGCAGTGTGGTTCATGAGATGCTCTGGGGTATTGCAGGAGTTTATGGGTGTTGCACAGAATGTGGTTCAGCAGCAGTGAAAGCAGTTCAGCTAACCGATATTGTCATGCAAGGATATTGGGCAGAGAGAGATATAAAAACAAATAGAAAACACAGAAAAATTTCTCCCCAGAAATTCCTCAGATTTTATTTAGTCCCTTCTCCTCCTTCACATTTCTGCTGATGGGGTAAAAATGATCACAGGTAGTCTACAGGCTCCTGGCAGGTTAATATTAGTCCATGTCACAGGCACCTCTGTTGCTACCCGGTGCACTCCACTGCTTGGCCATTATGTGTGGTCTCAGTCATAAACACACACCAGGTTGTTACTCTTTTACCATGTATTCATTCATTACAAAATATTGTAGTGTAATGCTGGCTTAGAGCATGGGGAGGTTTCCCCACAGCCGTCACTCCTCAGCCCAGGCTCACCCTCTGGGCTTCCCCTTGCTTCTTGTTCCTTCCACTTATATCCTCCCAGTTATACTCTTAGCCCAGTGATTTTCAGTGCTCATCTCCCAACAAACTGCCTCCAGGTGGGCTTGCAGCCTTCTCCAGGCTACAGCAACGCCAGTGATCAGGTTGCTGCTGATAGTGCCCTGTGACAGCCCTGTTTATAAACGGCAGCGACAATGCCCTTTGTCGGGTGGACTCTGAAGTTACTGAAGAAGCAAATCAAGCAGGTTGGCAAACTCTGTAGCAAGCTACTGAAAGGCAAGCAAAGTAAGCAAGCTAAGAGACCAGAAAATTTCCATTATCTCTGTGCATTCCCTCAGTAAAATAATTTAAGCAGCTGCTACATCTAAGAAAGTGGTATGTCCTTATCAGTCCTGAGAACATACAGCACTGATGTTGGAAAATCATAGAGCAATATCTACAAAACACCAACAATGACCTACATTGCTTATATAAGAAGAAGATGTAGCCCCCTGTATTATTTTCTTTTGATTTTACAGTTTTCACTCTTAAAATATAGTGTCTGTTTTAAATGTTCTTGATTCTTTGTGCAGAAGTCACTGCAGGTTTGATTTTCTCACTTTTACAGCTAGCATTTCTTCTATGCATCAAAGTGTCAAAGAGGTTCATTGGGAGGATGTCATTAAGGCTGATTCGGCTTCATTTGTTAGAGTTAACAAAGTGCCTATGCACTGGCAGCATTGCTGGGCTAACATGAAAATGAAAGCCTGTTACATTGATTTTTTAGAAGACAGAGAGAATTTTGATACTTTATTGAAAAACAGCCTTTCCACTTCCTCTCCCTAATTCATTTAACAAGTCCCAGACTGATTTTTCAAAAGAAAAGGGCCATAGCTAATAAACATAACATACAGATGATACAATCCACTGGCATTAACACAGTGAATGGTACGTGATATATTAAGTAAATGCATCTTTTTATATGTGGCCATGCAAGGTAGGTACAAAGGCCAAAATTTTCAATCCTGGTTATCTAAAATGAAGCACCTAAATAGTGGCCTGATTTTCAGAGGCGCTAAGCACCCAGAGCTTCCACAGATTTTAGTGGCAGATTTTGTCTGAATAAGGACTGAAAGAGGTGATGGGAGAACTTCCAGGTTTGGACAAAAACCAAATATGAATATAAAGCCACTATCCCAACCACCATTGCATTATACATCAACCAATTGATGTTTGCCACTAGTTCCTTTTCTAATGTAGCCATTTTTTAATAAGCAAATGTCCAAGGGAGCTGAAGTGTTAGACAAACATTTCTTCTGACTCTGGAGTGAGCAGATTGAAATGAATTTACCAAAGTGAGAGAAAATGCAATTAGGTTGGTTTGGCCAGGACACTAGACTGTGGCAGGAATGAAAAGTAAACGCTTGAGAACAAGCAGTTGCAGATGCCTAAGAGGCCTTAAATCTGTTAACCACTGATTCATTTCCTGGTAAACTCCCAACTCTTTGATCACTGATACACTAACCTTTCTTTGGAAATAATAATTAAGAAAAGATACAACCATGGGCAACAATTAAAATAAATCAAAGTGTTCAGAATGGCTTCCGGGTCTCATAATATGTGCTCAGCACGCTGCATCCTGCAGCAGAAAGGCTGCAACTATGTGTAACCCACACACCTCCTGAGTGTGGTGCTCTGTCCCATCTAGTGGCACCAAGACCACTTAAAGAGAGAGATAAAATGAGTCTGCTTTACAGCCTCAGCTAACAGCCAGTTGCTGTCATGCACTAAGCTCCAGAAGTCTCAGATTCAATCCAGCCCACTGATGACTGGTGTCTGTCGGTGTTACATATGCACGGCTGCCTTCTCGCCTTGGGACAGATTCACCCTGGCTTATCCACCTTCTGCTCAAGTAAAGCAGGGCCCAGGTGGAGGAAAGTCTACTAGGGAGGCACTGTGATATAAGTTGGTGGTCACAATCTCCCTTCCATTAGGTTCTAGGGGCAGCCTGCGCAGCCCTCAAAGAGAGTGGTGCTTATTGTAGATAGGGCATGGCCTGGGTGACTAAGGGATGATCTGACTCATTGTAGCCCTGCTTCAGCCCCTCTGCCTGTGGGGTTACTGTGCGAAGACCTGGTTGAAACTGAACAAACCAGTGGAATACCCAAAAGAGCAACAGTTCCAGCAATGACTTTCCTCGCCAGCATGAATTCCTAAGGGGCACAACATGCCAGGCTGGCACAGGGAGCTGCAATTTGCATCTCTATGCCTCAGCATGGCTGAAGCTGGCTGGCCATACATATCTAACAAATAAAGTTCCTCATTAGACAAGGTTTGTATCTGTCATATATTGCATCTGACTCATTCCTGGAAATAACCCTAAAAAGACAAAAGCTAGCCTGTCACCCACCAGACTGACTGTGAGCTGCATGTCTGCCTGCTGTGCTGTGTCTGAACCCAAAAGAGCCACAGAACAATCAGCTGTGACACAGAAAGCCTTCTCTACAGAGTGGGGGGTGGGACAGGATAAGCTACATAGAACAAAGAAGAAAACAGGAAAAAAGCATTAGCCAAGGAAACTAGAACAAACAGATGGAGGAAAAAAAAATAGGCAGGAAAAAATGCAGCTTAAGAACAGGAAAAAATACATCCAGGTTTATAAGTGAATTAAATGCCTCTAAAATTTCTCTTGACAACACACATTGTGGGTAGACACATGATCATGAAATAGTTTTCCTTTCTATTAAAATCATCAGCAAATGACAACACTATAGAAGTACACATCACAATCTAAGCACAGTTTCTTAATTTCCTATCTCTGTTAGGTTCCTTCGCCCCCTACGATCAGCATGATCCCTCAAGGGTCAGTCATTTTGAAATCATGGGCAAATTCCATCCAGCCAGTAGGAACTACTCTTTTGGTCACTAGCATCCATTTAAGTCACACAGTATTGTTTTTGCTCCATGATCTGTTTTCTGCAACTTTTTTAAACAGGAGAATAATTCATAACTTTGATACAATTTCCGGGTATATTTTTGCTAGAATTCATGGTTTGCAAACAATTTCATTAATGCATGGCAACTGTCCAAACACACTCTAACAGGGCCCAATCCAAATCATGTTGAAGCAAAATGAAAGAACTCCCACTGAATTTTTTGGGCTTTAAATTGGATCCCTAGTGAATAATTTGATCCCTCAAATCATAGTCAACTGAGTAGACCATTCTTATTGACAAAAATATTTAAAAATCAATCATGGTTTAATTTGTACTATTCAAGCAGCTCTGTGTTCTAGTATTCAGTTGTTTCATATGACTCCTATGTTAATGTCTTCCGTTTTAAATAATCTACCATCTCCTAAATAGATAAATAATTTTCATGTGAAATACATACATACATTAAGAAATTAAATTAATGAATGAATTAAATCAATTATATTTAAATAAAGACATAAATAAATACAATTAATTATACCAACCAATTTATTATAAATTATTACACTATTATTATAGCAATAAAATAATTAATGTAACCACTTAGTCAAGGATTCCTTTTCCCTTGTCCACATTATTAATATCCCCTTACATATCCACTCCTCAACTGCAGTCCTGTGTACGTCATCTCTTATTTAGACTGTAATCTCTTTGAGGCAGAGGGTGTGTGGCTGTCCATTGTTTGTAAAGCATCATGTAAATTTGACACTGTTCAAACGCTTTGTAGTAATAATGATGAACAAATCCCTGTGTATTCCCACTCACTGTTAAAAATATGATTTTTTTTTTTGCTTTTATTTAGCACGACAATGGAGAGTGCAGGTTAAAACTGCCAGAGATTCCCCAGAGCCACAGAAGTGTAAAAGAACCCTTGTGATTTATGGCTCAAAGGGCAAAAGTGGTGACCTTCTCCTTTCTCCACAAAGCCCAGAATATGTGTGCTTTCTACCCAGAGCAACGGATGAATTCCTTGTAAGTCATCACTATACAATACTGCACTGAGATTATAATGACATTCTGCTCTAGCCAAAGGATATATTTGAAATGCTGCTTTGGTTGCTACAAATGACATAGTTATTTACAAAGATGGAATGATATAACTTTAGATCTTGGGCCATCCTCTTCCTGCAACCCTGCTCAACTTGTTACCAGATTTGCTCATTACTTTGGGGTACGCTCATTTATTAGGGTAACTCTTCTGGGTGGGGGGGGGTCTGTAATTCTATTAATGTTCTGCTTGTGTCACTTGTGTTCTCATACGGAGCTCTACTTCTCCCTTCTCCAAGTTCCCTCCCAATGGAGCTATCCTGCAGGACCTAGGTTCCCAAAGGCTGGGTTCCTCCAGCCCCAGAACCAGATGAAAACACACACACACACACACACACACACACACACACATATTAACAGAGCAAGTCTGAGTGGACTGCATCAAGCAGCACTTTCAAGCTGCCACTCTTGTATGTCAAGGTTCAGCACGTCCCTATCCCCACTTTAACGTTACAATTGTACTGGTAGTAACCCACTTGATGAGCAAACCCTGGAGTAGTTTTGGGCACTACAGGGATCTTTAGCTTAGGTAAGAAAAGCGTTGCTGCAGAGCAAATGGGGAAGCTAAAAACACAAAAGAGTAAAGCTCAGAGAGAGAGAGAAAGAGAAGCAACCAGCTTAACCATAAAAGTTATTTATTGAATAATAGTGATAACCACACAAGGAGAGCCTAAACAAACATAGCAGTTACATTGTAAGTCATATATAGAAAACTATACCTGATCAAACAAGTCAGGGTTAGAAAGTTATACCTGAGGTAGAAAAGAAAACAGAGAGAGAGGGGGATCTCACCACTCCATGAAGCTTGTACTGGTCGGGGTTCCCAGGTGACGGTGGTAGCTCAGGGCCCTGGGTGCTGGAGACAGGCAGAGCCCCCAGCACGATCAGTCAGAAGAAGATGAAATCCCAGTGGATCCATGCATCAGAACACTTACTTGAACACAGGTAGGGTTTTTGTAGAGAAACAGCAGTGGTTCAAGGGAGAACACTAGATTTGTTTATGTGTAAACAAGGGAAAATACTAAAGTTGTTTTGTTCAGGCTAGACCTGGGAGCTGATCATTCCTGGCTTTGGGCGATGTTCCTTGGAGGGAGCTCACAATGCAATTAAGATGCTTCAGTATTTTGGATATCAATCACGTATTCATTACTAGAATTGGTCTGATATCTGCTGAGCTGGGTGTGTGCAGGTGTAGGTTCATTAACATCTGGAGCAGAGATCCCACATGATGCAGTGCTTCCCTGCTTTTCTGGTCCCAGAGTTCAGTACGGTTCTTGCCTTGGAATCTCTGTTCTCCATTCTGTATGTTAATGGAGATGCCTTCCTGTCCTATCTTTGATGAAGATGAGGCTAGAGGAGTTGCCTTAATCCTATCACCCTTGTCCGGAGGGGTCTAGGTGTGTCTCCCATTGCCCTTCACTGCTCTCTGCAAGTCTTTTCTCTGATTGGTTTTGGTTCAAGCAGAGGCTGGTGGGGGGGTGTCCTTCATGAGTCAGACAGGCTGGATACTGCGCCCTGGTTCCCCAAGAACACAGAGCTAACTGGTATCAACTACATTCAGTTATAGTGTTCAGACACCAGTGCAATCTCATTATATTACAGTGGGTTTCAAGGATGTAAATCAGCAAGAAACATGATTCCTTTCTTGTATTTTATAGCATATGCTGCTCATTGTCTTGCATATTTTTTTTATTTTCTTAATCGTGTTAACCCTGAAATCATTGGGTAATTTGCCATTGGCTCTAATGTGTAAAGTATCAGGCCCTAAATCTTTACTATATGTTCTTGCACCCTGCAGTAATGAGGGCTGTGTAAACTTCTTAGTGTTAGATTGTGCCATTGAGATACAGCCTGTAGCCAAGGGGAACATGGAGCTGCACTGCCTCAGGAGAGCCCTCAGGAAGGCAGAACACCTATTGGAGCTCCTGAGACCAGGACCAAGCACCCATTACTACACACTTTTGTGGCAGGTAGCTTGCTGCCCCCACAGGGCTGCTCAACTATACCGGCCAATGTATAGTGGAGAGTGCAGCCATGGCTGTGCCTGCTGCTTGTCCCCAGTGAGAACAAAGAAGCCCCTGTTTTTCCCTGAGCGCAGTGAATTTAATTCTGCTTCCCCTTCACACAGGCCACATAGAGGCAGGAGGCTGAGAATAGATTTAAAAGAGACTGTATGGAGGGATTTTTTTTCATACCAAACTTGGAACTCTGCTGTGGCCTTATGAGTAGGCAATGATTGGGGTCTCAAAGGGGTAAAAGTCCCTGCATCTCCCCCTGGAACTAATCCATCTTCAAGGAGGCTATAGTCTGGCTAGGTGAATGCTCAGAAACACCTCAAAAACTCACAGGTTTTACTGCTTGCCAGTTTGGAACTTAAGAGCTTGATCCTTCTAATATTGTGGGATCTAGTATTTTAAGTGGGGGGCTGGGAGCTTTGTGTAAGATACTATACCTATCCCTTTCCCTTCCTTCAGAACGCTGAAGTTGAAGAGGGTTGGACTGTTTGTCCAAGGGACATAAGTGGGGCTTTGCTCTCTCTCTGGTCTTCATTAAAGGGGCCTCCACTTTTCCACAGTGGGCATGTTTCGGTGTGATGCCACACTGACAGCTTTCTAAGTGCATTTCCATTCTTCTGACTCGCTTAGTTTTAGGGAAACATGCTATATTTTCCCTTGGTGGTTCATGTCCTTGGTTTTGTTGCTTTGTGTCAAAACCTTAATATTTTCTGAAAGTTGTTTGTTGTGCATGAAGGTTTGTCTTTTTGCAATATGAGTGTCACTATTTTGCAAGCTTTGTTGCATTTTAAGTAAATCAGAGGAACAGGTCTGATTTTAAATAGTGGTTGGTGTTTCATGGGAATCTTTGAAAACCCTTCTCTTTAGAAACAATTCAACTGATATATCTTATGGTTTCTGTTGTTCTTTTCCTTTCTTCCTTATTTCCAAGGATATTTGAATAAACACAGGATCTTTGTTTCATAAGTGAGTTCATCTGCTCCCATTTGTGACAGCACACTTGTGGGAATGATTATGATGTCACAATGAACAGAGAGTCTTTAGTAATACAGTGCAGTAAGGAAGAACCACAGATAATGTAGTATATGCAAGATTCGTTGTTTTGAAACAATGGGCTTAATTTTGATCCCAGAAATCCATGTAAATCTGCATATTGCCCTTTTACGTGCCCACTTATGTTCACATCATGGCAAGAGAGTATGTATATCCCTGATTTTCCAGGTGCACTCACACAAGTTTGCTACAAATACATGCACACTTTAAAGTTAACAATCATGTCCAAACTGTTTTGCAAAGTCTCCTATGAAATGTCAGCAGCTCTCTCATTTTAATTACAGATTGTTAGCAAATATAAAGAACAAATTACTGAAATATATAAATAATAGAGAATGTACAAGTTAAACCTACTTGCTTTCATAGATCTTAAACTTTGATAGCAATAGTACTGTGTCAGCTACCAATTAAAAATAAGTTAAAGAAATACACATTAAATGTAGAAAATAAATTGAGTAATAAGAAGTTGTGTTTATCATATAATTATAGAAACATAGGGCTGCAAGGGACTTTGAGAAATCATCAAGTCCAAGTAATTCACTTGGCAGGACCAAGTGAACCTAGACCATCCCTAACAGGTGTTTGTCCAACCTGTTCTTAAATACTTCCAGTGATGGGGATTCCACAGCCTCCTTTACAAGCTTAACTACCCTTATAGTTGGAAAGTTTGTCCTAAATCTCCCTTGCTGCGGATCAAGCCTATTAGTTCTTGGATGTGGACTACAGTTGATCCCTGCACTCTTTATACCAGCCTTTAACATATTTGAAGACTGTTATCTGGTCCCCACTCAGTCGTCTTTTTTCAAGATTAAACATGCCCAGATTTTGAATCTTTCCTCATAGGTCAGGTTTTTTAAACCTTTTATCACTTTTGTTTCTCTCCTCTGGACTTTCCCCAGTTTGTCCACATCTTTCCTAAAGTGTGGTGCCCAGAATTGGACACAGAACTCCAGCTGAAGCCTTCCAGTGCAGAGTAGCACAGAACAGTTACCTCCTGTGTCTTACATATGATAACTCTGAGTTTATGGTGGTGGTGTCCTCTGAGACTGGCAGAGTTGGCAGGAAGGAGCAAGAGATGAAAACAACAGGGAGCAGAAATACTAAGGAAAATGAAAAGTGTGGGATTTAAAGGGATAGTGTGAAATTGCTGGACAACAAGTAATTTTATTTTAAACATTACTAAAAATATTTAGTTTAGAGAAATAAAGAAATGGTAGGCCAGCTCTTAGTAAGTGTCTCTCTTTGTGTCAAAGTGGCTCCCACCACTTAGTCACAGAAGTTCTTTTTACATACCCGAGGGACACCACAACCAAGACTATGCAAAGGCCAAAACCATAATGGGGTTCAAAAAAGAACTAGTTAAATTAATGGAGCATAGGTCCCTCAGTGGCTATTAGCCGAGATTGTCAGGGATGCAATCCCATGCTCTGGTTGTCCCTAGCCTCTGAGTGCCAGAAGCTGGGAGTGACAGGGGATGGATCACTTGATGATTGCCTGTTCTGTTCATTCCCTCTAAAGCGCCTGGCATTGGCCACTGTTGGAAGACAGGATACTGGGATAGATGCACCATTGGTCTGACGCAGTATGGCCATTCTTATGTTCTAAAATAATCATAATGGTTACCTATGTTTTAGTATTAAAAGAAAGGAAAAGAAAACATTAAACAAAACAACACAAATGGCTGACCACAAATTATGGTTACTTTCATTATAGTCTCTTCTATATGTACTTTTCTGGAGAGCTTCTAACAGATTTCACCCTTGAGAGTAACTTGCTTCTGAGAGTGTTTTTCTCTTGGTAGGTTAAGATCAAAGTGTACTATTTCCCAAAATTATTGTGTTTGGTTTTAGTATTTTATTAGATTCTTAAAATTATTTATTATGTGCAGAATAATTTTTGTTTAAGGGCAAGTGTAGACTGTCTAGTTCAGGGGTCGGCAATGTTCGGCACGCGGCTCGCCAGGGTAAGCACCCTGGCGGGCCGGGCCAGTTTTATTTACCGGCTGACGCGGCAGGTTCGGCCGATCGCGGCCCCCACTGGCCGTGGTTCGCCGTCCCGGGCCAATGGGAGCGGCGAGAAGCGGCGCAGGCGAGCGATGTGCTGGCTGCAGCTTCTCGACGCCCCCATTGGCCCGGGACGGCGAACCACGGCCAGTGGGGGCCGCGATCGGCCGAACCTGCCGCGTCAGCCGGTAAATAAAACTGGCCCGGCCCGCCAGGGTGCTTACCCTGGCGAGCCGCGTGCCGAACGTTGCCGACCCCTGGTCTAGTTATTAATAATAACCTAAAAAGTTTATAGTTGGACAAAATAAGCAATCCTAACTAAATTCTATGAAATCAAAGAAGATATTTAAATTAGTTACTTAGAAAAAAGTCATTTAAGACAGACCAATTATGAATATTAACAATTGTAAATTCAGTTACAGCCCCATTGTTTCTCTGCTTACCAATGTTTAGCTCCTGTCTCCGCTCCAGAAATATGTGGTCTAACCACTTGGTGATTAAAAAGAGAAAGTTAGCCCTTTACGTTACAAGAGCATTTTAATATTCCAACAAAATCACTGTGAGAGTTTTAAATCTAATCCCTTGGCAGTATCTTAGTTAACTTCCTCTCACCAATCCATGCTGAAGTCTTGGGGAAGTTCTCCTGGGGTTGGTTTCTTCTTGAATCTTCTCTGTTTTTCTTATCTATCTGTGGCAGCCTGCTTAGGAAATGTGATGCTGGAGCAGGGTAGCAGAGGGTATAGATTCATAGATTCTAGGACTGGAAGGGACCTCGAGAGGTCATCGAGTCCAGTCCCCTGCCCGCATGGCAGGACCAAATACTGTCTAGACCATCCCTGATAGACATTTATCTAACCTACTCTTAAATATCTCCAGAGATGGAGATTCCACAACCTCCCTAGGCAATTTATTCCAGTGTTTAACCACCCTGACAGTTAGGAACTTTTTCCTAATGTCCAACCTAGACCTCCCTTGCTGCAGTTTAAACCCATTGCTTCTGGTTCTATCCTTAGAGGCTAAGGTGAACAAGTTTTCTCCCTCCTCCTTATGACACCCTTTTAGATACCTGAAAACTGCTATCATGTCCCCTCTCAGTCTTCTCTTTTCCAAACTAAACAAACCCAATTCTTTCAGCCTTCCTTCATAGGTCATGTTCTCAAGACCTTTAATAATTCTTGTTGCTCTTCTCTGGACCCTTTCCAATTTCTCCACATCTTTTTTAAAATGTGGCGCCCAGAACTGGACACAATACTCCAGCTGAGGCCTAACCAGAGCAGAGTAGAGCGGAAGAATGACTTCTCGTGTCTTGCTCACAACACACCTGTTAATACATCCCAGGATCATGTTTGCTTTTTTTGCAACAGCATCACACTGTTGACTCATATTTAGCTTGTGGTCCACTATAACCCCTAGATCCCTTTCTGCCGTACTCCTTCCTAGACAGTCTCTTCCCATTCTGTATGTGTGAAACTGATTGTTCCTTCCTAAGTGGAGCACTTTGCATTTGTCTTTGTTAAACTTCATCCTGTTTAACTCAGACCATTTCTCCAATTTGTCCAGATCATTTTGAATTATGACCCTGTCCTCCAAAGCAGTTGCAATCCCTCCCAGTTTGGTATCATCCGCAAACTTAATAAGCGTACTTTCTATGCCAATATCTAAGTTGTTGATGAAGATATTGAACAGAGCCGGTCCCAGAACAGACCCCTGCGGTACCCCACTCGTTACGCCTTTCCAGCAGGATTGGGAACCATTAATAACAACTCTCTGAGTACGGTTATCCAGCCAGTTGTGCACCCACCTTATAGTAGCCCCATCTAAATTGTATTTGCCTAGTTTATCGATAAGAATATCATGCGAGACTGTATCAAATGCCTTACTAAAGTCTAGGTATACCACATCCACAGCTTCACCCTTATCCACAAGGCTCGTTATCCTATCAAAGAAAGCTATCAGATTGGTTTGACATGATTTGTTCTTCACAAATCCATGCTGGCTGTTCCCTATCACCTTACCACCTTCCAAGTGTTTGCAGATGATTTCCTTAATTACGTGCTCCATTATCTTCCCTGGCACAGAAGTTAAACTAACTGGTCTGTAGTTTCCTGGGTTGTTTTTATTTCCCTTTTTATAGATGGGCACTATATTTGCCCTTTTCCAGTCTTCTGGAATCTCTCCCGTCTCCCATGACTTTCCAAAGATAATAGCTAGAGGCTCAGATACCTTCTCTATTAGCTCCTTGAGTATTCTAGGATGCATTTCATCAGGCCCGGGTGACTTGCAGGCATCTAACTTTTCTAAGTGATTTTTAACTTGTTCTTTTTTTATTTTATCTGCTAAACCTACCCCCTTCCCATTAGCATTCACTAGGTTAGGCATTCCTTCAGACTTCTCGGTGAAGACCGAAACAAAGAAGTCATTAAGCATCTCTGCCATTTCCAAGTTTCCTGTTACTGTTTCTCCCTCTTCACTAAGCAGTGGGCCTACTCTGTCTTTGGTCTTCCTCTTGCTTCTAATGTATTGATAAAAAGTCTTCTTGTTTCCTTTTATTCCCGTAGCTAGTTTGAGCTCATTTTGTGCCTTTGCCTTCCTAATCTTGCCCCTGCATTCCTGTGTTGTTTGCCTATATTCATCCTTTGTAATCTGTCCTAGTTTCCATTTTTTATATGACTCCTTTTTATTTTTTAGATCGTGCAAGATCTCGTGGTTAAGCCAAGGTGGTCTTTTGCCACATTTTCTATCTTTCCTAACCAGCGGAATAGCTTGCTTTTGGGCCCTTAATAGTGTCCCTTTGAAAAACTGCCAACTCTCCTCAGTTGTTTTTCCCCTCAGTCTTGATTCCCATGGGACCTTACCTATCAGCTCTCTGAGCTTACCAAAATCTGCCTTCCTGAAATCCATTGTCTCTATTTTGCTGTTCTCCCTTCTACCCTTCCTTAGAATTGCAAACTCTATGATTTCATGATCACTTTCACCCAGGCTGCCTTCTAGTTTCAAATTCTCAATGAGTTCCTCCCTATTTGTTAAAATCAAGTCTAAAACAGCTTCCCCCCAGTAGCTTTTTCAACCTTCTGAAATAAAAAGTTGTCTCCAATGCAGTCCAAGAATTTGTTGGATAGTCTGTGCCCCGCTGTGTTATTTTCCCAACATATATCCGGATAGTTGAAGTCCCCCATCACCACCAAATCTTGGGCTTTGGATGATTTTGTTAGTTGCCTGAAAAAAGCCTCATCCACCTCTTCCACCTGGTTAGGTGGCCTGTAGTAGACTCCTAGCATGGCATCTCCCTTGTTTTTTGCCCCTTTTAGCCTAACCCAGAGACTCTCAACACTTCCGTCTCCTATGTCCATCTCTACCTCAGTCCAAGTGTGTACATTTTTAATATATAAGGCAACACCTCCTCCCTTTTCCCCCTGTCTATTCTTCCTGAGCAAGCTGTACCCATCCACACCAACATTCCAATCATGTGTATTATCCCACCAAGTTTCAGTGATGCCAACAATGTCATAGTTGTATTTATTTATTAGCACTTCCAGTTCTTCCTGCTTATTCCCCATACTTCTCGCATTTGTATATAGGCATCTAAGATACTGGTTTGATCTTTCCTCCCAGTTTTGTCCTGACCCTCCTTTCTCTCTGCCAATATAGCCCACACTCCCTCTTGTTTCCGACCCATCTCCCCGGTCTCCATGTTCCCCACTTACCTGTGGGCTTTGCTCACCTGTCCCCGTCGAACCTAGTTTAAAGCCCTCCTCACTAGGTTAGCCAGTCTGTGTCCGAATAGGGTCTTTCCTCTCCTCGAAAGGTGAATGCCATCTCTGCCTAGCAGTCCTTCTATGAGTGAGTGGGTGCTCTCTTCAATATTTTGTATCCTTCTGCTTCCTATTTTCATGAAATTATAGGAAAACACTTCTCTTTCAGGCTTGTTTAGATTCAATGTTGGTTGCTGTCACCCATTCATTGGCTTCATGCCTTTGTGGTTGTCTTAGGTGAAACTTTCAGGTCCTGAACATGCAGTCGTCTTAATGAATATGCTACATTTCATAATTGCCTCTGTTCTTCTTGTGGCAGGAAGCCAACAGATAACTTTCAAAGCTAGTTTTAACTCATCCTTTTTATTCAGTCCATTCTCTGAGATATTCGCTCAATTTTGTTAGTTTGTCGGAAACTGAAATTCTGTCTTCAAAATCCAAAACTCCCTGTTCTTTATTTAAGAGTTTTCAGTTCCTCAGTCTTCTAAAATTAAATAGACTTTTACATAATCTTTAGCTTAAGTTGTTGATTCTACATGACAGTTTTTGGAATTATGATTTTCTTGTCTTTCTGAGTTGGGGAGGGTTTGCTTGCACACAGCCTGTAATTAATTCATTGCCATTAATATAAATATTTTATACTTAAGTGGCTTCTTATATTGCTAACCAATCATAACATCAAATGATTTTGCCATATTTGTACATAACCATGTTATTATTCCTATAACAATGATTTCAGGAAATTATTATATGAAGGATTGCATTTAGATACAAAATATTTAAGAACATAAGAACAAAAGAACGGCTGTACTGGGTCAGACCAAAGGCCCATCTAGCCCAGTATCCTGTCTACCGACAGAGGCCAATGCCAGGTGCCCCAGAGGGAGTGAACCTAACAGGTAATGGTCAAGTGATCTCTCTCCTACCACCCATCTCCACCCTCTGACAAACAGAGGCTAGGGACACTATTCCTTACCCATCCTGGCTAATAGCCATTAATGGACTTAATCTCCAAGAATTTATCCAGTTCTCTTTTAAACGCTGTTATAGTCCTAGCCTTCACATCCTCCTCAGGTAAGGAGTTCCACAAGTTGACTGTGCACTGTGTGAAGAAGAACTTCCTTTTATTTGTTTTAAACCTGCTGCCTATTAATTTCATTTGGTGATCCCTAGTTCTTGAATTATGGGAATAAGTAAATAACTTTTCCTTATCTACTTTCTCCACATCACTCATGATTTTATATACCTCTATCATATCCCCCCTTGGTCTCCTCTTTTCCAAGCTGAAAAGTCCTTGCCTCTTTAATCTCTCCTCATATGGGACCCGTTCCAAACCCCTAATCATTTTCGTTGCCCTTCTCTGAATCTTTTCTAGTGCCAGAATATCTTTTTTGAGATGAGGAGACCAGATCTGTACGCAGTATTCAAGATGTGGGCGTACCATTGATTTATATAAGGACAATAATATATTCTCCCCCTTATTCTCTATCCCCTTTTTATTGATTCCTAACATCCTGTTTGCTTTTTTGACTGCTCTGCACACTGCGTGGACATCTTCAGAGAACTATCCACGATGACTCCAAGATCTTTTTCCTGATTCATTGTAGCTAAATTAGCCCCTATCATATTTTATATATAGTTGGGGTTATTTTTTCCAGTGTGCATTACTTTACATTTATCCACATTAAATTTCATTTGCCATTTTGTTGCCCAATCACTTAGTTTTGTGAGATCTTTTTGAAGTTCTTCACAGTCTGCTTTGGTCTTAACTATCTTGAGCAATTTAGTATCATCTGCAAACTTTGCCACCTCACTTTTTACCCCTTTCTCCAGATCATTTATGAATAAGTTGAATAGAATTGGTCTTAGGACTGACCCTTGGGGAACACCACTTGTTACCCCTCTCCATTCTGAGAATTTACCATTAATTCCTACCCTTTGTTCCCTGTCTTTTAACCAGTTCTCAATCCATGAAAGGACCTTCCCTTTTATCCCATGACAACTTAATTTACATAAGAGCCTTTGGTGAGGGACCTTGTCAAAGGCTTTCTGGAAATCTAAGTACACTATGTCCACTGGATCCCCCTTGTCCACATGTTTGTTGACCCCTTCAAAGAACTCTAATAGATTAGTAAGACACAATTTCCCTTTACAGAAACCATTTTGACTTTTGCCCAACAATTTATGTTCTTCTATGTGTCCGACAATTTTATTCTTTACTATTGTTTCGACTAATTTGCCCGGTACCGACGTTAGACTTACTGGTTTGTAATTGCCGGAATCACCTCTAGAGCCCTTTTTAAATATTGCCGTTACATTAGCTATCTTCCAGTTGTTGGATACAGAAGCTGATTTAAAGGACAGGTTACAAAACCTAGTTAATAGTTCCGCAACTTCACATTTGAGTTCTTTCAGAACTCTTGGGTGAATGCCATTTGGTCCCGGTGACTTGTTAATGTTAAGTTTATCAATTAATTCCAAAACCTCCTCTAGTGACACTTCAATCTGTGACAGTTCCTCAGATTTGTCACCTACAAAAGCCGGCTCAGGTTTGGGAATCTCCCTAACATCCTCAGCCGTGAAGACTGAAGCAAACAATTCGTTTAGTCATCTCAAAAGGTGTTTGCCATTTCAGTGTTTAAGAAATAAACAGTAGTTTTAAATTTCCACCTTCGTAAGTTTTTCCTGGAGTTTCAAAAACACAAGCAGAAATTTTTCCTTTGGAAAGGAGAGGGGTTGGCGTGGCCACTTTACAAGCTAGATTTAAGGCTCTGACAACACACCCTACATTCTTTTTACAATTATGCTTCTATTTAATACATGGAAATTTTACATGATTTGTCTTCTTGATGTTTGCTTGTTCTTGGGAAAGAGAAGCAGAAACATTCTGGGATGTCTATCATTAGTTTTAACATTCTGTAACCTAACTAGTTAAACATATGTTTTGTTGTATTTCTAAGCATCTTGGCTATAAAATAGTGGCAAGTATATCTTAATGTTCAGTAAAGGCACAAACAAGTTTGTTGAAGCTAGACAAATGCAGACTGGAAATGAGATGTACATTTTTAACAGTGAAGGTAATTAACCATTGGAACAACTTACCAATGGATGTAGTGGATTCTCCATCACAGGCACTTTTTAAATATGCTCTGTGTTAATTAATTCAGGGAAGTTCTATGGTCTCGGTTATGCAGGAGATCAGACTGAATGATACCAATCATTCCATCTGGCCATAGAATCTATGAAAGTGGAGCTGGGCACATAATGTAAAAATAGATAATTAATAAAATAATAATAAATCCATGTTTGCTCAAAAATATGATTTGTTTCAGTTGTAGAGGCATCCCTTTGGGGTTTACTTTTGTGAAATTTTGAGGGCTCATAGAAGACCTGCTAAGCTCACCTAGAATGGATATTGGTATATATTATAATGGTATATTTATCCCTTTCCCCAATTTCTACATATTTCTTGTTTTCTTACATTGTGAGCTTTTCAGGGCATGAATGGTATTTTATTATGTATTTGGAAAGCACTTTGCACATTGCACATGCTACTGTAATCCAAATAATTATCATATGAGAAGTAGCACTGCTAGACATCATGAGGATGGGATCCTTAAAACCAATCTCCAGAGTGCTGGTACAAGTGGTATTAAATGAGCTTGATAAGTATGAGACCACAAACCTCTGCAGAGAGGACCATGCACACATTCATGATTACTCTGTGTCAGCAATTGTGGGAATGGCAGAAAATTAAATACCATGTAGTTTGGAGAAAAAAGGAGTGAGGGGGGGCCATGATAACAGTTTTCAAGTACATAAAAGTTTGTTACAAGGAGGAGGGTGAAATATTGTTCTCGTTAACATCTGTGGATTAAGACAAGAAGCAATGCACTTTGTATATTTTCTGTGGGAAGGATCACTGCTTAGCACATTAGAAGGTCAGGGTTTCCAGAGCTCTGATACAGAGGAAATTACATGATCCTACAATGATCTGACCACACCCTTTGTACCTAGGATCACATATGCATGCACACATGCTTTATGTGAAAGTGACAATGAATTAAAATTAAAGTATGCATCAGGACAATAAATCTTAGAGTAGCCTAACTATTCTAGGACTGGTTCCTCTGAAGAAGTCGTGTGTAGCCCAGAAAGGTAAAGGCTTAAAATATTACAAATTTACTTAATCTTCTTTTATTTGGTACCTTTATCTGTGAGACTCAAAGCCCCAGTGGCTTGTTCAAAGCCAGCTCTTGATTATAAGAGTTATGCTTATTCAATCATGGAACAGAAGCAATACCTGTTACTTAGCATGTGACCAATCACAACTAACATAGCTCAAATTTCAAGCACCAAGTATAGAATACTTGGCTCCAACTGTGATTAATTGAGAGAGGAAAAATATGTGACAAAATTAATTAGCAAACTTTGAATCATGAATAAATATGAGGAAAGAGTATTCTGCTTGCAAATACTCCATAAGATGAGGAGAGAGGCTGCATTGCTAAGAATTATTCGCTCAGCTCTACTTAGGACATTTTGCATTAATTTGAAGCTTATAGGGATCAGAAGGTGAAGAAAGACAATTATTGGATCCAAGGTAGGAAATCCAATTCTGAAATAGAAAGGTGATCATGGTAAGTTGCTTGGGAAAGGGTTAGAATTGATATAATAAAAACATGCATTACGATGATGGACCAAAAGACTGAAATAGAAAAGAGGATAATAATGACTGAATTAGAGGGGAAAATGTTAAAAGGAGAGAAATATCTGCTGAATTCAATTGAGATTACCCAGTACAGTTTAATTCAGTAGATCAGGAAGAAGTCTTGCTGCAGATATATTCTGGTTGGAGGCATAGTCACAGAGTTCATTGAAACCATGATTATGGGAAATGGAGGAAAAACAATGGTTTTAGAGCAGTCACGCTTCACACAGTAATGAAATAGTCTCTGAAACTGTCTTCCTGTACGTTACATCTACAATGTATATTGTCGGCACATTGCAAGGAATGCAATATACTGTATATCTTTTAAAATGTCATTAGAATGTCTTTGCAACTGTTTAGAAGTCTAGAGGTCTGGGTAGCAGAAGACAAGATCAGAGTACAATATGCCACCTCAAGTAAAAAGAAAAATATCCGAGTGCTGTATTTTTGCAATTCTAAACCATAAAGTTTTGTCCAATAAATACTCGTTGGTACGTATAACTAAGTAGCTGTGTGATATAAATGGAGTCAAGGGGTCCATCTGTAAGAAGGAAAAACTGCAGGCAATAATTTTAAAAACAGAAAGTCTTGCTGTGAAAAAGCAGAACTTATGACTTCATTGCTTCTGAAGAAGGTCCAATTTGGACATGCAGAAGAACAGTATGTTCTCCCCTTGAGAATAAGAGAAAAACACACACTTTTTGAGAAGAATTAGACTGATTAGTACAACAAATATAGCCAGGCCTCATGATACCCTTTGCAACCTCCACAACCTTGTATGAAAAACTCTTGAAATAAAACCCTGTTCGTGCAATGGGGAAATTCTGTCTCCCCTTGCATGGACACAGAGATATCCTTAAACACAGTGGAATCAATGTGATTCCACTGCACAAGGCTTGGGAAGGATATAGTGAACCCACAAAGGGGTGCAAATCCACGGTGTACTTCAGAGTACAGCTCCACATAGGATGCTCTTGTATCCCCATATAGCAGGGCTTGGGGCAAGTAGGTGTTGGCCCAGGAAAGAGAGGGGGAAGTCTGGTGGATTCTCCAGTGCATAACTACAACCTCAGGGCCACAGTATCAGCCACAGAGCAGCACTGCTACATGGACAGTGAGGAGGATTTCATGTCCCAGTCCCTATGAACTGCCCTCTGACTTCTGGGGTTTAGCTTGGAGGTAGAATTAACCCATTGTCCTTTTCTGATTGCAGTATTATTTTAGTAGGTTCCATCTTTTTAACTGACAATTTCCTCTGAACATTCAAAACACTCCACCATATTTTAGCTACTTGACCTCTGTTGACGTTAATGAGAGTAGGTCAACTAATTGTCCTTTGCCCAAAATAATATAAAATATTCCTTCATCTCTGCTGTCCCTAAATAGCAGGTTAACTCACTCAGGCACCAGTCACGAATCCTTATCTTGTAGTTGGACTGAAAATATTAACTTATAAAATGAGAGAAGGAAGTTTTGATGGAATACAAGACCCTGGGCAACATTTTTTGCTTAGTCCTGTCTTAAAATTAATTGTTACCTTTTAAAACTAGCTTAGTCTCTTGTTTCTCTTGAAGCCACTATTGTTTCCAGCAGTAGGCTGATGAAACAATCAGATGTGGGTGCTGCTTTGGCCTGATGGCTGTGAATGAAAGTTGCTCTCTCCATCCAATCCAACAATTTTTACACCTTTGGGAGGCTGCAGATCACTACCTCTTGGAATAAGAGGTGGGGAGAGTAGAGGTTAGAGGGTTCAGCAATTCCCTTCTCTTTTCCCTGCTCCACAGACACTAAGGAAATGAGACAGTAATGAGAAGGGATCTGAGTGCAAATGTTGCCATGTCTATCCAGCTTTTTTTATATCTATGTCATTCACCCTTGGCCCCTCCAGTGCCTCAAGCTGTGAATTGCATGGATAAACTGGGGCTCAGAGAGATCCATGGAGGTAGTGAGCAGTGGAAAGATTCCTCCTGGACTTGAAGTTAACCAGCAACAGTATCAAGGGATTCAACTTTCCCATTTCCGATCATCAGGACAATGTGGTTACATCATCGACAGTAGGGAAGGGCAACCCTATTGTTCAAAGCTAGATGTATAAGGTTAATGATTTTTTTTAAAAGAACAAAATGGCTCCTTTTTTCCAGTGAAGTGGATATGAAATCATTTGGATTATGAATTCTATCATTATACAAGTGAATATTTCATTAAAACTACTTGAGCGAGGCTTTATTATTACTTCTTGTTATTACTCATAATACCTAACACTTAGGGCTTGATCCTATTGATTTTAATAGTAGTTGAGGGCACTCAGCAGCCGGCATGATCAGACCATTACATAACAGCTTCCATCCAAGGCCCTCAGTGCACAGATGTTAATGAATTTAGCCTCACAGCTCCTTAGTGGGGAAAGAATCATCCCCATTTTGCAGATAAGGGAACAGAGAAGGCAGATTCAGATGGCATGCCTAAGGTCACACCAGAAGTCTAGAGGAAAACCAGGAAATAGATTCCCTCATCTCCTTTATCTTAACCACAAAATCATCCTTCCTGTCTGTTCACATTAACTTCATCTGTCCTATGCCATTTGGAAAAAAATCTCTGTTCATGAAGCTGCCTTGATAGCCCACTTTTCTTCATTATATTTATTGCAGGTTGAAACTGGAGATGTGGGGGATGTGTACAAGATTCGGGTCAGCTGTGATGATTTGCCAGGCTTTGAGGGCTGGCATCTGAAGTCCTTTCACATGCAAGAGCTACATACTAAACAAGAAGTGAACTTTGACTGTAACTGCTGGCTCTCTGTTAACAGAGAAGACAGAGAGCTGGTGAAAGAATTCCCTGCAGTGAATGAGAACCAGAAACCTTTACCAGGTAAAAATAGCAAAGGAGACAGGAACAATGAGAACCAGCCTTTGAAAAAGAGCCAGTTCAGCAAATATTACATTTAATCATTCTCTGTGCTCAGTATCTATGGTGGTTCTGCAGCGACTCCATTCGCGCATGCACTGTGACAATACTGCACATTTTAAAATCTTTCCTAGTTACATGACAAATTGGGCTTAACATTTGCTAAATCTTGTGCATAACTCTAAGTGTGCAAAACTGGAAAAATCTAATTATGCTAGTAAAAGATAAGACATAATTCAAAGCTATGGAAGTCAATTTTGGTAGACTTAGTATTGAATTCTTTAGCTTATCATAGCTTGAGTTACTGAAGTGAATATCAGAAATAACCATTACTGTACAATAAAGTTGTGCTGTAATTTCAAGGGCATTTTTGTAATGTGGGAAGGTCCCACTTTTTTCAGAGGGCCTTCCAAACTTGTATCTATAAAATTAAAGAATACAGAGCTTCACATTTTTGCATTATACATGCAAGTCAATTGGTTAAGGGCCTAACTGTCATGGTTTCTCTAAACCGAGGCTATGTCTACACTAGCACTTTTGTTGGTAAAACTTATGTTGGTCAGGGGTGTGAAAAAACCACCCCCTTGATTGAAATAAGTTTCACAAACGAAAGTGCCAGTGTGGACAGCACTATGGCCAGAGAGTGTCTCCTGTTGACATAGCTACCACTGCTCATGGGGGGGTGGTTTAATTATGATGACAGGAGAGCCCTCTCCCGTCGGCATAGAGTGGCTAGACGGGAGACCGTACAATCGTCCTGCTCCAGTGGTACAGCTATGCCACCTTAAGGTCTGTAGTGTAGACATAGCCTAAATGTTCTGACATGGTTAACACAGTTTGCTCTTATCTGAGCGTCTGAAAACTACTATGGATCTTAAAGGAAAACTACACTGATTAATTATGACCTCTTATATAGCTAAATATTAGCCAAATAATAATGTATATTGAAAATTATATATAATTTTTTTTTGGAGTTCATGTTACTATGTCACTATCTCCATAAAGGGTAAATAGGGCTGCAGCCTTATTGATACTTCCCAGAAGAAGGCCTCTCTGGATCAGCGAAATGCAGTCATATGACTGCATTATAAAGACAGAAGACTTTAAAAGGCATCATGTACCTTACAATGTTAAATGTGTTTATTAGCTTGTCATATAATACATACACTGTCATGAATTCAGATACTACCTTATGTCCTTCTTCTCTGTTCTAATTTGCATCATGTCAATAGAGTGCCTTCCTCTTTGATGGTTACTTTTTTATTATTATTATCTTGGAGACATTTATTTTTCTGACGGGCAAAAATTGACCTCTCCTGAGTTCCTCCAGAGTCCCACACAATAAAACAGAATGAATTTTTCCAAGTGTACTAGCACAAGAGCCATATAGGGACAATCAAGCTCCCACTGTTGTCAATGAAAAGACTCCCACTGACTTCGGTGGGGGTTGGTTCAGGTTCATACAGAAGAACTACTCCCTTTCTGTTCTAATCTCCATGTAACGTGTTCTTTTTGCTGTTATTATTTCTCTGATTTTATTAGAATATCTTTAAATTATATTGCAGTTTTCCTTGAAGCTTACCCTTTCAATTCAATCTGTTTTGTTCAAACAATCTTCTTTCTTTGTATAGTCCACAAGTATATTGTCTCTATACACACTGGTGACCACTGGGGATCAGAAACCTTTGCAAATGTTTATATCACTCTGTATGGCGAAAGAGGGGACACAGGTGTGAGGAAACTGCACGAATCATTGGTAAAAGGAGGAAAATTTCAAAGGAACAAGGTAAAAAGACACAAATGTTAAGTTTTCTTACAAACTCAAACAATAGTACTGTTTTCTGAATGTCTACCACCAGCTCTTGATTGTAAGAGCAAAATTCTCCTTATAGATCTTTGTAGCAGAATTCTGTTCCAGTTTTATGTTTAGATTTTCCATAGGTGATAATCAGGGTTCTACATTTGCATGTGTAAAGCAGCTTATCTGAGTCATAACCCTTGTGATCATGCCTCTCAACTTTTTATGTCCCAAATGTGGGATGCAGTGTGTGACAAAGAACCAAAATTAGTATCATAAAAATGATTCATGCAGGAAACTTACATTGCTGTGAGATTCATTCCTTTAATGTAAATAGCAGTTTTGATAATCATATCTTAAATATTATTTCTGTTGATAATTTTCAGCAACAAAAGTGAGGGGGCACCAAATTTCTTTGCAACGTAGTAGCTTTTGGGACTAAAACAAGTGATATTCCCCGAAAGAAGAGATATTTAATGTATAACCTCAGATGAGAAATTTTACTTAAAGAAGAGAATGCACTGACAGAGTTTAAAAATAAGATAATCCTTTTTCATACTTACTCATCACCAAGCTGTAGTATTCTTAAGAAAGCAGAGAGTCAGATTTCTGTGAAATTATTTCATTTAACAATCATATCAACAACATAAAGGATGAAACTAGATTCAATGTCTAACTTAGAGAACCCCCTAACCCAGGAATCGGCAACCTTTAGCACGTAGTGGGCCGGTTTGTTTACCTGACGTGTCCGCAGTTTCAGCCGATCGCGACTCCCACTGTCCGCGGTTCACTGCTCCAGGCCAATGGTGGCTTCAGGGAGCGGCGCCGGGTGAGGGATATGCTGGCCACCCTATCAGTAGCAATTTACCAGACCACTGGTACTGTCCCTCAGGGAGACCAGAGTTTCACATCCTCCCTCGCATAAGAACATAACTTAAGAACATAAGAACGGCCGTACCAGGTCAGACCAAAGGTCCATCTAGCCCAATATCCTGTCTACCGACAGTGACCAATGCCAGGTGCCCCAGAGGGAGTGGACCAACAGGCAATGATCAAGTGATCTCTCTCCTGCCATCCATCTCCATCCTCTAACAAACAGAGGCTAGGGACACCATTCCTTACCCATCCTGGCTAATGGTCATTAATGGACTTAACCACCATGAATTTATCCAGTTCTCTTTTAAACGCTGTTATAGTCCTAGCCTTCACAACCTCCTCAGGTAAGGAGTTCCACAAGTTGACTGCACTGCGTGAAGAAGAACTTCCTTGTATTTGTTTTAAACCTGCTGCCTATTAATTTCATTTGGTGACCCTTAGTTCTTGTATTATGGGAATAAGTAAATAACTTTTCCTTATCCACTTTCTCCACATCACTCATGATTTTATATACCTATATCATATCCCCCCTTAGTCTCCTGTTTTCCAAGTTGAAGAGTTCTAGCCTCTTTAATCTCTCCTCATATGGGACACATTCCAAACCCCTAATCATTTTAGTTGCCCTTTTCTGAACCTTTTCTAGTGCCAGTATATCTTTTTTCAGATGAGGAGACCACATCTGTACACAGTATTCGAGATGTGGGCATACCATCGATTTATATAAGGGCAATAAGATATTCTCAGTCTTATTCTCTATTCCCTTTTTAATGATCCCTAACATCCTGTTTGCTTTTTTGATCGCCTCTGCACACTGCGCAGACATCTTCAGAGAACTATCCACGATGACTCCAAGATCTTTTACCTGACCTGTTGTAGCTAAATTGCCCCCATCATATTGTATCCATCCTCCACCCCCGCAGGAGGAAATGTTTGAGGACCACGAGGCTAGGGTAGATGAAGAAGACATGCCTGAGACTCCCATGAGTCATGCAAGGCTACTACTCAGCTGCTTCCAGTAGGGACATCTTGGACAGGCAGGTGACAGTCCCGTTGCACGTAAAGAATGCTCTAAACTGGTGGAAAGAGCAGCTCAACATCTGTGCAGGTGTCACTTTGTCACCCAACCCCAGGAGTGACGCTAACTACTGACACATCCCTGTTAGGATAAGGGAGTCCACCTACACACCCTAACAGTTCAGGGCAAATGGACAGCCCATGAAGCTAGCCTCCACATCAACCTGTTGGGGCTCAGGATAGTCAGGAACAATTGCCTCCATTTCCTGCCCCTCATCAGGAGCAAGACAATCAGGGTAATGATAGACAATGTATTCTACATGTTCTACATTAACAAGCAGGGAGGAGCAAGATCCTCCTCCTTGGGTACTGAAGCCACAAAGCTCAGGAACTGGTGTATAGCCCACCACATCCAGATTTCAGTGGTCTAACTCCAAGGCATACAGAACACTACAGCCAGAGATTTCTCCCACTACTACGAATGGGACCTGGACACCGAGGTTCTTCAAAGCATGTTCCAGAAATAGGGACTGCCAGATATCAATCTTTTATACCGCTTCAGAGAAAAGGAAGTACTTTCTCTTCTGTTCAAGGGGAGGATCTATGTCACCACTCCCTGGGGACGTCTTCCTTCTATCATGAAAAAAGAGTCTGTTCTATGTCTTTCCCCCACCACCCCTAGTTCTAAGGAGGCTGAATGAGATCAGGCAGGACAAGGCTAGAGTTCTTCTCATAGCATATACCTGGCCAAGACAAGCTTGGTACCCTTACCTGCTTCAACTCAATGTCCAACCATCAATCAAATTCCCGACCATATCTCAGGGTGTGGCTCCTTGATGTGCAGCAGATGTTATTAAACAGTAGAAAAACATCAACCTGCATTACCTACCTACCAAAATGGAAGAGATTTGTCCATTGGTTTGGTTGTTGCTACCTCTAGCCTGAGTTGGTTCCCCTTTCTCTCATCCTAGATTAGCTGCTGGATCTGTCATCTGGGTTATTCATCAGATCAGTCAGGGTACACCTGGCCACAGTATCAGCCTTTCATCCCCCAGTCAAGGGATTCTTCATTTTTGCTCACCTGATATCATCCAGATTTATTAAGTGTCTGGGTAATCTCTTCCCCCACATTAAACCCTGACCCCATTTTGGGATCTCAACCTGGTTTTCAACCACCTCAAGAAAACTCCATTCAAACCAATGGTGATCTGCTCCCTACTACATTTTTCAATGAACACGGCCTTCTTAGTTACCATCATGTCAGCCCCTAGGGTCAGGGAGATTGGAGCCTTGATGGCAGATTTCCCCCGCCCCCCTTACAATGTTCTTTATGGCAAGGTCATTAAAGTTCCACATCCTAAGGTTCTACCAAAGGATTTTCATCCTAACTATTATATCCATCTACCAGTATTTTTCCCAAAACCTGAGAGTTCTCAGCAGGAATCCTATTTCCACATCTTGGACATTAGAAGATACTTTGCCTTCCACCTGGGTTGGAATAAGCAGTTTAGGAGATCGCCTAGACGCTTCTTCTCCTTTGCAGATAGATCTAAGGGGGATCCTATCTCTGCTCAGAGACTTTTGAAATGACTATCGGGTTGTATCTCTGCCTGTTATGACTTTGTAGGTACTCAGCCCTCGCCCCCTCAGGGGGTGAGAGTACTTTCGGCCAGATCATAGGCCCCATCTACTGCATTTTTTGAAGAATGTTCCAATATCTGAGATATGTAGAGCCACTACTTGGATTTCAATCCATACAGTTTCAAAGCATTAAACCCTGCTTCATGCCATCAGATCTGATGCAGCTTCAGTTCTGGACCCTGTTCCAAAGCTCCCTCCTCCTCCTCGGGATACTGCTCAGAAGTCAAGTGAAGTGGGGACACTATTCGAAGAAGAAGGAAGAGTTACTCACTCCATCTGGTTCTTAATTAAGGCAATACAGGGAAAAATCTGTGCATGAAGGATGTGTTACTCACCCTGTGCAGTAACTGTAGTTCTTCAAGATGTGTGTCCCCATGGGTACTCTATTACCCATCCTTCCCCTCTGGTTTGGTTGTTCCCTAGGAGACTCCTAGGTAGAGAAGAAACTGAGGGTGGTTTGCCCACACACCCATTTATAGACTTGGTGTCTGCCCTGAGGAGGCATAGGGCGCATGCCTGGGCCGAACTGACACTGCTAGTCAGGGCCGGATTAGGGTTTTGTGGACGGCCTCTAGATTCGAGCAAGTGGGGGCCCCTCCCCACCCCGTCTGCCTGCAGTTACTGTCCTCCCCCAGCATGGGGTCGAGGCATGGGGGCTTGCCCCACTCAGGTCGCCTGCCCTCTACCCCTCCAATTATCTGGGGCCCCTGGTAATGGGCCCCGTTGGCCTAGTGGCTAATCCGCCACTACTGCTAGCTAGAAATCTCCGATCAAGGGTTTAAGAGGCACATGCACACCTGAAGTGGTGCACCGATAGGGGGACACATCTCAAAAAACTACAGTTACTGCACTGGGTGAGTAACTTGTCCTTCATGCACAGATTTTTTCCTGTATTGCCTTAATTAAGAACCAGTTACTTAAATGTACTTGCAATCTGACTGTCAAGTGTGGAATTCTAGTAAATGGATGTTTTATCACTGAAAGCATTTTTAATATTAGTGAAAGATAAACTGCTTTTGTGTTACTTTTATACAAAAATAGCTATGACGTTCTATAGCACTTTGCTAACCACAGAGTTGTTCTTCACAGAGCTGTTTGCTAATATATCCATTCTAAGTGCTTTGTAGTTTTATTTATTAAGATCCCATAGTGCATAAATTTATTTTTTTAATTTTTATATGAAACATTGTTATTGTTAAAACTCCAATTGTTTTCAACTTGATTCAGTACTGAGTGGCTGCAAACATTTCCAGCTAATCAAAATGTATTGACCATTGTTAGCCACACCGGGGCCCACTGGGCCCTCATTTGGGTAGTGTACAAAGCAGATAGGATTGTTATAAAATGAGAAGAATGCATTGCACCAAGCTGTCCTTGAATCATATAGATTTAATGCTGCATTAAATTTCCTCTTTCGACTCCTCTCTCCCCATTGTCCTCTTTTCCTTCTCTTTCCCTTTACTTCTTTCCTTTCCCTTCCTTCCCCATTGCTCTGTCCATTCTGTTCCTCTTCTGTCTTTGTCTTTCCCATCCTTCTCGTTCATCTCTGCTTGTGTCTCTTTCTCTCTCCTACTTCTCCCATCTGCTCCTTTTCAGACTTCTTTCCCCTCCTTTCTTCTCATGCACAGAAAACAAAAGACAGGCTTCTCTGCTTTTTAAGAGAGAATTCAGGATTATAGAAAACATTGTCTCCCAATGAATAAGATTTTTCCAGAATGTTAACTTCCCTCTGGAACCCCACTAATGCATATTTGCATAATAGATCCTGGAAGCCAGAAACTCACAATGAGTATATCAGAACCAAGGTCTTCTAGGGATTTTTTAGTATCCAGAAGCACATTGTAGCATAATTTGAAATGACTGATGAAATGTCCCATCTGAGCCAAAGATCAAATGAGCCCACAGTCATTACTAATGTTGGGCCCGAGCCACAATGTTTGGAATCTAATCAAGAACAGAACTATGCTGTTCAGAGAGGGGACTTCCTTTTTAACCTTTATAGATATAAGCTAGTCATGAAGTTCAGATCCTGATCCTGATCTAGAACCAGGTCCAAGGTTTCTCTGAAGTTCGAGCATATTCAGATCCAAGCTTTTGGTTTAAGTTCATCTCTAGTTATTACATTTTGCATTTACGCATTGTGTGTGTGTGTTTATATATTTAAAGAACGAGTATTCCATTTTTGCTGCTTTTCAAAGTATTTCTCCTTTTTGCAGGTGGATTCATTTTTAATAGAGGCAGTTTCTCTGAGCCATTTGCAAAAGGTAGTTGTAGGACATGATGGAGAAGGATATGGGACTGGAATGTACCTCAAGATGATAACAATCAAGGAATCAGAGGACTCAGATAAAGAGTGGATCTTTCCATGTTGGAACTGGCTTGATACTCATCTGGGAATATGTGAGACTGTTTGTGAGATTATAACAATAGGTAGGTCCTTCTGCAACAAGACTGAAGTCAATGAGAGTTCCACCTGCTTACATCAAGGTCTTTACAATTGCTTTAATTTCTTTATTTGGCTATAAACACCACACAAATTTTCAGCATGATTTTACTATAATAGCAAACACACTGGTAAGGTCAGAGATAATATAATCTAATGCTGCATAGTGCACTCTGCATAAAGCAGTAGCCCTCTGAATTAAATTTAGCACGTTAAAATTAATGATTTAATGTGGGATTAGAATGTGAGAAGCAGGCCTCATGGGGATAAGTGGCTTAAAGTAGAGTTTTAATGCACTAGTTTTCAGCCTGTTGGGAGCCGATCTCAAGTCTAGGGAAAAGTTAGTTTAGTGGCTTCAGCTTAGTCCTTATCTGTGGGCATTAGTCCACTCCCACAGAGCTACTGCACTGTTCAGTAGAACTGTTGCTCTGTTTGGCTGAAGCCCATTGTTGCAGCAGGATTGCAAGTCAAAACCTAGGTGCAAGTGGCAGAAAGGCATTGGGAGGTGCTCACAGCATGATCTCCGGACAGCCTCTCACTTCCAAACAAGAAGTAAAATTCATCAATCACATTTAAAAATAAGAAGAAAGAAGATTGCTGTAATCAGGTGTTGTATCCTATAAAAATAATGCCAAGAAGATAGATACACCAATGGAAATGAACCTTCCAAGTTAGATCTGTAAGGGGGGAAAAAACGTAGAAAAGTGAGAAGCAATGTGTCTATATCACATACACTTAGAACCCACCAGGTAGTTTTCTAGACTCATTAAAGGTAGATTTCTCTGTGTTGTCTTATTTATCATATCACAACATAGGATCATTTAAACATACATAGCATGTTTACATAGGATCGTTTAAACACGTTCCAAAATTAAAGGTCCAAATGTAGCAGGCCTGTAATTATTCAGAGGGTTTTTAGCATTGCTGTATGAGGATCTGGCTAATGTGGGTTTAGAGCACATATTTTTATAGGTTCACTTCTCAGTATCATACAACATATTCTTATTTAAGGTCTGATTTCATTGATGCTATTTGCTATATACCAGATGTTGTTATGCTTCAGACTACCATTGTTTCTAAATGAGGTAAGTGAGACAGTGAGTAGGTGACACTGATTACTTCTGTCAAAACAATTAATTAGGGTTATGAAGGAGGGTGCGTATTCTTTAATAATGAATTCCAAAAAGGATAGTAAAAACAACTTGACATCCAGAAAAAATTCTGACAGAGTAGCAGCCGTGTTAGTCTATATCCGCAAAAAGAACAGGAGTACTTGTGGCACCTTAGTGCCACAAGTACTCCTGTTCTTTTTGAGAAAAAATTCTGTAAATCTAAAGTTTGAAACACAAAAGAACATTAAGGTTAAATTCTTGATGAAAAAATGCAATACAAGTATTGATGTGTTATTCTTAGTGAACTGTTGCCATAGATACAACGTAACCTGCAAATACAGCTGTGTTTGTGTACTGTAAAGCCTGTGGCCTAATATATTATGCCTTTCTCTCATGCTGTCTTCTTTCCTCTTTCCGTTTGATCATTTTTTAAAGGTAAAAGATTGATTTCTAGTCCTCAACTGCCTCAAATCAACATGCAGTCCTCAGGTCTGTGGATAATGGACATCATTGGATCTGACGTCAACACTGAAATGGATCCAATACACCTTTCTTTCATCTTTTATGGAGACCTGAATCACAAAGAGTTGGCACTTCAAATTACAGGAAAAGCAACTCAAATCAAAGTAGTTCAATCTTTCTCTATTACCAGAAAACTTCTAAGAATCATATACTCAATAATCCTTTTAATTCCTGTAGAAATAGTTTATTTGGGCCAAATTTCCAAAATGATTTCTAAACCTGTCTGTGCAAATTGGCTCAAACAGTCATTTTGACAGTCAAACAGTCTGCAAATGACAGGATTTTCACATGCGCAATGGTGTTTTCATTAACAAATCCTGCCTGATTTTCACGCATTGTGTGTTTGCATGAGAAAATTCTGTGATTTGCTAGTGCATATGGTTGTGCATGTCAGACTGCAGGCACAGATATACAGGCCAGTTTGAGGCCCTTTTGAAAATGTGGTATTTCAGAATTTAATCCACAAATATGATGTATAAAGTCAGAGATACCAAGTTACTTTTCTGGGGTCAGGATAAGTTAGGGTAAAATGTCCTTGTCCCTTTTCCTCCCTAAACCTCATCATCTAATCCTTCCTCCCTTCCACTATGTTTCTCCTTCCTAACCGCCTTCTCTCTTCATCCTATATTCACACCCATTCCATTCCCTTGCCTCATTTGCTTTCTATCCCTATCTCTCTTGCCCCTCCTTTTTTTTTCCTTTGCCCAACTCCTTGTTCCCCCATCAGGGTCCTCCTCCCTTATGCCACTCTTTCATCCTTCCCCCCCCCTCCCCCCTCGTTCTGTCTCCTTGCCCTTTCCTTCCCAACTAATTAAAACATCAACAAACCTTTGAGACTCACATTCAGTCAGTAGGGAGCCTCTCATTACCCCGCATCCTCACTTACTTTTGGGAATTATACTGTCTTCTCTGATAGGAGGGGCTATTCCTGTTCCCATACTACTTATTGACACTCCACTGTGCTCTGCATGTGCTACAGACACAGTGCGGAGTGGAACAATAATTAAAATGACCACTGCTGAAGCAGACCCAGAATTGGAGTAGCTCCTACCTTGGCCGTAAAGGAAGGGAAAGAGCCTCTGCTATGGGCATAATCCACAAAGAGGAACTCTTACAGATTTAATTTTAAAAAATTAAATTTTTCGTTCTTGTCTGATGCCCTTTAATGTACACCGATGCTAACAATTTTCCTCGGTGCATCCAACACACCTATCATGGCAACCTAATACTGCTTGGGGGAGCATTTCTTTTTTATTCTGTAGAAGGAAGATTCAAATGAATACTGCTCCTAACCATTTGAACATATCACTTACCCCAATCAGTGTCTCCAAAGCAGAACATTTTGAAGTACCTTATTGGTGGGTTATCAACCAAAAGTATAAAGATTGTTTATGCTGGAGAGTGTTGCTGGCTGCCAGCACACATGTCTTTGATCTGTCAGTAATCACAGGCCTCACTGAAGCTCATGGGTATGTTGGCCACTTTTCATTCAGGTTAAATGAGGGAGCAATTAAATGCCCCTTTGTTCAGAGATAGCTGAAACAATAGAAACCACTGTCCAAGGCATTCGACCTCCTGGGAAGACCTGAGCAAGAACTAATTCAGGGACAATCAGAAGGGTTTCCCTGGGGCTTGTGGGGCTGGGGCATTGATTAGTGGAGCTGTGGGTGTCACAAGCACTCAGGATCAGAAAGCTGGGAAAGCACTGGTGAGTGTGGCGCTGGGAGGAAGCCGGGGAGAGAGTTTCTTTTGGGCACAGGACTGGCTGGAAAGCTGGCTTCAGTCTGTGAGCAAGAAAACTGCCTCCTGGTGTTTGTTTCTACTGTGCTCAGGGCAGCAGGACTTTGTGTACACTCTTTGTAAATAAATAGAATTTGCACCAACGAACTAGCTGAATCTATCATCAATTTCTCTTCCTAGTGGAAAAAACCCAGCAAGGCCCCAAATATTGGCTAACTGCGTGGGCCAAGGGGAAACTCTGATTCCCCAGTGCATAATATGAAGGTAGTGCATAGTGCCACACTGAATGAACTGCCTTTTTGGCTGATAGGGATGGTTTAATTTGGGTAGCATAGCAAGTAAGCAATAGTTCTCAAATTGTGGTCTGTGGAGCACTTGCTGGTGATTAACAGAAAGCAGGCACAACATACTTCATGTGCTGCTGCTCCTCCTTGCTCCCAGCTGCTTCTATAGGCATCAGAAGAGCCTGGATATAAGCTGGAAACAAGGGGGAGCAAGTCTGGCTGTCTCCACTAAGGGCCCTTTGCTACATAAAAAGGGTGTGAAAGTCGAGGTGCCCACCTGGATGAAGAGAATGAAGTGGCCAGGCAGCATGTTCAAGGCATCAGATCGCTGGGCCGCGGATGTAAAGAAGGGAAGGAGGGCAGCCAAGGAGGGAGTGGGGGAAGCAGACAGGAAGTAAAGATGAATCCAAGAATAAAAAGAGACAATGTGCTTACGCTGTTGTTCCCTCAAAAGAGATTTATTGCCTTTAAATATAGTTACAAATTACATAAGCACTTTCCTAGGGTTACTTATACATGCAGTGGCATGGCCACAGGGATGTTGTGCAATCACTAATGGGAGCTGAGGGGATCTGTTCAATCATGAATCCAAGAGGAAGGGCTCCAGAGGACAATCTGTCTACTAAAATGTGGTTCACACTATGGAAGAAGTCTGAGAACCCTTTAAAGAAGTGAATTAATGTGTTTCCTTAACTGCATAGTTTACTCAAAATTAAATTAATTGACTTTAAAATTCACACTTAACTACAGCAGTTGTTTTTACTGAATGTTGTAGGAAACACATTTTTTTCCCCATGGGATTCATGGTCTGGTAACTGAACACTTGAGCTTTTCGTTGTCTTGTTAGCAAGTTGAGATGAGCCATTTGGTCACTTTCTAATCAATAACGTTTGCAAACAGTCCACTGCATCATTGTGAATTATAGTGTCTAATTTTGTTCGGTATGCAATTTTCCCCAGTGACTCTTATGAGAAAAGTCACCAATTCTCTGACATTCAAACCACTAGAGAGCCATTCAGCTCATGCAGTTAGCAAATCAATTTTGTATTGTGAAAAAAAAAGTAACAATTCTAAAACTGCCACAATCTTTTAATCTCTGAGACTTGTTAAATTATTATTTGTAACTGACAAGCATATTAGATCTGGCACTGCAATAGTGAGACTGCATTTGACTTCTCTTTTTCTCACATAGGATGAACTGGCAGACATTGGCTCAATATACAAGATTCAGATAACTGGCCCACACAGCAAGTTAAATCAGCCTTGGCACTTAGACTTACTGCATATGAAGCACACAGGCACGAACCAGGAGATGTGGTTAGCTTTCAACTGCTCGTTCAAATGTAATGAAGACAAATGTGTGGAACTGCCAGCTCTCTACGCAGACCAGGATCCTTTGCCTGGTAATTTAAGCCCTTTTTCCTCACTGAGGGTCAGGTTCTGTCCTTGGATGCACGTGCGCATCTCATGTTGATTGCAGTACATGCTATGCGCAGGTTTCCAAAACAAGAATTTTGTCCTAAGATTGTAATGTGATAAATGTAAAAGCAAGAGCAGGCAACACTTCTTTCCTCTAGAAAGGAAGTCAGTCCAATGAAGTCAGTCTTGGGGCAACCTATGGAACAGCTGACACCAAATTAAACATACCTTGTTGATATAAGATTTCAGTCTCTTTCATATTATAGCAAGCAGACAATAGCATGTGGCATTTAAAAAAAATAAATGTATTGATCCTGCAGAGTAAAATAGGTCATAACAAATCAACTGAATAAATGTATGATGTATTATGTAGTGTATGATATTAACCTATCCTTTCTATAAATAAGGAATTGATTACCTAGAAATGTTTACTTTTTTAGAAATGTCAGATATGCAAAGACCCAATATAAGCCAGTGAAAAGGTTTTAAAAGCCTGTCATGGTCAGTTATCATAGAGCTATCCACCAATTTCAATTGCTTTAGTTAGTGTTTTATTGATCTTCATGAGGAATTTACGATACAGAAAATATTACTACAGCCAAAAACCGTGATATTAATTTGCACAAGTTCAGTTTTTCTGCACATTTTTCAAGTAGTAACACAAGCAAATTATTTAGATGTATGGTGTCACAAACATGACAAGATGATGATTACTTCAGAAAATATGGGTAAGAGCAGCCTGCATATTGATAGCTTTCATCCGTGGCCATTTAAGAAAAAGTTTCCCATTTATCCAATTCATTAGAATAATGAGAAGTAGTAGGGATAGTACAGATCATATACTGAAACTATTAGCAACAGCGAAGAGGTTTATTGACCAAGGCTACAGTAGAGAGGATGTTGTATTGGCTAAACAGAAGTTGCTGGGAAAAAATGGGAAGTCTCTCTGCACCCAGAAAGAAACAATAAAATACTCCACATGAAAATTTAAAATCCTAAGCAGTTTTTCTTAACCATTTTATCCCAAATGGAACTTGAACAAACTCAGCAAAACACAGTCAAACAAACTCTTTTAATCACTCACTGCATGTTGGTATGCAGAATTTTGCATGATTAGGAGTCCCAACCTGTATCCATTCACCCAAAAACATTGTTCTTCCTAGGTTTTTGATCATCCAGATTCAAAGTAACAGAAGAAGGTGATACATACACACACACTACAATCATCAGCATGAATCCTGGGGAATGACCTCATGCTCTAAGAACAAAACACAAGCGCCTATCCTGAGTAAAAGGATTCTTTTAACCTCCCAGTGGTATTAGGGTTGACTTACTGATTTAAGACCAGCCACAAAAGGGCAATGCTAAAAAAAAATCAAAATTCAAACACTTATCAACTTGTGAATACAGAAAACACAAAAACAAATTCCCAAATGTGCTAATTTATAACCCCAAGAATGTCTAAAGCAGAAATGATGTCTATGGCGCGTTTATTTTCATTCACTTCTGACTTTTCACTTCCTCGTCTTCTGAGACAAAATAGAGCTCTGTGTGAAAATTCAGATTTTTACTTTGTGAATTTTTCCCAAGCAAAACAAATTTTTGAGTAATTTCCTAAAAATCAGGCACTGCTGTGAATAACACCTCTGTATTAGGAAATTCATATAAGGCCCAGACCTTGTATATGACTTAGGTAGTGTGATTATAAGCCTCATGACCCCCCAACCCAAAGAAAATGTGGTCCTCAATCCTGCATAACCTTCTGCATGTGAATAATTTTATGCATGTGAATAGGCACATTGGGCTTATGTGTGTCTTCGAAATCAGAGCCAATGTTGTTCATATTCCGTGTGTGTGTGTGTGCGCGCGTGCGCGCTATACATGTGATTTTCTATATGGGAAAGTGTTGTTATTGGGGCAGTGTTTTATATTTCAGGGTCACAGTCGTAAATCAATCTAAATTTTCTAACAAACAGGCAGCTTTTCTTTGCATATCAGTTTGCTTACTGGTGACAAAGATATTCTAGAGTTTTATTTGAGTGCAGTCATTCATGGCCTGAAAGAGACAGCAGGACATGGACATGCCTTTAATAAATCCCTTCGTAACACAAATAAAATAAAACACTTTAAAAATAAACAAATCATTGTGTCCCAACCTCTTAGCCCCCCGCAGAGAAGATAAATAGAAAGATCCCTTTAGATAGTAAAGTTAAAGATAAAAGGTAAACCTCAAAATATCAAACCATTTTACTGTCAGCACCAGATGCCTGGTTATAATAAAGGCCATATCAATATCACCTCATCCATTATCAACTCTGATTTTCATGGGAATTTTCCAGGAAAAAAGTATCCTCATCGTTTTGATCTTTACTCAGAGGCAGTCTTTCAGTAATATCCAATCCCTGACCTATCTGCTCCCCCCGCCCCCATATACACAGCTAAACCCTCCCTTGCAAAAGAGCAGGGAGACTTACACATTGTGTTCATGTCTCCTATGTCACCCCACTGGTCTCAACTGGACATGTTGTTTGTTCTGTGTCCAGTCTATCCTATTGATAGTTTCAGTTTCCAATGCAGAGTCATGGTTTCTCCTGTTATGTCCTGATCTGAAGGAATGCCAGCAGTGTTAGGAGTGTAGAGCTCATCCAGTACCAGGGAGGCAAAGTAAGTATTGGACTGGATTCTCCCAAGAGTCCCATCTTGCCCTGTCTTTCAGCTATAGGACCATTTCCAGCTCCTTAACACAGTGCTCCCTCACGTGCAACAGTGGGCAACTCCCAAGTTACCACAGTACTAGACCAGTAGTTTTCAACCTTTTTTCATTTTTTTTTCAAAAATTTCAAATGGAGGTGCGGACCCTTTTGGAAATCTGAGACATAGTCTAAGCTAATGTGTAGTCTATGGAAATCAGTTGTAAGTTTGTAACAGCGATGTTAATTAACCATTGGAAAAATTTACCAAGGATTGTGGTGGATTCTCCTTCACTGGCAATTATTAAATCAAGATTGGATGTTTTTTTCTAAACGATCTGCTCTAGGAATTATTTTGGGGAAGTTCTATGGACTGTTACATAGGAAATCAGTCTAGATAATCACAATGGTCACTTCTGGCCTTGAAATCTATGAATAAAAAATCCTTCTCACCTCATTCAAACAAGTGGTCTACTGACTTCAGTAGATCTACTTGCATGAACAAGGTTATCAGGACTAGGCTCTGGGTGCATTACAACAATGACATATCTTGTTTCTGCTGACCCAGAGAATCCTGCGTCTTAAACCCTAGTTTTTCCAATGGCAGAACAACTTGCTTCCAAAATATCACCTAGGCAGATCATTTGCTTTAAATTGTGTGGGCCAGATCCTCAGCTAGTGCAAATCAATGCAGCTCCATTGACTCCAGTAGAGGTAGGCTGATTTACCCCACCTAAGAATGTTTAGGCACCTTAAAGAGCGTACACTAGGCCTCAATCTAGCACTTAAGCACCTTCTTCAAATATATGAGTAGTCCAGTTGACGTCAAGTGCTTTGCTGGATCAAGACCTAGGCTAATTTTTTTTAAAGTGATGGGGGAGTCCTTGAATACGATAAATAATGCCATACGGAAATAAAAGTTTTCACAAAAGAGGCTTCTTTATGTGCTATCCGCACACAGTTGAATGATGAGGAGAAACAAAGATGTTTCCACCTAACAGAAATGTGTTGCAACATGTATATAAATGTTACCAGTGTGGATATATACAGCCCTTATTACTTGTTAAACTCAGTCAGTATGCAAAATTGGCCTGTAAAGCCCTTACTTCAGTGATATGAACTTTTTATATTTTAAAAGGATTAGAAAAATGACTATATGAAATGTCACAATATTTGTATTCAGCCTTTTTTATTATAACACTCAATATGAATAGCACCAGCTTGTGAAAAGAGCTGTAGGAAAAGTTTAAAAATAAATATCTTGCAGAACACTTTTTTTTTCTCTTTTGCCGTCACCTACGCATGAGAATAAACGACAGCTTTAGCTTGTGGTTTCTTAATTTTTCACAGTGTGTTTTTAACAATCACTCTTAAACCTATAAATTTATCACAGGGAATCCAAGAAACTTGCTGTAATGAAGACCTCATGAGCTTCTGGGAATTTTAATACGATTCTTGTATATTCTGTAGCATTCTGGACCTACATTCTGTAGCCTCTCTGATTTCCGCAGCATACTGGAGATGATTTTGGCATGAGTGGGAGCTGAAACTTCTGAGGCAGCCTAAGATGAATAGATCCTGGCAGATCTAGGGACTTTGATTGAAGTTGTGGGTGCTCAGCACCTCTGAAATCAAGCCTTAAACAATAATTGCGATAGGATGTGAGTTCATCAGCCAGCTTACTTGCCCTTCCATACACCAAAGTGTGTGTGTATTGGTTGATGAACTCACAACCTAAAGTGTGACTATTGCGGTATAAAATGGCTTATTATTTAAAAATAATAATAATGATAACAATAATAATTACAAATATACCACTTCCTCTTCTGAAAGGAATCAGAGTGTCATATTGCTAAAGCTAATAGGTTCTTCTTTAGCTCAAGTTAATGCTTCCAAAGCAGAAGGATCTGAGATAATTAATCATTGTTGCCTCTCTGTAGTTCCTAATAGCCTGGGTGTATAGCTGCCCACAGATTTCTTACATTACTTTGCTCTACCGTGTTGTTCTATCAGAACTAAAATCATCTTTTTGTTCTGGGTGTGTACATTATTGATTAGCACAATGGTGTTCTGGTCCAAGAGTTGGGTTTCTAGGCATAATACAAGTAATAATAATTAATATTCAGATACTGAGCAGAGGAAACAGCTGCTTCTTCTGTTTAAGGATTCCCCCTGTTCACCCCTTCCAAAACAAGTGTAACCATAGTAAGCAGGAGCTAAGGTTGAGATTTTCAAAGCTGAATACGAGATCTAGTCACACAACTGTCATTGGAATTATTAGTTGTGTGACTAAATCCCCTTGTTGGCTTTGAAAAACTGGACCTCGGTTTCTCCTCCTGTACCCAAACCAGTTATCGACTCCTCCATTCTTAAATCTCCTCCAATACTACTGTTCAGCTGCAGTGAATAATGACAGCAGCCTCCCCAGCTTCTCGTCAAGGCTCTTCTTCCCTGGCCTGTGCCAGAGAAGGCAGCAATGGCCCCACCTGTTCTTTCAGGCCCCGCCCCGCTTCCACTGTTTGGCTAGGGAGAGCAAGAAAAGTGGTCACAGCTGTGTCTTCAAAGTTCCACTCTCTGGGCAGGGCTGACAGACACAGGACTTCCTTCCCATAATCCCATATGGTTGCTTAGCAGAACAGTATAATCCCCTTCTGGCCAATTACTAGTTCAGAGCCTGGACTGGTTTTGAAGACCCATCCTCATCTGTCATGCAGCAGAAAGGGAAGGGAATATTTTATTTAAAGGGAAAAGCTGAAGTTGAAAGGATTTAAATGTTAATTGATCATTTCTATTATTTTATATCAGTGTGCTTTAACTTTAGTGTGAGTGTGTTGTGGTCTGATGCATGAACAAGCTTGATACTCTTGATGTGTTTATTCACTGGGGGATAATTACATGAGTTGAAAGCGTCTTAAGACAATCAGATCACAGCTTTCATCTAAGCCATTTTATGACTGTGCAGTTCTTGCTGCAGTGCAGGATGAAAATGGTACACACACAAAAATACAAATGGGGCAAATAGGAATATAGAGCCTTAGGGATTAGAACTAGTGATGACTATGTAAACAGGCAGTGGGATTGGGTACCCAAGAGGTCAGGAGGGATGTGTATAGGTTCTTCTGTAGGTTATTGAATACAGTAGTCAATAGTGCTGATTTTCTGGAAGAGACATTGCAGGGCAGAAGAAAGCTGCATTCTGTAGATTCACAAATGGGGATTTATGCAGAGAGTAAGAATGTGTTGTAGTTAATGCACTGGACTGGGACTCAGGAGATCGGGGTTGTTTCCCAGGTCTGTTACAGAGTATGTGACCTCGGGCAAGTCACTTTGGGCCTACCAGCATTAGAGAGATTTCCACTGATGTAACAGCATCGACATAGTTTCACCCTGATGTAGAGCTTTGCACAGGTATAAAACAGGGTTTATACCAGTGCAGTTTACTCTGTTAATCTACTGGATTAAGATGCACTATTTTCAACCCTGCTTTATATCGGAGCAGGGTGACTCCATTAGGATGTAACTATATTGACAGTGTAACTATACTGACTAAATTACAATGGTGCAAATTTCTGTAATGTAGGCAGGGTCTTAATCTCTCTGTGACCCAGTTCTCCTTGTATAAAATGGGGATAATACTTTTCCCCACCCTGAGTCTGTCTTGTATATTTAGATTATAAAATACCTGGGGCAGGGATCATACCTTACTCTGTGTTTGTACAGTGCCTAGCACAATAGGACTTTGATCTTGGTTGACGCCTCTAGGTACAACCATAATATAAATAATACTTAATAACTTGATAAAAAGGTGAACTATGTAGCTATCCGTGGAGCTGCATAACTGCATTCTATACAGACCCTGCCTCTAATTAAAAACTTTTAAGGTGCCATTTTATGGTACTGTGCCTTTCCTTTTTTAAGAATATATCAAGTGATCTTCACATAAAACAATACAATAGAACCAAAGCATTTTCATAAGGAACCCAATTATGAGACAAGATGACAGAGAATTTCCCTTGTTATACTGACTGTTTTAAAAATTTTCTTTTAGTTGTGGAATATTCCATTCATGTGTACACTGGAGACATAAAGAAAGCAGATACCAGTGGAGAGGCTTATCTTCTTATTCAAGGAACGAGAGGTGACTCTGGGAAAAGATGGCTTAGTAATTCAAGAAGTGGACCCATCACTTTTGCCAGAGGCCAGGTAAAAGAACTGAGGAAAAATAATTGAAATTGTAAATGTCTCCTTAATAATACCTCACGTTTACATAGAACTTTTCATGCTAAAGGATGTTAAAAGTACTTGACCAGCCTGCCCATTCCATATAGGGATCATTTTACCTACTACCAAGTGACAACCATCTCTGGGATGAAATGTGGTTGTTCTTCTGCACCATCAGCTTGCACAACAGAGAGATAGTTAAATTAATGAAGTATTTTTGTTCAGAAAATTAGATTACAAACTCCTTGATGCAGTTAGATGCAGTTATCTAAACTATGGGCCAAATGCACCATTGGTGGAAGTGCATAGCTCTCCATAAGATATCTTGGTGTTGTGCCTGCTTAAATGAATATGGCACTGTGTGTTTTGTGAACGATCATGAACACCTACCTAGCAATATAAACAATAAATAATAATAAGGCAAATGTCCCATTCCAGTCCTCATTCTCCTTCTTTAGTTTGTCCATTCAGAAATTCCTTATTAACCTTACAAAAATCTTCTTGGTTTTTGAGAATTCAAAAACTTTTGCGGAAAAAATCCTGGAACAACTGTTGTCAAGAGTATAAGATAGTTAAAGAAAATTTCAGATCAAAATCTTACAGATACCTTGTTAGACCTCAGTGTCTGATACAAATTCAGATTTGCAAGACATCGTTACATTTTTATCAAAGGTCAATGTAAAATCATTCTATACGGAACCTACATGCATTTCTCTGTTACTAAGCTTTTTGCAGCTGACAGCCCTTCAACACTGAGTGGTGTTGAATGGAAAGTGAAGAACCAATGAATACTGCTTCAGTACCACTGTAACCAGAATCCAGATTATCCAGATTCAGTTTAGTGCTTGCTGCTTTAGTCACCCCAGGGCATGATGAGGAGAACCTCCTTGTCAAAATCCAGGAGTTGCCATGACTGCCACTTTGCAAAGATATATGGGAGAGGCCTTGACACTGACTCATCAGCAGAAAACCAATCTGGACTATGTTACCGATTATCTCTACAATGGATGCTTCCACATTGTGGTGAACAGAATGGGAATGAGCTGCTTCCACTGTAAGAAACTCCCTCCTCATGACTCAGCCTGATGAAAGAGTGCCTGGCTTTGAGCTGCCATGCTCTGTCTGGTGCAAGCTCAACCATTTCAAAGGTGGGGCAGTAAGGGGTGCAGCAAATAACCACACCTGGGGACCTGGGAAACTCTTGTGTGGTTGAGAATGTTGCACACTTACTTGATGGCTTCTTACTGTGTGCTGATCTATCAGCTGTTGAATGACTAAAACATGTGATGCCTACCTAAGTCCTTTTGACGTTTGTCTTTTTGATTCATACATCTGTATTATCTCTCTACTTTTGCATTTTCCATCTTTATTATGCATCCACTAATAATAACAACTCCAGAAGAACATATGAAATTAAACCTTTTGCTATTTTTTTTACTTTAATAGATAGACATTAGTCAGGTCTCTGAATGTAGCTGAAGTACCTCAAAGAATCTTCTACTTGACGTATATTCTCTCTGTACACTAAACCCTCCTGTTTTCATTTTGTCTGCTGATTTTCATTCTTAAAAGTTTCAGAAGCCAGGTTTTATGAAAAATGAACTAGATCTTTGCTGCTCATTGCAGCCTTCCAGTTAGTCTAATTAATTTGCACAGTTCTGCAGCAGAGTGGAAAGCCCTACCTGATATCCAAGAAATATGGAGTTAATCCCCTGATCAGACTTTACAAAGGAAATCGGGAGACAGTAGTGAAAGAGGACTTAGAATGGTAGGGCTACCCAGGCTTTGAAGGATATTGTATGGAACTCAATGGGGCCATCTATTTGTTAGGTAGATGAGGATGATACTTAGAGAAAGCAGGATTCCACAAGCAGTTGGTAGAGACATGAAATATTAGTGCTGGCTGAGAAGGGTGGTGGTTCTGTTTTCTTTCTACATATATAAGGCCTCTGCATTTTCTTTATTCTCCTTGTAATAAATTCACTTTTAAAGTACCCTTAAGAATAATGTATTGAGGCAGGGAACTCATGGACTGACTCACTGATTTTTGTGAGTGCTGCGTTAGCTGATTGACTCCAACAATGAAGACACTCCTGTTCTTTGAGTCCTCAAGTTTTTCTCTTTACATATCCAATTTCTGTTCCCCTTCTCTGATATGTTTGCTTAGGGGAGCTACAACGTCACCTGGAGCAGGACTCTTCCATCTGTTTGAGTCCAGTATCTTGATTTTTTACTTATTGTTTAAAGATTCTAGAGTTCAAGTAATAACAGCACTCTTTGGATTAATGGTACTCACTACTCTTCTTAGTGTATTCTTTACCCTATCCTCCCTGATGACAATCTGAAAAAAAAACGCCTACTTTTTTGACCTTGATACTTCACCCTTCCACTCAGATGAGAATTTGCCAGAGTAATCCATGTATTCATCGCCTCCAGGTTGGGCTGTCATAATTCATTGTACCTGGCACTGAACATGGTAGCAGTGTAGGGTTTCCATTGCCAGTTCAGGTCTTTGGCCCATCTTAAAAGCCCTTACTGGGTCAGAATCAAGCTACATCAGCAACTGCATCTTCATTCAAAATTCACTTGGACAACTGTTCCTCTCTAGAATAACAAAGTCTGGGAGAAGTTCGTGAGCGCCAGAGATAAAGTAACCTTAGTTGTGGAGGTTTTGTTGGGGAACAAGTTTCCCAAAGAGGTCAGACTAATTCAATTATTTATCGCATGCTTCAAGACCCTGAGCTTGGAGGCCTGAGTCACCAAAATATTTAAGTACATTCTCTACTTTAAGCACAAGTAATCCCATCCATATTCAACAAAACATTCCCTTAATTTTAAGCAGTTACCTAAGTCTCATGTGCTTAAAGTTAATCATATGCTTTTATGAGAGCTTTCCCACCTCTAACCAGACTGAAGAGAGGTGTTTGGGAAAAGAGTGAGAAAACAAACAAACCAAGAACTCTGTCTCTCTCTGTGTGTGTATATGTGTGTATCTTATGCCAGGAAAGAAGAAGATCAAAAGACTTAATTAAGTTCACTAAGCACTTCACCATGCAAATCTAAAGTACTTGAGAAGCTCTTTTGTGTGATGGAGATGACTTCCATAGAAAATCCTAATATAGATACATAGGTATAATGTCACTTCTTATAACAGTCATAATTCATCCAATTTAGTTATTTCATCCTACAAGCTTAGTAGAAATTGGCATCTTACTGGAACTTCAATCTGAGCTTCAAAGTTTCTGAAAATACTGTTTATCAATTATAGTGATACTTTAAAATTCATCAGAAAAGTCATACTAGTCACTGACACTGGAAATATCAATTAGAGCACATACTGTTTTATTGTGCACTTGAAAGAAATGGAATGACAGGACAAGGGTAAAGTAAAGTGCACTAACATACAAAGCAATGTCCACTTATGCAGAGGTAAATTCACAAGTCATATATACCTACCGTGCACAACCACAATTAAAATTATTCTCAAATTGCAGGTGGATGTTTTCAGAATCAAAGCAGTTCACCTTGGCAAGCTGAACCAAGTTCTTGTTGGATTTAAAAGTTTTAAAAAAGGTACTGTACAATAATTTTCAAATAAACTATGTGCCTGGAATATACAGCATTGCATTGTAACAAATACCATATAACAACATTGATTATCATCAGATGTAATGGGGGTCAGAAATGCAGAAAAACAACTGTTAAAATTATGATTTCAGATCATATGTTTAATGAGGTCTGTTCTATTTGGAAACTAGTGAAAAAATTGAAATTGCTGGACCTTTTCAGTTTTTTTCTGTGTTTTTGTGTTAGATTGTATATAACCTGGTTTCACTTCAATTCTCAATGTACTATAGGAGAATCATAAATGGTATCCAGTGAATTACATAGTGGAAAATTATGAGACATTTCTTGTTTGTTTTTTACAATAAGTGGCTTGTTTGATATATTTGGGTCTGCCAGTAGATTCAGCAAATATTTTTATTTTCCAGCAAAAGTATGTTATTTTTTCTTGTTTTGCATCTCATTTGGCTATCATTCCCCACTCCAATACACACATACACTGTTTTAACTTTTCCATTTTTAAAATTATGGACATTTTTATTAAGTATAAAATAAATCCTTAATCACTCAGGGTGAAATGCTTTCTTCCTCTGCCACCAGGGGAGAGGAACAAAGATCAATCAGTTGAGGTGAAAAGAGGGGCATGGAAGAGGGGGAGTGTTGGCTTCAAAATATTGTCCTCGTTTCCTATAGAAATCCATTCACAGGTGTTTAAGGGGCTCTGGGGATGTGGGTGGGGTGGCAGGCAGAGAAAGCTACACTCCCTGCAGCATCATTTCTCCCAACTCCCCTCCAATTCTCAGTATAAATAATGCTTGCAACTTCAAAGTAGGTAGTGACAGTTGGGGACAGTGTGGGATCATGGCTCCTTCAGGACTCTCAGTGCCATGCGGGCCAAGTGGCCATGTGGAGACACAGAGAAGAGATGCAGGTAGCCCTGGCCTCTGCAGATCTCCTGAGATTAATGAGTTGCAGACCATCTCTGAGAGTGGCAAACCCAGTTCCCCATTCCTACTCCCACTATTGAGAGCAAGAACGTGGAAAATTCAGGAGCCAAATTCATGGAGTTTCAAGTCATTTATATAGGAAAAACCCTAATAGGGGGCTATTTGCCTCTTATTGCTTAAAGTGAAAGGGTGAAATCTGACCCCACTGAATTCAGAGTCATAACTCCCATTGACTTAAGTAAGGCCAGGATTTCACCAAAATAGTTTCCTCCTATTTAGGATTAGCTTAAAAACAGTCAGAAATATGTCAGGACCAAGTGCAGTTCAAGTGACTCAAGCCAGTAGCTTCAGTTTCAGTGGGGATGTATGTGGATTTGTTTCTCATTTCTAATCCTCAAAGTCTAATGATAATACATCAGTCCTGGAATAATTCATTGTTATACGCAAGAAAAGTCCGGAAAGGGCTATTTTAAAAACATCCTTTATACTAGTTTTCTTTTGTTTCTTTCTTATGTTGTCAAACAAGTCATGTCACATGGGTACAGTGTAACATGCATTTATTGCACTCTTAGGTCAGTAATATTCCTCCCGTGGAGGAGGAGAAAACTCTTGAGCTGCATGAGTTATCATCACTAATAAGAAATCTCTATGGCCCCAAACCTGGGAGGTGTTTCATGTCTTCTGTGAGTTGCTGAGTCCTCTGCATTCTCGTTTAAATCAGAAGCTTCAGCTTGTGTAGGCAGAGCTTATCATTGTTACTTGACATGCAATCAATTAATATATTTGTTTTAATCAGATGACTGGTTCTTGGAAAAAATTGTTATAAAAGAAGAAAGTTACCCTTTTGCCACTCACATCTTTGCTCACCATGACTGGATCAGCAAACACTCAAAGAAAGATTTTACAGAACTAGAAATTCCATTGAAAGGTAATGCCAACAAAATGTCTTTTGCTTACACAAGTTAAGTTTCAGAGTAACAGCCGTGTTAGTCTGTATCCGCAAAAAGAAGAACAGGAGTACTTGTGGCACCTTAGAGACTAACAAATTTATTAGAGCATAAGCTTTCGTGGACTACAGCCCACTTCTTCGGATGCATATAGAATGGAACATATAATGAGGAGATATATATACACACATACAGAGAGCATAAACAGGTGGGAGTTGTCTTACTAACTCTGAGAGGCCAATTAATTAAGAGGAAAAAAAAAAAAAAAAAAAAACTTTTGAAGTGATAATCAAGCTAGCCGAGTACAGACAGTGTGATAAGAAGTGTGAGAGTACTTACAAGGGGAGATAGTCAACGTTTGTAATGGCTCAGCCATTCCCAGCTCAGCCATTCACAGACTCCAAAGAGAGACTGCAGAGCTAGAATTGATATGCAAACTAGACACAATCAACTCCGGTTTGAATAAGGACTGGGAATGGCTGAGCCATTACAAACGTTGACTATCTCCCCTTGTAAGTACTCTCACACTTCTTATCACACTGTCTGTACTCGGCTAGCTTGATTATCACTTCAAAAGTTTTTTTTTTTTTTTTTTTTTTTTTCCTCTTAATTAATTGGCCTCTCAGAGTTAGTAAGACAACTCCCACCTGTTTATGCTCTCTGTATGTGTGTATATATATCTCCTCATTATATGTTCCATTCTATATGCATCCGAAGAAGTGGGCTGTAGTCCACGAAAGCTTATGCTCTAATAAATTTGTTAGTCTCTAAGGTGCCACAAGTACTCCTGTTCTTCTTTTTACACAAGTTAGTGTCGCATGACTAAGCACTGTTGAGTAAATTACAATTTATAAATTAATGTAATGATTTATGGTGACTTATAAGAAAGATATGTATTCTGAATATATATTTCTTCTAAATATAGAAATGACTGTGACATCTAATCCAGTAAAATACTTTGATACTAAAAGCAGAGGACGATGGCAAATGTGGGTGTACTGTACACACATACCAGAAAGAGTTCCTGATATTCAAGTTGTTGTGTTTGGAACAAAAGGGAAATCTGCTGCACAGAAGGTTCAGAATCTGAAAAATGACCCTTTTTTGGTTAGTTTCTTTTTATTATATTTTATATGGATCTTAACAATGTGTAACTGGGAAAGATACATTGTATTTTCTATGTGCCGGATTGTACACACAGATTGCTTTATTGGTCAGAGTTGATATCTGATATCTCCCATGCACCAAAAAAACAGTACTACTAGAACTACTGGTACAGGAAGTGAAACCAGATATTGTAGGGATAACAGAAGCATGGTGGAATAGTAGTCATGACTGGAGTATGTATTGAAGGGTATGTGCTGTTCAGGAAAGACAGAAATAAAGATAAATATGGTGGAGTAGCATTGTATATTAATTATGAGATAGACTGTAAAGACATTAGCAGTGATGGAATGGATAAAACGGAATCTGTTTGGGTCAAAATCACTTCGGGGAAGAAAGCTACCAGAGGCTCCACTGGGATAGTGCTTGGGGTCTTTAAGATCTGATATGGATATGGATAGAGACCTCTTTAATATTTTAATTAAATAAATACTACTGGGAATTGTGTGATCCTGGGATACTTTAATTTCACAGATATAGAGTGGAGGACAAGTGCTACTAATAATGGTAGGGGTCATATATTCCTGGATGTGATAACTGATAGATTTCTTCACCAAATAGTCACTGAGCCAACAAGAGGTGATGCCATTTTAGATTTGGTATTGGTGAGTAGTGAGGACCTCTTAAAAGAACTGGTTGTAGAGGACAATCTTGGTTTTCATGATCATGAGACAATTCAGTTTAAACTAAATGGAAGGCTAAACAAAAATAGATCTGCAACTAGGGTCCTTGATTTCATAAGATCAAACTTTAAAAAATTAAGGGAATTAGTTAGGTAAGTGGACTGGACTGAAGAACTCAAGGACTTGAATGTGGAGGAGCCTTGGAATTACTTTAAGTTAAAGTTGGAGAAACTATCTGAAGTCTGCATCCCAAGCAAAGGGAAAAAATGTATGGAAGAATTGCAGGCCAAATTGGAAAAGCATGCATCTCAAACAGGTTATTAAGAGAAAGCAGACAGCCTACAAGGAATGAAAGATGGGAACAATCAGCAAGGAAAGCTACCTCTTGGAGATCAGAAAGAATAGAGAAAAAGTGAAAAGTATAGAGGAAAAATCCAAGTAAATTAAAGATAATATAGGCATGAACTAATACCTAAAGGAATACTTTGCCTCATTTTTTAATAAGGGTAATGAGGAGCTTAGGGATAGTGGCAGGGTGGCTACTGAAAATGAGGATATGGAAGTAGAAATTACACTATCCAAGGTAGAAGTCAAATTTAGACAGCTTAGTAGGACCAAATCAGGGGGCCCAGATAATCTCCATCCAAGAATATTAAAGGAACTGGCATGTGAAATTGCAAGACCAATAGAAAGGATTTTTAATGAATCCATAAACTTGGGGGTTGTACTCTGTCACTAATTGCTAATATAATATTTATTTTTATAATAATTACTAATATAATATTTATTTTTAAGAAAGGAAAAGAAAGTGATCCAGGAAACTACAGGCCCATTAGTTTGACCTCAATAGTATGCAAGATCTTGGAACAAATTTTGAAAGAGAAAGTAATTGAGGACAAAGAGGTAAATGGTAATTAGGATAAAACCCAACATAGCTTTACAAAAGGTAGATTGTGCCAGACCAACCTGAACTCTTTCTTTGAGAAGGTAACTGGTTTTTTTAGTCAAAGGAAATGCAATAGATATAATTTACCTAGATTTCTTTAAGGCATTTGATACAATTCCATATGGGAAATTATTAGTTAAATTGGAGAAGATGGGAATCATCATCAGAAAAGAAAGGTGGATAAGGAACTGATTAATGGAAAGACTACAGTAGGTCATACTGAAAGGTGAACTGTCAGGCTGGAGGGAGTTTACTACCAGAGTTTCTCAGGCCTCGGTCTTGGGATCAATCTTATTTAACATTTTTATTAATGACCTTGGCGCACAAAGTGGGAGTGTGCTAATAAAAATCGTGAATGACACAAAGTTGGGAGGTATTGCTAATATGGAGGCGGACCAGAATATCATACAAGAAGAGCTGGAGAACCTTGAATACTGGAGTAATAGAAATTGGATGAAATTTAATAGTACAAATTGCAAAGTCATGCATTTAGGGATTAAAAACAAGATTTTTTTGCTATAAACTGGGGAATTATCAATTGGAAGTGACAGAGAAGGAGAAAGACCTGGCTATATTATTTGATCACAGATTGACTTTGAGCCACCAATGTGATGCACCCGTGAAAAAGGCTAATGCAGTTCTAGGATGCATCAGGCAAGGTATTTCCAGTAGAGATAGGGAAGTGTCATACAAGGCACGGGTGAAACCTCATCTAGAATACTTTAGACATCTGGTCTCCCATGTTCAAGAAAGATGAATTCAAACTGAAACAGATGCAGAGAAGGGCCCCTAGAGTGATCAGAGGAATGGAAAACCTACCTGAGAAGAGGAGACTCAAGGTGTAATTGGTTTCCCCCCTTAGGATGCCACCTGATGTACTGGGATACTGCTGAGCCCACCTGTTCTGCCAGCCTGAGCACCCTTTTTCCTGTCTTGCTGAGCCAGGCTATTAAGCCTCCTCCAGCACACACACAGGCAGGGCCACACCCAGCTGCAGAGAGACACAGACACTGAGATTAGTTCTGGGAAGACTCAGTTTAAGGGACTTGCCCCAGCACTCAGGTGTCCACCTCCCTTGGAGAGTAGACCCAAAGGTATATTGTGAAATCCACCTCCTCCCTCAATGTGGAGGAAGATATGCACAGCCTCTTATTCCCCCCCCACACACCCGCCTAATTATGAATTGTACAAATGGGGTTATATTATAAACAAGAAATAGGTTTATTAACTACAAAAGGTGAATTTTAAGTTTTTAAAGAGATCGTAATCTGCTTTGTTCTGTTTGCTAAGCAAAAAAAAAAAAACCACGCAAACTAAGCTTGTTTCACTAAAGAAATTGGTTACAAATAGCAATTTCTCACTCTAAATCAGGGATTCTCAAACTTTTGTACTGGTAACCGCTTTCACACAGCAAGCCTCTGAATGTGACCCCCTCTTATAAATTAAAAACACTTTTTTATATATTTAACACTATTATAAATATGCTGGAGGCAAAACGGGGTTTGGGGTGGCGGCTGACAGCTCGCCCCCCCCCCCATAATAACCTCATGACCCCCTGAGGGGTCCTGACCCCCAGTTTGAGAACCTCTGCCCTAGATATTGTTGCAGACAGATTACAGAAAGTCTTGAAAGGCAGCTGAACTGGTCTCCAGCTTGAGACCTCAGGTATTATTATTCACAAGCTAGACGCCTTCCAGCTTGGGCTCAACCCTTCTCACTTCAATTCAGTTCTTATTTCCAGGTGTTTCACAGTGTCTCTTTGGGTGAGGAGACAGAGGAGAACCCTGATGATGTCACTCCCCTGCCTTATATAGCTCTTGTGTAAGGCGGGAACCCTTTGTCTTCCAGTGGAAAAACACTGGCATTCCAAAATGGGAGGAGGGCTGTCCAGTACCAGGTGTTTCTGTAGGGCTGTGGCAGCCACTATTCATAGGTTGTCTTGAGCATCCACAGGAAGACTAAGCTCTTTTACAGTCCATTGTCTTTGCTAATGGGCCATTAGCACTGTCTGGCTTTCTCATTATTGTACCTGAAGGGCTAATTGAGGGTGACACAAAAGTAACCCATTTGAAATACAGATACATAGTCAGTATTTCTAACTTCAGATACAGAAATGATACAGGCATACAAATTGGATAATGACATTCATTAAATCATAATCTTTCAAATGATACCTTACAAGACCCATCTTGCATAAAGTACATCTCAGTTATTTCATATCCATATCATAAGCATATTTCCATAAAGAATATGGAGTTTAATGCCACATAAGGAGCTTGGCTTGTTTAGCCTAACCAAACAAAGGCTGAGGGGAGATATGATTGCTCTTTATAAATGCATCAAAGGGATAAATGCCAGGGAGGGAGAGGAGTTATTAAAGTTAAGTGCCAATGTGGACACAAGAACAATTTGATATAAACTGGCCATCAACAAGATTAGGCTTGAAATTAGATGAAGGTTTCTAACCATTAGAGGAGTGAAGTTCTAGAACAGTCTTACAAAGGGAGCAGTGTGAGCAAAAAACCCAACTGGCTTCAAGACTGAGCTTGATAAGTTTATTGGGGGATGGTATAATGAGATTGCTTACATTGGGAGATTGCAACTGCTAGTAGCAAAAATGCCAGTAGCTGGAGATGTGCGGGCTGTGGGTGGTTGAAAGGGAGTAGTTGAGGTTGAGAAGTGAAGCACAAATGAGGAGTTGAATCCTTTAACTGCTTTTTTCCTTGCTTTTCCTGATTTGCATTAGTGGCATTGCAGCAATAATACGTATTAGCCCCTACATGACCACCTTGAAAGAGCTGATGTCCCAATGTACTCATCAACTCTAAGGCCAGAAGAGAACACTGTGTTCATCTAATCTGACCTACTGCACATCGCAAACCACAGAATCTCACCACACATCTTTACATTCAGCCTGAACAACCAATGGGTAGCCTTAATTCCAATTACAAGTGTAAATTTAAATATAAACACTTAAACATCTGTAAATTTCAGTTGTCTCATTTCTACATAAAAATGAATACCAACTTTCCAAACAGTTGCTAGAACATAGATCACCTCTTCACTAAAGTTTATTCATAAACATGAAGGAAAAATATATGACAGCATCCACCATTTGCAATCTGACCCTATATTTTATTTACCCACACCAATACAAAACCACTACACAACTATGTACAAAAAGTAATTTATGGAAGCCACCACCAACCCTATCCTGATCATGAAAACACATGGAAATTTAACCAATAAACATGGTCAGAGTTCAAGGCTGCCTGTTGGTTGCTCAGGTCGAGGATGGAGATCTGTGGGCTGTGAGCAGGGGACTGGAGGCAACTAAGGTTGAGAAGAGGAAATGATAAATGGAATGTAGCTGGGATGTAGTTGTGATTTCCTTGCTTTTTACAGTTTGAGGTGGGCTTTGTAGTCTAGATGCTTTAACTTAAAGTTAACAAAGTTTTTTGTGGGAGATATATACTGTACTGTATGAGTTCAGATTCATTTTCTGATTTACCATTGGGGTTTGTTCACCCCTGCTCAGCATTCTCATCTATTCATTCATCTTTCCAAATGAGTTAAGAGAAATGAAACAAAACAAAATCCAAAAAAAACCCCAAAAACTTGCCTTATACCTAATGATCAAAATGATTGTGTAAGGTATGTATGCATCAGTTAACTTTTTTTAATTATTATTTGACAGCTGACTGTTGATGATATTGGTGATGTAACAAAAGTTTCCTTCGTGTTATCTGGCCCACGTTTAGGAAGAGGAATTAAACTTCACAAGGTATTTCACATAAATTGCATTTGACCTGGATGCATCATGCATAATAACAATAGAAAAATACCTTTCGGAAGTACATTACCTTATACAATGTAGAGCACTTCTTTGTAATGCGACAATATTATTTATTAGCATGTGTTAGAAATAGAAGGTGAAATTCTGGCGCCATTAAAGTCAATGGGAGTTTTGCCATTGACTTCAGAAGAGCCAGGGTTTCCCCCCATAATATGCAATCTCTGACAGAATATGTTAAATGTATTGATATTTGCTGAGTCCTATATTTTGTGAGCAAGTCCATATCACAAAATCCATTATGTAACAGGGGGCAATATTTTCCATTGATGTATGCTTTTAGCAGGTATAGGGGCCCTGCATGAAAAGAGTGACTGACTTCTGCTGATTCACAGTGGCCCCGATTCAGGAAAGCATTCAAGCCCATGTATAAATCAACCTCTGTTCAGGGCAATAGGTGCACAAGTGGCAACAGTTTTAGTTTTTAAACTTCCTAAAAGAAAATCCAGTCAATTCTCTCATGGCTAGCTAACAGTTATGTACTGGAATTGGAGATAGGATTGCGGGACAATGTCTTCTCTCTCCTTGAGCTTGATCCTGCATGCTGCTGAATGCTTGACATTAACGGAAGTGGAGAATCTTGCAGAATCAGGGCACTTAACAGTTTGGGACCGGGGTAGCTCTATGTATTTTGCCGCCCCAAGCACGGCAGTCAGGCGGCTTTCGGCGGCTTGCCTGCCAGAGGTCCACCAGTCCCGCATCTTCAGCGTACCCACCGCCGAATTCCCGCCGAAGCCGCGGGACCACCGGACCTCCCGCAGGCGCGCCACCAAAGGCAGCATGACTGCCACCCTCACGGCGACCGGCAGGCTACCCCCCGCAGCTTGCCGACCCAGGCACGCGCTTGGTGCGCTGGTGCCTGGAGCTGCCCCTGTTTGGGACTCCAGGGCATAAAGTTAGCCATATGGAATTCTTAAGCTTTGGAGCATTTTAAATGCTCAAGGACCCCAGTACATAAAGTTTGGTATGTACTTGATGGTCTGCATTCCAGGTACTCTACAAAAAGAAATTTATATCTAGAGTCCTTAGTCACTTAAGGTCTTTAAGGCTGAAGGTTTCTGTGAAGAGAACTTTAATATCTTGCATATAAAGTTTCTACACAAAGAAATTCATGCCCTGGAATGCTTAAAGCTTAAGAAATAATTTCTGGAGCTCTGTAGATGCTAGTCTTGTACTTTATGTTGTAACTCTGAACCTTAGAAAAAAGTTGGTATGCACATGGATGGAGCTATATTTTTATATGCTAGCCAATCGCTATTTTTCAATTTGTATTTTGTAAATTGGCCTAAGAGTCAAAGAGTGTGCTTTTAAAAAAATAGTGTAAAATACTGGTTTTTCTCTTCAGAAACTCAGAAATGGACAAAATGGATTTTCTTCAAACACTTTTACAAAATTTTTACAAAATTTTCACTTTCAGGCTCAGACTAAACATGGATAATTTTTACTTAAAGGGAAAAAAATAAAGATATGAACAACTGAAACTGTCAGATTATAATGAAGGCCCAACATAACCTTTACTATAGTATTTATTGCCAAAGTAATAGGGTGAGTTTTTCAAAAAAGTTAAGAGTTAAGTGCCCAGTTTTCATTGAAGAGCATTGGCATTTTGGAAGTGGATTAAGCTAAACTGAATGTGAGTGTTCACACAGGGGTTTAAAGCAGTTTAAATAATCCACTTTAAATTCACACTTTAATTAATTTGGATTAATTTTCCTGAGTGTCCCAGGCCTGGTCTATACTACAAAATTAAGTTGACATAAAATGCCTTGGGTCAGCCTCGTTGTACATGTGTTTACACTTAAATTGTCTCCCACTGATGTAAGTGCCCCTTTACAGCAATGCAGTAACACCACCTCCCCAACTGGTGTAGAGTCATGATTGATGTATTGAGGTCGATGCAGAGCAAGTGCAGACAATATTACTTATGTCAACCCTAACAGCAGCTGTCTCACAATGCCTGACATTGAACTCTCCTGGTCATAATTGTGAACTCCACTGTCCAGGGGTCACAGAAATAAGAAGGCTCCTGTCCCCTTTAAAGCCCTGCAAATTTTTGAAATGCTTTTTTGTGATTGTCCAGTTTTGTGAGCACAACAGGTAATCCTCCATTGTTATGTGCGACTGCCCAGCTGACTATGCCAGTACACACTCCAGATGCGCTCCGGCTTGGAGTAGGCAGGAGATATTGGATTTCCTAGGCCTATGGAGAGAAGAGGTTGTGCAAGCATAGCTATAGACAAGCCATAGAAACATGGACATCTATAACCAGATTGCACTGGAGATGCAGGAGAAAGGATGCCTGATCCAAATCAGAAGGAGAAAGAAGAGGACTTGGGAGAACATGTTCCATGAGATCCTGCAAGCCAATGCTGCATTAGATGGTGAGCAAAGGCCTGGAGGATGAACAGTGCAGATAAACTGAAGAAGGAAAGAGTGGACAGGAGAAAGTCCCAGAAGGAAAAGGAGAGGAAGATGCACCAGGACATAATGGACCTTCTCAGCTGCAAACACAGATGTTGCAGACTCTTGTGGAGCTACAGTAATCATGGGCTCACCTCTCTTTGCAGTCCATGGAGAACTTCATTACAACACCTCCCTACATCCTGCTTCAACATTCCACATGGCATTAGGGCCACATCCCTATCCTTACCACTCTATCCCAGGGGACATTAAGGACAAGCACAGCTTCACATACACTGACCTATGAAATTCACGGTTGTGTGTGTGTAGGTAAAATGGACATGAATGTTCTTTCCTCGTAGTAAGTTTTGTTCCATTAATTTATTAAATTTTAAATTTATTTGCTTTTAAATTGAACAGATTTTTCTTTGCGCTGGTTTTGTTACCAAATAAAATTCTATTATTTGAAAAATAAGTCATTTTTATTAGTTCACAACAGATGCTGCAGAGTGCTTAGCAGCTCTTAAAGCCCCCACTTTAAGTTGGGACAACTCATAAGATCAATGACAGCACAGTGTAATAATCATAAATATACAGCAAGCATCGCAAAATTAATAGGAGCCTTGACAGGGTTATAGTCATAGCTGTACACCAAGCACCACACAATTCCTAACAGATCCCAAAACATCAGGGCCAGGTAGAGCACAGTACACAACAACACATTACTGTGTTTCACTGTTAAAGTGCTCTTTCAAAGCTGCCCTGAGCTGTATAGCTCTGCATTGAGCTCTTCTAATAGCCTTTTCTCTGGCTGTTCAAACTCAGAAGACAGCTGTTCCATCTCCATCCTCTACCTCGGTGGCAACTTTCCCTGCTTTGCTTCAAAGATATTATGCAGGATGCAGCAGGCAGCTATAACCGTTGGGATGTTATTGCCACTGAGATCCAATGTTCTGAGTCAACTATGCCAGTGTCTCTTCAATCTACCAAAAGTCCATTCAACTGCCATTCTAAACCTGCTGAGCCACAGCTGAATCTTTCTTTGGTGCTGTTGAGGTGGCTGGTGTAGAGTTACATGAGCCAGGGGAAAAAGGAGTAGGGTGGGTGCCCCAGAATCACTTTTGGCATTTCAACATACATTGCCAATCGTCATCTGCTGGTCAGGAAAGAAAGTCCCTGCTTGCAGCTTTTTGAATAGTTCTGTGGTTTTAAACATGCAAGCGGCATGCACCTTCCCTGACCAGCCAACATTGATGTTGGTGAAGCATCTTCACTGATCCACCAATGCTTAATGCACTTTGTGACAAGGTGGTCTGGTGCCAAAATAGGGATATGCTTGCCATCTATTGCTCCACCACATTTTGGGAATTCCACTGCTGCTAATCCATCCACGATGTCCTGTACATTGCTGAGAATCACAGTCCTGTGTAGCAGGAGATGATTAATGCCCCTGCATACTTGCATGACAATGGCCTCCACATTGGAGGTGGATTTTCCATCTCCAAAATGGTTTCCCACTGACCAGTAACAATCCAGCATTGCAAGTTTCCCCAGTGCAATCACCACTCGCTTCTCTGCTGCCAGTGCAGCTCTCATTTTGCTGTCCATGCTCTGGAGGGCTGGGCAAGCTTGGCATATAGATCCAGGAATGTGGTCTTGCACATCCCAAAGTTCTGCAGCCACTGCTCATTATCCCCAGCCTGCATTACTATGTGATCCCATCAGTCTGTGCTCATTTCTCAGGCCTAGAAGCAGCACTTTACCACCTGCAGCTGCTCCATGAATGCCACCAACAGCTTTGAAATTGGTTCTCACTATGTCCCACACTAATCTGTCCTCTGAGGTATCAACATGTTCCCCACTCTTCTGGTTCTTCTTGTGGCTCTACAAATAGTGGAGGATCGTGCATCCCATGGTTGCAACGCTTATGACAATAGTGCAGAGCTGTGCAGGCTCCATGCTTCTGTCAGAGATGGTGGAGAGCAAGGAGGGCTGCATGGGTTTGTGGGATTTTTAAAAAAGGTGCAAAAATTATGGATATAGATGACATTGTGGGATGAAGACAGTTGCACTCTGGGAAGTTGATCCCAGTCACCCCTGCATGGTTTGTTTCTGCCTCACTATGCATTGCCAGAACTTCCTGGTGAGTATGCTCAGCACTGACACAAGGAGCCAAGTCTGCACACACACAAGCAATATATTAACTGTGGCAGTTTTATGACAATGTAACTTGTGTCAACCAAAGTTTGTAGTGTAGACATGGCCTCAGAGTAAATAAACCCTTGTAGTGTAAAAGCAGCAAAGAGTCCTGTGGCACCTTATAGACTAACAGACTTATTGGAGCATGAGCTTTCGTGCGTGAAAAAACTTCAGAACCAGACTTCAAAGAGAAACTACTGAGCTTCAGTTCATCTGCAAATTTGACACCATCAGCTCAGGATTAAACAAAGACTGTGAATGGCTATCCAACTACAAAAGCAGTTTCTCCTCCCTTGGTGTTCACACCTCAACTGCTAGAAGAAGGCCTCATCCTCCCTGATTGAACTAACCTCGTTACCTCTAGCCTGACTCATTCTTGCTTGCATATTTATACCTGCCTCTGAAAATTTCCACTACATGCATCCGAAGAAGTGGGTATTCACCCACGAAAGCTCATGCTCCAATACGTCTGTTAGTCTATAAGGTACCACAGGACTCTTTGCTGCTTTTACAGATCCAGACTAACACAGCCACCCCTTTGATCCTTGTAGTGTAGACATGGGCCCTTACGTGCCCAATTCCCATAGAAAGTCCTAATAACTTTCAAAGGATGTTGGACACCTAATTCCCATAAACACCTTTGAAAATCCCAGCTATGATATATGCAACATCAGCATCAAGCATCAAACAAACCAAAAGCAGAAGGAAATACACCTCTACTTCGATATAACGCTGTTCTCAGGAGCCAAAAAATCTTATCGCGTTATAGGTGAAACTGCGTTATATTGAACTTGCTTTGATCCACCGGAGTGCGCAGCCCCGCCCCCCCCGGAGCACTGCTTTACCGTGTTATATTCAAATTTGTGTTATATCGGGTCGCATTATATTGAGGTAGAGGTGTATAAACAGTTAACACACACATATGTTGAACCATAATAGGGAAATTAATACTTCCTTACCTCACAGGGGTGTTGTGAGGATAAATACATTAAACATGGTGAAGCATTTTGAGACCTATTGATGAAAAGCACTATAAAAGAGCTAGTAATAATGAATAAATGAACATCACCCCTAATGCCTTTGGACAAATATGTATATACAGATAGGCCTTCTGTAGCTTTACACAGTCACTGGAAATTCTGGAACAGCAGTTACTAGCATATGGATTTAGGCCCTGATCCTTTAGCTGGATTCAGTCAGAGGGTCTTTATGTCTGTATGAAGCCCCATTAAAGAGCTCACTTGGGAGCACCCAGTTACAGGATCTGGGCCTTGCAATAGCTGTTCCTCCGCATGCTAAATCAGGCATTATTTATACATGAAAATATTATATTATTTTAAATAAATGTCAGAAATGTCAATTTTTGTTAGGAGGGGAATAAGAAAATATTTCATAAAAAATATGATTGTTCTCTTCTACTGCCTGCAGCTTCGTCTGAAAGACCTGGACACTAAGCAAGAACTGGGCTTTTACAGTGCAGACCAGTGGCTCTTTAAAGAAGATGGGTCAGAGACCGTGACAGAGCTAGCAGCAGTCAGACCAGATAAGGCACCGCTCAGGGGTATGCTGCTGAACCAAGAAACAAGCAAAAAAAATGTTTTTTAAAGTGAATCAACTAGAATAAACATGATGATGGGAAAGATTATAAAACATTTTAGAAAAGTCATTCCCAGTTGCTTTTGACATCCTTGGTTAAAGCACTTGTGTGAAATGTTGGATCTTTAACAAAGCCTAAGAGGGTTTAAAAATGTTTTACTGCTTTCCTCTTTAAGGCAAATAGCACATGTATTTAATGTTTCCACTACATCAAATGCCAATTTGAACACCTCAAAATATACAGGGCCAAACTGGTGCAATTCCCCTGAAATCATTGGAATGATGCCAGCTTACACCAGCTGGGGACCTGGCTCATATATTTAAAATGCACGATAAAGTGATGATTGAAAATTTTATGGACAAAGAAAAGATTGATGGCTTTATATTGAACAAGAAAAAAGGCTGAAATTCTGGCCAAACCAGAGATGTGCCTCAATATTTTTATGTTTGTGTTGTCCTCTAATTGATATGCTGTAGGAACAGGAATACACAGATAAAATTTAATATGAACATGATTTTAAAACTCTGGTAAGATCTTCTTTTGCTTTAGGTGTATTTTATACAGTATTTGCCAGAAAAAAGTCTAATTCACTAAACATTATAATCAAAAGTCAACTTCATCCAAACATTAAAAACTGTTTCCTTTCCCTTCCAGTTCAAAGCTGGACTGTATGTAGAATTAGATGGTGGGAGTATATTACAGCATTTAGTTCTACACAGAGTTATCACAACCTTGGATAAAAAAATGTTCTTGTCATGCTGCTAAGGAAAAATCATGGCAGATGATCATTACTGTCTGTAGTGAATAATATTAATACATATCGATGTAAATAGTTAAGCTGCTTCCCCAGACCAAATTAATTGTAGTGGCAACAGTTATCTATCTGACAGGTTAAAATGGAATGCAGCTAACCAAGAACAAAGAGTGGGATATTTTCATTGTCAATCTTTTATATTTCTTTCATAAAATGTTGCTGTAGTGAGCAAGTTCTAACTGGAATTAAGCTCTGTATTTATTATGAAGAGAACTCGGGCCTCATTCAAAGCCCATTGAAGTTAGTGAATGGCTTTCAACTCACTTCAGTGGGCACTGGATCAGGCTTTCAATAACTAAGAGATTTTTTTCTCTTTTGAATATGAACATGAGCGCTGACATTCCATTTATAACACTGAAACATGCCATTGAGAAGCAGTTAGCAATCTGTATTAAAATTGGATGGAAAATGTAGGTACATGAAGGAGGATCAATTAATAATCATTTTATCCTGTACTCTTTCAGATTAATTATTTACTTGGCATAGATCTTTTAGTAATGTTTTCTTTTATTTATTTTTCATGGCAGAAGTTCTTTACTCGGTCAGTGTTCACACAGGAACATTACCTGCATCAGGAACTGATTCAGATGTCTTTATTACAATATTTGGAGTGAATGGAGACTCCTGCAAAAGAAAACTTAGGCATTCTAGGTCACATGCAAGTTTTGAAAGAGGTCAGGTTAGTATGGATTTTTTTATGCATTTCTCTCTCTCTTTCTCTCTCTCTTTTTTTTTTTTTTTTTTTGTATTGTCATCTTCTAAACCCTGTTTTCTCTCTGAAGATTCAGTACAAGCTTGAGGCATAAACCAGTTCTGTGGTGTACATAGGAACTTGTCATAGTCTATTCTAGAAATCTAAAGGCACAGCAAGACCCTTAGTGAGGATACTATGTTGAGCCAGCGGAAGCTGCAAATCAACCCCAGTCACTTGCTAAGAACAGATATTTTAGATCAATTCAGATGCCAATTTAAGAACAATGCCAAAAATAGAAGACAGTTTAAAAACAATGGATCCACAATAAAATATGATAGCAGCTGAAGAGGAACCATAGGAAGGAGGCTAGGATTCTCCTCTACCGTTAAAATGTCTATACAAGGTGCTAACCTATATTTAGAAACCACTTAATTGAAATGTGTTAGTTATGTGTTGGTTTAGTTAGGGCCACTAACGTCTTACATATGCTGAGAAAATGCATCATGTCAGAAAAATATATTAACATGTTTTAACTAACACAATATAAAAAAGTGATGTTCCCAAGGGAAAAAGTTAATTACCTAATCTTTATGAAGGTCAAATACATCACCCATCAAAAGAAAAAGATTGAAGGCAGAAAAAAATTGTAAAAATTCCCAGACAAGACCATGATGGTGTATCCCAGTTTGACGCCTGTGACTAAATAATCAATGTGACCGTCAGTATAGGTTATATCAGAAATGAAAACTTTTCCCCTCAAATATCCACTCCCTGACCACAATCATCTTTCCCATTTTATTTCTTTTCCCCTACAAAAGTCAATTTTTCAGAGGGAAAATGGTGTGATTTCTCAATGAATTAGCTAATTTCCTCTGAAGTAAATTTACAAAACTTCAGGATTTTTTTGGAGGGGAGACTATTACCATCTACAGTGTGATAAACTGTTTATTTTAGAGAAGTTAGTAACGTTTGGGCCTGGATTCAGTTATTTGCAAGCATCTTAACATTTGCAGCTAAAAAACTGAGATGTGAAAGTACTTGCATGCAAACTCATGTAGGCTGAGAAATTTCTGACAAAATGTTAGTGTCCTCTGGGGAGGTCATCTCAGAGGTGAGTCAATTTGGCAATGGCTCTTCTCCTTCCAGTCTCAGGGCTAGGCATCCTCAGTGGAAATTGCAGCTGTTGTCTTCTTCCCAGCTGCCAGAGAGACACAGACCCTCAGCATAGCTCTGAAAATCAAGAGGCACTCTAAGTTTATACTGCTGATGAGGAAGAAGGGCAAATTACAAACATAGACCCTGGTGCTGCAAAGAGTTGACAGCAGTGGGGTTACTCACAGTGTGTAAAGTCTTTGCAGAATTGGGGCCTTATTGACATCTCCACTCTCTGGAGCAGATGCACATTGGAATACATTACATTTGGTAAGGAAGGGACTTCCAGAAGTGCCTAGTTATTGCTCTCTAAGTGGGAGACCTTTTCAATACTTTTATGGGAGGGAGAAGAGCAAAGAGTTCTGAGTTGAGTAAATCTGGTAAAGAAAGGAGAGGAAGTGAAAATGAACACAGAGCAGTAGATCAAAGAGGAATTTAGGAGACTGAAGTGGATGAGAAGACACACTGAGGGAATAAGATGTGTGCGAAATAAAAACAGAAGGGAAGAGGATATGGCAGAGGTAGGGAAGAGAAGGAAAATATATAAAGTTAAGGACATGTCTCACATGTGAGAGGTGAATATTGATGAGGAAATTTAACAGGAAAACTGTTCTGCACATGATTACTATGGCCACAGGACAGCAATGCCTTCCTTATTTGCAAACAATATTTGTTGGTTACATACTTCACTGTTTAATCCACTTTTTAGTAGTAAAATGTATTTGTAACTATAGCAACTGTCACATCATATATGAATATATTTGCTATGTGAGATGCAAAATATTTTCTTAAAGAACACACACACTAAATTGAAATATTGTGCTAATTTCAATCAGTGCTAAACAAGATAATTCAAATGCAGTTCCTGTTTGGGGGAGATGCTGAGCACCTGTCTCTGGTCTGTACTATAATTCCTCTGCCATCATACCCAATGACATCAATGCCACTGACTCCATATCAATTTCATAATCCAGTTTGAAATTGCTGTTCTTTTCTTTTTTAAACCCTGTCTACAAGCCCCATCACAGATTCTGTCCCTGTATCCCCCTTACCGCTTCTTTTGTCTGTCTAGAACCAGACTCCTCTCCTCTGCCTTCAAAATCCCAGGACTGGACCTGCACTATGAATGGCGTCTTCTATACAAACTGTATTGCAAAGCTCTTTATACAGTTTAATAATAATTACAGTGTTAACATAAAAATATCAGTGAGTGAGAGAAACTTCTTGAGGCAATAGAGAAAATATATTTTTGGCTAAGATTTGAAGGAGATGGAAAATCCATGAGGTGGGAAGGTTATTCCATATTGCATTTTCCTGCAATGGAGAAGGTTCTTGCAACAACAGTAGTTGGTGATTTTACGTGAAAGAAAAGAAAGGAGGCCAGTTCTAAAATGAAAGAAGCAGAGAGGGGAATCGGGAAAACAAGTTCTAGACGGTATTTTGAGGAAAGGGTCTGGTGGTCTGGTTTTTTGGACAGTTTTGAATTGGATCTCAAGGTGGATTTGGAACAGATGATGGTGTTTAGTCAAGCTCAGCTTGTACATGTCAGAAGGCACACAGCAGGATTCTGCACCTACTGGAGTTTGGAGGACTGGGACTTGGGGCGATCATATGAAAAAGTACTGCAATAAAGAGGAGATGAAAGTGTAACCCACTGTTAAGTGTGTGTGCTACATTTCCCCCCTCTGGGCTGGATCTAGCACCCAGTTAGAGGACTTAGTCCTTTAGCTCAAGCTATAGAAGATGTTCCTTTCCAGTTTGGAGGTTGACTCAGTTCCTCCTGATGACCAAGATAACTATTGTTACAGAAGCAGGGTCAAGACACCGGTGTATACAGAACAAACAGTATCACAACAAATAATAAGCAGATTTGCCAACACAGGAAATATAGGAAGTGAAGAAAAGTTCAGAGCCAAGTTTAAAGACACTTGAGGGAAGTGGAATGCCTGAGATAAGGAGGATACAAGAAATTGAAATGTGTCTGAGGGTAAACATCTTACCCCAGTGAAACCTTTCTCTGAAATATTTATCTGAAGGAAGAAGAAATAAGATAGTTAACGTGGTCAAGACAGGCAGAGACAGTGAACAGGGATGAGTCATCACATTTCTTGACAGATACCTATCATTACTGCCCTTTACAGTTGGAGAAATGGAATCACGGAGAGGTGGAGTGGCACATCCAGTGTCACAGGTCAGACCAGCGGCAAGGGCAGGAATAGAACCTCGGTCTCCTGAGTCCCAGTCCAGTGCAGTGTCCAATAGGTCAGATGGCCTCCCACTGTCAGAACTAATGCTAGTGGAACACCATAAAGGAGAGGTCTGGGCACAGAGGAGAAACAGTCACCAGAAACAGAGAAAATAGTTTGGTAGTGGGAAGGAGCAGAACCAGAATGGGAATGACTGGAAATGAGTGTGGAGAATTTACTGGGGACAAATTACTGGGGACAACTTTTTGCTTGTTTGTAAAGGAAGTAACCGGGGAGAGGGGGGGAGTAAGGCGGGGAGCCATTTTATACTTGTTTCTGACTATCAGGAAGAAATTGGTTGTGAATTTATTGAAGGCAGTTTGGGTGAAAGTGATCATGAAATGATAGATTTCATTATTCTGAGGAAAAGGAGGAGTGAGAGCAGCAGAAATAAGGATAATTGACTTACTTTAACAAAGTCAGAGAACTGATAGGTAAGATTCCACAAGAAGAAAATCCAAGTGAAAGAGTTGTTCAGGAGAGCTGGCAGTTTCTCAAAGAGACAATATTAAAGGTACAACGGCAAACTATCCTGATACTAAGAAAAGGCAAGAAGAATACTAATAGGCCAATATTGCTGCATCATGAGCTCTTTAACAACTTGAAAATCAAATAGAAATCCCCCAGAAAGTGAAAACAAATTGCCAATGTTGGGTACAAAACAATAGTGTAAGTATGAAGGGACAAAACCAGAAAGGCTAAAGAACAAAATGTGTTACAACTAGCAAGGGACATAAAAGGCAATAAGAAGAGGTTCTATAAATACATTAGGAGCAAGAAAAAGTGGAAGGAAAGTGTAGATCCTCTACTTAGCAGGGAAGGAGAGCTAATAACCGACGACACCAAGAAGGCTGGGATGCTTAATGCCTATTTTGCTTCAGTCTTCACTAAAGATGTTATTTGTGATCAGATGCTTAACACAATTAATATTAATAACAAGGATGCAGGAGCACAAACCAAAATAGGAAAAGAACAGGTTAAAGAATGTTTAGATATGTTAAATGCATTTAGGTCGGCAGGGTCTGAAGAAATTCACCTTGGATTACACAGGGAGCTATCTGAAACAATCTCAGAGCCATTAGCAATTATCTTTGAGAACTCATGGAGTATGGGTGAGGTTCCAGAGGACAGCAGAAGGGCAAACATGGTATGTATATTTAAAAAGGGGAACAAAGAGGACCCGGGGAGTGATAAGCCAGTCAACCTGACATTAATAATTTGTACCAGTATCTTTCCAGATATCAAACAATCAATTCATAAGCACCTAGAGGATAATAGTGTTATAAGAAATAGCCAGCATAGATTTGTCAAGAACAAATCATGCCAAACCAACCTAACTTTCTTCTTTGACAGGCTTATTGGACTAGTGCATGAAGGGAAACAGTACATGTGATGTATCTTAATTTTAATAAGACTTTTGACACAGTCCCACATGACATTCTCAAAAGCAAACTAGGGAAATGTGGTCTAGATGAAATTACAGTAACGGGTACAAAACTGGTTGAAAGATCCTGCATTGGAGGAATTCCTGGGTGAATTTTGCATCCCTAAAGGTTATAAGAATTTACAACATAGCCTGGAGGTGAGTCTCAACTACAAAAAAGAATTAGGTAAGTTCACGGAGGATAGGTCCATCAATAGCTATTATTCAAGATAGCCAGGGACACAACCCCATGCTCTGGGTGTCCCTAAACCTCTGATTGCCAGAAGCTGGATGATGGGACAGATCACTTGATAATTGCCCTCTTCTGTTCATTCTCTCTGAAGCATCTGGCACTGTCCACTGTCAGAAGACAGGATTCTGGGCTAGATGGACCATTGATCTCACCCAGTATGGCCATTCTTATGTTCTTATTTACATGTCATTGGAGAGATCAGACAAAGTGTTTTCCTCAAGCTCTGAATTTCAATTCAAAACAGTCAGGGTCAAGGTAAAGTTTTATTAGGGAGTGGGCAGTGGCAGATTTTTAAAGAACTGGGGAAGATACTACAGGAAAAGCGGTTAATAATCATAATATCATATTGCCTCTATATAAATCCATGGTATGCCCACACCTCGAATACTGCATGCAGTTGTCATCGCCCCATCTCAAAAAAGATATATTGGAATTGGAAAAGGTTCAGAAAAGGGCAACAAAATGATTAGGGATATAGAACGGCTTCTGCATGAGGAGAGTTTAATCAGACTGGGACTTTTCAGCTTGGAAAAGACTAAGGGGGGATATGATAGAAGTCTATAAAATCATGAGTGGTATAGAGAAAGTAAATAAGGAAGTGTATGACTACTCAGAGCTCTGGTATGAAACTGCAGAAAAAACGGAGAGTCTTTGGATTAAGTTTAGAAGAAGTTGAGCAATAAGGGTGATGCCGTAGTGTGAGTCTGCTATAGACCACCAGACCAGGGGGATGAGGTGGACGAGGCTTTCTTCTGGCAACTAACAGAAGTTACTAGTTCGCAGGCCCTGGTTCTCATGGGAGACTTTAATCATCCTGATATCTGCTGGGAGAGCAATACAGCAGTGCACTGACAATCCAGGAAGTTTTTGGAAAGTGTAGGGGACAATTTCCTGGTGCAAGTGCTGGAGGAACCAACTAGAGACAGAGCTCTTCTTGACCTGCTGCTCACAAACTGGGAAGAATTAGTAGGGGAAGCAAAAGTGGATGGGAACCTGGGAGGCAGTGACCATGAGATGGTCAAGTTCAGGATCCTGACCCAAGGAAGAAAGGAGAGCAGCAGTATACGGACCCTGGACTTCAGAAAAGCAGACTTTGAGTCCTTCAGGGAACTGATGGGCAGGATCCCCTGGGAGAATAACATGAAGGGCAAAGGCGTCCAGGAGAGCTGGCTGTATTTTAAAGAATCCCTATTGAGGTTGCAGGAACAAACCATTCTGATGTGTAGAAAGAATAGTAAATATGGCAGGCGACCAGGTTGGCTTAACAGTGAAATCCTTGCTGATCTTAAATGCAAAAAAGAAGCTTACATGAAGTGGAAGATTGGACAAATGACCCGGGAGGAGTATAAAATATTGCTCAGGCATGAAGGAGTGAAATCAGGAAGGCCAAATCACACTTGGAATTGCAGCTAATAAGGGATGTTAAGAGTAACAAGATGGGTTTCTTCAGGTATGTTAGCAACAAAAAGAAAGTCAAGGAAAGTGTGGGGCCATTACTGAATGAGGGAGGCAACCTAGTGACAGAGGATGTGGAAAAAGCTAATGTGCTCAATGCTTTTTTTGCCTCTGGCTTCACGAACAAGGTCAGCTCCCAGACTGCTGCATTGGGCAGCACAGCATGGAAAGGAGGTGACCAGCCCTCTGTGAAGAAAGAAGTGGTTCGGGACTATTTAGAAAAGCTGGACGAGCACAAATCCATGGGGCCGGATGTGCTGCATCCAAGGGTGCTAAAGGAGTTGGCGGATGTGCTTGCAGAGCCATTGGCCATTATCTTTGAAAAATCATGGCAATCGGGAGAGGTCCCGGATGACTGGAAAAAGGCTAATGTAGTGCCCATCTTTAAAAAAGGGAAGAAGGAGGATCCAGGAAATTACAGGCCAGTCAGCCTCACCTCAATCCCTGGAAAAATCATGGAGCAGGTCCTCAAAGAATCAATTTTGAAGCACTTAGAGGAGAAGAAAGTGATCAGGATCAGTCAGCATGGATTCACACAGTATTCTTGCCGACAAGTTAAAGAAGTATGGACTGGATGAATGGACTATAAGGTGGATAGAAAGCTGGCTAGATCGTTGGGCTCAACGGGTAGTGATCAATGGCTCCATGTCTAGTTGGCAGCCAGTATGAAGTGGAGTGCCCCAAGTGTCGGTCTTGGGGCTGGTTTTGTTCAAGATCTTCATTAATGATCAGGAGGTTGGTGTGGACTGCACTCTCAGCAAGTTTGCAGATGACACTAAACTGGGAGGAGTGGTAGATACGCTGGAGGGCAGGGATAGGATACAGAGGGACCTAGACAAATTAGAGGATTGGGCCAAAAGAAACCTGATGAGGTTCAACAAGGACAAGTGCAGAGTCCTTCACTTAGGACGGAAGAATCCCAGGCACTGCTACAGACTAGGGACCGAATGGGTAGGCAGCAGTTCTGCAGAAAAGGACCTAGGGGTTACAGTGGATGAGAAGCTGGATATGAGTCGACAGTGTGCCCTTGTTACCAAGCAGGCTAATGGCATTTTGGGCTGTATAAGTAGGGGCATTGCCAGAAGATCGAGGGACGTGATCATTCTCCTCTATTCGACATTGGTGAGGCCTCATCTGGAGTACTGTGTCCAGTTTTGGGCCCCACACTACAAGAAGGATGTGGAAAAATTGGAAAGGGTCTAGCGGAGGGCAACGAAAATGATTAGGGGGCTGGAGCACATGTCTTATGAGAGGCGAGGCTGAGGGAACTGGGATTGTTTAATCTGCAGAAGAGAAGAATGAGGGGGGATTTGATAGCTGCTTTCAACTACCTGAAAGGGAGTTCCAAAGAGGATGGATCTAGACTGTTCTCAATGGTACCAGATGACAGAACAAGGAGTAATGGTCTCAAGTTGCAGTGGGGGAGGTTTAGGTTGGATATTAGGAAAAACTTTTTCACTAGGAGGGTGGTGAAGCACTGGAATGGGTTACCTAGGGAAGAGGTGGAATCTCCTTCCTTAGAGGTTTTTAAGATCAGGCTTGACAAAGCCCTGGCTGGGATGATTTAGTTGGGTGTTGGTCCTGCTTTGAGCAGGGGGTTGGACTAGATGACCTCCTGAGGTCCCTTCCAACCCTGATATTCTATGATTCTATGAAAAGAGAATGGTTTGAAAGATGCAGCAAGGATGCATCTTTAGAAATGAAGATCGAGGAATAGTCTTCTGTAAAATTCAAAGGAATTATTGAGCTACTGGTAACAAATTCCTATTATTACTGCATGGTAAAATAAGTTAAACCAATTGAATTAAACTGCAGAAAGTAAGGTTAGTTTATATTTATGTAAGTAATTATCTTTCTTAGCTAACTGATCTCACTGGTTTAATGGGTTAAATGAGTGGGAAATTGTCATTTTGCCTAGCTAAAACTGAATCTAAATCAGGCAAGCTAATTTAAATAAAATGATTTTGGTTTTCATCAATTACACTTCCAATGAAGTGTATAATACAGATCTTGAATGTCTTTATACAGATTAAAAAATAAAATAACAAAAAAGAAGGATAATGACATAAGACAAAAGTATATTCTTGCTAATGCTGAGGAAGCGGGTAATTTAATGCATTATGATGATAATTCATTGATTAACAATCAGTGATTGTGACCACTGTTGTCTAATGACTATGAATGATTGTTCCAAAGAATGAAGTTAATGATAGGTCTCCATCTGAAAGGAGTTAGCAGTGAAGAAACATGAATATTACCAGCACAGGCTACAGAGTATTATTAGCACAGGCTAGTTTCTGTAAGTTAAAGGTGATATACACTGACAAAAAAAAAATAATTTTGCCTTGAAACTGCAAAAAATACAATTTTTAAATGATTTAATGCTCCCAATAAAAGTTATTTAAATGTTCATCTCAGCTAACTCCTATTTTAGGCTTCTTATGCATTACACTAAGGGGCTGTAGTTTGCCATGGTAACTGTTTGGGGAAGATCAAGGATATGTCAAGGCAAAAATGTCAAAAGTCCTAAAAACTGCAGTAGGAATAACAACTGTTTCCTCTTTCTGAGCACATTGTAGTGAATAATCCCCCCCCTCACAGGAGCATGGATTAGCTGGGCTATTTTTTTTTTTTAAATCATCTCTCCCTTTCATGTTTTCTGGTCTTCCTGTGTTATCCTGCCTGGTGGTGCAGTGGTTGGCAAAAAAGAAAAATTATAGCGTCTGTTTCTGCTATCCATCTGTTTTTATAATGACACCCGCATACATGCCCAAATATCCACCCTCCCACTCACGTTCTCTCACAGAACACATTCATTCTCTTGCTCACATAATTTATTCATCCCATCATGCACTTGTGCAGCTGCCATTTAGTTTTTGTTTACTGGTAGCTGTAGCAATATTTTAACAGATGTCCATTTACACCTAAAGAGCACATCTCTTCTCATTTGCCTGCATGAACAGCCTTAGTTATACTTTCTGCTGTCTGTATCGTCTTTCGTTTGCACAGTCATAAAAACATCACTATTTCTGTCTGGTGTTGTTGTAATGTGGCTTCTTCTCCCTTCTGAAAGCTAAGAAGACTTACGGCCTACAAGGCTTTGAAACATTTTAAGAATAAAAGGCCTCATTTAAGATAAAGTTCTGTTTAATTGGTGCATCCTAGTACTGGCCTCTGTCACTCCCTCAGCCTCCATGGAGTTCCATTTGGGTGGGGTGGGGAGGGTTGACCTGGAGTGGGAGGGCTGGGCCAGCAACACTCCTGGGTCTTTTGCAAGTAAATTAATGCTTCTCTCTTTCTCACCACCCACGGGAGGAGCACCCCAGAGCGAGGGTCACTAGTGTTAGATTTTCTGTTCCTTGCACCCCAGGGGATGGACTCTCTGGATTGGGACTGGGAAAATATACATACTCAAGGATCCAAATAATTCCTTTATAATAAGACCTCCAAATGTCAACATCAGCCTATTATGCATATCAGTCTAATTCCCCATCCTTCTGTAGGGACACGAGCAAAACCGAATGATTTAATATGGAAACAAATCCATTTTACCTAACACAACCTTGCTAAATATATTTTAATAATAACTGGTGTTATTAATTATGTGCAATTCACTGTGACTTGTTTTTCCATCAGGTTAATAGCTTCACTGTGGGAGCTGTAGACCTCGGAATGTTAATCAAAGTGCTAGTTGAACACAATAATATGGGTTATGGAGCTGGATGGTACCTGGACCGAATCACCATCCAAGAATCAGGCAAGAGCGACTGCCAATATGTATTCTCATGCCAGCAATGGTTAGACAGCGGAGTTGGTGATGGACGGATGGAACGAGAGTTGAGGCTTCTTGGAAAAGTGAGAAATGAGAGATTGGCAGGAAATATTCAGGGTGAGATGCAAAATCATCAAAACATATTCAAGCTTCTAATTTGATTGTATTTTATGTTTATTTTCCCAGGATTGGTCAATTGAGACTTGATATACAATACAGCTTTATTCTGCATAGCTTCTTTTACACAAACTGTATCCCCAACACTGTACAAAGCTGGTAAACACAGTTATAATGTTAAAAGAAAAAAATAATAGCACAAAGAGGGAGATTAAGAAGTATATGCTATTCAGCAAATATGTTGTCAGATGAAATTTGAAAATAGATGTTGAGTTGATGAGGCAGAAAGAAAGTAGGTTGTTCCATATGTCGGGAAATGCAGAGCAGAAGGCTCTTGCAACACTGTCATGTGAAGAGACATGAAACATTTCTTTTAGAACATAGTGTTTTTACCATATGCGTATATGTTTGCCATTAGCTTTGCTTTTGTTTGAATTGTATTTTCATTTGAAAGGTATGTCTGTGGTACCAATTCTCAATGGTATTTAGCTTAGGGATCAATGGAACCCAGAATTCTATTCAGAATTTGAAATGAACAGAAGACGAAACTTCAGAAAGAATTTGGACACTGAAAACATTTTAAGCCTTTAACCCTTTGTCACGATACCACTGTACCTGGCTCTCTCCCATAATCTCTTTTGGAAGGGAGTAAAATATTGATCTGGGTCCATTTATGGCATCTGAACCACAAATGACAGACAAGACTCCATGCCCAGACCTAACCAATCTGGACATCAGAAATTGCATTAAAAAACAGCAATATTTTAATAGAACTTCAGTTACTTTGTACACACGCTATGACCTATGTATGTTCCATTTTATACTCTGAGTATTTTGTGTATGTTAGCTGTGTTTGTTATAGGCATAGGAAGCATAATGTACATCCTTCAGTCTGAGCTGCATGTTCTTGGTATAGTAGGCAGATTTCTGTTATAATTTTGGGAACACTGGCACATCAGAGAAATGTTGCTGCAGCAACAGAAGCTCAGAATAGCTTGGAAACATGAGTGTAGGACCAGCAGTTACAAACACTGACCCCCTAAACCTCAGTGAATCCATCAAGATATAGTTGCCATTTTTAACATAAGAAGGACCTGCCTTCTTGCCCTCAGAATGTAACATTATCCCCACCAAATCCAGATTGAGAATTACCAATCGTTCCCAAGGTTCATGACAAGTAACATTCAGTATTTTAATAACCATAAAATCGAAAAACAACATTCCATGTGCCAGTGGAGATGTAGGAAATTTTCATTTAACTTTCATTCACTTTTCATTGCTATCTTTGGTTTAATTTATTTGTAGCTTTGATAAAGTTGCCTGTATGAGCCTTCAAATCACAACATCTTGATTTATAGAAAAGCTACTTTAGATAATGTTAAAAATGTATTAAAGCTAATTTTCTCTTTCACTGAAGTGTGTACATTTTGAACTCATGGGAGCTGATCCTTGGGTGGTATAACTGATCTAGCTCCGTTTACGTCTATATACATATATAGATATAGATATATTCATAGCTCCATTGATGTCAATAGAACTATGATAAGTTACACCAGCTCAGGATTTATCCTATAGTGTTAAGGCTGCCTAGTCTGGTTTTCAGGGAAATTCTGAGAATAAAAACAGGAAGTCATTGACTGAATTATTTTCAGCAAAGTATCCTTTATTTTACAATAAAAATGATTTTAAATGATTCAATCCATACTCTAGCTCACTGGGCATATAAAGAGCCAAATTAAAAAAGTAATTAAATTATACTCAGTAGTGGGCCAGCCCAGGTGACCAAAAAGATCTTCAAAAGTCACGCTTATTGTCATAAAAATTGTGACTATGACAAACATACAGCCTTAAGCCCTGACCCATCAATGCACTCGGCTAGCATGCGGTGTCCCATTGATGTCAGTGGGACTCCCCATAGGGATGCCGTTTGGGGGGTTAATTACAAACATTAAACAAGTTAATTCAAACCAAATGGTGGTGTCTCAAATTAGAGTAAAATTTTAGTGTTAACTTTCAACCTGTGGTGTCTCATCCTGCATTCCCTCTGCACCCAAAACTGATGTTGATTTCAGTGGGAGTTTTGAGTGTGTAAGGCTACCCCTTTGGTTTGAAAAGTAATTACTATTCCTTTTCAATATCCAGTGAAATCTTCCAGTTCTTTTATATCTCTTGTTTCAGCTACTCTGTTGAGTGTTTTCTATAGCCTCAATTCAGGAAAGTATATGTTCAAGTCCATTACTATTTAGGACAGCACTTATGCTTAACTATATGTTACACACATGCTTATATGCTGTCCTGAATACAGATGATTTCCTGAATAGGGGCCATAATTAGGATTCTCAATATGAACAACACATCTGTTAAAATCTGATCAATGGAACTGCTGAACCCAAAAGACCATGATTTCTTCAAATTGGAGACTAACTAATATGACCACTTTGTGGAAGAAGGACTTGATGTACTGTGGTGACCTAAATAAAAATGTCAAATGTGGAGCAAAGGAGTGTTTCTCAGTGGCCTTTGGTGAATGAACATACCTACCAAATTTCAAGAGTCTAGTTTAAGTGGGTACTTGAACAGTTGAAATCCAGTGAAAAAGATTGATAATTGGTAGCCTCTGGTAGAAAGGTCAAAGCTCTAATCTAGGATTTCTGTGTGTACTCAGTGTATGATAATGAATGAGTTTAACAAATTTCAAGATTCTGGTTCAATGGGAAAATGAAAGTCAATTGTTAGTCATTCACTCACCCACCGTGTTACAAGCATCTGTACTATATTGGATATTAAGTGCAGTTAATGAATTAATTATTTTTTACTGATTTGTTTCACTAGGGACTTGGGATGTCATTGTTACAACTAGTGATGCTTCAAGCATGAGCCCTAAAATGTCTTTAACTATTTGTGGTGAAAAATGTGCAAGTATTCCAGTCTTATTTCCCAAAGGATCCCTTAAAAAGGCTGAGATTTATCAGACGTCAGTGGAACTAGATAAGAAATTCACCTCTATATGCAAAGTTCGCTTGGAAATAGAAGATGCCAGAAATGGAGAGATCTGGCATTGTTGTGAGGTAAAAACTACTAAAGCAAGCCCAGATCTTTTTATTTTATTTTTAAGTTCTCTTCTTTTCATAATCTACAGTTATTTCCAGAAGCAGCTTCCAGTTACATTCAAAATTACATAACATTTCTCATTTACAAAGTAAGTAGATCTGCTAACAATGTTGGTGCAGTGATTTCACAATGTACTCAAAACATTTTTTATTAGAATATGTTTGAACAACAAAAATTCTGTAAACTTAAGTTGGATTTCTGGAGGGCAGCTAACAGAGGTGCCGTAGTCTATAGCTTTTCCAGTGCTATCTTTTCATAACTATTGCCACTGGCATAAATGGCAGTGTTTACATAATTCCAAATTGGCTATTACATGTTATGGGCTTATGACCCAAGACCACTAATGAAGTGAGACACTGGAAATGCCTTTTGACAAAAATATCTGCCATTAAAGTTGGCATCCTAGAAAAATAAATGAATAGCAAAAGTGACAATCTTTCCTCTGATGTCTAAGATGCTGAAGCTAAAAACCTCACATCACATCAAAATTGCTGTGGCACTACACTGCACAGAAAAGATACTTATCAACTCTAGCTGGAAAAATAAAAGGAAGTGTATAAGAAAGAATCCCTCCACTTTCAGTTTTCATTATACCTTAGTCCATGAATATTTGTGTTTCATTTTCATTACAAAATTAAGTGGGAAATATTAATTCTCAGTCTAAATATGTGTTGTTAAGCTGCAGGATGAAGCACCTGACATTTATCTGCTCGGCCAGTTGTTAATTTCATCTTTTTTTCCATATGAAATATTCATCTAGTAATTCTGTTGATAAAGTTATAACTGCCTTTGGAAGATTATAAAACATGGTGGATCACAATGGAAATGTATGCATTGAGGATAGAAACTTGGTAATTACAAATAGTGATACCCATTAGCATTACTTTACTGCATTAAGTCATGGCAGTGACTCAAAGCTCAGTTAGAAGATCACTACCATTTATATGGATAATGAGACTATCCACAGTTACGTTAGGTATGATTAAAAATACAAAGGGCATAAGCAAAGTGCTAGCTGTCTGGGATTAGAAAGGATTTCCCTTCCCTTAAGGGTGGGTTTTGCCATCATAGTCCCATTGCAGGAATGCTTGAATCTTCATGTGAGGCATCTAGTACTGACTATTATGAGAGACAGGATACTAGTCTAGTTCGACCACTGGTCTGACTCAGTACGATAGTTCCTGTGTTCCTATTGCTATTTATTTAAATTATACAAGACTGGACTTCACAGTCTAGGGGTTTGCTCTCACAATACAGGGAAATGTCAGGAGCTTCATTCTGCTGTTTAACAGACTGAGAATTAAAGTCTCCCCATCATTGTTGTAATTAAAAGCACTGAAAAATAATTTTGTTTGTTTTTGAATAAACTATCTCACTTCACTCTAACACAATATCCAGTACAAGAAATAACTATAATAGATGCCTCATTTCTGGAGAAAGTATTAACCAAAATACAAGAACAGTTTTTATTCTTCCCACTTCTTGAAGAAGGAAAGCACAGTAAGTGAGGTCTGACTTTTCGAGAAACTTTTCAGACATACAGACATCAGTATGAAAGAGAGAATTCTCTTTAGTTTAACTCTATACCAGAGCCTACATTTCATTTATTAATCTTTTCAATCACATTATGGAAAATATAGAATCTCTTTGAAGGCCTACATAATTACGCCACATACCTATGATTTTTGCTAACCAAAGACATTGTGCTTAGTGAGTGAAGTATTTGGTCATTTTTTTTCAAAGGTAGTGAGGTAGATAATATAGAAATTAAAGATTAGGCCATTTTTTTTTTCATATCCTAGTCAAAACATAATTATTCTGTATATTTTCAAGTGCTTTTTCCAGTCTAGCTTTAAATGACTCAGGGGAACTTCCATTACTTACCATGGGTGGCTATTCCGCAATCTAATAGCCCTCATTGTTAAAGATTGTTTCTAAAATTCAATCTACAGTTTTCTTTGTTCACTATCATCCCTTTTTTCTTTTATACAATAATTCACAGAGATTCAATACATTAATTAACAAATATGCTTAAGATCATGTGATTCAGATGGTACTGATGTGCTAGATTTCTACATTTTCATTTTTTCCCAGAAGTCCCTTAAATAGTTTTTTTTTCCAAATACAGTTTTGACAGGATCTTAATGACAATTGACTACCTTTCCTTCTCCTGTCTTGTTAAAGACTAGTTTCAAAAGGCCAGTTTAGAATAATAGCATTCATCTTTTTCTCTAATCAGTAACATGCCTCCTTAAATTACAGATTATTTATCTATCACAGTTTACATGAGAACCCCAGAACACAGATAGTGAGATTGGCTTATGTTCTTTTTGTATGTGCAGGTGAAACTTCAACACAGAAAAACTAAAGAAATTCTAGAATTTCCATTTCTTCGGAACTTTGCAGATGCTGAGGGATGCACAGTGGCTGAACTTCCAGTTCTCACAGCTGGTTTTCATTTTTCAACAGGTTTGTTACTTGACAAAAACACTGAAGATTTGCTCAAGTATCATGGTTGAGATTTTCAAATCAATGCAAGCGATTTCATCATACATCTTCTATTCATTTTAATGGGTTAATGTAGCTAAATCCTCTGCACTGCTTTGAAACTCCGTCGATTTATTTAGTAGTGCATTTTGTTTTCCAAGTATGATTAATTCCTGTTTTTAATACAAAGAAGTGCAGAAACTGAGCACTAAGAAGATTTAAAATCTTGTGAGTAGCACTCATTTGAGTTCATTTTTATCTTGACAATATTACTTTGTCTCCCTCCCCAAACAACAAAGGAAATTCCAAGGGAAATTACTCTTGGTGCTGCAATTTCAGATAAGGAGAAGTTATATAGTACCTCACACAAGATGCATATATTCTTGTGCTCCTAGGAATTTAAGTCCTTCCTCATTTATGATACAGTTACCAAGTTTCCCCAGAAACTTTCTACTGTGATTTGTGCCTCTCTCACCTCAAGACTGGATTTTTGTAATGTGCTTTGCTTTGAGCCTAACCCCATACATAAAAGAAGCTAGTGCAGAAAATGGTATCTTAAGTAGGTACCTGGACTTAAGGACATTACCTCAATGCTCCTTCAGCTGCATTGACTTCCTGTATTTCCTGGGTGGAGCTTAAGGTATTAGTTATAACCTATCAGTCCTAAATGGTCTGTGACCATCCTGCTTGAGAGATCACCTTTCTCCATCAGCCCTATAGCCATAGTTAATATCAGTGAAGGCATTCATGCCAGAGCTCCCTTGATATAAAATTGAGGAAGCTATTGACAGGATGTTCTCTATGAGAGCCATTTGACTTTGAAATTCTTTCCCCTGAACTCTTGCTCCAAAGTAGCACAAATGTGTTGACTTTTGGGGGATGCTGCACAGCTCATCTTTTTAAAGGACCTTTTGGTGAGAGGGACATTGCCTGAGTGGTAATGTTAGGCAGGAAGTGATGTTTTTTCCATAATTTTGATCCCTTTGTGTTCAAGGGGTCTTATTGGCTCCTGCTATCAGTAGAGTGGTTACTTCTGGTTTTGTCTTTGGGCCAGATCCTCGGCCCTTACCAAATGCCTTTTGCATTGTTCTAGTGATACAAAAAAGAACACTTAAAGCTACATTAACCAAGACAGCCAAAGATTCCTTAGTTGAAGGGGAATGAGGGGGAGTTGGCTAGAAGTAAGGGAACGGGACAGGAATATACAGTGCTGCTCCAGATCCTTGGCTGGCAGCACATTCCCTAAGGGATTACTGAAACTCGTGCAATTTAAAGCAGCCCTGGGGGTACTCTAGGTTATGCAGTGGCGTATTTTGACCAGTGGCCAAGGTTCAAAGGAAGTGTAACAGTTTCTTCCTCTCTCACTCCCTAAGCTGTGCTAAGTATGGCTTCAGCAAAGCTCAGGATGGAGCCTTTTATGTTTAGTTGTGCTTCTGAATAATTATTAAGGTCACCTACAGTTTAGGATGGATGTTTTGTATGTTTGTTATGCTTCTAAATAAATAAATAAATAAATAAGCTTGTTTTTCCCAGCGGTGTTGTGTTTGCTATTTTAGAGTGATCAGTATTGATCTGTTTATTACCTTTTACTCTCATTCTCTTTTTCCAACTCAAAAATTGTTTCGATTGTTAATTATAATCACATTGGGTTTTTATTTTAATTACAGTGTAGTTTTAAAAATGATACCATTTTGCACAGCACTTTGATCAATTTGGCCAGGAATGCTCCAGAAATAAAAGTATAATCATAATATATGTTAAATTAAATGTATTTCTTAAATGTCCAAGCTTCAATACTTCTTTCTTTTCCCCCCCACACAGTAAAAGAGTATGTTCTGTACATTACTACGGCTGCATCCTTGGAGTCAGGAACAGATGCAGATGTGTATGTCACTCTACGAGGGCTCTTGGGAGACACGGGAAGAAGAAAATTGACAAGGAAAGGAGAGGATCTTTTCACCAAGGGAAAGGTGTGGTTATCATTTCTAAAGGATCTATTGCTCTTCTAGGGCCTGATCCAATTCTAATTGACTTGACTGAGAGTTGGATAGGGCCTCTGGTTTCTAGGCTTTTGATGTCTTGTGGCTTTTACAACATGTGGGTGCGGCACGCACAGATATAAATATTACCCACAATAGAACTCCATTAAAAACATTATTAAGATTGCAAAGTCAAGCACTCAAAAATTAGGAAATACCAGAATTAAGGTTATCTGTGCAACCTTAATTTGACTGCTTGTGCATATTCTTTATGATATATACTTTAATTACAAGCCACTCAGTCTCACGGATATTTGCTGACAGCAGAGGAATGGTGAGACTCAGAAATAACCAGGCTATGGAAGAAAACATTCTTTTGGGGTCAAGACACTTCTGCCCCATTCCCAGCCAAGTGGGCACAGACGCTTTTTTCCATTCCCTGCAAGTGTGACCCCTTCTACCCCATCCCCTCTAACCTGTCCCTGTTCCAATCCTGTCTCTTTCCCGTCCTTTGCTCTTCATCCCAGTTCCATTCTCCTTACCTAGTCGGTCCCAGTCTCCATTCCTCAGACTTTTCATCCCAGTCTCTTTGCCCAGCAAGTACTAGTCTCACTCTGCACACTCACTGCACAAGTCCTGGTCTCCTACCTTCACTCCTTGTGCCCAGTCTCATTGTCCAGCCAGTTGCAGCCCTCCTTCTGCCTCCTCATCAAATCTGCCCTTCTCCCCAATTCTAACCTCCAGTCACCCCCTCCCATATCTACATTCCTCATCCCCACTGGTGCTCCCAGTCCCAATTTCCCTTCCTGACTTTCTCATCCAATCTCAGTGTCATCATCCTCCAGTTCCCTGTCCCAATCTCTTTGCCCAGCCAATCCCAGTCCCCTCCCGCCCAGCATCCTGGTCCTCATCAGATAAGTCTGTCCTCCCCAGGGGTGAAAGTGAGCCCTGACCCCAACCCCTGCGCATGGCTGAGAGCCCTGACACCAGGCTGTGAGCCCCGACGCCCACAGTTCATGATGCACTATGATGCACACCTTATATGTATTAGTTGATTTTGTACGCGGATCTTATGATTAAAATAAATAAATGTTCTATTATCATTATTATTCTTGTTATTTACGTATTTTTCTTTTTTTTTTTACAAAGTAACTACTATGAAATGATATGGAGAGGGGGGGCGCAATTTTATATTCTTGCCTCGGGCCCAAAAATAGCTAGTTACGGCTCTGCTTTAGATACTTGGGTCAGCTGGCCCTAATATAAATTAGAACTTCTTGAAGTTGCATTTCTGTCAGGGCTGCTTCTTGTAGCTGATTGTAACGAAGCTTGACTCACCGGCACAGCACCTCCTGCTGGTTGCCTGGGAATTAGCTCTTTTTCCAGCATATGGAGTACCCTCTGCTGGTGTCTCGCCTGCCTCAGGCCCCGTGTCCCTCCTGGACCCCAGTGTCGCTTTACCTAGGGGTTCTGCCCCAGCAGTACCCCCACTCTCTGGGTCTCCCCTCCCAGGGAACCCCAACCCTCTAAATCCACCTTGCCTCAGCGGCGCGGGCAAGGGATGTGCTGGCTGCAGCTTCCCGCTGCCCCCATTGGCCCGGGACGGTGAACCGCAGCCAGTGGGGGCCGCGATCGGCCGAACCTGCCGCATCAGCAGGTAAATAAACTGGCCCGGCCCGCCAGGGTGCTTACCCTGGCAAGCCGCGTGCCAAACGTTGCTGACTCCTGATCTAGCCCCTGCTCACTGGGGAAGACTGCAGTCTATAATGGCCACTAATCATTGGCAAGGGGTAGGACCTGCTGCCTTTACCTATCCCCGGGCTGTATCTCTGTATCCTTTATAGGCCTTCAACAAGGCCTGCAGCCTGAGGGTTTACCAGACTGGAGCTCCCCAGCTCCCTTTGCCCTTCCCCAGCACTGCTCTGCTTCAGGTATCTTGCTCCCAGGCAGCTAGTCCTTCTCCCTCCAGGGCTGGAGAGAGACTCCTTCAGCTCCTGGACCCCAGCCCTCTTATAAGGGCCAACTGGGCCCTCATTGAGCTGGCCAGAGCTGTGGCTGCTTCCCCACTACACTGATGTAATCTCTTTTCTGATACTGGTCTGTGTATGTGGATGCCTTGCACGCATGTCTTTGTTGTCTTTGAGGTCATGGGTAATTGAGTGTGATGCTGGGCTCCATGACACAGTGTCCGCTACAACCAGATTTTTTCCAGGAACATATTTAGCAACTGTGTTAAATCGCATTAGCCTTAGCAATAGACATTGGCATCTCAGTGATGCTCGATCCAGATCTTGTCCGTTGATGAGGGTTACAAGTGGTTTATGGTCTGTTATCAGTGTAAATGAATCCAGCCCACACAGATATCTGTAGAAGTTTTCACATGCCCATACACTTGCCAGGTACTCCTCAATCTAAGCATATCATTTTTCTGGATCTGTGAGTGTACAAAAGCAAAATGTAACAGGCTACCACTCAGATCCATGTTGTTGTAACAATACACCACTTGGCCATAGCTGCTTACAGCCTCACAGACCATTATGGGTTTGTTCACATCATAGTACTTGAGAACTGGAACTGTTGAGATAATTTCCTTTGCCCTTTTGAAGGCAGTCTTGATTTTGCCCCCATAGCCAAGATGTGTTGGACTTTAACAGTTCAGTCAATGGTTTTGTCACTGTAGAAAGACCTTGCAGGTATCGATCAAAATAATTTACCATCTGCAGTATGTATCGCAGTTCTGGTGCATTCATTTGGTGCATTCAATTCTCAAATTGCTTCTACTTTCTCAGGACTAGGACTAATTCCATCTTTGTTTATTGTCTGATGCAAAAACCTCATTTTTCCTTGTTTATCTTCAGTCCAGAATGACTAATTAGGCTTAGGACTTCATTGAGAATTTTTTTGTGTTCTTCTATCAAAATTCCATGTATCAGAATATCATCAGTAAAAATTACAACTCCATTTGTGTTCATTAACAATTCTTCCATCTTTCTTTTGAAAATTTCAGATCATAGAATCATAGAATATCAGGGTTGGAAGGGACCTCAGGAAGTCATCTAGTCCCAACCCCTGCTCAAAGCAGGACCAATCCCTAACTAAATCATCCACTGGTAATCCCAAAAAGGTAATCTTTGAAAGCAAAATCTCCCAAAGGGTATGATAAATGTAGTCAGTTTAGCACTTTCTTTGGCTAAAGGAATTTGCCAGAATCTGCTCAAGGCATCCAACTTGCAGAATACTGTAGCTTCCTTCGCTTTGGGGAGGAATTAATCCAATGTTCAGAGGGTATATTTTGCTCTCACAACTGTTTCATTAAATCTTTTAAGATCCACACAAATTCGTATTTTTCCATTTTTCTTTATAACCAGTTCCACACCATGCTGGTGGCTCAGAGATTTTCTCTATTGGGCCAATCTGCTCCACTCTCTTTAACTCAACTGCCACTTCATGAACTAATGGGATAGGAATCTTGAGAGGTGTGTATACACTATATGGTTTAGCATTGTTTCTTAAGGTTATTTGTACTGGATCTCCTTTCAAAAGTTCAGTATCACCAAATATCCCATCAAGTTCTTCTGCCTGTCTCACTATGCCCATCATGATTGTCACACTGCGGCTGAGAAGGTTGTTGGTCTGTGTTCATTTGAGCACATACACTCTTGAATGCATGGCTTTTGTCTTAATAGGTTGTTCCTGTGGTGAACTGGCCCATGCAGTTCAGAATACCTCGAGGCTAGTCAGAGTGTATCAGGTGACTTCAGCTCTGGGGCAGGAGTGGGGGTTGAAGGTGATTGCAAGTCCCTTTTTAGATTACTCTGATGTCCCCTCCTGAGTCAATTTTAAATTCAATAGTCTTACCATGAATATTCAGTTTCACTCTCCAAACAGGTTCTGAGTCATCACAAGTGCTAGATCCCAGAAACAGTGGCTCTTGATTATGTATAATTTGAGTCAACTCCCTGACTGCTTTGGTTCAGCAAACAGCTGCAAAATGTCCATATTTCATGCATATATTACATGGTGTGCCTCTGGCTGGACAGGCATCATCTCTCTTTGGGGTATGACTTGTTCCACACTTTGTGCATGTAGGCTGGAATTTGTCCCTTTTAGACTGGGAGTTCTCTCTCCTGGCCTCAGGGGTTTTACAATAATGACTTTGAATACTCACCTGTCTGTGTACAGTTTCTAAGCTAGTTTCAGGTTTTTCAAGTTTGTCAAGTTTCTTTAGATTTTGCAGTTTCACAAGTTCACTCAGTTTTGCTATTTGAATAGCTGTGACTAGGGTTAAATCTCTCTTCAGTTGTAGCTGCTGTGAAAGGTTTTTATCTATTTTCCCAATAACCAGCCTCTCTCTGATACTTCCATGTTTTGCATTGCCAAAATAAGTTTTCAGCTTCAGAATGCAGAGTTCAACATTTTCCCCTGATTCTTGAATTGTCTGGTGAAAACATGCTCTGTTTCCTTCCCCATAGTGTAAATTAAAGAAGATACCTGTATATCTCCAGTTTCTTTGTGGAGTTTGTTTGCAATTTGAAATGTTGCAAAATACTGCTTCCAATCTGTCCATTGTGAAGGTTTGTCAAAGCTAAAGTTCTCTGGGGTATTGAAGAGTGGCATGTTGATGAGATCCTGCAACCTTTGTTTCTGTTTTCCTTCTGTTTCTGTTCTTAGTTTACTCCTGACACCATGTCAAGTACTTCTGTACAAGATATGGACTGGCTATAGAGCTTGCTTATATATACCAGATGTGTTCATCATCAGATTCTTTTATTCTCTGCCAGCTATGGCTGAGGTTTGTTTAGGATCATGAAGATTTTTAGTGATTTTGAGGTAGAGAAGGAACTCGAAAGGCAGTCAGTCCACTCCACCCTTTATGCCTTCAGCTGGAAGCACGAGGTAGACTAGCACGCGTGTGTGGACCAACGGATGCTGCTTGCAAGAATTCTCCTAATCTGGGCACATGGAGTGCATGTGCACACCTACAGTGGAATACAGAAATGAACTACACATCTCAAAGAACCTCCAGTTACTCCTTCCAGAGCCTTATCACTTGGCCAAATTTGAGCAGATTTTAACAGGGACAGCAAAAAGCACATCCTTGACATAAGGACCAAATTTTAAGTCCCTGCTTCTAACCTTGGGAGTGCGTTAACTGTTCAAAGAAATGATCATCAGAATGTTTTAACATGGGAAACACAACTTATTTTCCCCTACCCTTCTTCTTGGAGACATTGAATCATTTTGGCTACGTTTTTCCAAAATATATCACCCTGAGGCAGACACCTAACATGGAAAATTTCAGATAAGGTTTAGCAAAGTAAGTAACAACTGAAAACAGGGGCTTATAATGGGAAGTGTTGGGCAAACTTAGGAGGGGTTATCAGCCCTAACTATTATATTATGGACATGGATCTACCTTCCTGAACTTTCAGTGTACAGCACCCAATTCTTTTTTTACTTAGGTTAAAAAATATTACGCAATAAAGAAAATATAGGGCTTTTTTGTTCCATGTCCTTCTGCTGGCTTCAGCCTCCCAAAGGATAAGAGCTTCACCCGTGGAGGCCAGTTTGAGAAAAAGCAGACCTAAATAAGTAGTGGAAATCAGTACCAAACTATTGGCATGATCCTGCATGGTGGAGAAGTTCTCCAGTAGACTCCTGAGCACCCTCAAATCCCATTGACTTCAGTGGGAGTTCAGGACGTTGCTGTATTGGGCCCTGTTTGAGACAGTTGTTCACCAGACAGCCCGAGAAGTCTAGAGAATCTTTGTCAGTGTTGGGAGCAGCCAGTTGTCGCTCAGTGTCCTGGGTTGTGACAGATGCAGTCCTGTCTTCTAGCTTTTGAAACTTCGAATGTGGTTCACTGATAGCTGATTTCCTGGGCCAGCACATTTGAGAGTTTAAATCCTGTTTAGCTCCTAGGTGAAAATTAATTTGATGTGTCCTCTATTCGATATTTCTGTACATCATATAGCCACTACGTGAGTGGACATGTTTGGTAGGCTGAAGAGAGGCCCAGAACTGAAAAAGCAGAAATGTTGCATGCAGAATGGAGGCTGAATTGGTAGAGTTTCACTGCAAGGGGGAAGCTTTCATGGTGTTTGCCTATGCTATAGGGTGTCAAAAGATATGCCTGTTTTCTACCACAGGAAGCAAAGCAGGCATATTCCTTTTGTTTCATTATTTAATTTGGCATGGTGTAGGAGTAATGTATAAATGTAACGTAGTGTTCATACATTTCTAGTGAAACTTGGTAAATATTAACATATGTTTATTCTAGAGCCTGGCATGAAATTGTTATGTCAGTAGATGAATGATTAATAGCTATAAAAAATCAAATTCTCTTGATTTTGCTTCATGTCCAGTGAAAACAAAATTGTTGCAATAAAGGTGGTAGATGAATCTTGTAAACAAGAAGGGATAAATGGATTCTGCAAGTAAGTTTCCTGCCTTATCAGCAACATTTTTGTTCATTTCATGTTCTTGGAAATTTCCAGATGTTTTCTTGCACTTATAAATAAGACTGTCAAATGTGGAGTGCCTCTTTCTAGACCAACACACTCACATATTGTGCTGAGAGCACCCCTTCAGTTAGGGAATCTGGACATAGTGGGGTGTGGTATTTTGGAATACAACAGTCACGAAATTTGTATGCTGAACCTTAACAATTAGTCTGACATTTTAAAATATGCTTTTCCTTGCAATATTTTTTCCCCTGACTATACAGTATCTGCTGGTGAACTGGAATAGTATTTCTATTAGAAATCAGATCAAAATTAGTCCAACACAATGTCAGGATTGTTATAAACAACAGCTAAGTGATGCAGAAATGTACAGAAAATAAAAATTATTCAAATGGATTGCCAATGAATGGAAGACATGGGCCTTTCATTCAGCCAGATGTCTTCTTCACTGGAGCAGGACACCATCTGTCAGTTACATGATAATTAAAGGCTGGATTCTTTTTTAAAATTTCTAAAATTGCCTTTGTGTCTTTTAAGAGGCCAAGTTTTTACCCGTATGAATCAAACGAAGAAGTGATCAGGTGGTAGAGAAATTCATTTACATGAACTCCTCACTTCCAATAGCTCCCCACAGCTGACCACATGCCCAAGGGGAAAACACTTTCAGTTGTAGAGTCAAGTTTCTGATGATCTTTCATCATTCTTTCAAGTAAATAAACATCTGATTCTGTGAGGCATTGAGTGTCCTGTGACTTCAATATCTTGAGGTGTCTGATGTCCTTTCCAGAAGGATCCAGGTGGGGGAGTGTGACGAGGTGATCTGCCACCTTAAGGGTAGTGATGTCCAGGGGTCAGCCCATCCCCATCCCATGGCATGGTCCCTTTTAGATTTTGGGATGTCTGATCTACAAAGACTGGAGAGATATTGGGAGAGAGGAAGATGGTCCTGGGAATAAGTAGAATTCAGGAAGAATCTCTTTTTGGGTACGTTCACACAGATCGCAGCAGTGAGCCCCCCAGCTGGGTCAATGGACTCAGCTAGCAAGGCTCACATTAGCACTCCAAAACTAGCTGTGTAGACAGCACTTCGAAATTGCAGTCAGGCTGGAGCTTGGGTTCTGATGCCCTCCCGCCACCCTTGGCTTCAGAGCCTGAGCCACAACTTCAAAGCATTGTATACACAACTGTTTTTAGAGTGCTAGTGCAAACCTCGCAAAGCCAAGTCTCAATCTGGGCTGGGAGGCTCGCTACTGCAGGCTGTGTAGATGTACTCATTAAGGGCCTGGAAGCCTTGCAGAGTGGGCAGGTCAAGGCTCCCGTCTTTCCCAGCTAAATGGGATGAGCTTTGGGAAGGGGACCAGCAAGTATTCTACCTCCTCCCTCCTAGCAAGGCAGACACCATCAGGAAAAGGCTGTCCTGATGAGCCCTCTAAACTGGATGGCTAATTGAGAATGTCTGCCCAGCTGCAGGAGAAGCTGGCTAGAGCCTTGCAGAGGATTTGAACCACAACCCCAGCTCCATGAAGAAGAGCTGGTGGAAATTCCTGTCTGAAGGAGGGAGATAGTGACTGCCCTAAGGCAAGAGGCAGAGGAACTGTGTGAAATACAACTCCAGCCCCCAGAAGGAGGCTCTGGTAGGGAAGACTTCAGTCTGAAGGAGATAACTACTGACTGCCTTAAGGCAAGAGACAGAGGGCCTGTTCAAAATACAACCCAGCTAGAGCAGGACTTGAGAGCAGCTTTGAAAAAGTACTTCCATAGCTGGCTAAGAAGAAGCGCTGAGGAACCACAGACCCAAGATGGGGATAGCAGAGTCCACAGAACTGGTGAAGACACTGACAAGCATGGCAAAAGTAGAAGCACTGCAAGGAATTGGAAAATGGATTGAAGGAACAATCCATAGCCACCTAAAACAAGGTCCCAGGTGCTGGAACGCAGAGGAGAGAGTGGAAGTACAGGCTTCAGGAATGAAAGAGGCCAAAAAAACTGTGAATTCTGTACAGAGGCTGAGGGCTTGGCTTAGAGGCCACAAGATTTTGGGTTTTTCTTATTTTGGACTTTTCTGTTAAACCCCAAAGGGGAAGGGACTGAGAGGTGACCTAGTTGGAGGACTAGGCCCCAGAAGCAGCAGCCCATTGTGTGTGTCGGGGAGCACAGAGTAAAAGAGTAAAAGAAACCCTGCCGCACCATGTCCTGACATGAGGGGCCATCCTGGCAGTAAGTGCGTGCCAAACAGGGAATCGGCATGATCCTTCATACATCTTTATACAGTAGTCTGTTGTATGCCTAATACTATTTATTCATCTTTTGTGAATGACTTTAATTCTCGCAGATTTTACAGGCTATTAGCATTGTCTTGAACCATGTGCAGACATTGTGTAAACTTCAGTGCCCAGCTCTGTCCTAACAGCTTGATTTTGACCTGCAGCTCCACTACTATTTCCTTCTAGAGTCTACCATTTTGCACTGATGTGCTCCTGGGGTCCTTTCTATGCACCGTTCTGCAGGTTGGATATATGTTCAGTCAGATGGCTGAGAATTATCCATACTTTGGCTTTCAGATTGTGATTTCTTTTCAAACCAATCCTGCACTCCAAAATAATCCAAATGTTACACATCATATGTTGAGATTAAGACAAATATTTAAAGATCTACCACTTTCATGTGCAATGGATATAGGGATTAAACTACTTTAAATTTTTGAAAAAGGAAAATCTCCATGAACATTTTGAACTCATATTATTCTGTTGGTTGTTGGAAAGAGATTATATCCTCTCTCCTGCCCTATATTTAGATACCTACCACTCAGGTTGGTACCATGGTAACTGCAGCACACACAAAAATTGTTAGCAAGAGGTGATTGTTGGTGTTCAGTTTCATTGCTTGTTTATGGATTAAGAATTGTCAATTTTTAAATATTACCTTGGGGGGGGGGAAGCACACCTGGTGGAAATGGACTAAAAAGTGGACATCATATTGGAAGCACAATGATGGTCACCATGAAAAAGTCATAATTTGTCAGCAGTGTCATACCATGATATATCTCAGGATATGTCTACACAGCAGCAGGGAGCATACTTCCCAGCACATGTAGACAGACGTGCTAGCTGTGCTTGAGCTAGTGGGCTAAAAATAGCAGAGTAGCCTGTGGTAGTGTGGGCAGCACCTTGGGTTAGCCACCTGAGCACAAAGGTATTCAGACCCCGCAGTTAAGTACTCAGGTAGCTAGCCTGAGCTGCTGTCAGTCTGCCCTAGCTACACTGCTGTTTTTAGTGCAGTAGCTCAAGTAGCACTAGCCTGCATCTATCTACCCATGCTGGGAAGCATGCTTTCAGGTGCTGTGTAGACATACCCTTAGATACCACAGTTTGCTAACCACTGGCAACATGCTGGCTCTCATGAGAAGTGTACCCAGTATAATAACTATAAAATTGCAAAGTGCTATTGATCCAAATGTCATGTATGGCCCAAGTTACAGTGGTCAGCAACCATAATGGCTGGGATTACCAGGCCATTGAGTGAAAGGGATAATAGGACAGAGGACAGGAATCACTGTGAAACGGGCACAATGGAGAGTAGGATGGTGGAGGAGGGTGGTTGTTAAAAAAAAAAATGTTTAGGAGAGGAAGAAAGATAGAGACCTTAACTACAGCAAACGTAAGTCCAGAGTTATAGGAGTCTGCGCAAAATATCAGGCCGCTGCCAGGCTTCACAGGAACACAAATTTTGACAGTGTAGTGCACTCCTCTCCTATTGGAGTTGAGCAATCACCCACTAGGCCAGGCCAGCAATAATTTGATAAGGAATTCGTACAACTCTATACAACTTAGTGAAGCCACAAAGGGTTCCTCCTTCTCTTCCACTGTAGCCTCTGCAAAATCTGGACCAGCTGTTCATGTTGTAGCCTCTGCAACATACTGGACTGTTCAGTATGGTTGGTTAACTAATCAATCCAAAACTTCTTCATATGATTTCATGCTCTTTATACCTCATGCTGTTGGGAGTTCTCTTCCTCAATCACAGAAAACCCTAATCAAATCTGAGACAATCAGTCCAGCACTGTGGATGCAAAGCCATACCAGCAAGGGAAAACTCTGCTGCTTTCACTGACCCAGTTTGGACCAGTCTTCCAGGAAATGAGCAAATGGTTCTGTGCCCCTTTTAGTTAATGAAAGATAGTAGGGAAAACCACTTCACACTGAGGTCAGCAACACATCCCTCAGAATCAGCACAGCAGCCTTCCAAACACTCGTAAACATTTTATTGAAGAAGCCATTAGCCAGTGATGATGACCTTGCTAATTCCCATTCATATTGAATAATTTCCATAGGGAGGGTCTATAAGAATGGCTGCTTGTTAGACAGAAGAGAGAGATTATCTTTGAACAGGTTAAGCTCCAGAGACAGTGGTTATAGGATTGGATTTCATAGATTTTTATTGCAAGAAGGTACCATTTTGGTTATCTAGTCTGACCTCTATTTTAACACAAGCCATAGGCATTTCTTGTATTAATTCCTGCCTCAAGTCTAACAGCTGTAATTCAATTAGACCATATCTTTTAGAAAAACATCCAATCTTGATTTAAAAATTTCCAGTGATGGAGCAGTTGTTCAATAGTTAATTACCTTTACTGTTAAATATTTGCACCTTATTTCTTAGTTTGAATTTGTCTAGCTTCAACTTACAGCCATTACATTTTGTTATTCATTTGACTGCCAGACTGAATAGCCCTCTAATACCAATTTCTGCTCCTTGTGTAGGTACATAGTCTGTGATCAAGTCACTCCATAACCTTCTCTTTGATAAGATAAATAGATTGAACTCCTTGACAATTTCATTGGAAGGCATGTTTTCAATCCCTTAACCATTCTTGTGGCTTTTCTCTGAACCATCACCAATTTTTCAACATCCATCTGGAAGTGTGGGCACCAGAACTGAACACAGTATCTGAGTACAAGTTGCACCAGTGCCAAGTACAGAGGTAATATAACCTCTCTACTGCCACTCAGTATTTCCCTGTTTATACATCCAAGGATCCCATTTAACCTGTAGTCACAGCTGAGATCTCACATTCAACTGGTTACCTGCTGTGACACCCCCCCCAAGTATTTTTCAGAATCACCATTTCCCAGGATAGCATCCATCATCCTGTAAATATGGCCCAAATTCTTTGTTGCTAGATGGTTGACTTTACATTTGACCATGCTGAAAAACATATTGTTTGCTTGTGTCCTGTTTACCAAGCAATCCAGAAGTCTTGATACCCATGATCTATCCTCTTAATTATTTACCGCTCTCCAATCTTTGTGTAATCTGCAAATTTTATCAGTAATAATTTTATATTTATAACTTTTTAAAATATTAGCACCACATTAGATTTCCTCCAGTTTTCTGGAACTTTCCCAATTACAAGACATAATGGAAAAAAATCAACATTAATGGCGCAGAAAACACCTTTTAAAACTTTTGGATGCAAGTTATCCATATCTCCTGATTTTAAAAAGTCTAATTTTAGTAGCTGCTGTTTAATATCCTCCTGAGTTACTGTTGAAATGGAAAGTCTTCCATCAAAATGATCTGATGGCACCATCTGTTTTTTCCCAAAAACAGAACAGAAATATTTATTGAACACTTTTGTCTTTTCTGAACTATTATCGACAATTCTACAATTTCTGTTTTGTTATGGACCAATACTGTTGTTAGTATTCCTTGTGTTCCCAACATACTTTAAAAACCCTTTATATTATTCTGGCCACATGTTTCTCCTTGTGTCCTTTTGCTTCCTTTATCAATTCTTTACAGTTTCTAGCTTCTAATTTATTCCTATCTTCTAATTGATATCAACTTCCTCTTTTTTCCATTTGTTAAATATATGTAATAGTATTATTATAACTGATTTCACTGCCCTTCTAAGTCAGGCTGGTCTTTTAAGCAGTGTATCCCTCCTTTTTTTTATTGTGGCTTTTGGGGCATCTAGTAGAATGTTCTTAAATAGTTCTCAATTATCATTCACATTTTTCGATTTAAATTCTTTCTCCCAATTGTTTTCAGCATTGTGAAATTGGCCTTCATAATACACCAAGTATAGCTATTATTGGTTTGTACTTTATTGTGTTCTCACATAATAAATGTAATCAAGTCCTGATTACTAACACCTAAACAACCACTAATGTTTAGTTCTATGATCAAGATAAGGTCCAATATAGAATTCCCCCATGTTAGATGCAACACTTCTTGAGTTAGGTGATTTTCATAGTTAAATTTTAGAAATTCCCAGGATGTTTTAATACCAGCATCTTGAGACCTACCGTTATGTCACTCAAATTGAAGTCTCCCATGAACTTTTTTTCCCTACACATTATAAATTGGTGCTTGTCCTCCTGTTCTCTCATGTGATTTGATGGTCTATAGCAGACACCTTCTAGAACCCTATCCTGTGCTTTATCTGTTAGGACATTAATCCATAAGCATTCAAGATCATTTGTTTCTGCCATTTTTGACATAGAGTGTCACTCTCACTCCCCTTTTACCCACTCTGTCCTTCCTACAAGGGATTTTAACATCCCAGTCATGTGAATTTTCCCACCAGGTTTCAGTAATACCAACTAGAACAAATTTGTGCTCATAAATGAGAAATTCCAATTCTTCTTGTTTGTTACCCAGATGCCTAGAATTGGTGTATAGGTAATTTAAAGAATTTCTTGAACCACAAATTGTAGTAAGATGCTTACTGCTCATGTTCCAATGCTATATGATGTTAAGAATGAGTTAAGGAATGTTTTTTCATTGGAAAATGATGATTTGTTAGCTCGAAACATTCTGCAGGCATGTATCAATTTTGACTAAATTCTAATGGAAACAAGCATGTTTCTGATGGAAACTTGCCTGCCAAGCAAATTCAACAACTGTCTGGCTTTATGCCAGCATGGAGGCCCTGAAAGCCCCAGCTCCCAATCTTTCAGGCTCATGATTCCTTGGCGCCCTGGTCTCCCAGGGCTTCAGGGTCCCTAGCTCCTCAGCAGCCTGGAAGTCTCCAGCTGTGTGGCAGGCTACTCAGGCTCTGAGCAGCTTGAGAAAGCGTTGAGAACATTTTGAAAAAGTCAAAATGAAATGTCATGTCAACGAAATGTTGGAATTCCTGTTCTGTGGGAAATTCCGAATGTTCCCATTTTCATTCTGTTTTGGAACAACATTTTTTTTTTTTTAAATTTCAGAGTTTTCTGTGGAATGAAAATTTCAGGTTCCAGCCAGCTGTAGTTAATAATGTCAGTCTCCTGAGCAATAAAAATGTCTCCTCCTCATGGCCCTGATTGGGACCTGCTGCATGTTCTTGTTTAATCAGAAACCTTCCTCTACTACTCTCTCCACAAACACACATACCATTTCTGATATATTTTATTACTAGTTCTTTTCAGCTCCTGGAGAACTCAAACTCCATAGTTTGCCTGGCACTAGATTTTGAGACAGATGAAGGGGGAGGTCATATACAGTCTCCTAGGCTTGCAGATTCAGGCACAAACTGAATGACTTTGTAGGGGGACTGTATTCATTTGAACCTGACCTTCATACTCTTTTTGACACCTGTATTCTATTTTCTTTCAGTTATGTTCTTTTCTCTTTTGTATAACATAATCTGTAGGTATGAAAGGCAAAATGCTGGAATTAATTATGGCATTAAAGATATTGGTCTCTGTAGTAGTTGTTCATTATAGTAAATTTATTTTACTTAAATCCTGGGCCAAATGCTTTTATAACTTAGTTGGATTGCAATTATTGCCATTTATTGTTATGTGCCACTATTCCTTCTGAAAGATTATTGTTGTTTTTATCATGAGAAAAATCTTGTTTAATTAAGCAAAGGGTTCAGGATTCTCTTTTTTTCTCTAATTTTGTTGCAGACAGATGAACTGTGATAATTATAGGGATGCAGAGGCCTCAAATTACACACTCATTTTCTCTTAAAAGGGTTTTGATCTTTTTGTATACTGAGAGAGAAATATTTTAAGGTAATTTTGGATGAAAGTTGAACCCAAAACAACCCTGAGTTACACACATATGTGAACTTTGGGAAAGATAATGTCTGGATATTCTGGAGGTGAATAAAAATCAGATCCTACAAGAAAAAAGTGTACAAATCAGTGAGAACCTGAAAAGTGAGGGATTAGCAAGAACAAATCCTTCTTGTGTGTTTCCTGCTTGTACAAGTATTTCACAATCACTGAGATTCAGAATGTAAAGGCCTGATTTTGATGTGTCTCAAACTAGTAAAACTCTGACTTCAGTGAAGCTCCTCAAGATTGAACAAGTGAAATCAGAATAATCAGGCCTCCAATCAATGGATTTGCAAATCTCAACAGAAAACATTCCTCCTCTAGATGCTCCCAGCTTCTTCTTTAGTGAAAGCCTATTTAAATGAATAACATTAAGAAGATGGGAAATCACTGTGCATGCACATTTTTGAAATTAAGCATATGGTGTGCCTTGACTTGCCACTTTCAGTTCTGCTGGGAATATTGTCACTAACCAACCATCAAGTCTGAACTACTGAGAATATGAAATGATTGGCATTTATAAAGGTAAACATTACACTGAGACTATTTAGTCAAAAGCTGTTGCTGCTGTTGCAACAGCTATTGCTACTACTACAAACAGCAATAAAGCTTCCAGTGCTGACATTGAGGAGTGCTGGGTGAAGTTAACTCAGGTTACAAAGTTTAAAACTTGAATCCTAGACCAGCACAGCAGCACTTAAAGGTGATCTGCAAAGGATTTCACAAAAATTGGGCTTGCATTCTCTTTTGCTTGTTTACAATGGATAAAAGAAGGTCTGAAATGATTGGTTGGTTGCTTCCTTGTTTTTGAAGGAGTTCTTTTCTTCACTGCCTACTTTTTTTTTATCTGAGCAGTATCAGGACTTTCAATTCTGGTCTTTCCTGGTTTTGCTGGAGGAGCTGTTTAGAGGATGTATACAGTTAGCTATCATACCTTAATTCAGGGCTGCTCAACCTTCAGTTAAGACTTCATTTCTCCAAATTTTCAATTAATTTTTGATGTTAAGTGGAATTATTCATGTACGCACAATTACATGGTGTGAATATGCTGATAAAAATGAATGTACATTCTGCTCCATAGACAATGTCTAGTTTTCAGTGGTTAACATGACTTTTCTCCATTCAGGTCTGAGTTCTAATTATGTAGTTAACTACGGTGCACTTTTTTCTGGTGGAAAAGTAAAAGATAAAGTTTAAAAATTCCTAAAATTCCCTATCTCCTGCGTGCTCTTTGTCCCTCACTTTCTTCATGAAAGAATCAAAACTCCAATAAGTCAGCCCATCCTTTTTCCTGTTCCTAAGTTAAGGAACAGAAACACCACCATGTGGCATAGGAGATGAGTCTCACAATTAAATGTTGAGTATCCAAAGGGACAGTCTCAGTGAACAACACATGAGCAATCTTAGACTAAATGAATCCACATAAAACATTTGCTGAACAATTGTGGATAGTGACTTAATTCTTTAAAATGTCCTTTAATGTCAATCATGGTCAGTCTGTGAACAAAAAACTGGATTAAATCTGCCGGATAAAATTGTCTCCAGCATATTGTTGTTTGCAGTGTTGTTGTAGCTGAGTTGGACTCGGGATATAAGGGGGACAAAGTGGGTGAGGTAATATCTTTTGTTAGACCAGCTTCCATGGAGGCAAAAGACAAGCTTTCAAGCTAATTGCCAAGACCCGAAGAAGAGCTCTGAGGAGCTCAAAAGTTTGTCTCTGTCACTAACAGAAGTTGGTCCAGTAAAAAATATTACCTAGTCAACCACCTTGTCTCTAGCAAGGTGTTCATATTCACCTCTAGTAACGATAGTTGCTGGCCATTTTGTTCTCACTTTTAATTCATTTTTTTTTACTATACTTAGCTCATTTTGTCACTCAAGCTTTCAAAAGTACATCTAAAGGTAAAATGTGCTCTTGTCTATGATGTGAGTTTACTCCAGCTCTCACAGCTCTAGATATTAATTGCACAACCCAAAGTTTATTAAGTGTCTGAATCTCTTGCTGATCTAACCATCCCTGGATTCCTGAGATTCGGAATATTTTAAGACAAGTGCATCGGGATTACAGGGATGTCACATGGTGACGGGCCCATTTAAGGAGAGATGGGGCCACCCACACCTCTGCCATAATTAATTAGCTGCTTACCAGCTGGAGGGGCAGGACTAAGGGATCTGGGAGGGAGTTTAATGGACACTTGGCCCTTATAAATAAGTGGTGTGAGGTCAGTCTGGGAGTGGGCAGTGAGTAGGCTCCTGTGGAAAGTCCTGAGCCAGTGCCTGCAGGGGGAAGGATACTCCAAGAAAACCAGCTTTGTGAGCCCCCTGTTTTATACTGGGGCAGGGAAGGAGGTAAGGAACATAGCTCAGGAGGGGCTGAAAACAGTACTCCAGTGGAACTAGTCTCAGGGATGCCGCTCTATCCCAGAGCCAGGAAGACTAGCACAGTTAGTCCAGAAAGGGGCTGGGAACAGGGCCCAGGTGACAGGCTGAAGAGAAGTCCCCAAAGAATCTTTTTTGTTTCTTGGGACTTTGGGGGGGACTTTTTGCTACTCTGGAAGGAATTAAGTTCGTCTATGACTTGTCTGGAAGTCTATGCCACATCTCGAGCAAACACCACACACAATTGAGTATGTGGAGACCGTTGTGGAAAATTGTCCACACTGTTGATTTTGGATCAGACAGCCTGAGGCTCCTTTATTGATCAATCAAACATGCATGCATGGGGGAGTCAGCCAAGGCAGCCAAACCCCCCTGACAGATAAAATGTGAGAGATTATATAGGATAAAACCACAAAAACTACATATACTTCCTTAAAGTTTTACATCCTTATAAGGAATAAAGCAAAACAAGTTTTCCTGTTTTTCTTAGTTTTGCCCTTTGCAGTTTCTTGCTCTGTTACCTGACAGCTATTCATTACAAACTGTTACAAAGGTTAATTCTACTATTATAATTTCTACAGTTACTTCTGCTTTTATGATTTCTGTCTACTCTTCTCCTTTTACCTCCCCCCCCCTTTTCTCCTTCCTCCAGGCCACACATACAGTTCACCTGACCCTACATACAGTTCACTTGACCAAAGTTTAGGCCTTAGACTATTTTTCCTCCACAAGACCCACCTTGGGAAAGGAAACTGAGGCAGGGAGCTCTGGAAGTGCTGCGCTCAGCCAGTGGGGAACATTACAGAGTGGCCATGCCTGACCACAAGGGGATAGAGAAATTATGGAATATGATGACTAACCCAAAATGAACTTCAGTGTATTCAGACAGGTTGACTGAGGCAGCCTAAAGATATAAATCTTTTCAGAAAAAAATGGTGATTTGGAAATGAATGGCATAAATCATTAGTTTATATTTCCCTGAAACAATAATGGAAGAGTTGCTGAGTTCTTCAGCATATTGAAGGCTTTTTCCTTTAAATTGCAGCCCCTGATCCTGCAAACACTTCTGCATGTAATTTCAATGGGACTATACATATGCTCACTGTTAAGCATGTGCATAAGTGTTTCTAAGATCAGGGCCATATTTTTCAACATATATTTTATAAATTCAGTCCCATAAACAAAGGTTTGAAAGTAATGAGGGAAGTGAGTCAGTTGCCAAATGAAATTTGTTATATGCCTCTCTTCATTAACAATGCATAGTAGGGGATACCAAGGTTCATTTGACTATAGTTTATAAATAACTCCCTCAGAATCAACATAACAGAATATATGTTGGCCAAGAAACCATCATCCAGTGATGATGAGCTCACCAACTCCCACTCCTCTTGCACAGTTTCTGTAGAGAAAGTCTCTAAGTGTGGCTGTTTGGTACATTTATTCTTCTTCAAGTGCTTGTCTCTGTGTGTAGTGCACTTCAGGTTGTGCCTGCGATCCATTTGCCCAGGATCAGAGAATTTTTCTTAGCAGTGACCATTTTGTCCACCCATGGGCCACTGCTCTCCTTGTGCTCCACACCAAGGATTTATAGGAGGGCTGCTGGACCACCACCATTTCAGTTCCTTCTCACCTCTCGTGGTCTGGAACAGACACTCAGTATCTGTAGTAGCTTCTTTGCCCTTTCTCTGTAAATAGTTAAAAATGTAGTTAGTTGTAGTTACTTTGGTCTAACTTATTGGGACAGATTGTTAGGGTTTGGGTCCTCATTTTTCCCCTACCCCCCTTGGGTAGGAGAGCAGTCCCCATCCCTCTTGCCCTGTGTTCTCCACTAGCAGCAAGAAGAGCATGCCAATGATCCCTGGCTTCACAGACTGTGTGGACTGTCAGAAGCCCTTCATGGTAACCGATGATCATGAGACCTATTTGTACTTCCTGGGTAAGACTATGTCCCTTCCATGTGCAATATCAGCAGATCATTCGTGAGGAGGACCAAGCAGTTGAGAGAGTTTTGGCTCAGAAGATTCCTCATGGAGAAGTTCATGAGAGTGGGGCTGGACTCTGACGAGGGAACCCCCCCAGTTCATCAGCCTGAATGAAGTGGGAGTGTGCCTTCAAGTGTGCCTCCAGCTGGTTTCAGGGCCTCTGCACCCCTCATCCTTTCCCATCAGCTCCAAGAAACTCAGATCAGCAGAGTCAGGGCAGATGGGGAAGAGACTAGAAGAAAAGTTCCTTGTCTACATCCTCCAAGAAGAGGCAGAAGTTCCCATCTCATATCCAGTAGGGGAGGACCTCACACTCCAGATCGGGACTATCTGGTACTGGGAAGGACCAGCCTTGGACTTGGTTGGGGGGCCCACATGGAGGGGGCAGGTGGCCCAAGGGACATGGTCCCCTCATGAGTCAATACTCCATATCAACATGTTGGAGTTGAGTGCAGTCAGTGTGGCCTAAGAACAATTTTTCCCTTGCATTCAAGGCTATTCAATCCAGGTGTTATAAGACAACATGACAGTGGTCTTTAATGCATCAATAAGGAAGGATGGGCACATTTCCTCACAGCTCTGCACAGAGATCATTGCCCTCTGGAACTGGTACATACCTTTGCAAATTATCCTGACCACCATCCATCTGCCAGGGGATCAGAACACCAAGATGGACTCCCTCAGCAGACACTTCTCCAGAGAGCATGAAAGGGAGAGGCATGGCCCAACTCTACATGAAAATTTTGGGTGTGTGGGTCACCCAACCACAGATTTGTTTTTGTCCGATGTGAACAAAAAGCGCAAGTTCTGCTCCAAAGAGGATTGCAGCCAGGATCTCTGGGTGATGCTTTCCTCAATGATGGTCAGAAGCCAAAGCTAGACATTTCTCCTGATCCCTTTGTTATCAAGGGTATTAAGGACAGTCAGAAAAGACAAAGTGCAGGTGATTTTCTCAACACCAGATTGGGCCCATCAGTTCTGGTACTCCACATTGTTACAACTGTCAGCCTAAATTCCTCTTTGTCTTCCCTGGTATGAGATCTCTTGACTCAGGATGAGTTGCAGATTCACCACAGCAATCCGTCCACAGTGCACCTGAGATCATGATATTTGGATGAATGTTAAACCTAGAGATGGCCAGCTCAGCAGATGTATAGGGCGTACTCAGGGCCACCGAGAGCGGGTTCAGGCCCGGTGGAAAAAATTTTTCGGGCTCCCCAGCAAGGGCAGACCGGCTAAACAGGGCCGACGAGAGTGGGGGGGAAGCCAGGCCCCAGACCCCCTTCCAGACCGCCGGGCCCCGGTAAGGTGATGAGGGGGGGGGGAAGCCAGGCCCCCTTCTGGACCGCAGGGTCCCAGTAATTTATATCAGCTTCCCCCCCCACCATCGGCCCTGGGCGTACTGAACAGTAGCAGGATGGACTCTACCAGAAGGTGCTACTTTGCAAAGTGGAAGAGATTTGAGATCTGGTGTGATCAATGGGGAATTCCCCCTTTTATGGTTGGGGTGCCAAACAAGCTGGATGACCTATTATCCCTGAAGTGAGAGGGGCTGCCTCTCAGCTCCCTCTGGGTTCCCCTGATGTCTGTCAGTGCATTTCATTTGCTGGTAGGCACCTACTCTATGTTCTCACATCCAGTCACATTCTGGTTCCTGAAGGGACTAGTTAGAGTCTTCCTTCCAGTGGTGAAGCCTACACCTGCCTGGGACTTGATTTTGTCAACTCTGATGGAGGTGTGGGGAGGCTGTTTGAACTGCTCACTGCAGCAATTTTCTATGAAGGCATTCCTGGTTGCAATCATATTGGCCAGAAGGATAGAGGAGCTAGGGTTGCTCATGGCAGATTCCCTGCCTCCCAGGATCTTCCACAAGGATAAAGCATCCATGAGGCTGCACCCAAAGTTCATACTTAATGTGGTGTCAGACTTGCACCTCAACTAAAGCACCCACTTACCTGTGTTCTATCCGAAACCACAGGCTCAGAGGGAGGAGGTGATGTGCCACTGCTTGGATATGCATAGGGCCCTTGCCTTCTTCCTACAAAGAACAAAGTAATTTCAGAAGTGACACACACTCATCTCATTCACCGAGAGGATGAAGGGAGAGGCCATTTCCTCCCAGATTCTATCAGTGAATCTCGGGCTGCATAGTTCTCTGCTACAAGCTGAACAATGACCCTGGTGGAGTAATGTGAGGGCACACTCAATGAGAGCCCAGGCAGCCTCAGGAGCCTCCTTTAAGGATGTACCTATTGTTAACCTCTGCAGAGCAGCAACCTGAGGCTTTGTGCACACCTTCACCAGATGCTATGCACTGGTACATGCAGATGCCTTTTATGCCTCCCTGGGCAGGGCAGTTCTGCAATCTGTAGTGATATAGAATTCCAGGCATCCCCCCTTCTCAGGATGGACGCTGCTTGTGAATCATTTGAAGTGCACTACACATGGGGATGAGCACTTGAAGAAGAAGGAAAGGTTGCACTTTTTGTAGTAAGTAAAGTTGTTTGAGATGTATTATTCCTATGTCTAGTGCACTACCCATCCTCCTTTCCCACTGCCTCCGTTTCTTTAGTGTGGCCTAGTGGAGAAAAAGAAACTGAAATGGTGGAGGTCTGGCAGCCCCCTTTACACCCTTGATGTGAGCACGAGGAGAGTGGGGGTGCATATGTGGACCAAATGCACACTACTAAGAAAAATTCTTCAATCCTGGTCGCATGGAGCCTATGCACAACCTAATAGTGCCCCACAGATAGGAGCAATACATCTCAAAGAATTCCAGTTACTACAAGCTGAATAAACTTTCCTATCTGGGAAAGATAATCCCATCCCAAAGGCCTTTATTTCCACTACTCCTATCCCCCAGCCCTACCTTTTCTTCTCCACAGTGTGAATCTTGGGGTGTGTTTTGCTCACAGCTAGACATTTTTTTTTAAATTGCACCTCTAGAAAACATTGTTAGAGGTTTGAGGAGAAAATCTTACCCGTAAGGGATATTAGGCATCCGAATGATGTGCCTGGAAAAGCGGAGGTATTTTAGCAGTAGATTAGAGAAAATACATGTGAGGCTCTTGCTCCTTGCCTGAGTTTGGCTTTTTTAAGCCCTGTCATCTCGGATTCTGTTTGTATTTTACTGAATTATCCTGAAAATGCTGTGCCTCGGTCTCCTCTGATTTTCACTTGGCTCACTGTTCTGTTTCACTGTATTTCACATTGGTGGTTCTGGTTCCATACTCATTTATTTGTTGACTTTGTGTATTTCAGGTGGATGTTTTCCGGGTGGAAGCAGTAGATGTTGGGTCTCTTCAGGAGCTGGTTGTAGATAAAGGAAAAGGCTCTGCCTGGCAGCTGGAGAAGATTATTGTGCACGAGCCAACATTTGCTGGGACAAAGACACTGTTTATGGCTCAAACATGGCTAAAAGATGGGAAAAAATCTGCCTCAGTAACTCTAAAAGCTACAGGTAAATATTATTTTAGAAATATATTATTTACTAAGAAACTAATTCAAAGCTGCCAAATGCAGCTACATTTTCTGTTTCCATAACAAGTTATAGTATCAGATACTTTAGTATCTCATTGTAATTAAGGAGGAACTACAATCTCTGAAACTGTTCAGTTTTAGTACTGTTTGATAATCCAGTATTTTACAGCGTGCTAATTTCTCCTCTGTTAGTCCAGATTTATATTGAGGCAAATGAGAACAAAATCTGGACCGCTCTATGTAACTTGCTGTCTCCCCAAGTACCAGTTCTATTTTGTCCCTTATGACAGGATAATGTTTTTAAAGGTGGCTGCCTACATTCCCATGATGTTTAAATCCTGCCCTCTGCTGTTTTGCCAAGCAAGAAGGATAGGTTTAGATAGTTTGCCCCACTGCATTCAAGTAGTAGAGGAGAATGTCTCCATAATATTCAAGATGGCTGTCTAACATACAGCACATTCTCATGATATAGAATATGATATGTTGGAGGTGTGTCTAGCCAGCATGTATGCTGCAGTCAACAGCAATCTCTGAACCAGAGGCAAGTTCAGTCATATTATGCTCCTGTTCAGAAAAGCAGCGAAGTACACTCCATAAATGGTCCCTTAGTCTACAATGAAATATCTTGTCCTCGCTGACAGTAGTACTGTAGCAGAAGCCACAACAGGGCGTGACTACTCTCCACAGCTGCATTGGCCATAGCAGAATTTGGCCCAAAGGCTATAATTAATTTGTTGTAGCCAAACAGAGTACCGTTACAATATATTTCCTTTGTTTCATTATCCCTAATCCTCCAGCCTTCCGATTTTGGAAATAAAAGGAAACAAAATGTTATCTTTATAAAAGCCAATAATATGTGAGCTGCTTGAACTTTGCTCTGAAAAAAAATTGAAACACTCTTGGCAAAATATATAAGGAATAAATTAGTATCTTCAAGATTGCATAATGTTATAAATGGAGTCAAAGAATGGATATTGTTGAACTTCTATAGGATCACAAATGTCTTTCCTTGGCTTCATAGAAGAAAATATTTTATGCAATTATGGCCTGATCCAAAGTCTATTGACGTCAGTAGGAGGCTTTCCATTGACTTCAGTGAGCTTTGGTTCAGGCCTCTATCTCTAATTATGACTTATGGTCCAATCCATTCCTACTGGTCTTAATGAGAGTTGATATCAGTGGGAGCAGAATTAGTCTGTTAGATCAACTTAAAAATATCTGATCTGTGCAGACACACCCAAATCACTGGTAGCAGAATTTGTATAAACAAAGTATAAATGATTTTAAAATGAAAAAAATATTTTATCTGGATCACAACCATTTCATAATATTGTGTTTGTTTTTGGCCCAGTTCATTATACAAAACAGTATATAAAAGAAGCTGAAGTAGAAAATCTCATTGTACTCTTCCTAGTCAAATCTTTAATCTAACTGATACAGTGCTCAGTCAACTGCTTCACCATAGATGAATACGGACATTTATTATAATTTAGACACTGTTTTACAAAAGCATTAATTTGGTTTTCAATCTTCTTTCAAATAGAAATTCAGGAGAGGAGGAACACAGCTGTCTTGCCGTTAAAAAAACAGAAAATGAAATCAGGTAGATCGGATGCCCTAGACCTAATATTGTATTCACCAGTTTAAAAATGATTATATGGGAGATTTTTCATCACAAACTTATAATTATGTTTACCAGTACTGGCAATGTTATCTTCTGTGTAATATTAAGAAATAAAAAATATACCTGCCTATTAGTTGTTCAAAGTACAGCTAAATAATTTTGATACCCAATTAAAATGAAAATAAATGAACCTGTTATAAATTTTATTTTGGTTATCTTGGTGAACATATAAAAGGAAAAACATATTTATAATCTGTCTTTTCTTCATCACATTCCTTATTTCATTTGTTCAGAAGGCACATGGAGAATTTATTTCACAAAACTCCGTGAAGAAACAACAGAAGAATTTGAAAAGTCAGTGAAGAATATTTCTAACTTGGTCATGTTTTTTTATGGAAGCAATGGCAAGTCAAACCCAATTACCATGGCAAACAAATTGCGCCGTCAAGCTGAGGATCAAGTAACATCTGATGTAAAAATATATATACATTTCCCTACCTTTTTAGCATCTCTTCTGAAATTGCTTTTATATAGAGATCAGCAAATAGGGAGTGTAATATCCCACCTTCTTAACAATTTGGCATTCCTTTGGGTATTCAAGAAGAGCAGAATTGGACCTTTAACTTGAATACCATAATTAATTTGTGTTTCTTTTTCTTTTATACTCTCAGAGCTCATGATTATAAAGCATATTCTTTGTCAACAATTACTCAGAATTAATTACGCCTATCCAAGCAATTTGTATTAACATTAAACATTTACATTTAATAGACAGTACAGTATGTAATTTGAATTTGAGTCTGGACTGATTTCTTATTAGCATATAAGGAACACCACTAAATAGAGTGACCATATTTCCCAAAGGGAAAATGGGACACCATGCTGTGCCAGCCCCAAGCCCCCCACTCCCATGGGGCTGGCCCCAGGTGCTTGCCCTAGGGCCACCTCATGCGGCTGGCCCCAGCTGCTCACCAAAGGTGCCCCGCAACTGCCACTGGTCACTCTAACCCTGCTGGCCCCCTGCTTTAGGCTGTCACTGGTCACTCTAACCCTGCTGGTCCCACATGCACTGGAACCCTTCCTCCTCCCGCCTCCAACCCAACCTCCCCCCTCCATGGGGCTGGCATCTTCGCTCGCCCCTCTCCCCACCACATGTTCTTCTGCACTGCACCCCACTTTTCTGACAAAAGTGGGCATTTGTCCACTTTGCCAAAAAAGTCAGGACAGGGCTTAAAAAAGAGTCTGTCCTGGCCAAAACAGGATGTATGGTCACCCTACCGCTAAAGGATAAATATGGGATTTCAGAAAGCTCTCGCTGTTGTCTGATCTCTGCTGCCTTAGAACTTAATGGGGGTTTTGCCATTGACTTCAGTGGGAGCAGAATTAAGCCACTGCTGAGCACTTTTGAAAATCCCACTCTTTTTTTTTTTTAATCATTCTGGATGTTAACTTTTTGTTTTGTTACTTCCTAGGTACATTTCCCATCTGACTTAGGGATGCTTTATAAAGTGAGATTTGGGCTTCAGAGTTTGGGAAATAACACATCCCAGTTGTCTCTTCATCACTTTAAAATGCAGAACACAGCAACCCTGGATACCTTTAGTCTCTCCATAAATAAAACACTTTCTTCTTCTCTTAATGGAGACAGATGGATTGAGCTCCCTGTAGAGTGGCCATTAAAAGCAGCACTTTCTGGTAGGTATAAATCTATATTAAAGAGGTAGAATGGTCCAGAAGGTTAACAAGTTCTAATAATACAGCTGAAATCTTTATAAAAGCAGGATATTTTATTGTCTTCATTTAATAAAATCTAGATCAGAATTCAAAATATATCTATTAGGGAAAACGTTATTCACTTCTCCTAATTTCTGTACCATAAAGTGTGCAGTGGAAATATATTTTTATGTATTGCCTATGAACATTATGAGTCATATAGAACAGCATTAGGAAATGTTCCTTTCTTTGTTTCTACTCTGTTTGTTCTGCTGCTGGTGGTGCTAACAACACTACTTATTATAGCTCACCTTCTAACAAGTGATTTTATTTTTCTTATGTTTGTACAGTCCAAATAATTATGTTTGTTAAAATTAGCTCAAAATTTGTCTTATGGGCACCATCTTTGTTTTAGCAAAGCAGAAGGGATCTTTTAATCTGAAACAGTCTTTTCACCCTTTAATATTTTTACAAGTGAGATAGTAAGTACCTGTACAGTCCCAAATGACACAAAATCAAATGTTTGCAGTGTTGTTGTAGCCATGTTGGTCCCAGAGACACAAGGTAGGTGACGTAGTATCTTTTATTGAACTAACTTCTATTGGTAGAAGATACAACCTTTTGAGCTACACAGAGCTCTTCCTCAGATTTAGTATTTATCAAAATATACCCTTGGCAAAACAAACAGGCCAAATAATTTTTTATTTAATATTAATCAGTTTGTATTTAGTTCTTATTCAGAAGAGCATCCATTCATTTAAGTGTAGACACCGAGTCCGCTCACTAAGGACCCGATCCAAAGCCTATTAAACTCAATACTAGTCCTTCCATTGACCTTATTCACCCTTATGCCCATGATTCAGCAAGGTGCTCACAGACATGCCTAACTTTAAGTGAGAAATCTCAGTATGATCACCTGTTCTTTTTCTTGAATGCTTTGGCTAGTACTAAACGCTTAAATGCCATAATTTGGAATCAGACTTCATACTTCTCAGAGATCTCTGCAGGAATGCAGAATAAGATCAGTTATTTTCACCTTTTATACACAGAATCCAAATGGTTATTAAAAATATCTAGGCACTCAGGATAATATACACACACTTATGTGTTTTAGAGATCAGTCAGTCAGTCATATATATATACACACAGTCAGGCAGTGTGGAATTATGAGTAGAGAGCACTGGAGTGGGACTTTGGAGACTTTGGTTCTGTTCCCAGCTCTGCCTCTGGTGTGCTGGGTGACCTTGGACAACTTATGTCACCACTCAGTGCCTCAGTTTCCCCATCTGTAACATAAAGATACTAACCTCCTTTGTAAAGCACTTTGAGCTCTTCTGATGTGCCACAAATGGTAGTATTATTACTATTATATAAAACAGAGTATATTCTATGTGTGTATATAATATTTACTACTCTCTTTTGAGAACATATTGTTTGATAACTCTCCAGGTAAGAACTGCATCTCGTTTGTATTTATCTGTTTCTGCATATGCCTCAGAAATCTGCAAGGAGGGATTTGTAAATATATTTTGTAATCACAGTGAAGCAGAGAGCTAGTATAGCATGAAGCACATTTCCCCCCAAGTCTTTCCCTTTTTATGTCCAAGAGTGCTTTAAACAGCTCCACAGCAGGTAGCACATGTGGAGTTCAAAGTGATCCTTGATGCACAAAGTTATACAGAATTTATTGTGCAAAACAGCCCTGCATCTCTGTCATATTTTTAAATCATAGACTCATAAACTTTAAGGCCAGAAGGGACCATCTAGTCTGACCTCTGGCTGAGGTACGGGTATCTTCAAATCATGATTTAAAGACTTCAAGTTACAGAGAATCCACCATTTATACTAGTTTAAAACTGTAAGTGACCCATGCTCCATAGAAAGGCAAAAATAACCCCAGGAGCTCTGACAATCTGACCCAAGGGAAAATTCCTTCCCGACCCCAAATGTGCCAGTCAGTTGGACCCTGAGCATGTGGGCAAGACCCAACAGCTAGACACCAGGCAAGAATTTTCTATAGTGACTCAGAGCCCTCCCCATCTAGTGTCCCATCACCAGCCATTGGGGATATTTGCTCCTAGCAGTCACAGATCGGCTATATGCCATCGTAGGCAGTCTCATCAGACCATTCCCTCCATAAATGTGTCAAGCTCAGTCTTGAAGCCAGTTAGGTTTTTTGCTCACACTGCTCCCCTTGGAAGGCTGTTTTCTGCTCATGCTCCTCCCCTCCCTAGTGCATATGTTCTTTGTGTCTCTTGCTCTCTCTTCCTTCCTGCCAGTATAACAGATTTTATGGTTGGACAGCTCCATAGTTAACATCAACTCTTGCTTTCCATTTTAGACCTAACTGTGCTCCTCCCACCACATTGGTCTGTGGGTGAGATGGGGAAGTACACAGGTATTCCTGCACCCAAAGTGACCAATCCCAATAGTGGCTAATTGTCACATTGCCAATTAATTAAGCAATCAAATAAATACTATTTTGAATATAATATAATTAATGAGGATAAATGGCAGTTCTGGAACCATAAGTATAGCATCAGATAAACCGCATTTTGAAGATATTACAGGTATTTCAAATTGTTTAAATTATATGTTTTATTGTTAAAAGGGATACATGTTATAAAATGGGATTATGAAATCCACTGATATATTCTTCTGAGGGGATGCTGCTATCCATTAGGCATGGAACAAGAGCTACTTCCTCACCACTAAAGACGACCCCTGTATACCAGGTGTGAGGCTAGATCGGTGTGACCTGTGCAAAGTTTGATTCATATAGAGAACCCTGCACATTTTACAGTTCACTAGACATAGAGGTTGTCAGAGGAAGCAGCATGATTGCTGGTCAACCTGAACCTGGATAGCCTCTTGTCTTATTCGCCTTTCAAAGGATGTAGGTGGCCACTCCGTGCCAGCAGGCTGAAGGGGGTTGATGAATCTGAGCTATTATCACCAACCTACAAAAGCCTTTTGGAAGAACAAGATACATCTGCTTCTCTAGTAGTGCAGGAACGGCAGCAAACAGCGTGACTGAAAGTTGAAGAGAGTTGAATATCCAGTAATTTAATATAATTTAGTTCTGTTAAGAAAATGTAAATGGATAGGGCCAGATCCTCAGCTGGTGTAACTTGATATAGCCACTTTGATGTTAATGGATCTTTGTTAATTTACACTAGTCGAGAATCTGGTCCATAAACTTCAAACAGTTTAAAATGTACTCAGGCACTGTCCATACTGACTATATCCAAGTCCCAAAACACATGCAGTAAAAATTTCAAAAGCACCTAAGTGATTTAGGAGCCTGAATATCATTGACCTTTTTTTACCCATTGTGTATTTCCCAGGTAAAAAGGATCTATTTAGTCATTCCAGAATGTGAGTGCTGTCCTTAACCATGTGAAAAGGCAAATTAAACTCACATGTCTATTGTTTTAACCAAAAGTTGCAGACCATTCATTTGTGGGTTTATGACAATTGCTAATGTTTGCCAAAGGGAGTTGCAGAATAACATTAAGAAAAAGGTTGGAAACAGTTTGATTGCTTCAGTTTTTTGTTATCTCTATCAATTTTTGAATTGTCTTATGTCAGCAGACAGTATGTTGCTGCAATGTTAAATACCTGTGGAAAGTTGTTTTTTGGTAGTGACATGATGTCTCTCCTTTTGATCTTGCAGTGATTACATATCATGTAACAGTGTTTTCCAGCAATGTTTTGAACAAGAGGAATGTAGTACTTGTGACTGTGTGTGTGTGTGGAATCAATGGTGACACAGGAGACAGAATCCTTTGCTGGCCATTGCAGAATCCCCAGCAAGGAGAGGACAATGAGGTATTTCATTTCAAAGTTATTGAAAATTTCCCCTTAAGTTAATTCATTTATATTCTATTTGTAATCTTTGTTTCTTTTCTTCCTCTATAATATAGTGAATTGAATATGTCTTACGATTGTATCATTGGATAATGTTTTTTGCAGTCATTTACAGCTCAAATGGATGCTGTTGACCTGGGAGAACTGCATAAAGTTGTCCTCTCCATCAGCAGCAAAACAAGTAAGTTACTTTTTGCTAGATACATCTGATATCCAATGAGTCTGGTCCTGCAGACCTTGCACAGGCAAAACTCTATTGAAGGTAATGGGTTACTGTGCTCACACTGTGAGATCAGGTCCATAGTGATTTCTTCTGGCTGTTAGGTTCTAATCTGACATGGCAAAGATCTAGGTCTTGATTAGCTAAAATCCAAGGAACTAAAGACCACATAGTTGATTGCCTCAAGGAAGTAAACTATTTCCTTTCCCAAGAAAAGAAAATGAAGCAAATTCTCTGTTGTCCCAGTAAATGATTTAGGAAAATATTAAATATAGCTCATGAAAAGATAGGGAGGGGAGCACTGTCTGTCTAATGGTTAGTGCTAGAATTCACTACTTTTTATTTATATTCCCAGCTCTGCTGAACTCTCACTGTGGATCATTTAAGAATGATCTTGCACCGATTAAGTCAGTGGGAGTTTTGACTTCCATGAAAGTACGGTCAGGCCTTTATCTTCTCTATGCCTCACCTTTAAGAGGAGGAATATAGTACTAATGACAATTGTGAGGTTGACTTAATGTTTTTAAAACATACTGAGATTTTGACCAAAAGATGCAATGTGAGAACAAGGTATTATTAATGATTACTAATGCAGCGAACTACTTTTTGGTTCAACACTTCAGTTTTGCATTCCATCTCAATAATAGAAGTTGTTGATCAGCTCAGAGCACCCATATGACCGACTGTTCTAAATCACTGAATGTGCCCACTAAAACTGTGCCAAAGGGTAGCAGGCAAAACAAGAGAAACAAGGTTTTTCCAAGCATGTCTGAAAATACTGTTTGGCAATGCAAGATTCTGGGGTAAAGCAGGAGACTTTATTTTTCATAATTGTCTGTATAATTTATTTTTCATTGTGAAGGAGTCAGACTGTCTAGAAGTTAAGCAGTAAACTGACTGGGGGGACTCTTCGGTTTTATTCCTGACAGCCATTGACTCACTGTGATCTTTCACAAAAGGCTTGAAATCTCTCCTCAGTTCAATGTGTGTTGTAATACACACTTCAGAGAGGCAGTGCCAAGCTTAAGTATGACCAGATTCTGCCACCCTTACTGATTTATAGTATTATCATTGATTTCAGAGGGACTACTCATGTAAGTAAAGTAATAACTGCCATGAGTAAGGGTGGTCAAATTGGTTCCTCAAGTTTATCATCTTCTTTGGACTATGTTTATAAAGTAACAGAGGGGTAGCAACAAAGAGTCCTGTGGCACCTTATAGACTAACAGACATATTGGAGCATAAGCTTTCGTGGGTGACGCATGCGTCTGAGGAAGTGGGTATTCACCCACGAAAGCTTATGCTCCAATACGTTTGTTAGTCCATAAGGTGCCATAGGACTCTGTCGCTTTTTAAGTTTATAAAATCATCCTTGGACTAAGTGCTTAGTGGCCTTATTAAGATCATTAAAGCTGTTGGGATTCCTAGTTTACCGAACTAGGACAAAGGGAGGAAAATATATTTTAATCATTAAAAGCTAAATAGAGCCAATAAATTCAGCCTGAATAATGGGAATTATGTAGCTTCAGTGTCACAGCAGGAGCCCTGGGAAGGAATTGTGACTCAGAGTTCAATCCTTCCTCTTCTCCCTTTTTGTGCTGAGTGGGAAGTTGCAACATCCCTTTTTGGGATGCAACTCATTTCACTCCTCCTGTCTGGCCAATACCTTAGGTGTTGTACGGGGAGCACTCCTCAACTACAACCTGCAGGGAGAGTATCAGATACACAGTGTGATGGGTTGATTCACAGAAACCCCCTTGGGAGCTGCCACCTAATGTATGTCTAATCAAACTGAATACAGATAATCTCACCCTCAGAGATGCTTCAGTAAGTTTTTTTTCCCAGACTGGACACCTTCCAGGCCTGCGTACAATTCTTTCCCCTGGTACAGCTCTTGTTCCAGCTCAGGTGATAGCTAGGGGGTTCTTCATGATGGCTCCTCTCTCTACTTGTTCTCTTCCACCCCTTTATATATCTTTTGCATAAGGCGGGAACCCTTTGTCCCTCTGGGTTTCCACACTCCCCCCCAACTGGAAAAGCACCAGGTTAAAGATGGATTCCAGGTCAGGTGACATGATCACATGTCACTGCAAGACTTCATTACCCACTTGCCAGCACACACGTATACAGGAAGACTTACAGGTAAAACAGAGCCATCTGCAGACAATGGTCCTGGTTAATGAGAGTCATCAAGATTCCAAACCACTATTAAAGGCCCACACTTTGCATAATTACAATAGGCCCTCAGAGTTATATTTAATATTTCTAGTTTTAGATACAAGAGTGGTACATTTATACAAATAGGATGATCATACTCAGTAGTTTATAAGCTTTGTAATGATACCTTACAAGAGACCTTTTGCATGAAGCATATTCCAGTTACATTATATTCACTTCTTATTATGTTTTTATAAAACCATATAGACTGCACAACGTCACACACAGCTTCTGCTCTCCCACCACCACCCAGTCATGCTCAGAGTCAGACCTGCATGGCCCATCCAGGGGGTGGGGAGGGCCTGATGCCTTTGCAAATCTGCCTAGGATCAGAGAACAATCTTGCCCTAAACTTGAAAGTTGACGTTTAGAATGATAATCCTGCAATTAGACCATTTCAATAGGGGAAGCTATAATGGTGCAAAATTTGTTAAGCGGGCAGTTAAGTTGTATTTTGATTGACTAAGAAGCTATATTTTTAGTATAATAAGAATGCTATAACTATATCATTGCCAGATTCCACATAAATTCTGGCTGTACAATTGAGTATCTTAATTTTATTTTGTTTCTGTTTGTAGACTGCAAACTGGATGTTAAAACTTTACATTTGAAGGAAGCACTAAAACAAGAACCTGTCTACATATTTGAAGTGAATGAGTAAGCTTGGTCCTTTTAAGCTAATCTTAAAAACATAAATCAGGCAATTGATCAAAAGCGACTTGTTACATAGTATGTTAATTGCTGGGTATTTAGCAAAAATATTCATGCTAGATTCTCTCTTTAGCACTCAGATGGAAATTCATGTTTTCCTAACTTAAAATATACTACAGTTTCACATTACTGTATATGGTTTTGCCTTGCAGAGTGTTCTCTATGGATGCCCATGAACCTGAAATAAGGAGAGAGATCCCAGTATCTTTTGTGAGCAGGGAAGGAGTTAAACTCAAAAATGAAATAGATCACGCTTTAAATAAGGAAAAAAGCCCCCCGGAAAGTCTGGTAGAATACATAATTAAAGTGTATACTGGTGACAAGAAGGGAGCAGGAACTGATGCCAATGTGCATGTAATTTTATTTGGGGATGAGGACTCCTCTGAATTAGTTCAGCTCACTAAACCATTGGAACATCAAGATCCTTTTGAAAGAGGAAAGGTAAGCACTGCAGAGTCTATGTTGTGTGATGTGTTTGTCTCCAGATTGGACAGGTCATTCATGGTCAGGACTTTTAAAGAACTGCAGTCTCCTGTTGTTTTCCAAGTCACTAAATGAGACATGACCCCAGCCATCTTTAAGTGTTTGACTAGAAATTATATCTTAAACCCTTGATAAAGTCTCCAAAAAAATCTCATCAAACCACCAAAACAAACACAATCCTGCATTTTAATCTCCTCACCAGAATGATCATGTGATACAGTAGCTATTCCAGGATTTCTATTCTAATAGAAGTGGAGAATCTCTTACTTCTAGTGACTCTAAGGGCATGTCTACACTACCCACCAGATCGGCAGGCAGTGATCAATTTAGCGGGGTCGATTATCACGTCTAGCGCTCTCCCGTCAACTCCGGTAGTCCACCAGAATGAGAAGCGCAAGTGGAGTCAACAGGAGAGCGTCAGCTGTCGACTTACCGCAGTGAAAACATGGTATCTTAGATCGATCCCGTGCATAGTGTTAGGGTGACCAGATCACCCAAGTCAAATATCGGGACACGGGGGGGAGGGTGTGGCGGGAGAGGGCAAGGCAAAAAAAACAAAACTCCCTTCCTTCACAAGCGCTGGAGGGAGGCCCAGGAGACGTAGGGGAAGCACGGGGCCAGGGTGAGTGAGAGTCTGGCCTGGCCCCAAGCAGGCAGGACTCAGTCGGACGTTAGGGACAGTAGGGGGGCGGCCTGTGGGGCCAGGCGGTGGCTGTTCTCCCCCGCTGGGCAGCGGGACTCGGGAGCAGCCGCTGCTGCAGCTCCCACTGTCGCAGGGGGAGGAAGCGGCCGATGGCCAAGCTCGGCAGCTGTGGCTGCGGCTCTGGTGCCCGGGCCCAAACCCCCCGAGCCTGGGCCTGCTGCGGGGGCCCAGCCCCTGGCCAGTCATGTCTGGGCTGGTTGCCCAGCTGGTGCTATCCCGGAGTGGGGGCAGCAGGCCCCAGACCCCCGTCCCGCTCGGGTCCTGCAGGGGAACAAACAGGCCTGGGCTGCCGATGCCTCCGCCACGGGGCCGCCGCGGGATAGCACCACGCTTCCCATGCATCTCCGGGGCCTCCCTCCAGCGCTCATGGAGGGAGGAGGAATGATGAGCCTGGGGAAGAGGCGGGGATTCGGGGAGGGAGCCAATGGGGGGAGGAGGAGGTGGGGGGGGCCCGAGCACTTCTGGGCTCCGGAGCATTTCCTTGTTTGTCCAGTCGGTTGGGACACGGGACAAACAAGGAAATATCGGGACAGTCCCGATAAAATCGGAACGTCTGGTCACCCTTGGTAGTGTAGACAAGCCCTAAGTGCCTCTGGGGCCTTTCTGTTACTTAGGCCCATTGCTGTGGCATCTGAATGAACCCACTTTACTACAGGCATCACATAAATACAAAGTGTTTGTGTGTGTGTTGCTGCTATGCAAATCTGGAACACTAGTACTTGCATTTGCATGCTGGGTGGAAGTATACTACTCTACTAAATTCCAGCATTCAAATTTGTCATGGAACCTGGCACTGTAAAGAATCCTGTCAGCCACAAATATTGTGCAGCCTTTTAACTAGATAAAAGGACAGCATGCATTCCAGTCAGAGTCTGTTGTGCTTCTACTCCAGGCCATTGTCAGATGCTTGGCTACAGTAAGCTGAAAATCCATATCATGTCATAGCCACAAAGTATCTGAATCATGACCAAATATATGAATAAAATATTATTCCCTCTCTCCCCCCACCACCTTTTTTTTAAAACACATTACATCGGCAAATACCACACAAGCATAGATCCAGTTGTCCACCGGACAGGCTACCTTGAACTGTTTGGTTTCATGCTAATCATGCCTCGCCTTGGAGCTTCTTATGAAACAGGAAATAGAATATCTTCCCTTCTCAGATTTTCTCCTTAATGACTCTTGACAGATGATGACTGAGTCTAGTCTGGGTGTTTTACTCTTGAGTCCTAAATCATTATCTCATACTCTGTAGCTGAACTCCCAACCATCCCAAACCTCCTTCACTTACAGTTGTCCTGAGTAGCTCTGGCCATGCTGCCTGCCAATGTCTTCTGGTGGATCTTCACCCATATAGCATCCTCCATGGGCAGAGGGTTAGTGGAGGTGGGAAAAGTTGTTGCTGCAGGCAGAAGGAGCAAAGAGAGAAAGAATCTGCTTGTGCCTTCAGATTTAGTAACATTCACCAGTTGTCATAGTCCACTGGGACATGGGATCAGATAGATGGAAAACCTTGGAGCAATCCAACTGCATTCCCCAAAGATGCGTGCCGTGGTTGCCTTTTGATTTCTCGGAGAAATACCTTAATGAAAAAAGTTGCCGTTTCTCCTTCCTATGATATATGAAACAAACCCGTATTTTGAACCAAAATGTGGAGCATTTGAGAGGTTTGACAGTAAACAGAATAAAAATCACTTATCTTTATATTCTCAGAGGCATGTTTGTGTATCATAAACCAAAAATAATAAAAGGTATTATTACTTTATCTGGTTGACAATTCATAATGTACCAAGCAGAAACATCTCTCTTGTGTGTGAAAACCAATAAAAGGGTAAGAATCATTCAAATATAACTTGAGTAGTACATCTTTCATGTTAAACTGAAGGAAAACTAGCAACACAAAGCCTATACCAAAAGACCTACATTAGTAGTAGTAATGCATTTGTATTGTCAGCCATCTAGTTTTCTTCCATTCGGTTACATTTGAACGGTCTCAAAACTGAGCTAGGCAAGCGTGCTACTTTCCAGACTTTGACTTATTACATTTTAATAGCTGCCTTTTTTTCAATTTTGAAGTCTGACATATTCAAGATTAAGACAAAGAGTTTAGGAAGACTGCGTTCAATTGAAATTGGCCATGATGGGAAAGGATTTGGTAAGTACTCGCTCTATGTTTTAAATATGTTTGTAAGCAGAATATAGATTTTAAGGATCTGCTTGACATTTGAAAATGCCTGTAAACTCATTACAACTGATATAGAGCTTGACCCTTAGCTGGTGTAAATCCATGTAGCAACAGTGACTCCATTCAAGACAATGGAGTTACACTGATTTACACCAGCTGAGGATCTAGCCAATGGTTTATAAAATAAACCTATTACATTGGCATACTTCTGCATCTCTCAAGGTCTGATCCTGCAGTCATTATTCATCCCAAACTCCTACTAAATGCTGCAGGATTGAGCCCTAAAAGTGAAGACTAGATTGAAACATTTTTATATTTTTGTGCATTATCTAAAAAAATCAGAGGGAGAAAATGTAAAAATTGGTTTGTTTAGAAGTTTGAATTGAAGACAATGTGTCGCACCAGAGAGAGCCATATTTAACTATGCAACATTAGTATTCCATAAGACCAAAAGTTAACAAAGCAAAAGAAGTAATACTCGCAAGATATAATGTCTTGAACTTATATTGCTTTAGTTAACAGTCCTAGTAAAAAAAAAAAAAAAGTACACTAGAAATATAAAATTGGAATCAGAGAACAACCGATAGCTTGAATCTAAGAAATCTGTACTGAGATATTCTGGTCAGATCGCTCAGCTAAAACTGCCCTATCTGATGTGACAAAAATCAATTGATATTGATCCCAATGCTTTAATTAAAGAGCCAAATAAAATTCACATTTTTTGACCACATAGGCCATTAAAGAGGTCACAAGTTTATCATAACTAGGAAGCACTGGACAAATCTGTGATGATGGCAGGTCCTGCTGACTCCAAGGTTGGACCTTTATTGCTAACTCTTATTCACAACCCACACAACACTGTATCATTATCTTTTTGGAAGCTATATGACCTGGAAACTTTGCAGTGATTGTTCATCAGAGTGGGCTGGTGGCTAATTTGGAGTTTGAAAAAACATATCTATTAAAATATCAATAATAAATAAAATCCCACTACTCCCCCTCCTACTGTTTATTCTCTCAATCAACCTTTCATCTTAATGCTCCTTTTTATTTAATATTATTAATAATAGTGTTACAGTGGAGCTTAGAGACTCCAGCAGAACTTGGGCTACTATTGTGCTAGGTGCTGAACACACACACAGTAAGACATTATTCCTTTCCTAAATAATTTAGTCTAAATAGACAAGTCTGGCAAAGGAAAGGAAGGATTATTATCCTCATTTTATAGATGGGGAACTAAGGTCCTGGGAAATTCACACAGAAGTCCATGGCAGAGCCAGAGAATTGAGTCCAGGTCTTCTGAATCCCAGTCCGGCACCTCCACAACAAGACTATCTTTCCTCTCTGTCTCCTTGCTCCTTACGCCACATTCGATAGTGCTGACCCCTGTGCGTTGAACAGTCGCTGTGTTGTCATCCACCTAACTCCCTAACTTTGACCTTCAAATCTCTCCCTAAAACTCTCTTCAAGCAACACTTATGATTATTATTATTACTTATATTACCATAGTGTATAGGAGTCCTAGGCCTGGCCCAAGACCCCATTGTGCTAGGCGAGGTACAAACACAGAAAAAAAAGACTGTTCCCACCCCAAAGAGAACACTTGCTTTCTGCTACACATTATCTGTAACCCCCACTCCCTCCTTTAACATAAATGCCACACCATGTCCTGTCTTACATTTGTTGATGTTGTCTAATATAGGTCCTGACTCAACAAGCCCCCCAAGCATGAAACTCTCATTGAAGTCAATTGGAGTTCCCTAGATAACAGTAAAGCCCTAGACTGTAAACTCTCCAGGATAGCAAAAATGCCTTCCTTTGTGTGTGTGTGTGTGTGTGAGAGAGAGAGAGAGAGAGAGAGAGATTTTTAATAATCACTAATAATGTGCACAATGAGTCAGAGATTTCCATGAAATGTCATATCTTATGAGTAGTGTCTGTGATATATGAAACAATTCAGAAGATTTAATTAGAAGAGTACCAAAAGTACTTCACTATCTCTATAAGTGACTCTTGGGAACTGGAGACTGAGAATGTGGGCATCCTTATATCCTAGGTTCTACATAGTTATCAGTTAATAACCATTCATGAGCAATAAGAAACTTTGGCACGCTTTGACCTTTTTATGCAAATAGGTGAGATTCTGCAAAATATTTTGTAAAGGATTTTTTGTCCTCTTTTATACTCTGTCCATGGTTCTACAAATCAGATTAAAGGATTATAATATTGTATCTTGTTCCCAAAACATACAAATTATGCACAGAGGCACCCATATACAATTTCAACAAATAATAGTATTTTTTCTATTTGGCTTCCAAGTGTATACATGAAATACGTCTACAGTCAAACCCAACTTCCGAAGAACAAACACCAAAATAGTAGTGGTGTATTCACTACTGTAAAAGCAGTGTTCACACTGTAATATCAAATGAAACAAAGAGTGCTGTGGCATAAATCAATGATGGAGCAGGACCACAGATATTTCTCCATCTGGCAAAACATTCCCAAAAGGCACCAGTTTGTTTAAAGATGAAAACTTTCATAATGAAAACTTGAAAGATGTTTGTTCAAAGTCTGGCAGGAGAGAGATCACTTGATCATTACCTGTTAGGTTCAGTCCCTCTGGGGAACCTGGCGTTGGCCACTGTCAGCAGATAGGATACTGGGCTGGATGGACCTTTGGTCTCACCCAGTATGGCTGTTCTTATGTCTAATGTGTAGCGTTCTTCACCTCTGAAGATCATGAACTCCCTAATCTCCTTCTGTTGCTCATCGGCCTCCATTGAAATTCCATTGACTTCAGTGGAATTTATACACATGCTTAACGTTAACCACATCTTTGAGTGTTCTCCTGAATAGGGTGATTTTCTGAATTGGTCCTGAAAACATGTTGATATAAGAAACATTTGTACTCACCAGTTAGTTTGCACAAATCTAAATAAATTCATTAAAAATAAAAAATATCAGCCAAAAAGCCTTGTTTTCCTATTGCTTTATTAAGAGCATTGTATTTCCTTAAAAATTGTTTCTACTTACAAATTCTCTCAGGTTTTTTTTTTTATTACTTTGGCAGCTAATGTAGATCAAAATACATTAGCCATGTAGTGTGTTCTTAGATAACATTTCACACTGGAAAAAAACCCAGCAAAATCTAATTTCAAGAATTTGTGCCATATGGCTGTGCACTCTGCTTCATTTAACTTACTAACTGCTCCTTTCAGTGCTGAAAAAAATGATTTGAGATGTAATCAAAGCTTACCTTTTTATTTTCTGTCAAAAACGTCAAAGGAATGTTCTTTAAAAATGAAGAAGAGTTGGTAATAACTTGAATTATCTGTGTTTCGGTTTTGTTATTTATATTGGATACATGTGATAGTGCTGAATAACAGAAGGACTGGAAAATGAAACTTTTTTTTCTATACTTTGTTTGCATTTAAGTTATATTAAATGTCTGCTTGCTCTCTTTTTTCCTTCTATAGGAAGTGGCTGGTTTCTGGAAAAAGTAGAAATCACAGATTCATCTACAAATGAAGTGTATTGCTTCAACTGCAGCAGGTCTGTAAGCCAATACATTAAATGTCTTCATTATTTGGAATGCTATTTTCTTAATAACATATACTGCAAACTGTACTTTATATTTCCACAATTGCTTTTTAAAAAATATTCAGGTTCAGTGTCTATTTATCCGTTTGGAAGAGGGGCCATCAGATTTGTTTAGCTATACAAGGTTAAAGCTAAAAGGAAGGCTTTTTCATGCAAGTGGTACACAAAGAGAATCATAACACTAATTTAGGGGTTTATCTGAAAAAACAGTGAGGGGATTGGTTAAGATTAGTACTTTACAAGCAGTAACCCATCCTAAATCTTAACTATTAATGAACATACTGATAATTTACAGCTCTTCATAAATATGTGTCAGATAAATTGAAGCAATACACTTGTTTCTCAGAATTGAAATTTATAACTGAATGATACCTTTAGTGTGATATTCCCTGCAATACACTGAATTCTCCACATTTTTATAAAGCTTCAAATTAAACAAACACTAGTAAAGATTTATGTTTATGTGATCCTCCATTTCTAGATGCAAAATATAATTTTAATGTATCCTCAGAACAAAGTAGTATAAAAATTGCACAAGTTTCCTGCTTTTAGAGAGTGGGTCATAGTCTAGTGGTCCAAAAACAAGTTTGGGAGCCAAGAAAGTCTGATTCTGATCCTGACTCTAAATACTTCTGTGAACTTGGACAAGTCACTACAGCCAAAACATTCAAAATATCCTGTGATTTTTAGATGTCTTGGTCTTTTGGATATTTAGCTTCAGACCTCTAGTGTTGAGCACCTGTAACTCCCATTGACTTCGGCTGGAGTTGTGAGTTCACAGCATTTGTGAAAAAGTCCTAGGTGTCTCAAGTTGAGCATCCAAAATTAGTGGAGACTTGTAAAAAGGTTGGCCTTACTCTCTCTTTCCCAGTTATTCCTTATGTAAAATAAGATTCCATGGTGATGGGCAGGGCCGGCTCTGGCTTTTTTGCCGCCCTAGGCAAAAAAGCCACCCCCCGCCCCCCCCAGCGCGGCAGGGGAGGGCGCCGAGCCTGGCCATGGGCCCGCAATCCCCGACCGGCGGGAGCACCAGGAGGAGGGCGGAGAGCCCGGCTGGGGCTCTCCACTCTCCCCTGTGGCTAGAGCGCCAGGGGTAGGGTGGAGAGCTCCCGGCAGCCAGAGCGCCGGGAGGAGGGCGGCGAGCCCGCCGCGGCTCTCCACTCTCCCTGGCGGCCAGAGCACCGGGGGTAGGGTGGAGAGCTCCTGGCGGTCAGAGCACCAGGAGGAGGGAGGCGAGCCCGCCGCGGCTCTCCGCTCTCCCCGACTGGCCGAAGCGCCGGGGGGAGGGCGGCCAGCCCGGCCGGCGCCCCACCGCGCCGTCCCCCTCCAGGCACCGCCCCAAGCACATGCTTGGTGGGCTGGTGCCTGGAGCCGGCCCTGGTGATGGGTGTACTAAAGAAACATGGATGGACTATGTATATAGGTATAGGACCAGGTTCTGACCTGCATCCGTCGTCTACTCGGCTGATTGTAGTGTCCTGATTCTGAGGTTGGCCTTGGCCCCCACATTTTACAGCAGAGTCAGGTCTATGACTCCCAGGGGCCATTACACCAGCCATTACACCCTGACACACTTGCAGGAGTAACTGGTGATTAATTGGCTCTACAACAGCTGGGAACACCCCTTTTTGCCTCCAGGGAAATCCAACCCCTTCACTATACCAGAGCAACAAAGGGGCCAGATAACCCAAGAGAATCTAGCCCATGCAACATACTTCACAGAAGGGTTGAAAGTCTTAGTTATTTTTAAAGCTTTTTGAAGACAAAAATTGCTATCTATAAAGTAGTATGTATTAGCATTAGTATTTCCTCTGCACATTTTAACTTTGTATCCAGTCCTGTTTCCACTGAAGTCAGTGACAAAGCTTCCACTGGCTTTTATTGGAGAAGAACTGGGCTATTGTGGAAATCAGAGGGCAAGGGTGTCTATGGGCCAATAAAGAGGCATCAGATTAAAATAGTAGCATTCTTAGCCCTAGGAATATGATATCATATACAATAATCTGTTAAAATATTTTTCTTAATTTAAATTGACCAAGATTTGTGCCACTCAGTGAAATCATCTATATAGTGCTTTTTTCTTTTAGCTCACTTCTGCTCCTGTTAAAGTCAATGGCAAATTTCTCATTGAAATCAGAAGGAGCAGAAGCAGGCCCTTATTCCTTGTCTATTTGTTGGATTTCAGATATACTGTACCTAATGTACCAATTATGGGTTTTTATATTTTTCCTTCAAGGTGGCTTGCTGAGGATGAAAATGATGGACACACTGTAGTGCAGCTTTATGCATAATTGTTTTCTAGGATTCATAGTGAATATGCTGCTTCTTCAGATTCATGCTGATTTGATTTATTTGTATTTTATAATGATGAAGATACTGTAATTATTATGGAGAACTGTCAAAACAATAGATTAAAAACATCAGTGGAGATTAAACAGGTCTAATGTGAACAACACATTGCAATCCTACTAGGAATTCTTATCAGTTTTGCACAATTGAACTGTAAATAAAGCAGAAATTTAGAGCTATACCATGGTTTTCTGAATTTGATATGTGCATTCACAGGATGGGGTATATGTAGTAGCATTTAGGAAAACAATTTGTGTTTGGTGATTTGTGTAAGTGTGTTCATCATAGTTAATACTTGCGTAAAATCTGTTTCAGGATCAATATTTATTAAAATTTCTATTTTCTCATGATCACTTTTTAAACAAAACATACATCTCTTTCATACCACCATGCATTTTGTGTCCCATTACTGCACCTCCACAAAACTAACCCATGGAAAAAATTGTCCTTTTGGTTCTATCTTTACTGAATAATTCACACCCATTATTTAGTTCTCCCTGTGTGTGCAGGCCTCCCATTGAGATTTGATGCATAATCTTTTGAAGAATATTGATACAGGAACCTTTAGATCCCACGGCTCTACCTACTGAGAAACCTACAAGAGAATTTCCATCAGCTGTCATTACAGTAGTAATAATCATTACATCCTCTTTCTGATTTTTAACTACTGTCAAAGAAAAATCTTAACACCTTCTCTTTCCCACAATTCTGAATTGCAACATGCTCAAAATAATAATAATAAATAATGCATTTATGGCTGTATATGTTGTTGTTTATGAATTCACTATCTGTTTATTTTGACTTTACCAGTATTGCTGCTTCTAGTGTTCATAGAATAGATGGGCCTAAAACAAAATCACGAATTGAACACTCCTTGATCAGAATACAAATCCAGTTCTAGATGTTAATTTTGCAAGGTGCCACTTCCTTTTTGAAGGTCAACCCCAAATCCTGGATCTAAACACTCCTAAACTTTGGGTATGTCTACACTGCAGCTGAGAGTGCACTTCCCAGCATGTGTAGACAGACATTCTAGCTCTGCTTGAGCTAGTTTAACCCACACACCTCCTGGGTCTGGTGTTCTATCCCATGTAGTGGCACTGAGACCACTTAGAGAGAGAGAGAAAGATTGAGTTTGCTCTACAGCCTTAGCTAATAGCCAGTTGGCTTTTAGCTCATGTGGTAGAGGCACATGCACTAAGCTTCAGAGGTCCTTGGTTTGATCCCGCTTGCCGATGACCAGGGTCTGTCGGCGTTACACTAATACACTAAGAATAGAAGTGTAGTCCATGGTAGCACAGGCAGTGTCTCAGGCTAGCCACCCAAGTATGTGGGTGGATTTGTGCTCAGGCAGCTAATCCATGCCACCCTCACCTACGCTGCTATTTTTAGCACGCTAGCTCCAGCAAAGCTAGTGAATGTCTGTCTAGCTGAGCTAAGAATCATGATCCCAGGTGCAGTGTGGACATATCCTTTGCAGGATTTAAAATCTGTTTTTAGATCTGAATTTTATAGCATGGGCCTATCTCTCCTTCAGAGCACCAGTAGATTGTATGCTTTCAGTGATCACATGAATTTTGTCATAAATGTAGGTATTAAATTTATTTTTCATGTATTCTGGTGAAGTATTTGCATGTTTTCATTTTTAAAAAGTCCTGTGTTTATTTTCTCATGTCATTCTTTCAAATAAGGTATGTTGGCTGATAGGTTCATGGGAAATAAAACCTCAGTGGCTATTTTGATTAAAACAAACAAACAAACAAACAAAAACACCTCATGGGTACTGCAAGCTGAGTTCTGTTTTTAAATACCTTGTTAGATCATCATGCAGAAGATCTACTGTAGGATGTGATCTGACTTAGCAAGAAAACAGGGTCAATTTATCTCCTCCAAAATCCTCTTTGTGCTTGCATTGCTAGCATGCACACTGGAATGGATTTAAAACTGTATCCCTAGAGTGCACAGTTCAGCTACTTAGTATCAGTATTCATTACACTGAATCACTTTGTTGTGATCTACTATGTGATTTGTTTCATTATTATGTCTTTCATTAATAGTTTGTAATACTACTCTCTTTGATGCCATTGCTGATTTATCAAGTGTAAATAATGCCGTCCTAATCTGTTTTCCATTACTAACGGTGAATACCTTCTTTCAGCAGCTGGCTTCCTTATTGGAAAATGATTTGCTCTACCTGTACAGTGTACAAATAAGTGATTAGATTCACTCCTTTGGGTGGAGGGAAATGCAAACTATACCCCCTGTGATGGCAGGGGCAGCAACACGGGAGGGAGGTGCTTCAATAAAAGGGCATGGCAGGGTACCTTCTACCTTGACAGGACTGCTTTAAATATCACAGGAGGCTTAGTAGTAGAGGCTGCCCGGAAGATGTGCTTAGTTAGTACAATTAACGTCTGACTTGGCCTCACCCACATAGTGGGCTTTACTGACTTGCTCCACGCTCCACTGTGAAGTATGCCACAGTGCCTGGAAGTGAATCAGGCTCAGTATGGTCATTCATAGTGGGTCAATTAATTTGTTTGTTTTTAAATCTCTTTCAACACCCTCCTTGAAAGTGGCAGGTCAATAGAAAGTTATAATTTCATATGATCTATTGACTTTCCATGAGATTACAGTTATGTTTACACTGCAAGTGGATGCGGCAGGTAAACAAACCGGCCCGGCACGCCAGGGTGCTTACCCTGGCGAGCCGCATGCCAGAGATTGCCGACCGCTGGTATATATGAATTAAAATACTGCATTCAATCGTTGTACACTGATACTTACAGCCACTTTTGTAGACCTTTTCAGGTCCAGGAATATCTAAGGCTTATCTTGCTAGGGGGTGTAAGGACTTGAAGGAATATGACTTTGGAAACTAATTGTCCAAAGCCAGGCTCTGATTGTCTTGTTGGGCCATTTAATACTGTCATAGTTATACAGTAGCTCCCAGCACTGCACCACTGGAACCTCTTCACCAAAATGGAAAAAAAAAGTGATTTTGCCAAGTAGGTAAAATGAGTGAAACAAAAGGGAAATAGAAAGTAAAAATTATTCCCCTTTTTTCCTATTTTCCTTCCCATTTGATTTAATGTTTGCTTGCTGCTTTTGGAGTGGGGAGGGCAGTGAAAAGATTTGTAACATGGTACAGATTTTGGCTGCAAATGTACCTAGTCCCTGTAATGCCCTCTCACATGCCTGCCTCTTCTGCTATCTCCGGTTATGGATTGTCTGATCCTCCCAGTTATAATAAGTATCAAGAGCTGAATGTTAGTTGAGGTACAACTAAAATCACCCAACAAATGTACCTGATCTGGAAAAAGCTGCTTCCTTGTAGGTTAGAAGAAAAGATAGAAATGAATATCACCCTGAAGCAAGAGGTCATGACTGTCAAAAGTATTGCCAAACAAAGGGAAACAGCTTTGGTAAAGGTATTGATCTGTGCAAGCAGAAATTGACTAACCTTACTCCGTACAAAGCTAACCTAAAGGCAGAGAGGGAACTGGAAGAAAAACCAGGAATCAAATGCATCAAAATAGATAGACCTACTTGATATAGCTAAATAAGATTGCAGGAGAGCTCATGTGTGCGAATCTAAAAGAGCTAGAAAATACCATAAAGGAAAAGGAAGAAGATATATTCTTTGGAAGATTGGAACTAAAGAGAGAATTTCCTTGACGTTTGGAGCTGAGTTGGTCAAGGCCTCCTATTCAGGAACACAGAGAACCAAGCACAGGAATAAAGCAGTTTTTCTTAAAATAGAAAGATGATTTGGGAAAGAAAAAGAAGCAGATGGAGCGGTTGAGACCTATAACAAAGCAAAAGATATTGCACCCATGAAAATACAGCCCTGGAAGAGTGAGATTTTTGCAAAGAAGAAAAAATCAGCTTTGCATGGTTTATGAAGCAGGTGTAGTGATAGCTGCAATCACAGTAATTGCCCTTGAATTATATTTTGTAATGAAGAGAATAGAATTCAGAAGTGATCTTGTTGAATGCACACTAGTTTATATACTGTGCATATACAAATTATCTTGTTATACTGGTGTAACTCCATTTAAGGTTCACCAGAATAACAGAGTGAAGAATACTTTGATAAGTGCTTCTCCAGCACTTACATATTGCTTGGGATGATTTCCATTATGTATCTAGTTGAGAAAAAGAAAAGAGAGAAACTGCTCTGGCAGTGTAAAGGGGCCTTAAAGTAGATGTAGATTTACGCTTACTCCCACTAGAAGGTCCCTTTTACACTTCAAAGGGGGCTTAGTGTAAATGAAAAAGCAGGTGCACAGTGCCAACAGCTGAAAGTGGTGAAGTATACTACTCCACTCAGAACCAGCGCACTAGCCTAATCCGGGGGCGGGGAGAGAAAAGGGGGAAAAAACAGAGGGAGATCTCTTCCAGTTGCACAGTTCCCTGGCTAGAACAGTGAATGAAATGGAAATTTATCCTGTCAAAGGAAAAAAGTCTCCTCCTGACTTCCAACACTAAGGGCCTGATCCAAAGTGCACTGTGATTAATTGGAGTCTGTTGACTTCAATGAGTTTTGGATTGGCCACTTAGGGTATGTCTACACTACGGGATTAATCTGAATTTATATAATTCGAATTTTGGAAACAGATTGCATAAAGTAGAATGTATGCGGCCACACTAAGCACATTAATTCAGTGGTGTACGTCCATGTACCGGGGCTAGTGTCGATTTCCGGAGCGTTGCACTATGGGTAGCTATCCCATAGCTATCCCATAGTTCCCGCAGTCTCTCCCACCCATTGGAATTCTGGGTTAAGATCCCAGTGCCTGAAGGGGCAAAAAACATTGTCGCAGGTGGTTCTGGGTACAGTCTCACCTATCCTTCCATGAAATCAACGGCAGACAACCATTTCACGCCTTTTTTCCTGGGTGAACACTGCAGACTCCATACCATGGCAAGCATGGAGCCCGCTCAGCTCAAGACAGCAGTCATGAACATTGTAAACACCTCGCGCGTTCTCGCGGAGTTTATGCTGAGCCAGGACCAGAAAAACGAGGTGAGGAGGAGGCGGCAATGGCAGCGCAGCGACAAGCGTGATGAGGACATGGACATGGACACAGAATTCTCTCAAACCGCGGGCCCCGGTGCTTTGGAGAGCATGTTGTTAATGGGGCAGGTTCTATCTGTGGAACGCCGATTCTGGGCCCAGGAAACAAGCACAGACTGGTGGGACCGCATAGTGTTGCAGGTATGGGATGATTCCCAGTGGCTGCGAAACTTTTGCATGCATAAGGGCACTTTCATGGAACTTTGTGACTTGCTGTCCCCTGCCCTGAAGGGCCAGAATACCAAGATGAGAGAAGCCCTCACAGTTGAAAAGCGAGTGGCGATAGCCCTGTGGAAGCGTGCAACGCCAGACAGCTACCGGTCAGTCAGAAATCAATTTGGAGTGGGCAAATCTACTGTGGGGGCTGCTGTGATGCAAGTAGCCAAAGCAATCACTGAGCTGCTGCTACCAAAGGTAGTGACTCTGGGAAATGTGTAGGTCATAGTGGATGGTTTTGCTGCAATGGGATTCCCTAACTGTGGTGGGGCGATAGATGGAACCCATATCCCTATCTTGGCACCGGAGCACCAGGGTACCCAGTACATAAACCGCTGCAAGCACTTGTGGATCACAAGGGACGTTTCAACAACATCAACGTGGGCTGGCTGGGAAGGGTTCATGACGCTCGCGTCTTCAGGAACACTAATCTGTTTAAACAGCTGCAGCAAGGGACTTGCATCCCAGATCAGAAAATAACCGTTGGGGATGTTGAAATGCCAATAGTTATTCTTGGGGACCCAGCCTACCCCTTAATGCCATGGCTCATGAAGCCATACACAGGCAGCCTGGACAGGAGTCAGGAGCTGTTCAACTACAGGCTGAGCAAGTGCAGAATGGTGGTAGAATGTGCATTTGGCCATTTAAAAGGTCGCTGGCAATCGTTACTGACTTACTCAGACCTCAGCCAAACCAATATTCCCATTGTTATTTCTGCTTGCTGTGTGCTCCACAATCTCTGTGAAAGTAAGGGGGAGACCTTTATGGTGGGGTGGGAGGCTGAGGCAAATCGCCTGGCTGCTGATTACGTGCAGCCAGACACCAGGGCGATTAGAAGAGCACACCAGGAAGTGCTATGCATCAGAGAAGCTTTGAAAACCAGTTTCATGACTGGCCAGGCTACAGTGTGAAATTTCTGTTTGTTTCTCCTTCATGAAAACCTGCCCCCTTTATTGACTCATTCTCTGTAAGGAACCCACCTTCCCCCTTCCCCCAGCTTGCTTTCAAAGGAAATAAAGTCACTATCGTTTAAAAATCATTTATTCTTTATGAATTGATTATAAAAAGAGGGAGAGAACCCGGGTGGGATTTGGGGGGAGGAGGATCGGCGCGAAGGAAAAGGCCACTAAAAAAAGGTTAAAAAAATGACAGCCTTTTGCTTGGGGTGTCCACTGGGGTGGAATGGGAGGGTGTACGGAGCCTCCCCCCTCCCCCGCGTTCTTACACGTCTGGGTGAGGAGGCTATGGAACATGGTGAGGGGGGAGGATGGTTATACAGGGGCTGTAGTGGCACTCTGTGATCCTGCTGCCGTTCCTGAAGCTCCACCAGACGCTGGAGCATGTCTGTTTGCTCACACAGCAGCCCCAGCGTTGCATCCTGCCTCCTCTGATCTTCCTGCCACCACCTCTCATCTCGAGCATCTCTCCTCTCCTCACGTTTGTCCCTCCTGTCCTCACGTTCACTGGCTTCTTTCCTATACTTTGAAACTGTGTCCTTCCACTCATTCAGATGAGCTCTTTCACTGCGGATGGATTCCATGACTTCTGTGAACATCTCGTCTCGCGTCTTCTTTTTCTGACGCCTTATCTGAGATAGCCTTCGGGACGAAGGAGGGAGGCTTGAAAAATTTGCAGCTGCTGGAGGGAGGGAAAAAAGGAGAGAATTTTTTAAAAAGATACATTTTGCAGAACAATGCTTATACTCTTTCACGGTGACCAACAGTATTCACATTACATAGCACATGTGATTTCTGTGCAAGATCGCATTTTGCCTCTCAATATTGAGTGCCTGTGGCTTTGCTGCTAGAGATCACAGACACAGGCCCGGGCAACAGAATTCGGCTTGCATGCGGCCATGGTAAGCCATTGTCTTTCAGCTTCTGCGCCCTCCTTTCCCACATACCAAGCAAAGCCCGTTGAGTGCTGCGGTTTTCCTGTTAACTTTCAGCAGCAGAAAACAAACTAACCCCTGCCCCATCCAATTCTCTGGATGATCGCTTTATCCCTCCCCCCACCGCGTGGCTGGTATCAGGGAAGATCCCTGCTAGCCAAACGTGAAAAGCTCAGGGCCAAATCCCCCCTCCCCCCCCGCGCTTGGCTAACTGCAGGGAAGGATTTCTTTTCAGCCACAGGCAAATAGCCCAGTAGGAACGGCCACCTTTGTCCCCTTAATTAAATTCCCGTATTTCAACCAGGTTACCATGAGCAATATGAGTCTCCTGAGGATTACACAGTGAGATAAAGAACGGATGTTGCTTGAATGCCAGCAAACACCAGGACCATACGCTGCCAGGCTTTGTCAGGCAATGATACCAGATTACTTGCTGCAAGCATGGCATGGTCAAGTGTCCTACCATGGAGGACGGAATAAGGCTGCACTGCCCAGAAACCTTGTGGCAAGGCTTTTAGAGTACCTCCAGGAGAGCTTCATGGAGACGTCCCTGGAGGATTTCCGCTCCATCCCCAGACATGTTAACAGACTTTTCCAGTAGCTGTACTGGCCGCAAATGCATCCCAAGTCCTCAGGGCAAAGTAATCACTAAAAAACGCTTTTAAAACAAGTTTTATATTTTAAAAGGTAAACTCACCTGAGGTCCCTTCCATGGGGTCATGGTCTTGGATATTGGCTTGAGAGGGTTGGGAGGGTACTTCAATCAGGCTGAGAAAAAGATACTGGCTGTTCGGGGGAACGGAGTGCTGGGTGCTCTCCGCGAGCTCGTCGTCCTCCTCCTCCTTCCCCATCCGCAGAATCCTCAGGTGTAGCTGATGAGATTATCCCCGCCTCGGAATCCATGGTCAGAGGTGGGGTAGTGGTGGCAGCCCCCCCCAGAACTGCATGCAGCTTGGCGTAGAAGCGGCATGTCCGCGGCTCTGACCCGGGGCGACCGTTTGCCTCCTTTGTTTTTTTGCTAGGCTTGTCTGAGCTCCTTGACTTTCACGTGGCACTGATCTGAATCCCTATTGTGGCCTCTCTCCATCATGGCCTTGGAGATTTTTTCAAAAATTTTGGCATTTCATCTTTTCGAATGAAGTTCTGCTAGCACTGAATCCTATCCCCATATAGCGATCAGATCCAGTATCTCCCATACAGTCCAGGCTGGTGCTCTTTTTCGATTATCGGCCTGCATGGTTACCTGTGCTGATGAGCTCTCTGTGGTCACCTGTGCTCTCCACGCTGGGCAAACAGGAAATAAAATTCAAATGTTCGCGTGGCTTTTCCTGTCTACCTGGCCAGTGCATCCGAGTTCAGATTGCTATCCAGAGCGGTCACAATGGTGCACTGTGGGATAGCTCCCGGAGGCTAATACCATCGAATTGCGGCCATACTAACCCTAATTCGAAATGACAATATCGATTTTGGTACTACTCTGCTCGTCAGGGTGGAGTACAGAAATCGATTTTAAGAGCCCTTTATTTAGAAATAAATGGCTTCGTTGTGTGGACGGGTGCAGGGTTAATTCGATTTAACGCTGCTAAATCCGAATTAAAGTCATAGTGTAGACCAGGCCTTAGAGTCCAAGTCCAAGCCCCTTTTGAAGCCATGGGGAGAAAAGTTGGACCTTTATGATGTAAATACAGAAAACTATTGGTAATAAACTTATAAGAAATTGCTATTATGCAAAATTCCATGAAACACACAACATTGTATGGTAGATCCAGGCAGCCACTTAATGTATACAGAAACGCAAATTAGAAAATATTCAGCTAGGTGTTGATGCAATAACTCGAAAATGAAACCTATTAGAAAAGAACTGGTTACATAAATGGACAAGTCAAAACAGATTTTGGACAAATTTTGGCTCTCTTTGGCAGGATTCATAAACCACATAGGAGCTCTAAACTGAGGTGGGAGGGGATCAAGTTATTCCTAATTACAATATTTTAAACTTGATAATCTAAATAGATGATCTCTTTACATGCCCTGACCCTGCAACCTTTATTCAGAGATTGTCCTTCAAGGCCCCATTGGGAAGGTTCGCCCCATGGAAAGTTGCCCTCAAACCTGATGGAGGATGCCAAGCTCTGTAAACTAGCAGTGGCTCTGGATCCTAGCAGCCACATCACTCCACCTTCCATGTCTCTCAGTTGCCTAGCTCCAGCGGCTTCTGGGGATCCAGGAGAGGATAGGCAGATACATTAATACAGTCCTCACTTTACAATATCCACTGCAAGGCCTAATGGGGATATTATGCATCCCCTCCACAACTCCAGCCCTCTGGTGGACCACAAACCATGCAGAAAGATCTCTCAATTTCAAGGGTCTATGAAAGGAGTGAATGCTGCTGTACAGGCATCCAAGCCCCCTTCTGTGCCTGGATCCGGAGCACCAGCTGGGCCCTAAAGAGGTTGTTGATTGCTTGCTATGTTTCAAATAATATATGCAATGTAATCTCATAGATACGTTTGTAGCATTTGTGGTACTGTGTACTACTCTGTATATGCCAAACACAGGCAATTAAAGTCACATTAAAAGTCCACACTAAACTGATTTTATTAGAGTGCAAGTATAATAGAGTAACAGTGACAATCTGCTGACATATATGGTAGCTTAACTGGCTACATAGTTAATTGCATTATCCCCTGACATGGGAATCTAGTGGATACATTGTATACCACATAGGTGCCCAGTAAGTAAATTATTAAACTAGATATCTTTAGAAAGAAACGAATTTACATAAATCTAAGGAATAACCATATGCTGGACAATTATGAGAATGAAATCAGTGTAGACTTCAAGAGTGAATAGAAATTAAAATCAGGTCCTTGCAGAGCAAGTGCACATTATTTGAGAAACATTATGTGATCCTGTCATTAAAGACTGTATTGTAATGCATATGCACAAGGGGGGCAAGGTTGATATTAAGTGCGGCAATCATAACCTTATAATTTCTTGACTTTTAAGTGCTCAGTTATATAGCCCTTAACAGTCTCTTCATAGACATTGTCTGTTTTCAGAGATTTTATGCATAACGGTTGTCTGTAGAACCAAAAGCTCTTCTTTATACTCATCCTTCGATTAAGAGTTTGAAGGCATAGCTAATGTGTATTTTTATTTGTCAGTATAAATGGTTCCACTTCATTCCCGGATTGGAAAGGGTTGTGTTAAGCAGCAGATTGTACCACTGGAATTCCCCATCATGTTTTCATTAACGTTTCTATTGGGATTTTTCTATCAATACGATTAAATTTTTGGCTGCTTTATTTAGAAAGTGAAAATATAGTTATTATAATATATCACACACAAAAATGACCATTAAATAAACCAGGAATGCCAAATGTTGACCTTCACTTGTACACCCCCATTGATGTCAGACGAGTTACAAGTGTAACAGAACAGAATTGTCCTTCCTTTCCCAACTCCCGCTTCCCCATGCAGAGTTCAGAGCTCTTATGCCATAGTTATCTCCAGGTGTTGCTTGTTTAACTGAGCCCTGTTTATCTGTTTATCAGATCGTTATGTGACTGAACTGTTGTTTTTAGCGAAATACGATTAATCAGATGTAACTTAACCAAGCAACTGCTGCCACCTTTGCGTGCGAAGCAATTAAAGCAATGTGATGCTGTTGCACTGAGAATAACAGTATAACGAACAGCCAAGCGTTTTAGGAGTCGGGCTGTAGCTCAGTCGCATGGCCAAGTCAGCAAGGCCTTTTTTGGAGGTGAGCAGCGCTTACTGGCAAAGGAAGTGCTGAATTGGCTAGAGTGCCAAGGGAGAGAGATTGCTGGAGCGGAAAAGCATTGTGGAGAGCCGGGACCAGGCTTTAGATTGCTAAAAAGTGCGAGCTCTGGGGCTGAATGAATAGGCAAGGGAGTGATTTCCATTTCAACCCATGCTTGTGCTACCCCCTAGCCTAGCCGGGAGTGCTTTGGTTGTAAAATGAAAAGTACAGCCATGTGGCCATCTGTGCTACTCTAGGTGAAAGGCACATCGGTAAAATTAATAGTTTACACAGGTCTGGAACCAGCCTCATTTTAGCAGCGGAAACTCGGCTCGGAAATGATGGGGGGGGGGGGTGGAAAGGGGGGAGGAGAACTCCCTCAGGCATTGGCCTCGTGCATGACATTAATCCCGTGATGTCTCTGCCTGGGTGGCGGGATAGAGCGGTGTCTCCGCACCTTCCCCTGAGCGCCTCTGCCAACCTGTGAATCACGGTGTAATTTAAGAGCGGCACCGCTCGCTCTTACATGTGCCAAAGTTAACGGAGGTAAAACTCCTGCGGGGGGTGTGGGACGTATTATTGCTTTGTGCTTTGCCACCTGGGATTTCAAACCAGTTACCCGGGATCGGAGGGAGCAGCCGCAGCTTTCTGCTGTGAGCGCTGGCGGGGGGTGTTATCCGGTAACCCGACAAATGCTCGGTCACGCCTGGCTGGGCAATGTCTTGGGGAGGACACTTCTCACTTGTTTATGGCACTGCTTCCAGCACCTGGCTCTCTCGTGTCCCAGTCATTCCTGCTGCACCAGCCCCATCCACCGGATTCCAGAGCAGCTCCCCACGACACCAGCCTTCCTTCCCTCTCACCCGCTGCGGGGGGCGGAGGGGGGGTCTCACCCGCCATCCCCAGCCACACGCGCCAAGGGCCGAAGTGACACAGCAGCACCTAACGGGGCAGACTGGCCAGGGCTCTCCCCGCTCAGCACGGGGACCAGCAGCAAGGGGACAGGTAGCTGCACACACACCGCTCCCCTCACCCGCGGGCCCCTGCTTCCCGAGCGCAGTGCTCCCCCTCCCGGCAGCTACGTCCCGCGCGCCCCCTTCTCTCCCCCTGCAGCTCCCGCTCCCCCAGCTTCCCCTTCTGGCTGCTCCCAGAGCGACACCTCTCACCCTGCGCTGCAGCGCCTTTGGGCTCTCTGAAAGACACCCCCCCACACACACACACACTCCGCCGCCCTTCCTCTCCGCAATGCCGCTCCCCGGCCCCCACCCCCATCCACCCCGTGCCTGAACCCCCGCCTCCATCCCAACTTCTGCCTTTCCCAGTGATCTCCCATCCACCCCCGCCTCAATCCCAACCCCTGCTACCCCAGAGATCCCCCATCCACCCCGTGCCCTAACCCCCGCCTCAATCCCAACCCCTGCCTCCCCAGTGATCCCCCATCTACCCCGCCTCCATCCCACCCCTACCTTCCTCAGTGACCCCACACCCACCCCGTGCCCTAACCTCCCTCCTCCATCCCAACCCCTGCTACCTCAGAGATCCCTCATCCATCCCCGCCTCCATCCCACCCCTGCCTCCCCCAGTGATCCCCCATCCACCCCCGCCTCCATCCCACCCCTACCCTGCTACCCCAAAGATCCCCCATCCACCCCGTGCCCTAACCCCCGCCTCAATCCCAACCCCTGCCTCCCCAGTGATCCCCCATCTACCCCGCCTCCATCCCACCCCTTCCTTCCCCAGTGACCCCACACCCACCCCGTGCCCTAACCTCCCTCCTCCATCCCAACCCCTGCTACTTCAGAGATCCCTCATCCATCCCCGCCTCCATCCCACCTCTGCCTCCCCCAGTGATCCCCCATCCACCCCCGCCTCCATCCCACCCCTACCCTGCTACCCCAAAGATCCCCCATCCACCCCGTGCCCTAACCCCCGCCTCAATCCCAACCTCTGCCTCCCCAGTGATCCCCATATACCCCGCCTCCATCCCACCTCTTCCTTCCCCAGTGACCCCCATCCACCCCCGTCTCCATCCCACCCCTACCCTGCTACCCCAAAGATCCCCCATCCACCCCGTGCCCTAACCCCATCCTCCATCCCAACCCCTGCCCTCCCCCGTGATCCCCCACCCACTCCGTGCCTGAACCCCCCGCCTCCATCCCAACCTCTGCCCTCCCCCAGCAACCCCCCTCCTCTGCCCTAACCCCCCGTCTCCATCCCAACCCCTGCCCTCCCCAGTGACCCCCCATCCACCCCGTGGCCCCTCCCCAGCGCAGTTCCTGGCCGTTCCCCGTCCCCGCACCCACGGACAGGCAGGTAGCTTCCCCCTTCCGCGGCCCCCCCCTTCACTCTCTGCCTCCCGCGGCGCTGGGTGCCCCGCCCCCTCCCCGCCCGCGCGCCGCGGCTGGTGCTGGGGGCGGCGGCGGCAGCGAGGAGGAAGGGATGAGGTCATCCTCTTTCCCGGCGTCAGTCAGCTGGGTGGCGGCGGCGGCGGCGGAGGGCGGAGGGATGCGCCGGTCCGGGGAGCGGTCCCGCGGCTGCTGCCGGCTCGGGCGGAGCGCGCGGGTGGCGGGGCGCGGAGGCTGAGCGTGGCTCCCCGCAGGCAGGCGGCGCTCCAGGCGCTGCGGCCCCGGGAGGAGCCGGCCGGCGGCCCGCGCCCGTAGCCGGGCAGGGGAGCGGAGCGGCGGCGGGGGAGGAGCAGGGGGAGGCGCGGGATAAAGGCGCGCTCTCCCCGGCGGCGGGGCGGAGGCATCATGGCCGCGAAGTCGGACGGGCGGCTGAAGATGAAGAAGGGCGGCGAGGTGGCGTTCACGCCGCTGCAGAACTCGGACCACTCGGGCTCGGTGCAGGCGCTGGCCCCGGGGCTGCCCTCGGGCGCGGGACCGGGCGGCGGCGACGACGAGGCACCGGGGGGCGGCTGCTGCAGCGGCAGCGGCGGGGACGGCTCGGGCGGCGGCCCCAGCTGCTGCTGCGGCGGCGGTGGGGGAAGAGGTGGCGGTGGCGGCTCCCGGGGCTCGGGCGGGGGCTCATCGTCGCTGTGCCTGCGGCTGGGCCGGGAGCAGCGGCGCTACTCGCTGTGGGACTGCCTGTGGATCCTGGCCGCCTTGGCCGTGTACTTCGCCGACGTGGGCACCGACATCTGGCTGGCGGTCGATTACTACCTGCGGGGCCAGCGCTGGTGGTTCGGGCTGACCCTCTTCTTCGTGCTGCTCGGCTCCCTCTCCGTGCAGGTGTTCAGCTTCCGCTGGTTCGTGCACGACTTCAGCACCGAGGACAGCGCCGCCGCCGCCGCTGCAGCTGCTGGCCACTGCCCGGCAGCCGAGAGCAAACTGCTGGTGAGCAGCGGCTCGGCGGCCGGGGACATGGACGCCCCTCGCCCCTGCACGCCGCAGAGGCAGGCGTCCAACGCCAGCAAAAGCAACGCCACCACCGCCACCAACAGCAGCAACAGCAGCAGCACCAGCGGCGGCAGGGCCGGCAAGAGCAGGTCCGCCTCCTGCGCCTTCTGCATCTGGCTCCTGCAGTCCCTCATCCACATCCTGCAGCTCGGGCAGATCTGGAGGTACAGCCCCTTTACCCTGCTTACACCCCCCTTACCGGCCACAGCTTCCCCGGGCTCCCCTCGGGGTTCGGCTCCTACCCGTCCTGTGATGTTGTTGGGAGGATGGGGAAGGGCTCCTTTTGCGTATTTAATTGAGTGAAAACTTGGATTGCTATTAAGCTTTTACTCTTTCTTTTCGGAAAGCAAGTGACCCTGTAAATAATGTAGTTCGGGCGTATGCAATTCTCTGTAGTGTGGATGCGTGAGCATGCAAATACACACTCCCACTGGATTAGAATGTTATCCAAACTAGGTAGCTCCTACGTGTGCGAGGGAACATGGATAAATCCATTCCATTGCTACCACCGGCAATACTACCCGTTTCCGAGTGGCTGGGTAGGTAGACAGTGAATATATTGCATACCCCTGCTCGCACACTATTTTTTTTATTTGATTGTATTAAATATGCAGTGTGACAACCATGCAAAAAGTATTGGTAACTGCCTCTGGAGAACTGGCTGTTGTAATGCGTTCAGGTGATTTGGATGGCTGTATCATTGTACATGGCTCTAGAGGAGGTAGGATGACCAGATAGCAAGTGTGAAAAATCACGTTGGGGGTAATAAGGCCCTGGGGAGGGGGAATAGGATTCTACTAAAAGCCCCTAATATTTGGACAGTCCTGATAATATCAGGATGGCTGGTTACCTTAAGAGGAGGATTTATGTAAAAACTCTAAAAAAAAAAAAAAAAAAAAAAAAAAAAAAAAAAAGGAGGCAATGGTAAGAATCGTAAACCTTCCCAAGTTTTAATGCTAGTGGACATTTAAACTGGTTGTTTAGTTGTCTTCTGATTTGCTGCACATGGTAAACAGTCACATTACACCCAGATTACATCAACTTGCAATGTAAAACATAATACACCTCCAGATTTATATTATCCCAAAGTCTGGCAAACCTTAACTTTCTGAGTGAAGTTAAAAAAATAGTGTTTTGAGAAAAATATACCATATAATTAATATTATATAGAATTGCCTTCATGTATGCACAAAATTAATGTGATTAGAGAACTTCGGAGAGAGTAAAGATTATAGCTAGAAGAGGGATGCACTGCCTAGGAATGTATAGTCCTGTAGTTGTGCTTGGATAACATCTATTTATATAACATCTAGTTCTCAAATCATATTGTCCATTTTTCATACATGTTGTATGGTAAATATTTCAGACAAACTTTTAAATAGTTACTTATCTATAATGTGGTGTTCATGGAAAGGCCATGTTATAATGATCTATATCGTATATGGTACTTGATTGAAAGGATACTTACACTGAATATCATCATAGGTATTAAAGTTTTTGGGAAAAACTATGCAATAGTAACTGTATAGTTTAAAATACTGAAATACTATTAGGTACCATGTAGCTTATGTGTTCTATTAGATACTGTCTTTTCTTCATCCCCAAAAGATGTTTTTTAAGAATATAATTTCAGTTCCAGAATAGATTTTAAATTGAGGCATAGTCATTTGCAAGTGAATTTTACCGTTGTTTTAAGCAACCTAGTTTTGGGGAAGCATAATGTATGCAGACAGTTACAATTTCAAAATAAAATGATGGTATACAAAAGCAACGTTTCAGCTATGCTGAATGTAGCAATCTACTGATGCAACAGTTGAAAGTATTATTGAAGTTTCTTTTTTGACTGGTGGAAGGTATATTTTTAGAAGAGGTGTTTTATTAGCATTTGTTGTAAAAAGATTTCCTATCATTGTCATATCATTTAGTAAGAATTATTTTAATATTTCTATTTCATATTTGGACTCAGTACAATGTTCCAAATTTGGAATTTAACTTCCAACAATCCCCTTTTTTGGTGAGAGATTGTCCCTTAACAACACAAATCTGGTTGTGGCCTTTGGATACTACTTTAATATAAATATTAAATAATAATCTAGCGAGTTTGACAATATTAAACTGATCATTTGTTATTACACATTTCCTTTTTACAACAAATACTTTACAGTGTCTTGAATATTATTTTTTATCAAACTTATGTTGAGACTAATCCAAAATCACAGGTTTTCTAAACATTGACTGATTGAGAAGCAAATAGAATTTCAACTAACAAAATGTTTGTTCAAGATTGCTTGTGTTCTTCCCCCATGTGGGGCTGAACTCAGGACTCCCAGTGAGATGCATAATAATTCATATTTGGACCCAATCCTGCAAACACACGAGTACCTTTAGGCACATGAGTGATGCCATTAAGTACAATGATACTATTCATGTGTGTAAAGTTGCTCATGTGTATTTGTTTGCAGATTGAGATCTTAGTAAGCATGATGTGATATCGTGTAATTTGAATATATTGAGAACAAATTCCCTGCCCCATCTACCCCCCAGAATGGTTAAAGTCGCAGGAGTGACACATTTCAGTTGTATGTGGGAGGTGGCAGTTGGTAAAGAGGCAATACAACAAGAGTCTGCATCACCCTGAGTGCCACAGAGCAGAACTCCACGACATCTCTCTGGATTGGAACATGCAGGGTGGGGGTAGGGTTTGTGGGTAGAGCTGGGTATGGTCCAACATTGCATGGCAGTGTAGGCAGCATGGTGAGTTGGGATTGAGGGTTCTTCAGTCCCTTGTGTTTTTGTTTGTTTGTTTTTTAAAATTATTTTTCTATGATTAAATTCTTTGTGCATGAGATTTTGCTTCATGGAAGAGTGCTTAATTCTTTGCCCTTAAACTTGCTGACTATCCTTTGTTATCATTTTTCTTCATAAATTGTGTCCATTTTAATGCCATAAAACCCACATGAATATCAAACTCAGCAACCTTATTTATGTTCTAGCATGCCTTGTTGTTTGATCAATAAAATAGAATTTGACCAGATTGTTAGCTGTTTATTGGTAACTTAACTAGACTTCTGAAAATATAGAGAAAAATAGTTATTTTATAGCCCATAGTTTGTAGTATTTTACATAGTTATTGTTTATAATCCATTTGGCTAATTTGTTCCTTTCCTCCCCAATATATTTCATGAAAGTCAGAGTCCTTATGGTCATCAAAATTGAATGATATGAGAAAAGAGGTGTGCTTGTACCATTCCCATAAATTCGAAGGCTGAAGGGACCATTATGATCATCTGGTCTAATCTCCTATGTAACACAGGCCATAGAACTTCCTCAGAATAATTCTAGAGCAGATCTTTTAGAAAAACATCCAAACTTTATTTAAAAATTGTCAGTGATGGAGAATCCACCATGACGTTGGTAAATTGTTCTCATGATTAATTACTCTGACTGTTGAAAATGTATGCCTTATTTCCGGTCTGAATTTGTCTCACTTCAGCTTTCAGCCATTGGATCTTGTTATACCTTTCTCTGCTAGATTGAAGAGCTAATTATTAAATATTTGTTCCCTAAGTATCTTCTTGAGTTCCTTGAGTCTATCACTATAAGGCATGTTTTCTAATGTCCTCATGTTCACTTCTCTTCTCTGAACCCTCTCCAATTTATCACTATCCTTCTTGAATTGTGGGCATCAGAACTGGACATAGCATTCCAGCAGAAATTGCACCAGTGCCAAATATAGAGGTAAAATAACCTCTCTATTTCCACTAAAGATCCCCCTGTTTATGCATCCCAGGATGACATTTGTTCTTTTCACTACAGCATCACATTGGGAGCTCATGTTCAACTGATTATCCACCAAGACCCCCAAGCTTTCTTTCAGAGTCACTGCTTCCCAGGATAGGGTCTCCCTGTAATTATTACCTACATCCTTTGTTTTCAGATATGTATGTTTTCACTTAGAATATGTGTTTTAATATGGCTTTGCTTGTGCTCAGCTTACCAAGCAATCTTGATTGCTGTCAATCAGTAATCTATCCTCTTCATTATTTACCACTCCCCTAATTTATGGTCATCTGCAAATTTTATCAGTGATGATTTTGTTTTCTTTCAGGTCATTGAGAAAGATGTAAAATAGTGTAGCATCAAGAGCTGGTCCCTAGGGAACCCCACTGGAGATAGACCCACTCAATGATGATTCCCTGTTTTTTACAATTAGCCAATTTTTAATCCTTTAATGTGTGCCATGTTAATTTTATATTTTAGTTTTTTAATCAACTTAAACATCTTACAGACATCTAAATATATTATGTCAACACTTCTCAGTGCAGTCGTGGGTCCAAAGGAAGCTACACTCTGGAAAATAGGTACTTCTTTTTGGAAAAGTAAGCACAATTCCAATAGGAAATCCATGGAACTGAAACCTCTCCCACCTAGCAAAGCAGATACGCTGGCCTGAGAGGTTGTCATGTAAGCACTCAGAATGCAGGCTGACCTTTTTGTGAAATTTGGTTTGCACTCATTAGGAGTTCCTTCTTTGGCAGGCCACCATGGTATATTACACATTGTGTGTGTGTCATATTAGTCCTACAAGCACATATAGTCTAAGGATTGAAGTCCCTGCTGTTGAAAACCTGTGCTACTTTCTTCTCTTTGCTTGGGGGTTCTGTCTTAGTTTTCAATTTTTATTTGTTTTCCTTTGGCCCTGGTTAAATCTACCCCATCTACCTAGGTTCTTCTATTGTCCCATTACCATAATACCTGAGCAATTTCAATAAGTAAAAATGACAATTATACCTTGCATTCTCCCTGCCAGCAAGAAGACTTGGGTGTTGAGGTTGCTTTTTGTTGTTTAGTTGGTTTGAGCCAGATATATATAACTATGAATGTGAGGATATAAGAAGTGGGTTTTGTGCTTAGCTGTGAAAGCATGGAAGCTGTTGTTCATTCTCATTGCATCTGACAGTGAGGCCCATCTCCTCTGAAGTTTCTGACTCCAGAGGTCATCAGCCATCCCTTATTTGCCAGCTGATTTACTGCTCCAGTGGAATTTAGATATCAAAGAAGTGGTGGTCATGTGGAGAGACAATCGCTCAAATAGCTAGAAACAGTTCCATGCAGGGTGTTGAAATGGTGACCTGGAACTGGACTCTGAATTTAACAGGAAGTTCATACTGAGAGTAACAAATTGGGGTGATGTGTTCCTGGTGACCTCTATTGCTGAGCAGTTGACTTACTGCATTCTGAGTTCTCTGGAACTATCTCAGGGCATGAAGCTTCATTCCTAAATATAGAGAATTGCAGTAGTTGTGTATGGACATTATGAAAGCCAGTTCTGAGCCCAGTAGGTTTGGGTACATGTATGAGTTACGCACCGTGATACATATTTTGATATGACTTGGCCTCTCAATATCTTTGCACAAAGAAAATATTTTGGTTCAAATTATTAATTTTGTTAAGCTATTGAATTACTAGAAGCTGGCCTTTTTTAATATTACGTTCAAGATTAATTCATATTTACAAATATAAGTGTGATTGCTAAAAACAATTACATATTAATTGAAGTGTGCTAATGGGAAATTAATGAGGGTTTTAATGCTGCCTGGGGTGATGCTGTGAAATAGTGATTTAAAATGAACTTTTACTACAGTATAACAAAAAGAAAATGTGGTGTGACTGCAGATGAGCCACAAATGTCTTATGAATAAAAATTTAGGTTTTTCTTTTGTATTTTGTCACTAATTTCTACAAACCATTATACTGAGGACTGAATTCTGCCATTTGGAAGGGAAAAGGCCATCTGTGAAAAGATTTGGCGGATCTCTGCAGACTGTCAGCCAGGACTGGTCCTTGGTTACAATCCCACTGAAGTTAGCATGGTTGGTTGAGTGTAACTGAGGGCAGATTTTTGGCTTTGTGTAGGTAGTTGAATTTATACAATAATCTGTTAATTTTTTTTTTAATTTTGCGTGCAGACATAGCTGTGGATGTTTTCTTATTCATGCCTCTGATTCATTCTGTGTTTAACCCATTGTGATGCTCTGCTCAGGGCACTCAGAACGGCTGTGTTACCTCTCTGCCTTAGCAAGAGAGAGCTTTGCTGGAGCTTACTCTATGAGACAGCTCCCTGCCGCACCAGTCTGTTCATCTCACCAGCAAACTCCTCCAGTCTAAACCTTGCCTTGCAGGTAACAATCAGTGAACCCAAGTTCCCTGGAGACGTGTCTCTGCTGTGTCCAGTCCCTCTGACTGGGCACTTGCAGAAATTAAGTTTGCTGCCTCCGAAGAGGCAGTGTACACACCAGTCTGTTAGTTTAACTGAGGTCCTGTACTTTACTTTACTATAACAGCATTCAGATGGTTTTGTAATAACCCGAGAATAAGTTTATTAATAAAAACATAGATTTAAGTGATACCAAGCAAGACTAAGAGATTAAAAAATGGTTACAAAAAAGAATAGCATGCTTCCTAGTGTCTAAAACTTAATTCTTGCAACTATGACTTTGCCTAAGTTTCTCACTTATATCAAGCTACCAGCATCTCCCCTTCAGCCCCTAAGTGATGGAAAATTTGGCTATGTCTACACTGCGCACCTTACAACGGCGCAGCTATGCCGCTGCAGCCACAACATTGTACGGTGAGCAGTGTAGCCGCTTTTTGTTGCTGGGAAAGAACTCTCCTGGTGATAAAATAAAACCACCTCCCAATGAGGGGCAGTAGTTTCATCGGTGAAGCGCTGTCCACACTGGCACTTTTCGTCATTAAAATTTTTGTCATTCATGGATGTATTTTTTTACCTGAGTGACAAAAGTTTTAATAATGAAAGTGCAGTGTAGACATGGCCTTAGACTGTCTTTTTGTTCCCCTTTTATTTCCCAAAGTCCATTGTCTTTGCCTCAAGAACCACAAAGACCTTTTGGGGGTTCAGGCCCCGTGGAGTGCTCACCAAGCAGTTTCCTTCACTACTTGTTATGTTGATTGCTTTGTTTACCTGATATGTAAATATAATTTCATTGTTCCTGGCTTACAAAGCTCGACCCAGACAGGTAAATTCACATTCTTTTGTAGGGTGACCAGACAGCAAGTGTGAAAAATCGGGACAGGGGGTGGAGGGTAATAGGAACCTATATAAGAAAAAGACCCAAAAATCGGGACTGTCCCTATAAAATCGGGACATCTGGTCACCCTATTCTTTTGTCTAAAGCAGGCTTGTCTATCGACTGCCTTAAAATGTATTTTAAGAACATATTTCCAGCACACATACATAACTCATTATACACAACCTGTACATAATACATCACACAATGATATTCATGACCAGCATGTCACCAGTTTTTATAATATCTTGCAGGACACAGTTTGGCTAAATATTCTGACAACAGTGTGTTGAATGCACCCTTTGCCAGTTGACATAACGGGGCTGTTAGGGTCACACCCATGCATATGTGCATCTAGAAGTAATTATGCAGCCCTGTCCTCCAAGTACATCTGCTGCTGGAGATAGACATTTGGCTACAGGTTTGGGAAGCACAGGGAAAATGCAGGTGCAGCTAGCACTGTCTGTGGTGCTAGTAGTCTTAGAGAGGTCATGTATTTTCAAAGTAAGGGTGGGTCCACATGCTGGCAGAACAACACTGGAAGAAACACAGAGTGTCTCCGTTTTTTTAATGGGTAGAGCAAGAGCCACTCTCATCTTAAATCTCCTCACTGCCTCTTCTTTGCTCTCCTTCAGGCATCTCTGCCCAGGCAATTCATGTCCTCCAGAGGACCAGATGTGTAACTTCTAAAACTCATTTCTCTTCCTTCTCCTTCCTAGTTCGTATTGCGGAAAAGTTAAGCTGAAGTGATTTGGAAGTGACATTTGGTTCTGAAAGTAGTGGGATTTGTAATACCTCTGCTCTCCTATGGAAATGAGCTTGGTAAAGCTGGGTCAGTTGCCAAGGAAGTTTGGATGCTGTCCTCATGAGTCTGACCCTCGCAATTAGTTGACAGTTGCATGGTTTCTGAGGAATGCAGCTGTCAAGGGAGATAATGGCTGCTGTACATAAGGCTTATCCCTACAGTTATTTCTTAAGTGTAGCTGAGTAAAGGACTGCATGATTGGATCCTTGAGTTGGAATAGAGAACAAAATAATACAAGTTAAGAAAAATAGCAACAGACACGATTTTGTTAATATATTTATTTCAACTTGAGTAATGAGTCAGCAAAATGAGCATAACCAGGGATGGTGTTCCTCTATGGTGGGCAATTGGGACAAAGGCCAGAGATTTAGAGTTCTCAAACAGTAAAAATGAAGACTCCAAGTGCAATGCAGAAAGTGAACACAGCTTTTGATTTGGTTAAATTAAGGCATGTAACATGTTGAATTTGTATCCATGGAGCATGCTGGGAAATATTGCAAACGTGTCTTAATCTTTGTATGAGTTTTCTTACACACTGTTTTTGAGACAGTTACATTTTTTTTTTTAGTCATCTTGCTTAGCTAGCAGTTTTGGAAGCTCAAAAGATATTAGGAGGGGAAAGGAAGGAAACAGGCAAAGCACCTATCAGGGTGAATAACCTGTGAATTGTGTATGAAAATAATTAGGTTTTAAAACTTTTTATTTATTGCGCTTTATAACAACTTGTCACAAAGAGTAATGGTATTTACCATACAGTGATGTAAGAAATGAAACAAACAGCAGGGACACAGTGCAACCATGTTAATTAAATGTCTGTCCAAACACCATTCTGTTTTCCCTACTGCATTGTTCTAGACGAATTCAAGATTCTTCATCTTGCATGTTCAAAGGGGAGTCTGATGAACATACTAGAGCTGATCATTTCTGAAGCAAAAATAAACACCAAAACCACTTCACTTTTTGCAGATTTATAAAAAAGTGCTTTAAATACACATTCACAAAGCTCTGATTTCTTTCTCTCTCTCAGCAGGCCAGTTCACAACCAGTTAAAGGAATCAATCTGACTTGTAGGCTTCTATAAACTTTCCTCCTACAAAAGTTACGTCCCACCATCTTTTCCAGTACAAAGTCCTGAATGCATGGGCTTTGAATTGGGTCCTGAAAGTTAATAAACTTTGGCAGGGGCAGTGAATCCCAGACCTGTGTACCACTGCCTTAAGTTTGCTGAGACAGCATTCTCTGTTTTAAATCTGGAGTTGTTGGTTCAAATGTATTAACTGACCTCTTCTATCCAGAAGGAACATGAGCAGAAAGATGGTCTGTAAGGTAGACGGGAATGAAAGCAAATTATTATACACAGGTTAATATAATATGTAATATTATATAGTATAATATGTTCCATGAGAGAAACAGTACAAAGTGAGTTGCTGCATTTTGCACCAGCTAAAGTTCTGAGACATCTTTATGTGTAGTGCTATGTAGAGAATATTACAGTGATTAAACCTAGAGGTGCAAAAGGTAAGGATCCTGTTTGTGTTTTGCATTTTCACTATCTCCTCACCTGAGATTGTGGGGAGGGGGGGAGGGAGAAAGCATCCATGGCTACAACTGCTATTTGATCCTCTAAAGAAAGTCTTGCTTCTAATAAGATTCAGTCTATTTTGGGCACCTTACTAACAAAAGGCAAATTTAACCCCTCTATCAAGAGAGCTGTTATCTATACCACTTTTCTTCTAGAAAGGGACCAATGAGTATCGTTTCTGTCCACACTGACTCTAATCCGCTACCTCTTATCTAGCTCTTTATCACACTTAGACATTGGAAATGCTGAGAAACTGCATCATCTAGATCTGATGAAAAGGAAACAGAGCAGAATGTGTCATAGTCATTAATGGCAATGCAGCTCAAACTGCCTATCCAGTTCCCACATACATAGTGAATGAGGAGTGACAGAATAAAGCCTTGTAGCTTCCCACACAAGGAAGTTCCCTGGTGGAAGAGCAATTGCTATCAAGTTCTAGGTGCCTCAGCTAACTGGTGACACATGCTCTTTTCAAAGGAAGGAACTCTCTGCTTCTGGCCTGAGATGAGGTGTTGGGTGGTGGTAGGTTTTTGTTCTTATTTACTTGAGGAAAATGAGGCTTTTTATTCTTTACCATTTGGTATTTCTAGGTTTACAATCTGCCACTAGAATTGTCTTGCAAGTCTTAAAGACACTCACTTTTTCTGCACTGTCTTCAGGGTCAGGTCTTCAGCTGGTGTAAATCAGCATAGTTTCATTGACTTCACTAGAGCCATGCCACTTTACACCATCTGAGGATCTGGCCCTCAGTGTCAGATTTAGGGCACATCTAGGATACCTAGTAAGGCCAATAAATGATACTTTGGTTATCTTCTACTGTATATTTAGATCCCATATTTTTCAAAAAATGAAGGATGTCTATTTTCCTCCCATTCCAGTAACCAAAAGATTGTATTCCCAAAATGTGTTTCTAGCATCTCACTGTGATGTTTCTGATATTTCTGTCCTGTTACGGTGTAGGAGTTAGATGGTCAGTAATTCCAACTGTCATTGAACCTCACATGATAACATGTCAAACTGTCACTAATTTTTCTCAGTGTTTTGAAATCTGTCAGTTTTGTTACATTTGAGTCCAAATGCATGTTAGTTGTTTTCTAGAAAAGATTATTGAATAGCCTTCCCATCTGTTTCTCAATGTACAGGAAGGCTACCATTCAGAAGTATCATTTTTCTTCCATGAGGCCACAGGCATTTTTGACTTAAGTCCTCTGGCTAACTGTGTTGTTTCCTTCAACTTAAGTGCTCATGAGAGGTGATTGATTGACAGAGCAGCAGCAGAAGGGGTAGTTCCATTTAGAGGGAATTTATCTATGCTAATACATTTTAGCTGCTATTAATCCATTCAGTAGTATAAATATTTCTTTTCTTTTGTTGAGACACAGTGATATGTAGATGGATGTTATGTTTTGAGATATTAATGTGAAGCTCCATTACAGTTCTTTGGAATCACTTACTAAAAGATGGTATACCAATTAGTCTCTCTGTTCAGTTTATCCTTATAACCCTAACTGCATATAAATGTTGCTGAGAGACTTTAGAAGGAATATTACCACAAATTACAAACTAAAAACAAGTTTCTCTTATAGGAATACTTAGTATTTATATAGGACTTTGCTTTTTCAGAGCACTCTGTAAACACTAATGCTTTTGCCAGTCCATTTGGTCCAAGGAGGTGAACTTATTGTTGTTTTGCCAAAAGGATGTTTTTAGCAACTTGTATCTGGAGGAATTAGTACTTGGGTTGTTGTAATCCTATACATCTTTCACCTTTTAAGAGTTTGTGTTTTAGAGGATTTCATGTTGCCATACAAAGAATACTAGAACTCTCTAGTGCAAATATAGAAGTGACTATACGTAAATAAAAAAAGAAAAGAAAATGTTTCAGGCCCATAACTCATTTTTGGATGCTTTATTCCTAATTCTCACAGAAGATTTCTGCAAACAGATGAATGTTCTGAATAAAACTACCTTATGCAGTGTTACAATTGGAAGATTATTTATGGCTGAAAGGTCAGTTTCCGTATATGAATCTCCTGTGGAATGGAAGAAAGAATAACATCTTAAAGTGAGCTATGGCTTCCAGTTTTATTCTCGTTTGTACTCGAGTGCTTTGGACCATTTGCTGCAAAGTTTATCTGGTAGTCTAAAAGAATATTCTATCTCTACCAATGGGCTCTAGTCACTAATCTTGGACTATAAGGACAAACTTTATTAAAAGATATGCAGTTTCCAGCAACATGACAATTTCACTCTCATTTTACTTATGTAATAATAGGGTTTTTTTTATATTCCTTCCACTTAAGCTAATTTTCTTGTATAACATGTCAATCATAACAGTTAAATAAAGAGGTTGGGTTTTTTAATTGGATACTTTGTTTCAATGCATACAAAAAGTAAACAGCACCTTTGTTTGCAGTTGAAGGTTTGAGTTTGTTTTTTGTTGTTGAAGCTTGTTTATAAAGTGTAATACCAGTTTTGTCCATTGTATCAACATTATCTATTTAGGGCAGAGGTGGACAAACTTTTTGGCATGAGGGCCGCATCGGGTTTCAGAAATTATATGGGGGGCTGGTTAGGGGAGGGGGGCGTGGCCTGCCCTCCCTAACGCCTCCCCTGGGACTCCTGCCCCATCCAACCCACCCCCTCCGTTCCCTGACGTGCCCACCCCCCACCCTCCCCGGACATCTGTCCCTTTCACTCCTGTCCTACCCTCCCTGTTCCCTGACTGCCCCCGGAACCCCTGCCCCCTGCTGCCCCATCCAACCCCTCCTCTCCTTCCTCACTGCCCCCCCAGGCTCCTGCCCCCATTAAACCTCCCTTGTTCCCCACCCTCTGACAACCCTGACCCCTATCCACACCCCCCCACTGAACTCCCCTGCCCTCTATCCAACCCTGCCCCCTTACCACGCTGCCTGGAGCACTGGTGGCTGGCGGCGCTACAGCTGCGCCGCCCGCCTGGAGCCAGCCATGCCATCGCCACCACGCAGCACAGAGCACCAGGTCAGGCTGGGCTCTGCAGCTGAGCTGCCTGGCTGCCCAGAGCATTGTGCCGGAGCGAGCTGAGGCTGTGGGGGAGGTGGAACAGCAGGGGAAGGGCTGGGGGCTAGCGTCCCGGGCCAGGAGCTCAGGAGCCGGGCAGGAGGGTCCCGCTGGCCCACCTCTGATTTAGGGTGTTATGTCCAATGGACAAATAGGTGTGGAAGTGTTAGTCCCATCAAAAGTAGGCTTTTTAAAAAATGAAGGCAGCGATAGGGAAGGATATGAATAGAGTTTGGGACAGCAAAAGTGGGGAGGGGAATAAAAGGAAAAATGCATATGAGAGGATGCAGGGGTGCAGTTTAGTCCATAGTGAACAAGGAGTTAACTCAGCTCATCTTCTCCTATCCACTAACCAGTGAAAAGCGACGAAATTGATTCCTGTTTGAAGGACTGGGGAGGTGAAAGGATTCCATACCTGGAGACTGGACTGAATCCCACTAACACACTGAAATAAAATTATAGTTCTGCAACTTGCAGTTAGTTTTCTCTTATATAATCATAAATACAAACTCCAAAAAAGCTACGAAGCATTCTTCTATCCCTAATTTTTATTTGTCTTAATTTTTTTAAGAAACTGAGAACTCAAAGTAGAATAGTCACCTCAAATATCTTTTGTTAATTTTGGAATAAGGATATCATGGGCTCCATATGTTATATGTTGTATTAGTTTGGTTACTGGTATATCCTCTACAAGGTATCCTCTACAAACTCTACCCTGAGTTTGCAGAGTAATTTACACTGCCCAGATACCTCCTCCTGATCTCTAAATCCTGTGATCCTCTATGTATATAGTGACACAAACTGTGACTTAAATTAAAATATACTTTAAAGTTTATTTTTTCTTTAGTACAGTAGCTAGTGTTGCTATGCTATGTCATTATTTTTGTTAGCTGGGATGTTATTGGTCTAATCAGTATACTATTGGTAGAAATGTTTCCCTGGAGAGTCACATAATTCCTTTGGATTGGCAGAATTAATCAGTGGATGTGGTGGTTACCATAAATTTCATGTGATTGAGAACACCATCTGGAATAATTAAACTAAATTATTCTCTCTCTCTCTCTGTGTTTAAAGAAAGTTTGGCAGCCAACAATATGACAACAGCAGTCAGTTTCTTTTAAAATATTGAAATTGTTCATTTTATCTTAAGCAAATTTGGTGGAAAGTTTGGTGCCAGACTAGCTGGCAGGGCCGGCTCCAGGCACCAGCTTAACAAGCAGGTGCTTGGGGCAGCCAAGGGAGAGGGGCAGCACCTGCGGCAATTCGGGGGCGGCAGGTCCCTCACTCCCTTTAGGAGCAAAGGACCTGCCGCTGAACTGCTGCCGCTGATCGCGGCTTTTTTTTTTTTTTTGCTTGGGGCGGCAGAAATGCTGGAGCCGGCCCTGCTAGCTGGCCAGGAAAATGAAGGATTCTGTCTGTCCATGTACCAGATCTGTCGTCAACAATAGCAGTAAAAGCTTCCCATACTGCTCTGCTAATGAGACTCAGCCCTGGTGTAGTGGATCTGTCCCTCAGGATTTGGGTAGTTCCATTTCCAATGCCTATTCAGTTCTTAATCTCACAATGGAGACAGCCACATGTTTCTAAGGAACTAACATGAGATCAACTGATTGCACAAAGGCACTGAACTGCCTTGGTAATCGATTTTTTAGCATCACCAACTTGGTATCCTAAAGCAGAAAGTTGTAGGTCACACTACTAATTCCTTGAAATATCTGGTGCTTTGTTTGGCTCTTATTTTTTTGTTGTTTAAAAATACGCATTATGGCTGTTCAAAAAACAGGCTTATCTCCCCACAATTTTGAGCAACTCTTTAATAAAATTAAAAAAAAAATGTTTATAGGTTATTTCAAAATAAATTGAAAACTTGTTTCCATTTGGTTTTTGAAACCCCAAACAAAAATTTAGAGATGAAGTAAAATTTTAAAAATTCCTTTAGTTGAAAATTACATTTTCCCTAAAAGCTTTTTGTTTTTTGACTAAACCCATTTTTCATCTGGAAAATTTTTCAACCAATAAACATGTGTATGGGCACACATATTTTGGGGTGCAATCCAGACCTGTGAGGGGTTGTCATTGTGTGTCCTGCAACCTTGGGTGACTCTTTGCTGTTGTAGTGCCCAACCTGGGCTGCTCACAAATAGCTAGCACACAGGTCACACCCTGAGTGTCTGTGTATTGCTGTAGCTCTGGTCAAGAAGCTCTGACCCCATCGGCTGGTCAGCAAGGTTCCAGTCATGCTCTGACTTCCACCAGCCTTCATTACTTCTTTCAGGGTGACTTCTAACCTACTCCCAGTCCTGAATTTTCCCCAAAACATGTTCTGCCCTCTTCTGGAGAGCTCACATATTAAAGGTCTGCTGCCCTTGGTCAATGGTCAATATTCAACAGTTTGCTACTTTAATTGGCGTTACCAAACAGTTCAGTTTAAACCAACACTGGATTAATTTAGATTAAAATAAAACAAGTTTATATAACTGCGAAGAGAGGTATTTTAAATTAGCACAAGTATAAGGTATTGAAGTCAGAAATGGTTACAAGTGAAGTAATAATAAAATGCTTTCTAGTAGCTAAAACTTAACAATCTAGACTTGGCTCAAGATAAAATCCTTATCACATGTTCTCAGCAACATATTCCCAGGTCAAAATCTCCCCAACCCCAAAGTCAGAGGGCTGGTTCCTTTGTCTTCTTTGAGGTGAATTGAGATGTTTTTGCCCCTCACTTTCCAGTTCACTCACCCTTTGACATGTTTTTTTTCTGAGGGTTACCCCTATGTAAAGTTGATTCCTGCTGTGAGGAAGGAGACAGTAACATGTAGGGTGTGAATACAAGGCTGCTTAGGGTCACCCCTCCCCAAAGATCAGGACCAGCTCCAGGCACCAGCTTACCAAGCAGGTGCTTGGGGCGGCCACTCCGGAGGGGGGCAGCACATCCAGCTATTCGGCGGCAATTCGGCGGACAGTCCCTCACTCCCGCTCGGAGCGAAGGACCAGCCGCCGAATTGCCACGCCAGATCGCGATCGTGGCTTGTTTGTTTGTTTGGCTGCTTGGGGCAGCCAAAACCCTGGAGCCAGCCCTGCCAAAGATGGTAACATAGGGATTGCTGTACCAGATAAGACCAGTGGTTCATTGAGACCATTGTCCTAGGGGCCAGTACCAGGTGCTTCAAAGGAAGGTGTGAGAACCACATTGTGGACAATTAAGGATTAGGAAGAGACTTTCCCTGTGGGTAGGTTATTCCTTATTAGTTAATGGTTGGTTTGTGCTTCAAAGAAAAGTTTGTATTCCTTATAACTTATCTTATCTAAGGTAACTGTGGATGGTCCTCATTAACCGTATAAATATCAAATCCTTGCTTAGAATTCTACAAGGCTCTTCAATGGCATCTTGAGATGATGAGTTCCACAGTTCAATAATGCATAGTGTGGAAAAAAGTATTTCCTTTTGTTCAGTTTAAATTTGCTGCCTTTCCTTTTCTTGTATTATGAGAAAATAAGTATGTCTCCTCTTCTTTTGACTCTTTTCAAAAGGAAACCTTTCTGATCTCTTCAGTATCTCTTAATATGGGAATCTGTCTGTCTCTAATCATTTTTTTGTTTCATTTTGGAATCCTCTATCTCTGCTATCTTAAAATAATTGCATAGGTGTCCTTATGTTGCCACTATATATGTAATAGTTCTGTTTCCACATATTTCTCTTGCTAATATAACCAATAACAGGAGCATAAAATACACATGTATGTTCAATTGCCTGATTAGCTCAGAGAAGCACATTTAGACAGACTAATGTTTGAGACTGAGACTGGTTGTTCACATTTTATTCAACCTTTCTCTGTTACATAAGACTTAAGAAAAGAAGAGGAATGGCATTGATTTTTGATATGTCTGGTAGAATAGGAAGTAGCTTTGAAAGAAGCTTTAAAAATGTCTGTCCTCATGTTAAGTAGTTTTAGGGTTTAAAAAACACACTGCATATGCTTTTCTCTTGGGCATATAACAGATTCACAGTCTGTTTTCCTCAGAGTCCTTAGATAACTATCAAAGTAGGAAGCATAGGCTTGTGGCTAAAGAAAAAGCTAGGGAATCTGTCTTGTCTCTTCCCCTCTCCGGACTCCATTGCAAACTTCTTTTGTGTCCTTGAGCAAGTTAGATAAGCCAAAGCTTTGATGTGTCCATAACTTGGGTTGGCTTGATCTTAGGCTGGTGTCATGAAACACTTAATTCCTGACTTTCAGGGATGGAGAGCAACCACAGCACCCATTTACCTTCACTAGAGTACAATAACTTATTTTTTTCTCTGTCTTTTTAATGGAGAAAAGGGGTATAAGATAGTGAACACTTGTGAAAATGTTTCCCTGTAGTCTTTGTCTCAGTTTCCCCATCTGTAGAATGAAGGTAATACTTAATTGCACTAAAGGGTGTTGTGAAATTCAGTTCTATAATGTTTGTAAAGTGCTTTGAGACGGTCAGATGCAAAGTGATCTAAGTGCCAACTATTAATATTGTTATTATTTTAATGTGCATTATGTATCATGCTTTCTTAAGTTAAACCTGTTTTCAGAACAGATATATCCTACATGGAAACATTTGGACACTAAAATGAAAGTTTAATATAGAAACGTTTCTTTCACCTAAGACTTATACATAGTAGATGGCAGGATCCTCCTTTTGATGTAGCAGAGAGAATTTAATTTAATCCAGTTGAGAGCATCCAAGAACCCGACATTTCTGATTGGTAAAACAGGTGAACATTTATGGGTGATAGTAGTAAGCTATAGAGTTCTCATTAACATTTCCAGTAATAATGGTGAAAACTACATTTAATATAGGCTTATTGGAAAAGGCATAAACATAAATAGAGTTCATAGCATATTAAGCAAAGATGCGCTGTAAATAAAGACTTGGCAATTAAAAAGGTTTACCCAAGTGAAGCCAAATATAGTGCAGAGGATAATTAATGGGGTTGAGACAACTCAATAATAACCACTTTGAACTTTAACAATAGTGCATTAATGCATGTGTCAGAAGGAGGGATTACATTTACAATCAACAACCATTTGCTAGGAATTTTTACCACATAGGTTAATTAGGAACTCATGATAACAGTATACTGATTAACTCACTGAACAAAGGGCTATACGTGGTATTTAAGTATGCCATTCATTTCCCTCCCCCCGCCCCCTGGTTTTTGTTCCAGTGCCTAAAGAAGAGACTTGTTTAGATATAACTGATTCCATAACCTGTCCTCATTTCACGTGCATCACTCCTTGTGACAGACATGGAGCTGTTTTGTAATAACTTATGAATACTATAGCTTGACCTGTATAGTTATATACAGAGCGGTTGGGGAAAAAACCAACCAGGAAGGGGAAACAACTAAGTCACCACAAGGTAAACCCGTCAGGTTTACTGAACAGTGGCAGAGCTATTGGCTTTCAGTGTGCTGACTTGACCCCCAATGGAGCCTACATTCTGGCTTGGACAAGCAAGACCATACACCCAGGAACTAAAAAGGACAAAGGGAGTTTGGCTGGATTTTAAAAAAGTGGCACTCTTATCAGAAAGGAGGCAGTTGTTGGGGATCTGTTCAGATTGGCACCAGCATCTGCTGAGGGCCCTGGAGAAGTTAGGCCTGCCTGCTCTTCACTGAGGGACGGGAAGCCCTTTAGCAAAGAGAGACATGTGTAGACTGTTTTAAAAACCATTTTGTTTAAATGCTTTGTTGTTGCTGTTAAATGGTGATTTGGCAGAACAGGGTGGAAAAATTTTTGGTGAATAGTAAATTTGCCAAAAATGCAATTTTTTTATTGTACTGAAACTTTTTGGAAATTCAGATTGAATTTGGCGAATCGTCTTGGCCTGAGGACCTGGAAAAGAATTTTCATTGGAAATGTCAAAACGTTTCAATATTTTCAAAGCAAACCATTTAGGTATTTCTTTTCATTTCAAAATGTTTTGTTTGACCTGAACACAAGGTGTCCCCCCTTCACTTCAGCGATGGGGGGGAGAGGGAAGAGTCAGTTTTGGTTCAAAACGTATTGGCCACCAAACTGAAAACTCAATTACTTGCTCAGCTTAGTAAGTCTGTCTGGTCACTATATTCATCCCTGGTCACAGACTCTTGAAGGGAAAAAGCACAGGTGCTAAATTCAGTTGGATTTGCTAGGGAAGTATGGTTGATACACAGGCTACTGTAGCCCGGGGTCTGATCTAAGAGTGGGAGAACTGCAGAATTCTACCTAAGAAGAGATAAAGGCATGAGGCCTGACACCTGAGTGAGGTGCACTCAGAGACTGGGAGGAAGACAGAGGTGCACCTAGCATTGCAACCTTGGATATGTCTACACTGCAAAGAAAAATTTGTGGCACCAAGTCTCAGAGCCCAGGTCAATTGACTCAAGCCTGGGCCTAAACATAGCAGTGTAGACATTCAGGCTTGGGCTGGAGCCTGGCAAGAGGGGATGGTTTTGCAGCCCAGGCTTGGGCTGGAGCCTGGGCTCTGAGACTTTTCCCCCTCGCTGGGCTCTAGCCCAAGCCCAAACATCTACACTGCTATTTTTAGCTCCACAGCCCGAGCCCAAGTCAATTGATCCGGGCTGAGACTTGGTGCCACAGGGTTTTTCTTTACAGTGTAGACATACCCCGTGACAACTCCTGCTGATGTTAATGGGGAGATTTGTGTGTGAATTACTGGTGGGATATGACTAATCTTTACTGATTTATTATAATAAACCCTGTAAACTAGATTCTGTGCTGCACTTTTTCAGCACAAAAGGCACAGCCCATAAGGAAAGGGGGGTAAAGGTACCCTAAGCTACCACCATGCCACTCAAATTCTGCCTATGCCAGGAGTTTATGTAGTCCTTGGAATAAGTTAGAGCAGCCCCAAAGGCTACATAACAAATATTATATATTTTTAAAAGGGAAAATAAAATAGTAAACCACAAACATTGGTATGGGATTCAAAAGCAGGTATAATACCTAAAATTTATCCTTTACTCTCTTCTTTTTAAATAGACTTACTAGATTACAGCTTCATTTTCCCCATTTAGTAAAATAATTTTAGAATGTAGTAATGTGAGAGTACTGTGATGGTTCTTGGGGTGCCCAGGACTGAGTCACCTTGTTACTCTCCTGCTTCCAGCAAGGGGGAGACTTGCTGGTGCTTAACTGGGTGTCCTCTCCCTGACATCTCCAGTCTGTTAGCCACCAAATCACTCTCCTCTGAGCTCTGCCAGCCCTTCCTTTGCCTTTTAGGTTAACAAGAGGTGTACCCCAGCCCCTGAGCCCTTTGAAATGTTCCCCTACAGTATTCAGTCCCTTCTCCACAGGACACACACAGTAATACCTTGTGTGTGGTCCCCAAGGGAATAGTATACACACCAGGTTGAATGAGTCAACTCAGGATCAGCTCCTGGTACAATACCCCAGCACTGAGATATGTTTATAGTGAAAACAATCATAAGTTTATTATCAGAGATTAAGATTTAAGAGGTAGTGCATAAGGAAAATGGAAACAAAAGGGTTACATATAAAACAACATCAATACATAATTTCTAGACCCTAAACTAACAGTCTAAAGAAGTCTTATCTCATCCAAAGCCTTTTTGCAATGTTTCTAACCAAGGCAGATTGGGATCACATTTTCATGAATGTACACATACAGTCCATTTACTTATTAGGTGAAGGATGAAGGGGTATCTCCTTGTCTTCTACTTATATCCCCAAAGTTCATTGTCTGGCCCCAGAGACAGAACAGTTCAGTGTCTGGTGTCCTGCCTCCTTGTTGGCTTCCCATCCCCCTGTTGATGTCGCATGTAAATGACTCCCATCATGTTGGCTTACAATACGTAATTTACATGTGAACCGAGACAGACAGGTGAATATACATCCTTTGTGTGATAGAAACCTATTTGTCAACCTGCCTTGATTCAGATTTTGGGTCATATTTTCATAACTTTTTACATAGTATCTGTACATACATTTCACAATAACATTAATGAGCAGCATGCTCCTGGCTTTCATTTAAGATAATACATGACAGTCCTTGGTGAACCAGAATGTACATACTAGGATTAAAGTATTCTGGGAACCCCCTTTACCATTTGGCATTGAGGGGTTCTAAGGGTCACTCTTCCCCTCTTGCAATGATGCAGCAGGGTCAGCCAACTAGTGATGTGTGGGTTTTGGGTCATAATCCTCTTGCCTCCATAAGGTGTCTGTTGCTATATTTTCTCGTCCCTCAGTACATACAATCTATATAAAATCAGTCTGAGAAAGGGGGATAGGGTGTCTTTGTGGTTAAAGTGCTGGAGTGGGACTCAGGAAATCTGGGTTCAGTTTGCAGTACTGCCACAGACTTGCTATGTGAAACCTTGGGCAAATCATTTAATCTTTCTGTGCCTCAGTTCCCCATCGGTAAAATAGGATTTTTCCTTTTCTCCTACCCTTTGTCCTATTTGGACTGTAAGCTCTCTGAAGCTGGGACTTCTCTTACCATGTGTTTGAATAGTCCCTAGCACAAAGGGATCCTGATGTCATGTGGAGCCTCTAGGTGCCACTGTAATATTAATAATTATACTTCATTAAAAGCATCTTGAAAATATTTTCAAAACATGGATGCATTTCTGAGCAGGTGCCTGTCCAAGTTGCTCTAAAACAAAGTCTATGCCAGCTGACTCTTTCTCCCCAGGATTGGATGCTTCTTGGCTTCTTATCTCATAGTTTATTTAGTCTGTACCCTAGATTCTCGCAAGAGAGCCACTTCCACCTCCCTTATGCCCAGGAGTAACAAGCCATCTGCCTCAATGAGTCAGCATAACCTATTTAACCCTTTCCCTAAAGGATCAATATCTATTGAGAGGGTGGGTGTTTCAGGCAAACACTTGCAGACTTTTGAACTTTCCTAATAATTTATAGTTCAGACTAATATGTAGTCGTGTTCAATGTCTTATAAAATACATGGTATCTATAGCAAAACATAGAGACACATTCATACCTTTCTTGATATTAGCTACCATGGAGCTCACATCCACTTCTTTCAGTGAAGAAAGTACTTGATAGTAAAAGCTTAAGAGCTTTTTGAAAAATATTGAATATTTCTGCTACACTAAATGTGTTACAACATTTTGGAAATGTATGCAATCCAGGATAAATAAGAAAAAGTATAATATTTTAGACTTCTCAGAATATTTTCTTGTCACCTATTTTCTTAATTTATGTATGGAATTTTAAGTCTTAAATGGCCAATATTTTCAAAAAACAATCAATTGTCTGGAATTTTGAACATATGATATTTTAATATAATATCAGCTTGTAGAAATATATGATCTTAATACCTCAGAATGGCGTATCCCCTAATTTGTAACTTCATAATAATGCCTGCAGAGAGATAATGGACACTAGCTGCATATAACTGCTAGCATTGACTTGGGAGTCTCTATCCCACTTAAAATGACACTGTAAAGGTACTGTTCAGAACTCAGACTGTAGTGTATTATGACAAAATTCACATTTGACCAAACGAAGACTTATCAAGTAATAGTGTAGGATTTGTTATATTGAACTCCATTTTCTTGAGGATGTGTGAGTTTGCCATTTCTGCAGCAGTATGCACCCTTCTCCACAGATCTCATGGAGGGCACATTGTGTGTCTAAGAATTTTCATAGGCATAACGTGTAGGATGTTTTGCCCATGCCTACCCCCAGTCCCAGTTTAAAGCCCATCAAAGTTATGGTACAGCTGTGGGCTGTATTGACTTTCTGCTGACCACCTCTCTCAGTGGTTGTGGGGGAAGCCTTTACATCATGGCTGCAAGAGCTATGTTGCAGGGGGACAAGATGGGCTGTTAGGGACAAACAGCCATAATGGAGGCACAAACCCTCCGGGGGGATGGTCCTGAGATCCAGCTGGTTCCTACCACATGGCTTATAGGTAGGTGTAGTAGTTCCGGGGTGGGGCTCGTCCCTTCGAGGGGCGCCTGGGAGCTAGGCCGCCCCACTACAAAGCTAATAACCGTTCCGAGCTCAGGCCCTTATGCAGGGAGTGAGCACACAAGTAACAGTTCAGAGCTCAGGCCCTTATGCAGGGAATGAGCACACAAGTAACAGTTCAGAGCTCAGGCCCTTATGCAGGGAGTGTGGTAAAGTCTATAGCAGCCCAGGCCCTAGATCAGGGCGGGGCAGCAAACAAATAGTCAATCAGCGGCCCAGGCCTTGTAGCAGGGGCTGGGTCAGTTTGTGGTAGCCCAGGCCCTAGGTCAGGGCGGGGCAGCAAACAAATAGTCTGTCAGAGGCCCAGGCCCCTTGGACAAGGAGGAGGAGAGACTGCCACCCGGCGCGGGGTGGCAGGGGGGAACACAGGCCCACCCACTCCACTGTGTTCCAGTCTGGGGCCCTATCCGCAGCAGTCCGTCTGCCGCGCAGTCAGTGGGGATCCGGACTGCAACACACTGACATGGGTTCGGGGTCTGCTATCCCCGGGCCACTTCCCATCTCCTCCTCCATAAGTACCTGCCCATCCTGAGTCTGCCGTGTCCCAGATAAATAAATAAATTAATGGAGATATCCCATCTCCTAGAACTGGAAGGGACCTTGAAAGGTCATCGAGTCCAGCCCCCTGCCTTCACTAGCAGGACCAAGTACTGATTTTGCCCCAAATCCCCAAGTGGCCCCCTCAAGGATTGAACTCACAACCCTGGGTTTAGCAGGCCAATGCTCAAACCACTGAGCTATCCCTCCCCCCCGAGGATCATGGGCTCCTCCAGGCCCCGAGCACCGGGTAGGTTTGTCGCTCCCTCTGGGCCCTCGGCGTGGGGAAGCTCAGACCGCTCCTGAGGATACCGGGCTCTCGGCAGGCTCAGCCAGTCCTCCTGAGGATACCGAGCTCTCAGCAGGCTCGGCCAGTCCTCCTCAGGATACCGGGCTCTCGGCAGGCTCGGCCAGTCCTCCTCTGGATACCGAGCTGTAGTAGTTCCGGGGTGGGGCTCATCCCTTCCAGGAGCGCCTGGGAGCCAGGCTGCCCCGCTACAGTAGGTGATCACTGTCTCCTGCAAACAGTTTTCTCTCCTGAGAGTTTTCTCTGTGAGGGGGTGATAAGTTCCATTGTTTATTACAGGGATTTCTAAAGTGCTCATCAACTAAGTATCTAGGCCTGGCAAAAAGTTGTACATGGCCCTGGAAAAGAGATGGAACACATGAAAAGGCATGTAAAATCTGCAGGCTATGAATCATGAAAGTGCCTTTTAAATTCCTTTTTTTCCTTGCAACAATTTTTTCATCATATTTAGGCATTAGTTCTGAGAAGAGATAAATAATGTTCACTTCAAAAGGCACTTCCTCCTTAATAAATAATTCAGATTTTAGATTGTTGATATTTTATCCTGAACACAGTAGTAGTACTTAACATTCTGAGCAATCACATTAGCTCTTCTCCACATACGATTTAAATGGAGTATGACAGTTTAGGGTCTGTATTCGCCCCATGGCATATTAGGATCAGACTTGGCAAGGGGTTGCAATGCTCTCATATCTGCTGGAGGAATTGAATGAAAGATGCATAATTCAAAGAGGTTTTCTTAATTGTATTGCAACTTCATAGTTTTTAAAGATGCTAAAACCCAGAATTTTTCCAGCTATATTCAGGATATAAATTGTTGCCTATGATCAGCTTTAGAGCACGTGGGTATTTTGCCTTTCCTTCATAAATATTTCTGTCTGTTTTTAAACTTGTCAAATAAGTTTGAAACAAAGTTACAGTATATTACCTTACTTTGTTTTACGTTATGGTTGACAGTTTTTTCTCAACCTTCTTGAGCTGTTTACCACCCATGAAGTTTTCCTCAGGGGACAGACCTCTGTATGAGTATGCTCAGAAGTACATTTTAGTAGGCTACCTCATGTTGCTGTTCTGATCCATCGCTATTTTTAATTAGATTGCTGACAAACTGATTCCATAACAGGGTGCTTGTTACTGATTTTGCTGCAATGAGTTGTCTCTTATTCCTTTGTTTTATGTGGTCAATGCAGTTGACCAGCTCTTGACCAACTTTGTATCTTAACGGATATGTTTAACCTATAGGGAAATAACAGGTGGTGTTCTATGCCAGTAGCTCCTAGCACATAGGTTGGGGCTTAGTCAGGGGAGGTGCCCCAGGTATTGTGAGCTACTAGAAAACCCCCTTTGGTCAGTTAGAATCACAGAATAGCAGGAGATCATCTAGTCCAACCCCCTACTCAAAGCAGGACCAATACCCAACTAAATCATCCCAGCCAGGGCTTTGTCAAGCCGGGTCTTAAAAACCTCTAAGGAATGAGATTCCACCACCTCCCTAGGTAACCCATTCCAGTGCTTCATCACCCTCCTAGTGAAAATGTTTTTCCTAATATCCAACCTAAACCTCCCCACTGCAACTTGAGACCATTACTCCTTGTTCTGTCATCTGCTACCACTGAGAACAGTCTAGATCCATCCTCTTTGGAACCCCCTTTCAGGTAGTTGAAAGCAACTATCAAATCTCCCCTCATGCTTCTTTTCTGCAGACTAAATAATCCCAGTTCCCTCAGCCTCTCCTCATAAGTAATGTGCTCCAGCTCCCTAATAATTTTTGTTGCACTCCGCTGGACTCTTTCCAATTTTTCCACATCCTTCTTGTAGTGTAGGGCCCAAAACTGAACACAGTACTCCAGATGAGGCCTCACCAATGCCGAATAGAGGGGAATGATCATGTCCCTTGATCTGCTGGCAATGCTCCTACTTATACAGCCCAAAATGCCATTAGCCTTCTTGGCAACAAGGGCACACTGACTCTCATCCAGCTTCTCGTCCACTGTAACCCTTAGGTCCTTTTCTGCAGAAGTGCTGCCTCGCCACTCGGTCCCTAGTCTGTAGCAGTGCATGGGATTCTTCCGTCCTAAGTGCAAGACTCTGCACTTGTCCTTGTTGAACCTCATCAGATTTCTTTTGGCCCAATCCTCTAATTTGCCTAGGTCCCTCTGTTTCCTATCCCTACCCTCCAGCATATCTACCACTCCTCCAATTCAGTGTCATCTGCAAAGTTGCTGAGGGTGCACTCTACACCATCCTCCAGATCATTAATGACGATATTGAACATAACCAGCCCCAGAGCCGACCCTTAGGGCACTCTGCTTGATACCGGCTGCCAACTAGACATGGAGCAATTGATCACTACCCGTTGAGCCTGATGATCTAGCCAGCTTTCTATCCACTTTATAGTCCATTCATCCAGCCCATACTTCTTTAACTTGCTGGCAAGAATACTGTGGGATCAGGGATCAGTTACAGAACTTGAGCAAGAGCAGCTCTCTGGATGTTCCATCTTATGTTGGGGATTTGCATACTGGCAGGCCCCAAAATCAGGAGGGTCTCCGAGGTGGCATACGGCCATCTCTTCCCTCTCCCTTGTCCCTAACCAAGCTGCCCCACGCTTAGCTCTCAGTCAGGACCATTATATTCTTGTGAAGTATTAAGTGCATATTCCATCTGAGCATAAGAACCTTAACTTTGACCCCAAATACAAACTGGTATTCCCCAGGAATCTCGAAAAGAAGCACAGCACAAATCTTTATGAAAAGAAACATTTTATGTATCTACATATTAATGACACACACAGATCTGCCTGAAATGCATGTCTACAAATATCTTCCTATCTTAGAGGTTTGCACTGCATAACTTTGCCACAAACTATTATTGTATGTTTTCTACTATACTATATTATTTTCAAGAAACAGCAGCTAAGTACTTTACCAAAAATGATACTGTCATTTGATATGTATGGACTGATATTATGCATTAAGAGTGCTGCTAAAAGAAATATTTAGATACAGACAGACATAAAGACTAAAATATATTAAACCCTCTCATCCCCATAGATGAACACACACACTGACACACAACAATCCATGTGTTAAGGTTGTGGTATTGTGAGGGAATGTACATTTTGTTAGTTTTTGATAATTAGAAGTGCTGCTGCATTGTTATCACAAGCACTCTTAACTTTAGTAATTAAATTTGGTATTTAACAAGACATGTTTATTACCATGGACAGAGTTTTTAAAAATATCTATTTCATACTCATGTTGGAACATTGTTCCCTCCACAATTTGTGTGCTCTGCTATTCCTCAGTTCCCTCTCTGAGGCCACGAGATATGCATCTACTTCACAGCAAGTGATTAAAATAAAAGAATCCTCTTCCTGGGGTCTTCTCCCTGAAGCCCCAACATGAAATAAACCTAAACAGTTCAGTTTGGTTCCTGTATTAAGACTCCAGCTGAAAGGTTCTTGGTTCCTCTTGGCCCACCATAGAAAGCCTACCCCAGCAACACAAATCCTTAAGCCCTTCCCAGGGCTCAACAGTCCTTTTGGCTCTTGTATCAGGGCTTCAGCTGACATTTCTTGGCACTTGCTGCTTCTCACAGGTCTCTCTCATTCTACAAGCCAGTTCCAAGTCTTTGTAACATAGAGATCTCAGACTGTTACCTGTTTCCTTGGTTGCATGATCTCTGGATTTTCAGTACTTTCTCGGAAATTAAATTTCCCGGGATGCCTCGTCTTCAAAAGACTTAGAGCCATAACAGGTGCACTGGGACATGTGCATTTGTCTGAAGGCCCAGTGCCCTGTTTATATAAAATCATGGTATAGGGTATAACTTTACAAGCTGCCCTGGGGTAAGAGACAATGTATTGCTGTAACATGCCAGGAATGAACAAATTTGTGATTTTGAGTGTAGCAATTCTTTCCCTTGTTCTGGGTGAGGAATATTTCATCCTTTTCTGTAGCATATCCCCTCTTGCATCCAGCTAGTTATTCTGGCTGGCGAGTGAGGGGATAGAACTGGGGTTCCCACCACTCTCTAGCCCTCCCCACTCATTTTATCACATTGTGGAATTTCAGGCAACCTTCTATCCCCATAGCTATAGTTACAATCTGAGTAGGGTTTAACAGGGAGCAAGACAAGATGAGCCTTATTCCCCAGCATGGCGTAGAGAGGGCTGTGGCAATGTAATCCCATGTGATTTAGCTGATCATTATGACAACACCATGTGATCTGTTGAAATTTTATGAACCAGCTTGTCAGCCTGATCTTGCATTCAGTGGGAGTCTGGGGTGGGAGAGGAACTCTGGATCTGACAATATGAGGCCACCAGCGCCCTGAACTTCTGAGTCAGTGTGAGTTGAGAACTCCCTATGGTCCTACCGAGCCAGGCCCTCTATGGCTGTTTCAGGATACCAAAAAGTAAGAACTGAAACAATAAAAAATACATATAAAAAGATTCCATAAATGGAGCAATGTAATTAAAATACAAGCACCCAATCTGAACTGATAGTTGCCATATTTTAAAACATAATTATAAAATCATCTTGCTAATTATGTTCCTTTTATAAATAGTCTGCTAGTGACATGAGGTGCATGCAAATGTGATGCATTATAATGAGGAGGCTAAATCAGTGGAAGATACAGGTCATCAATTATAAGTTTCAGCTCAAGAAAAATATTTAAAATGTTCATGTCCCACAGGGGGTATAGGGCCAGAACTAGTATCCACTGAGATAAATTGGAGTCTTTTCTGCAAATATAGAGGTGAGTAACTTGATGTAAATAGTCCCTTGAATTCAAGGAGAGTACTCATGTGCATCAAGTTACTTATGTGAGTGAGTGTTTGCAGGAATCCCCTACTGGGTGACCTTGAGCAAGTCACTTCCCCTCTCTATGCCTCACTTTCCCCATCTATAAAAAAGGATAAATTATTATAAAGCATTATAAGATCCTTTATAAAGCATAAGATCCGTTGAAAAAAAATTCCCTATAAATGCTAGGTGTTGTTTATGTAAATGAAAGATTCAGAATTGCTCAGAATATTGCAGGATCAAGTCCTAAGATGTATAACAATGTATGTGCTGCTAAATATAACTTGCAATTTAGCATGTAAAGAATATACACACGAGATCTAGAACCACAAAGCTTTAGATTCTCTTACTCTGCAGTCATAAAGAAAATCTTGACATCAGCTTACAGTACAATTAAGTCAGAACAGCTACACTAACGTTTTGTAAGAATTTCCAAGCTACATGTGCTTTGACTCCCCAAAATAAGACTATCTAAATCAGAAGTTTCCATTTTATAGTCCAGCCTAAGTCTGCTGGCATTTTGTTTATTCTCCAGGCATGATCTGATCAAATAGAAAACTTGCTGGTAGAAATTCAGTCAAAACAAATTCAGACTTTCAAAATTTTGATTTTGTTCCACAGAGATGTATTGTCACATGCTATGAAGTCAAGAGGCTTAAAAGTTTCACAGTCAAAGATTTAAGCTTCCACTAACTATCTCCTCAAATAGCATTCCAGCTTCTGGGTCCATGGCTTTCCCTGAGACTAGTTAGATTAGAGCTCTATGATGCAGCACGCCATATAGCTGTTGTTCTTCCCTATGACAACATATATGTAGGTCAAGATTTTAAAAGTTAGGTTCATAACATTAATGGGCATTACTGAGTGCTCAGCGCTATTGAAAATCAGACCACTTAAATATGGATTTAGGAACCTAATTTTAGGCTTGTGGCAGTAGTTGACTGATTTTGTACAACAGATATCTGGTATAGGAGTACTTGTGGCACTTTAGAGACTAACAAATTTATTAGAGCATAAGCTTACATGGGCTACAGCCCACTTCTTCGGATGCATATAGAGTGGAAAATATATTGAGGAGATATATATACACCCAATCAGAGAGCATGAACAGGTGGGAGTTGTCTTACCAACTCTGAGAGGCCAATTAAGTAAGAGGGGGGAAAAAAAAACTTTTGAAGTGATAATCAAGCTAGCCCAGTACAGACAGATTGATAAGAAGTATGAGAATACTTACAAGGGGAGATAGATTCAATGTTTGTAATGGCTCAGCCATTCCCAGTCCTTATTCAATCCTGAGTTGATTGTATCTAGTTTGCATATCAATTCCAGCTCAGCAGTCTCTCGTTGGACGAGATACAATCGACTCAGGATTGAATAAGGACTGGGAATGGCTGAGCCATTACAAACATTGAATCTATCTCCCCTTGTAAGTATTCTCATACTTCTTATCAATCTGTCTGTACTGGGCTAGCTTGATTATCACTTCAAAAGTTTTTTTTTCCCCCCTCTTACTTAATTGGCCTCTCAGAGTTGGTAAGACAACTCCCACCTGTTCATGCTCTCTGATTGTGTGTACATATATCTCCTCAATATATGTTCCACTCTATATGCATCCGAAGAAGTGGGCTGTAGCCCACGAAAGCTTATGCTCTAATAAATTTGGTAGTGCCACAAGTACTCCTGTTCTTTTTGCGGATACAGACTAACACGGCTGCTATTCTGAAAGATATCTGGTATGTTGGGATAACTTAAGTCAGTCAAAACAAAGAAAATCTCTTATTAATATTTTATTAGGCACTGACAATGTGCTCAGAACTGTAGAAGACACAAATAGAGAGAACTTCTCCTGCCCTGAGGAGCATTTAGGCTTTTTTGAAGGGACACTCAGTATCTCCAGGCCAAAGATCCAGGATTTTGTTTCGTCTTTGTAAAAATTTTAAATCAAATAGCATTAAACTGTTTTCTTTTTTCTCATTGTATACTTTCCTCTGAAGTGTTTGTAACTACAAACATTGCAGCCTAAGCATAAGAACCAGACATTGCAAATGACTTTGAAAAAAAGATCAGATTTCATTGATCTAGATTGTAAAGTGTGTGACATAATCAAATAACTACTTAATGTACAGCCGTTTCAGAATGTGCCACATCAGACTGCTGAATATAATATAGAATTTTTCATACCGCAGGGTGGTAAGATGCCATACAGAATGATATGATATGGTGTAAATGTGACTAACTCCATTTCTGAAGTACTGTGAAGTAAAACTCTGCTGTGGTTGTCAGGGCCGGCTCCAGAGTTTTGGCCGCCCCAAGCAGCCAAAATAAAAAAAAAATAAAAGCCGCGATCGCGATCTGCGGCGGCAATTCGGCGGAAGGTCCTTCGCTCTGAGCTGGAGTGAGGGACCGTCTGCCGAATTGCCGCCAAATAGCTGGACATGCCGCCCCTCTCTGGAGTGGCTGCTTGACAAGCTGGTGCCTGGAGCTGGCCCTGGTGGTTGTACAGAATCAAAATTTGGGGCAAAATTTGCTTCTATTTGTTTCATTCATACCTCTCTGGCTCACTTCTTACTCGTGGTGAGTAGTAGTACCTTATTTAATGAATTAATTTCATTGACTTCACAAGGACTACTTATGAAGTAAGCAGTACCTTACTCATCATGAGTAAGAATGATAGAATCAGGCCTGTAAGTTTTAGTAGAAGCTTGCTAACAATAAGTGAAAAATGCGTTACTCAGTCACTGTGAGAATATTTTTTTTTCTTGTAGATGGCAGTTTTTATTTTGTAAGTAAAAGAATTAGACAAGTTAATGGAGGATAGATCCATCGATGACTATTAGCCAGGATGGGCAGGGCTACTGTCCCTAGCCTCTGTTTCCAGAAGCTGGGAATGGGCAACAGGGGATGGATCACTTGATGATTACCTGTTCTGTTCATTCTCTCTGGAGTACCTGGCATTGGCCACTGTCAGAAGACAGGATACTGGGCTAGATGGACCTTTGGTCTGACCCAGTATGGCTGTTCTTATGTAAGCACTTGCATTTCTTCACATCTGCAGCAGTATATAGAGAGGCCCCAATCCTGCAAACACTTCAGTAAGTCTACTTATGCAGTAAAGTTAAGCACCTGCATGTTTGCAGGATCAGGGCCAGAGATTGTCAAACCTAGACCTAGGCAGGAAACTCTTTTCCCATCCTGTGAAATTATTCAAGAGTTCAAAAAATGTCCCATTTGCTTCAGAATGAAACTGAGGCCATTTGAAGTTTTACATGAAAAACAAAAGACCCACCCCAGAATAACAGCTTGGTAGGCATGGCATTCATCTGGGATGTGGAGAGACCCACGTTTAAGTCCCTGGTCTGAATCAGGCAGAGCAGAGTCTTGAACGTGAGTCTGCCATATCTCAGGCAACTGCCCTAAACACTAGGTATTGGCTATTCTCGATTGGGTGGGTTTTCTCTCCCTTCCTCTCTCCCTTCCTCCCTCTGGCATGTCAGACTTGACTTGACAAATCTTTCCTGATGAAAATTTCAGTTTTGACAAATCAGCATTTTCTGGCAAAAAAAATTCTTCATCAAAAATTTTCTGATCAGCTCTGGTCAAACCTAAACTGCACTCTGTGAGCCAGAGAAGCCTATAATGAAACTCTTCAATTATGAAAAGTGTGTAATTCAGCAGAACTTTTTTTGATAAAATCACTTATTGAAATGTTGCCTCTTTTCCCTAGACCACTGATATATATATCTAGATCAGGATATTGTTGACTAAAAATGTTTGAATGGCTGTTCAATGGGCTATGTGAAATAAGTTAGCAATCTATCTAGTTTCTAATAGATAAGACTTTACAGCACAAAATCCAGTAACCCCATTGACAGCATTGGTGATCATGCACAGAGATAAAAAAATTAAATGACCTGAGCATGGTACATTCTTACCCGCATAACTAGATTGTCAGTAACCATGATGAGATGCATTGGACAGTAATGCAGGTAAAGCAACCAGAGCTGTCTATGTACTGCTGAGATATCCATCTCGATATCCACTTTTAAAAAAGCAAGGGTCAGCAAAAACAGAAACAAACCAGAAAAAGCATTCACTTTAAAATAAGAACATTTTGGTTGAATAACAGGAGACAACTTAATAATGAGATTAGTTAGACCAGGTGTAGGCAACCTATGGCACGTGTGCTGAAGGCGGCATGCAAGCTGATTTTCAGTGGCACTCACGCTGCCTGGGTCCTGGCCACCGGTCCAGGGGGCTCTGCATTTTAATTTAATTTTAAATGAAGCTTCTTAAACATTTAAAAATCCTTATTTACTTTACATACAACAATAGTTTAGTTATATTATAGACTTATAGAAAGTGACCTAAAAACATTAAAATGTATTACTGGCACACGAAATCTTAAATTAGATTGAATAAATGAAGACTCGGCACACCACTTCTGAAAGGTTGACCCCTGAGTTAGACTATGAAATAATCACCTGAGGAAAATGGTGGAAGACCAATTGTATGTGTCATTTAAAAATTAAATCATTAAAGTCTACTGCATGGAATAGTCTGATATTCGCAGGGGGATAGACCGGGTGATCAATTAGGTCCTTTCCATCTAGAATTTCTTACTATGTACATATAAGTCAAAGGTGACCACCTGACGTTGGGTGTCCAGTTTAGGATACCTTTCATGTTGATTTTTTTTCAGGGGTGTTGAATAACAACAACTTCAGTTTAAGTCAGTGGGAGCTGCATATGCTCAGCATCTCCCAAAATCAGGCTCTAAATATCTTAAACTGAGTGCTCAAATGCTGATGCATCACCCGAAATCAGTAGGCATTTCTAAATGTAACTAGAATCGTGTTTAAGACTAGGGTGGGCAAATTACGGCCCACAGGCCAGATCCAGCCCATCAGGGCTTTGGATCCAGCCCACGGGATTGCCACCCCCGTGGCACCACAGGCCACACGCTGCTCCCAGAAGTGGCTGAAACCATGTCCCTGTGGCCCCTGAGGGAGGGGGGGGCAGAGGGCTCGATGCGCTGCCCTTGCCTGCAGGCACTGCCCCCCACAGCTCCCATTGGCCAGGAACGGGGAACCGCAGCCAATGGGAGCTTCTGGGGAAGTACCCACAGGCAAGGGCAGTGTGCGGAGCCCTCTGCTCCCCCTCCCCCAGGGTTTGCAGGGACGTGGACCTGGCCGCTTCCGGGAGCAGTGCAGGGCCAGGGCAGGCAGGCAGGGAGCCTGCCCTGGCCCCAGTGCACACCGCTGCCACCCCAGAGCCAAACCAGGTAAGCGGTACTGGGCCGGAGCCCGCACCCTGAACCTCCACACCCCAACTCCCTGCCATGAGCACCCTGCCACACCCTGCACCCCTGCCTGCACCCCAACATCCTGCAGCACCCCGCACCTCTCCTGCACCCCAACCCCCTGCCCTGAGCCCCCTCCCACACTCCACATCCCCTCCTGCACCTCAGTCCCCTTCCCTCACACCCCTCCTCTGCCCCAACCCTTTGCCCTGAGCCCCTTTCTGTGCACCGCACTCCCTCCCACTCCCCACATTCCCTCCTGCACCCCAATCCCCTGCCCCAGCCCTACATTCATGGCCCTGCATGCAATTTCCCCACCCAAATGTGGCCCTCGGGCCAAAAAGTTTGCCCACCCCTGGTTTGAGGAATTCAGTGGTGCGTAGGCGTTGCACTGCCCTTGCGCATGCGGTGAATTTCACCCATTGAGCACTTAAAAGTGTCTCATATGTAGTACTTACTGTATGCATATGGAATACTTCTATAACTGCTTTTGGTAAAGGTTATAGAACCTGATCCTGAAATCAGTGAGGCTCTGAAAAGGCACAGGGGTTTATGCCAGGGCATCTGACTTCAGGACTGGGGGCAATCTTTGTAAAAGATGGCAACATTTGACCATTTATTCTATTGAATATCTAAAGTTAAAAGTCCACTGCTTTACTAAATGCTAATTTATTGTTCAACATTAGAATAATGTTTCTTGTTGCAGGGCTTATAAAATTACGGCATGCTTAAAAATTGAAGTTGTCTGCAAAGACTTGTATTAGATGTGTTGATATACATAAAGGGTTTTGGTCCTTTCTTCCCCCTCCCCCACTCTACTCCTCTGTTGTTGTCATCAATTAAGGAAGAGGAGATGGATGTATAACATTATGTTGCACATAATTTCATCTGAATATTTAATCACAAGTGATTAAGTTGAAGATTTATAACACAGATTTTGACATTCTGGCTGATTATAGCAAGGTTAATAGAGCTATATTGTCCTTGGATATAGATTGTCTGGGAAAGCAGGAAAGACAATAATATCTAAAGCTCCCAGAAGAAATAAGACCTTCAAAAACTCTTTCACTTTTGTATTTTTAATAGGGCTGGATGGAAAACAAGAATTCTGTTTCACAAAATACTTTTGTTCTGCGGGTTGGAAGGAACATGGCACCTTTTGAAATTCTTCACAAAGAGACGTGAGCAAGACATACCGCAGAATAACCAATAACTTGGTGCATAGGGCACTCACATGGGTGTGGGAGACCCAGGTTCAAGTCAGGCCTGATTCAGAAAAGGGATTTGAACCTGGGTGTCCCACATTCCTAAGCTCCAGGCTGCTGGCTATTCTGGGGTGGGTGTCATTCTCTTCTCTTTCCTCCCCCCCGCCCCCAATGTTTCTGCAAAATATTTTGGTTTCAGCGAAATAACTTTTTTTTGACTCGGGGGAGATGGGGAAGGGGTTAATTGTCAACATTTTTTACTAGATCTAATTTTTACAGAAATCTATTGAACTTTAAAAGTTAGAAAATTGATGATCATTATAACAAAGTCAAAAGGAAAGCAGGATCGTTATCCAACAAGATACACAACTATGGGTTTTATAGAAAAGTAAAATCAGCAAGGCAACTTAAAATAATTATACACCCAAATCCCACAATGAGGGCAGTACTTGACAAGAATGAACAGCCAATGTATCTGAAAAGACTTACAGGGCCAAATTCTGCTCTTATTTACATCAGTGCAATCTCATTGATGTTAATGGTATTATATGGGTATGACTGAGGCCAGAATTTGTCCAATACTATTCTGTAAAATATCTATATGTTCTAGAGATTAGTGAGTTTTGTAATGTCTACCTTGTAGTCTTCCAGGAACCCTAGGTATCACCAGGAACTACAGGTAGCTAGGTAAGTACAATACATGCATGTACAGTACCTACAGGCAACCAACTAAGAAGACTCTGTTGGTACAGTACTCAAAAAGACCAGGTCAAATATTCAGTAAATGGAACTCCCCCTCCCCCAGACTCTTATTTATAGGATTTTCAATGGCACTTGTCAAAATAATATCTGATAATCATGCAAATACTAATTACTTTATATTCACAATTCCCCTGTGGCGGATCTAACTATTATATAACTCCGATTTTACTGCTGGGGAATTGAAGCACCAAGAGACTAAGGGTAGGATTTTCAGAAGCATTCAGTATTGACCAAACTATGCTCCCAATGAAGTCAGCTGTTTTTAGCATCAGCTTCAAAGGGAGCAAGATAAGCCCACTGCTAAGCACTTTTGAAAATCCACCCTAAGTGACTTGCCTGTCATTTCCCTCCTGTATCTTGCACTTATTGTGTCTTTCCAGCCCTTGACCATTTTCTCCCCTCTTTCTTTTCTAATGCTCCCATTGTCTCTGTTCACTATTAACTGGTGTATAGATGGGAAAATTTCCTATGCAGTTCACAAATGGCTGGGTAGCACTTAAATTTTTCTAGACTTGGCCCATCTCCAGTATTTATTCCTGCTTGCCTAGGATAGCTTTTGAGATTAATCGTGTAATTCATATCAGGGGCACAAGATCATTATTCTATACAGTAGATGTCTAACTGTTATGTCATTCTTCTTCCTTTTTTTTTTTTTTTACACAGAATGTACATCTTCCAGTGATAACTTAAATACCTTGTCTTTACAAAAAGGACAATGACTTTCAATAAAGTAAAAATAATCGACATGATAGTTCATTAGTCTTGCCCAGCAATGCAAAGATAAATGCTGTGTGTATAAAAACAATGCGTGGAGCTGGTAATGCTAATTAATTGGTAAACTTCATAACTTTCAACTGTAAAATACAGTGTGTATGAAAGGCTTTTTCTTTCCAGGATTTCTTGGGGGAATTTACTAATGTTTCAGGGGTAATTATATGTTTTAGATTTATTAATAAAATATTATCAAGATATCATGTTTGAAAGTCAAAACCGTTAACCCAATAAAATGTATGGATATGTTCCATTAAGCAAGTATCAGAGGGGTAGCCGTGTTAGTCTGAATCTGTAAAAAGCAATAGAGGGTCCTGTGGCACCTTTAAGACTAACAGAAGTATTGGGAGCATAAGCTTTTGTGGGTAAGAACCTCACTTCTTCAGATGCAAGCCATTAAGCAGTAGTGCACGAAACTCTAATTATATTACATTTTCAACCATTAAGAATTTTGATACAACAATTTTTTTAATACTTTGGTAGATCATATGTGAGGCAGTTGAAGGCTCATGGGAAAGGTATAACTCAGACAGGTGACAAGTTGTGATTAATGCTTCTGACTGGCTATGAGTTTCGGACATAGCTAGTTTATGCTGAAGCCTTCTGGACTTGTGTCTTCATTGATATTTATTTGGGATACCCATTTACACCAGTGGAAAGGGTAACTTGCTATCCAAACTGAACTGTAGTGTTTTACATCCACTTTACAGTGCTGTAAATGACTACTAAGGTGAAGGGCAACGGGGAATCACTGTTATCCAACCCCTCCCCACCCCGCCCCTGCTTCCTCTGCCAGTTCCCTTCCCCCCCTGTGTATTTGTTTCATCCATGTGTTATGGCTTGTCTTTTAGGCTCTGATCCTGCAACTGATTGCATATGAGCACACTCCTACCCCACATGGAGTCCAATTGAAGAAGGGAGGGATAGCTCAGTGGTCTGAGCACTAGCCTGCTAAACCCAGGGTTGTGAGTTCAATTCTTGAGGGGGCCACTTAGGGATCTGGGGCAAAATCAGTACTTGGTCCTGCTAGCGAAGGCAGGGGGCTGGACTCAATGACCTTCAAGGTCCCTTCCAGCTCTAGGAGATAGGATATCTTCATTTAAAAAAAAAATTAGAAGCAGGATCAGATTGTAATCTCTCTTGAGCAGTGACTGATATTTAAGTGCTTGTACAGTGCATATCTCAATGGAGACCTGGTGTGGTCGAGACTTTTAGATGCTACAACAATAAAATGATGCATAATAATATTCCTGACACTGTCTGGAGTTGGGAATAGTTAATAAACAAGTAGGCTCTGAACAAACTGACACAACTCTGCTGGTTCACCTCAGTGATGATGTGAGAGATACCTGGTATTCCAATCATAACTTCCTTTTGTGTAGTAACACAACATTAAATTGTGTGACAGATTGGTGATGGCGACTAAGATGAGAACAATCAACTGATTTTGACTTGTAACACAAGTGAGATTTGAGGCTATTATAGTATCTAGAGATGAATGTAAAGGTACTTTAAGAAGCTCAGAATTATATTAGCCCCTCTGAAAATCCTTGAGGGGAAAATATAATAAATCACAATTCTGATGCAACTACACGCATTTCATATGCCGACTACTACATTCCTCAGGGGAAAAGTTAACTCTTTGACTGGTAAGTGTGCAAAGTTGTGGGAAAATTGGTTGATGTAAAAAACCCTCAGTAATCTAAAATCATTCTCTCTATTGCCATCTTACAATAGCAGATGTGACAGACTTCCACAAAAGAAGTACTTTTCCTTCACATGCTGGAATCAGGAAGAGCATAATTATGAGTGCCGATCTGAAAAAAAAAATTGAACAAGTCATCTTACTTGACAATCATTTAAATACAGCTCCTAGATGTCAATGAATATCAGCCTGGCAAAAAAGTCCAGTTGACCACAATCTGTACTTTTAAAAGCTCTGAATGTTGAGTGTGTTGAGGATGTTCATGGCATTGTTACTGTTTTGCTGCTAGTACCACTAATGAGTAAGTTCCAATAGATGGGCTACACTTTGAAGCAATTTTTATATCTGTACTTACAAAGCATTAAAAATCCCCATTGGAGCGGCTGTTAGGAAAATTTGGTTTTTGATGGCATTATCCTACATAAGAGTAGCATTTTCTAATAGCATTTGATAGTAAGAAATATAGAATGGTTATTTCAATGTTCTTTAAAGCCTTTCTACAAATACTTTTATTACTTTAACATTACTGCTTCCAAGGCAGTGTGTTTCTTTATAAAGATGTACAACTAGAATTCTGCCAGTAGGTGATCAATCATTCCTTGCTAGAAAACAGTATGGCTAATACTTGTTTATTTCTTAAACGGGTATTATCAACATGATTTTTTTTTAATAGACTAATTTTAAAAGTGAAATTTTCTGACATACCATACCTATAAATAGTATGTCTGGAATGTTTTTTTTGTTGTTATAAGGGTTTTTCTTCACTGTTTGAGAGGGTCTTTAGGGCAGTCCGAAGAGTGATAACACCAGACGCACTCAGGTGCACACCTTCTTTCTATCTCTAGTCTTCATGCACCTTCCTGTTGCTTGCTGTCAGTTTGCTTTCAGTTTTAGCTTTCATTTCAACAGCACCCTTTATGCTTAGAACACCCTCCCCTAAGTGGTCCAAATCTCTCTTCAAGACCTACTTCTACTTTGAAGCCTACAATTGGTTTCCCATCAATAATGGCTAGGTAGAAGATCAATATTTTAACAATTTTATATACTATATACATAATCATGATTATTTGGGATGATCAGGTTGAGCAATAGCTCACCTATGTAAGCTCATCCTTCATTACATTCACTTATTGGGTCTTGTCTTAAGTTAGATTGTAAACTCTTCAGGGCAGAGATAGCTTCTTCATGTATGTTTTTAGACATTACTTAGCACAATGACACCCCTGACTGGATCCTCAGACTGCTTGGATAATGCAAGTATGCCCTGATTCGGCAAAGCACTTTAGCAAGTACTTAACTTTGTCAGTTGGACTGCTTGGATGTTTAAAGTTAAGTAGATATTTTAGAGCTATGCATTGAGGCCATAATGAAGTTTGTTTTGTTACGTGTTGCTGCTTTTGTTAAATATGCTCTTGAAGGACCTGGAAGAGAGGTCATGTATGGCCAAGAAAACAGTAAAAAAAGACTATTCACAAAATACGATTCAATACACAAAGTATGCAAATGGAAGAAAGACAAAAATATTCCTTTTAATCTCTTTGTTATTATAATCCTAGGGTTTATTTGTGATAACAGTAGTTTAAAAAAAATCAGATAGAAATGTGATTTTTTCAAGTTGACTGTTCTTTTAACTCATCACTCAATGCTACGTTATGATAGAATATTTCATAGATTATCAGGGTTGGAAGGGACCTCAGGAGGTCATCTAGTCCAACCCCCTGCTCAAAGCAGGACAAAACCCCAGACCGATTTTTGCTCCAGATCCCTAAATGGCCCCCTCAAGGATTGAATTCACAACCCTGAGTTTAGCAGGCCAATGCTCAAACCACTGAGCTTGCCTTCCCCCCGAATGATGACAGAAGTAAGGTGAGAACACCTTGCTGTCACTAAGTTTTAATTGCATTAGACCTCCAAGTGACCATTTGTTGTGATAAACCCATGTTCTATTAATGAATTCAAGGATTCAGAACTGTGGGAAATTGTGATCCAAACCCAGAGTCAATAACTGACTACTGCTGACTGTGCATAAGTTTCCACGCTTCATTATTTCCCCTGGCCCTGGGATTAGAGTACAGAGTTGTAGTGGGTAACTGTCCCACAAAATTTTTTGCTTTTTTCCCCAAATGTGCATTTTAAATTAGTAATGCCAAATGCATAGTAATTAAAGAGAATTGTAATTGCAACTTGCAGCTGAGCCTCCATTTTTGCTTTGAAATTTTATAAAAATCGATAGATTCTGAGATTATTAAATCAGAAGGGACCATTGTGATCATCTGCTCTGACCCATGTAATATATGCCACAGGACTTCCTTGAATTAATTCCTCTTTGAGCCAGAGCACACCTTTTAGAAAATTATCCAATTTTGATCTAAAAGATACCAGTAATGGAGAATTCACCATGATCCTTGGAAAACTGTTCCAGTAGTTAACTACCATCACTGTTAAAAATTTGCCCCTTTATTTCTAGTCTGAATTTGTCTAGCTTCAACTTCCAGCTATTGGATCTTGTTATATCTTTGTCTGCTGGATTGAAGAGCCATCTTTTATCAAACTTCTGTTTCATGTCAGTAATTATAGACTGTGATCAAGTCACCTCTTAACCTTCTCTTTGTTAAGATAAGTAGATTGAGTGCCTTGAGTCTATCACTATTAAGGCATGTTTTCTAATCCTTTAAACAGTCTCCTGGCTCTTCTCTGAACCATCATCAATTTGTCAACATCCTTCTGGAAGTGTGGACACTAGAACGGCACACTGTATTCTTGTAGCAGTCACAAAATAGGTGTAAAATAACCTCCCTTACTCCTATTTGAGATTCTTTTGTTTATACTCCAAGTATTGCATTGAGCCACAGCATCACACTAGGATTTTATTTCAGCTGATTAATCTCTGATGTCCCCCCCCCAAGTTTTTCACAAATTCCAATAGAAGAAGCAGCTTTAAAGCTTAGACAGAAGTTGTCTTTTATGTACAAAATGGAGTAATGGTCTCAAGTTGCAGTGGGGGAGGTTTAGGTTGGATATTAGGAAAAATTTTTTCACTAGGAGGGTGGTGAAGCACTGGAATGGGTTACCTAGGGAGGTGGTGGAATCTCCTTCCTTAGAGATTTTTAAGGTCAGGCTTGACAAAGCCGTGGCTGGGATGATTTAGTTGGGAATTGGTCCTGCTTTGAGCAGGGGGTTGGACTAGATGACCTCCTGAGGTCCCTTCCAACCCTGATATTCTATAAGTCTTTTTTTCAAATTCACTGCTTCCCAGGGTAGAGTTCCCTAACCTGTAAATATGGCCTATGTTCTTTGTTTCTAGATGTGTGGTTTTATATTTGACCATATTGAAGCACATATAGTTTATTTGCTCAGTTTACCAAGAGATGCAGTGGGCTCTATATCCATGACCTAGCTTCTTCATTATTTACTGTTCCCCAATCTTTATATAACCTGCAAATTTTATCAGTGATTTTGTTTTCTTCCAGATCATTGGTAGAAATGCTAAATAGTGTTGGGCCAAAACTGATCCCAGTAGGACCTCACCTGAAATGATGATTCCCTGTTTAAAATTACATGCTGAGAACTATCAGTCAGCCAGTTTTTTAATCCATTTAATGTGTGCCATGTTGATTTTGGATTGTTCTAGTTTCTTAAACAGATTGTCATGTGGTACCAAGTTTAAGTATATTCTATCAACCCTCTTATCTCTATCAACCAAACTTGTATTCTCATAAAAAAATTAGTTTGACAAGACCTATTTTGCATAAGCCTGTGTTGATTGACATTAATTATGCTATCCCCCTTTAATTCTTTATTAATTGAGTCCTGTATCAGCTATTCCACTATTTTGTTCATGATTGATGTTGGGCTGACAGGCTTATAATTGCCTCTGTCATCTTGTTTCCCCTTTTTAACTATTGGTACAACATTGGCTTTCTTCTAGTCCTCTGAAATTCCCTAATGTTCCCAAACTATTAAAAATCAATATTAACAGTCTAGTGAACTCCTTGGAAAGCTTTTAAAAAACTTTTTGATGCAAATTATCCAGCTCTGCTGAATGTGTAGCTTTGGTAGTTGCTGTTTAACATCCTCCTGAGTTATTATTGGAATAGAAAATGTTTCATCGTATATGACTAAATCATCTGTCCCTTCCCTCCCCACAAATACAAAATACAAATGTTTTTGGACAATTCTGCCTTTTCTACATTGCTATTGAAAATTCTACCGTTTCCATCTAATAATGGACCAATAGCATTGTTAAGATTCCTTCTGTTCCTAAAAACCTCCTTTTTATTGACCTTAACTCTGCTTCCCTTATTATTTTTCTATAATTCATAGCTATTAAATTATATTCACTGGTATCAACTTCTCCTGTTTGTCCATTTATTTATATATAAAACACAACAGCCTGCCTTAGAGCATCAAACCCAGCCTGTGCTGTTTTTTAAACCAGTGTAGCCTTCTTTGGTGATTGTGGGAATGTTGCCTCTGGGTATCTAGTAAAATGTTTTTAAACAGTTCCCAATTATTGTTCACATTTTTCTGCTTAAATTCTTTCTGCTAGTTGATTTGGCTCATGCTTGTTTTCTGCTTTGTGAAATTAGTCCTCTTTAAAACACCAAGTATATCACTGGTTTGAACTTTACTCTGTTTGCACATAACAAATGTGATCCAGTCATGATCATTGCACCTAAGCAAACCAGTAATTCTGTGATTAGTTCCTCTGTATCTGTCAAGATGAAGTTTGATGTAAAATTCTGCTGTATTGGTAACATTTTTTGAGTTAGGGAATTGTCATCTATAATTTTTACAAATTCCCATAGAAGAAGCAGCTTTAAAGCTTAGACAGAAGTTGTCTTTTATGTACAAAATGTACACACTATGTCAAAGGAAAAAAACACTTGATGTGCAGCCTCTTAAGTGATGTGCAGTGTGGTGGTTTTTTTTTTTTTTTTTTTTTTTTATTAATGTGCCACAAGAAGCTGCTGAATCTAGACTGTTTAGGAACTCAAGGTGGTGAGATGCATTATATTTCTTGTATCATACAGAGCAATAGCATTGTGCTGTCAATAGCTGATGCAGGAATGAAGTAGACAAACACAGGATAATTTAGTCCTTTTACCTGCTCCCAATTTACAAACAGATTCTGAAATGCTTAAGAATAAAAATTAGTTGCAATTATTTTAAGAGGAGACAGGGCGATCCTGAATGGGCATTAGAGACTTGCAAATGTTGATTTTTAATTGCTTTCTTTCTATTTTTTTGTGGTGAGTGATTTGTGGCTGCTCTGAGACTTCAGTAATCAGTGCTCTGTAATGGTATTTTGATAAAAAGCAGTTACAGAGAACAAAGTATCAATTATGGGTTTCTTTTAACTATATTCTGCATATTTGTATCTTTACATTTACCAACTTTTGTTAGACAACATCCGATGTAAGAACCTTAAAGATCAAATGCCAGCCTTTAAACATCTACATAAATTACTGTCATTAATGTTGTATTGCAGTAAAATAGAGAAATAGGTGTGTAAGAAAATTAGATTTTAAATGCCTGCTTCCTATTAACCACAAGAATAGGATCTGAAAACAATGCCCTGATTGGGAAAAGTATAGACCATGCAGGGCTGCCCAGAGGATTCAGGGGGCCTGGGGCCTTCCCCGCCACCGAATTGCCGCGCCGAAGACCCAGCACTTTAGCAGCGGATCCCGGGACAGAAGGACACCCCACCGCCGAAGACCCGGAGCGGAAGAAGCTCCAGGGGCCCGGGCCCCACAAGAATTTTCCCGGGGCCCCTGGAGCAAGTGAAGGACCCCCACTCCCGGGCCCCCAAAAAAACTCTTGTGGGGGCCCCTACAGGGCCCGGAGCCTGGGGCAAATTGCCCCACTTGCCTCCCTCCCCCACCCCCGGGCGGCCCTGAGACCATGAAAAAGCAGGTTGTAGTAGAAACATTCTTGCATCTTTTAATTAGGGGGAAATTTTGCCACATTTTCATTCTGTATCATTATCAGAACACAATTTCCATGTCTTTCATATTCTTGCAACTCCAAAATAACACACATTTATTTCTAATATTAAATTATGCTGTTAAAGCACATTCTGTTTGGCATGACATCCTTTCAGTTTAATTTTCTCAAAAAACCGGGAACACATTCCAGGGCTGGTATCTGGCTCTTTGGGGAGAACTTACACACTTGAGAATAAGTACCCTCTACTCTCCTTGTGAATCCATTGAAGGCCAGGCAGGTACAAGCCCTAAACACTAGCATATTAAAGGTTTATTGCTTTTTATTAAACAGACACAAATATAATTCATAGAAGTGCTCAGCCAGAAAGCTCCTTCCAGATACTGGTCCTATCCACAATACCTTCCTCCAAGTATCAAGTCTCAATTTACTATATCTTAGAAAGCCCTCTGTATCCAGGTATTCTCAAACTGGAAATTAGGTTATATTGAAAGGTTTACTACTCTAGTCATTCTTTGCAAAATACAAAGAACTATGTCATTATTCTATATACAGGCTTGGAAGGATTAGATTTTTATCAGCAAGCATTGGCAAACATCCATTTCACTGTGTAAACACAAACTGATGATGATAGAAATTTTATAGATGGACAGTGTGACGGGTTGTCACCCCTGGGGTGTCATGTCTGGGAGTCATGAGAAACCTCTGCACCTCTCTAACCACTCAGTTGAGTTGGGGACACAGCCAGCCTTACTTAGGGCCCATTATCACCCAACACGACAGTAGGTGGTGCCACTCACTCAAACTGGGCTACCTGAGTGCAACCAGCAGACATCAGCCAATTTCCCAGCTCCCCAGGCACGCACCCGCCCTCTGGAGTATAAACCCAAAATGGTACCATCTTACACTGCATAGAGATTTGTACAAAGTAAGCTCATAAAGTTCGCCCCTCCCTTAATATGGGGAGGAAATGCAACAGCCCTTGCCCCTTGAGCGAAGATTTCCAAGCACTTCACTCCAAACTTACTGGTTTAGATAAAGCATACAAGTTTATTAATTACAAAAAGATAGATTTTAAGTAATTATAAGTGATAGCAAATAGATCAAAGCAGATTACTAGTAAATAAACAAAAATGCAAACTAAGCCTAAGATACTAGAAAGATAGGATATGAATTAGCAAATTCTCACCCTGACTGATGATACATGCAGGCTTGCAGATTCTTAAGGGACAAGCTGCATTTGCTTTGCAGCTTGGGATCCCCACCCCCATTCCCTTAGGAGTTTTCTCTTAGGTGTTCAGTTGTGGGGGAGAGAAGAACAACAGACTATGTCACTCCCTGCCTTATATAGATTTAGCATATGGTGAGAACCCTTTGTTTCAAACTTGGTTCCCAGACGAGTTTGTGGAAAAATACAGATACCCCAAAATGGAGTCCAGAGTCATGTGCCTTGGTCACATGCCCTTGCAAAGTCATAGCAGCCATTATTTATGGGCTGGCCGAAAAGTCCACATGAAGGTTAAGCTATTCCAAAGCCCATTGTCTTTGTTGATGAGCCATTAACGCTGTCTGGCTGCTTCATTATTGTACCTGAAAGGCTGGCTGTGGGTGTTTTCCAGAATAAGTCCATTTTTAAATACAGATCCACAGTCAATATTTATAACTTCAGATGCAAAAGTGATACATGCATACAAATAGGATAATAGTATTTGGCAAATTATAACTTTTCCAATGACACCTTACATGACCTGTCTTGTACAAAATGCATCATAATTATGCCATAATCATGTCATAATAATATCACTATGAAGAATATTGGGTGCAGTATCACAGGCCGAATTAAAAAATGCTGCTTAAGAAGCTATTAAAGGTTGATTTAAGGATATTTATTTTCCTTATTTTGACCTGTGATATTGGCTATTGGTATTTTAAGGGTTATAAAGCTTTAATTATTTGAATCTCAAAGTCTCCTGTCATTAAATAATTGTCTGGTTTCTCCCCCATAATTTCCAGCAACTGTGAAAATTTAAATAATAATTTTGCATAATTAAAATGTAAATAGATAAAAATTACTAAAAAATTGAATTCTGCCAAGCCTATCAGTCTCTTTAGAGATTGATAGTCTTGGGTATTGTTCAGGGAATTTTGCCACTTAGGTGGTATTTGTTTTTAATCAATCTAAGATTGTTTTTGTTTATTTTGGTGAAACATCTTGGATGTAACTGAAAGAAAATATAACCTTTCAGTTACAGCCAAGGTATTTTTTTTTAAAGTGTCTCCTCAGGACACGTAAAAAGAATAAGGTACTTCTAAAGCCAAATGTAAAAAGTTTATGAAAGGAAAATCTGTATAATAAATCAGTGGTTTTCAACCAGGGATACACATACCGCTGGGGGTACATCAACTCATTTACCTAGTTTTACAACAGGCTACATAAAAAGCACTAGCTAAGCTAGTACAAACTAAAATTTCATATAGACAATGACTTGTCTATATACTCTTGTCTAATGACTGCTCTATATACTATACACTGAAATGTAAGTAAAATATGTATATTCCAATTTATTTTATACTTATGGTAAGCAATTTTTCAGAAATAATGTGCTGTGACACTTCTGTATTTTTATGTCTGATTTTCTAAGCAAGTAGTTTTAAAGTGAGGTGAAACTTGGGGTATGCAAGAGAAATCAGAGTCCTGAAAGGGGAACAGTAGTCTGGAAAGGTTGAGAGCCACTGTCATAAATGCACTGGAGGCTAATTCAGTGCAAACTCTTAAATTCTATTCCTTCATATTTTATTCCTGGGTTTAAAGCTAAATGAGGGATTCTGTGTAATTTTACAATGCTCTCTAGAGAGTTTTAGAATTGATTAAAAGCTTGTTAAGTTTTGTAATATATCATTTATGCAATTTTCAAAGAATGAGGGATTTTACATAGTACTCGCTGCAAGGTGAGAATTAAGAAAATAGTCTCTGAAAATACTGTTACGATATAATATAGTTTAATAAAATTCCCAATTATTGCTATTTATAAGTGTAAAGAATATCAGAAATGGAAATAACTCCTTAGCTGACTTTTTTTTTCAGGTTCTAGCCTATGATAGACATTTAGACACTCAGGGTTTTTTTTTAGACAATTGAAACCTAAACAAAAATGCCAGTCTGTTCATAAGGTAATAAAAGGTTAGTAAGAGGGCATTCTCCAGAAAGCTCTCTAAGCTTCTGAAGATCATATATCCACAATCCCAATTGCCAGCCCAGAAATAACTAAATATTGTAAGGAACAGTGAAGAACATGGGAGTTATCTGCTTAATTTTTATAAGCATTATGTGCACCTGTTTATTTGATTATTGTTATGCTGTTTGCCACTTGGTTTCAAAGGAGTTAACTCCTGCGGGAACTCACTTCACATCTGCAGGAACCAGGCAATGGCAGATAACCCAATCACTGGTACTTGACAGACACAGGGACAGAGAGCAAACTGCTTTAAAGCTTGTCCTGAAACTCCCCCTCTCCATGTGGTGCATAAACTGGTTTGACCAGGTTCAGAAGACCCACCCCCGACAAAGGAGTTGTGAAGGAGATGAAAAGGCAGTCAGTGCCTTCAGGGAAGTAGGTACAACCCAGTGCCTAGAAATCAGGGTACCTGTGATAACCTGGGCCTGATTAAGCTTTGAGGGAAGCTTTAAGCAAGAGCAGATGTATGCAGGCTTCTTTGTTGTTTTAACAGTTGCCTGATTGCCATGTTCCTATGGATAAACAAGCCATACTTTGTTGTGAAGAAGGTGTTTTAAGTCACTGCATTTAACTACCCTATCGCAGAACCTGCTGAGGAATCACAATTGGTAAAGAAGTGTACTATAACCCAGGGAACTGGTCCATGAGTGGGAGAATCCTAAATTCCAGAACAGGAGAAGGCAGGGTAGACTCAGGAGACACCACTGATGGGTCAGAAGTGTAGCTTGCCCTGTCACTCTGCCATGAGTATAAAACATAAGGATGCCAATACTTTCATTAGTAAAAATGCAATTGTGACATGGCAACGGTATACAAGGGGAAGAACTGCTGACATGTCCATTTGTATGACACAAACTAGGCAGGAAGAATAGATTATGTTTGGCCTCTTGTTCAATTTATTTATTACAATCAATCAAATGCAAGCAACTACTCACTAGAAGTGCTTAGTTTCTCTCTAGCAAAGTACTGGTAATTCACATTTTAAAACATACCTTTTTCTGTAAGCAAAACTCAATACCGATTCTTAAGATTGTCTTAAACGGCAAAAATTGACTTTCATGATATTTTGTTTCCATTTAAGTATTTGACATAACTGTACTTGATAATATGGGTTTCAGGGCTGATTCCCCACTCTGGCACTTCGAGTGCAAAAGGTGGGGGCCTGCAAGGATTTAAAAAAAATTAATGCTTGCCACTCCACACTTGTATTAAACCCCCAAGGTTACAGCTTTTCTCTGACCTTGGCTTGGTAAATGCTGCCACTACCCAAGTGAAAAACTGCCTCTTGCAAATCCTGGAAAAACTCACTTGGGAAGTTTTCCCTGAGGCCCCTAGGCTTTTCCACCCCTCCCTCAGGGAAGCAGAGAAAGAAAACAAACAAAAGGAAAACCCAGCTGTTGCCACCAGATAATTGAAAAATATATGCACAGACCTTTTAAGACACAAAGCCAATCAGGTTCTTAAAAAAGGTAAATTTTATTAAAAACAGGAAGAAAGAAAATACATCTCGAATTTAGGCGTTTGCTAGATTTTAAATGAGCAATTCCAAAAATTAAGCATCTAAAGTATCTTTCTTGGCGGTTCAGCTTAAAGATTACAAGCAAACAAAAGCATATGGGGTTAGCACAGAGGAATCCACAAGCCTTACAGAAAAGAAAACAAATAAACCTAATTGCATCTATCTAAACATTCCCTGTCCCAATGAATCCTTCTAGGTATGGATGATGAATTTTCATATCTGGTCCAAACTTTACACAGCATTCCAGCTGCCCCTGTCTCTTCAGCCCAGAGACAAAAACAGAGAGACAAAGGGAAAGCTTTTTTCCCATTTTAAAAAGTTCTAGCCTTCCCATTGGCTCTTTTGGTCAGGTGCTCACTCCCTTTTCTTTACCTGGGGAACTTTTACAGGTAAAGCAAGCAGCCACCAAAAGGGACTTTATAGCTACCTGGCTGGTTGGGTGTCCATAAAAGGGAGCTATCCCCCCCTTCACTTATCACATGGGCATACTCTTTTTTTTTTTCCCCCTGTGACATTGTGCAGTCTATATGGTTTTATAAAAATATGATAATAAGTGAATATAACGTAACTGGGATATGCTTCATGCAAAAGGCCTCTTGTAAGATATCATTACAAAGCTTATAATCTACTCAGTGTGATCATCCTATTTGTATAAATGTACCACTCTTGTATCTAAAACTAGAAATATGAAATATAACTCTGAGGGCCTATTGTAATTATGCAAAGTGTGGGCCATTAATGGTGGTTTGGAATCTTGATGACTCCCATTAACAAGGACCATTGTCTGCAGATGGATGTGTTTTACCGGTGAGTCTTCCTGTATATGTGTGTGCTGGCAAGTGGGTAATGAAGTCTTGCAGTGACATGTGATCATGTCACCTGAACTGGAATCCATCTTTAACCTGGTGCTTTTCCAGTGTGCAGGGTGGGTGGGGGGTGGAAACCCAGAGGGACAAAGAGTTCCCGCCTCATGCGAAAGATATATAAAGGGGTGGAACAGAACAGAGAGAGAGAGGAGCCATCATGAAGAATCCCCTAGCTACCACCTGAGCTGGAACAAGAGCTGTACCAGGGGAAAGAATTGTGCCCAGGCCTGGAAGGTGTCCAGTCTGAGGAAAAAACTTACTGAAGCATCACTGAGGGTGAGATTATCTGTATTCAGTTTGATTAGACATAGATTTGTGCTTGTGCATACTTTATTTTGCTTGGTGACTTACTTTGTTCTATCTGTTACTACTTGGAACCACTTAAATCCTACTTTCTATATTTAATAAAATCACTTTTTACATATTAATTAACTCCGAGTATGTATTAATAACTGGGGGAGCAAACAACTGTGCAGATCTCTCTATCAGTGTTATAGAGGGCGAACAATTTATGAGTTTACCTTGCATAAGCTTTATACAGGGTAAAACTGATTTATTTGGGTTTAGACCCCAGTGGGAGTTGGACATCTGAGTGCTAAAGACAAGCATCCTTCTGTGAGCTGTTTTCAGGTAAACCTGCAGGTTTGGGGCAAGTAATTCAGACCCTGGGTCTTTGTTGGAGCAGACGGGAATATCTGGCTCAGCAAGACAGGGTGCTGGAGTCCTGAGCTGGCAGGGAAAACAGGGATAGCAGTAGTCTTGGCACATCGGGTGGCAGCTCCCAAGGAGGCTTCTGTGATCCAACCCATCACCCCCCGCCCCTTTATTTAACTTTCAAAGTAGATGAAAGGCCTTTTCCTCTTGTCAAAACTAGGATAAATCAGGAATAGCTGCATGGAAGTCAGTGGAGTTAAATCAGTGTAAAACAGTTGAGAGGAGAATTGGAACCTAAATGGCTGGCTAGGATTAATCAATGGGATAAGTACTCTGTAACATATCTTTCTGGATTTGTTCTTGGAAAGAGTCTCAACATGTAAATCTTTTCAGAGCTGGGGGTGAGGGGGTGGGGGGAAGAGGGTCTGTGGGAAATAGAGGCCTGTGGGCTGCATGGATGAGAAGTATTCCCAGCTATAGTAAAGTCACTGAGATGTTCCTCAATTCACAATGCTACTCCTATTTAATGTGAAAGTGAGCTTTGCACTTGGATCTGGGATCATTTGTGCTCCCTTCATTATGTAGGGTACTAAGTACTAGTGCTTAGATACTATAGCAATAGGCATTCTGGAAAATACTACGGGAGACAGAAGACTGACTCCCTGCAGTTATTTGGATTTAATCCCGGTTCTAGGCACCGCACAAAATTAAAATACAAATACAAGGTCTCTCTACCGAACTGTAATATAGTTTACATAATAACACTTCGTTCATCCCTAACATAATAGACACACAAAGCCCACCAGGAGCAAAGCCTGTAAACAGTTACTTCAAATTCCTTGCAGAAAAGTGCAGAAGAATAGATATACTCTGCAACCTGCTCTAAGGTTACCAGATCCAGGTTCTGTCAGAAACAGAAGCGAGTTCTGGTATACAGGACTCCACAAGGAGAATGCCCTGCAGGTATCTCTAATAAATTGGGGCACTTTCAGCTTGTATGGCTCAGCTAGTCACAACTGACAGAGAATCTCTTGGGGGGGAGAGGTGATTCTCCAGTTAGTCAAGGCCCATACGGTTTTATAAATCAAAATCAACATCCTAAATTCCACCTGGAAACTAATTGGAAGCCAGTACAGATATGGGAACTCACTAAATATGCAATTTCAGTCTGTGCTAGCTTTAACTTCCAAATGGCTTTAAGGTGTAGACCTATGTAGTGGACATTACAGTACTCCGTGACACAGGCATGGCTAATTGGAATAAGTAACTTGCAACTGTTTTTAAAATTTAATGAGCAGTTATGACAAATATATTCTAGAAAATTAACAGGGTCTCTTTTTTACTTGCTGTACAAAATAATTGTATAGAAGATGTGTGCATTGATATAGTTACACATTCCATTGAGAGACTTTAAATATATTTTTTACTATATACACAAGTAAAACAGATGATACAGTAGTCCAAATATTGTGTATGAATGCAATCAGAACCAGTGTGTGATATGGACTACTAGAAGTGTTCCATATTTTAGAACTGCAACTTCCCCTATCGTCAGTGCTGCTACTCTCCACCTTGGGCAACCACCCTTTCATGTCGAAAGTTCCTACTGCTGCTCCCAGATCCTTCCCCAGATGCTGAAAAGTATTAATCTCATAATTCCAGTATGTGGGTGTGATGCTTCTCTTAGGGCACTCTGAACTTTGAGCCACTGTGTTACCCATTTCACCCTCAGCAAGAGAGAGCTTTTTGGCTGTTAAGCTATGTGTCAGCTCTCTACACACAAACTTGTCTGCCTTGCCAGCATACTCAACAGGATTCTGTTGGTCCAAACCTTGCTTTGCAGGAAACAGCTAGTAAACCCCAATTCCCAAGTTCCCCAAAGATTTTTTTTTTTTTGCAGTGTTCAGATCCCCTAACTATAGGGTGACCATATTTCCCAAAGGGAAAATGGGACACCATGCTGGGCCGGTCCCAAACCCTCCTCCTCCCATGGTGCTGGCCCTGGCCGCTTGGCCTAAGGTCACCTCATGCGGCTGGCCCCAGCTGCTCACCAAAGGGGTCCCCCAACTGCCACTGGTCACTCTAACCCTGCTTGCCCCCTGCTTGAGGCTGTCACTGGTCACTCTAACCCTGCTGGTCCCATATGCACTGGAACCCTTCCTCCTCCCGCCTCCAACCCAACCTCCCCCCTCCATGGGGCTGGCATCTCTGCTCATCTCCCTCCCCTGCATGTTCCTCTGCACCGCACCTCATCCCATCCCACTTTTTTGACAAAAGTTGGCATTTGTCCCATTTGCTCTTGCCAACTTCATCATTTGGGACAAAACAGGATGTATGGTCACCCTACCTCACTGGACACTCAAGAAGTTAAGTTTGCTGCCTCCAAAAAGATAGTAGCATACCAGCCTGCTAGGTTAGCTGAGGACTCCCTTTACAATCTAGTACATAGCACTGAGATGGTTTTATAATAAAACAAGAATAAATTAATTAACAAAAACAGATTTAAATGACAATAGGTAAGAATGAAAGAGACAGGTATGGTTACAAGTAAAACAAAACAAAACAAGCTTTCTACCAACTAAAACTTAATTTCAGCACGTTACAATCTTTGTCTAAGCAGGTTTCTCACCTATAGTCAGTTTCCAGCTATTCCTGCCTCCCAGGATAAGAGGATTCACTTTTCATGGTGCTGCTTCCCTTTGTCCCTTAGGTGATGGATAACTTGAATGTCTTTTTGCTACCCTTCTATTACCCCAAAATTCATTGTTCCTGTTTCAAGGGCCAGGAAGGCTTCCTGGGGGTGCAGACTCCATCCCTCATCATCATTGTTAAGCAGTCATCTCCCCTACTTAATGGCTTTGTTTACCCTATATGTAAATGTACTTTTCATTGTCTTCTGCAATCAAGCTGGTCAGACAAGTAAATACACATTCCTTTGTCTAAGGCAGGCTGCGCTTTACGTGCTGCCTGCCCAACACATTTTAAGAACATATTCCAGCACACATATATAACTCTTTGTGCATGCCCCAGACATACATCACACAGTGATTTTTTGGGGACCAGCGTGTTACCAGTTTGTATACGATACTTTACATGACACCTTTAGATACAGACCATGCCAACAGTGTTTTGGGGCAATAAATATGTCAGGCCTGATGTGATTTACTGTATGGTGTACTACTAGTTGGCATTGAAGGACTCCCATGGTCAGTCATTTTAATTATGTATTATTTGAAGGTGGCTCAAAAAACTGTCATTTGATATTAATGATATCAACAATTACTGACCCTTATCTGTATCTTCGATTTTTGAGAAATGTAATCGAGAAGGCTGTGATAGTCAGTGGATCCATAACTTGGAGATGGGGGGCAGGAAAAGGACATAGAGCAGGGGTTCCCAAACTTGGTTCACAGCTTGTTCAGGGTAAGCCCCTGGCAGGCTGCAAGATGCTTTGCTAACCTGAGCATCTGCAGGTACGGCTGCTCGTAGCTCCCAGTGGCCGTGGTTCACCGTTCTCGGCCAATGGGAGCTGCGGGAAGCGGTGCGGGCTGGGCCACTGCTTCCCGCAGCTCCCATTGGCTGGGAACAGTGAACTGCGGTCACTGGGAGCTGCGAGCGGCCGTACCTGCAGAAGCTCAGGTAAACAAAGCGTCTCACGACCCACCAGGGGCTTACCCTGAACAAGCTGCGAACCAAGTTTGGGAACCCCTGACATAGAGCAAACAAAATAAAACCAGCAAAAAATAAGCCTTCTCCTTCTGGATTACCTATTGTCTTGTACCATGTTACTGATTACAGAAGTCTTTTCAAGAGTCTCCCAGTAGTCTTTTGATTTTCTTTAATTTATTTTTGACATCCTAACTCAAAGTAGGGAGCCTTAGGTAATTTGCCTTAATTCTGGAATATTTTAAACTGTTATATACTAATGAATATTCAGTTTGCAAATCAAAGTTCCTTATGATTTCATCATATGTTGCATCTTATCTCCTGGATGTATGCCATATAAGTAAGACATGACAAACACACAGAGCCAAAAGTTAATGTAATTTATCCTGCTCCATGAAGGGACTTCAGTGTTGCAACACTAAGGATCACAGCACCTAGAAAATCACAGGAACAACCTCATGATCCAGAAAGCTTAAGTTAGGAGCCAAGGCTGCCTATACAATGAATGGGGAGAGAGAGGTGCCTTAGAATGCAATCCACAAAGCCAGCGTGCTAGGCGGGGAGCAACGTAAGCTAGCCAGTGGGAGATGCTGATGAGGAGTATCTGTGAAGCCTGCTCCACTCTGAGTTTGATGCCTATCTCTCTGGTTGTGGTTTACAAACCAGGAGAAGATACGCAAGTCTCATGCGGGGCCCTGTCCAGTAAGTGTGCCCAGAGGCTGCCTACTGGATCAGGCCCCTCAGATGACTTCAGAGGCAGCAGCAGCCTTATAACATTTAATCTACTGGTTAGAGTAGAATCTAGAGTACCCACCTTCAATGTGGGAGACCACCCTCTGCCTGATGAGATGGGATTTGAACAGGGATCTGCTGTCTCTCCCATGAAAGCCCTAACCATTAGGTTAGGGATAGTCCGATGTGGGACTCCCTCAGTATCTCCTGTTTGAAGGTGTTCCATTTTAATTAAATAATTGAATAACTAATTCATTGGTCCAGTGAAAGAGTAAAAATAACTCTATAGCCTGGTTGCTAGGGCACTCACTTGAGAAGTGGCAGAGTCCTCATCAATGGAGGGGAGACTTGAACTGTGGATTTCCCACATCTTACATAAATACCCTCACCAGATTAAAGGTTATAAGGGAAGTCCTTCTCTTCCCCTGTTGTTTTGAGTGAACTCACCTGAGGGGCCTGGTCTGGTAGGCTGCTTCTGAACATGCCTGCTGGATTGGGCCCTGCTCACAACTTAGGCAGATGACTCTTATCTTTCCTCTGGTTGGTGGGTCTTTCTGGAGCTTAGGTGGAAGATAGGGGGCCTAGAGTGAGGCAGCAGGGCACACATTCAAAGGCAGGAACATAGGCACTCAGGGAACTTTTACTACAAAATCTTAGGCTCCACATGAATTTAGGCACCTACTGAATTAGGCAGCAGCAAAGCAGGAGTTTTGTTGGATCCCAGTGGAGCCTAAAAATGGGACATAGTACTTTTGTGGATCCCACCCAAAGTGACACGATTGATTTCATTGGGGTTACCCTAGATTTGCACGAGCGCAAAAGAGATTAGAATCTCACCCAAGAAGTCTAAACAATTAAAACTACACGCAAGAGGGCAATACAATTTTTGTCATTCTTGTGCTCTAAGTTGCACTTTGATATTAAATAGCAGGAATATAATTGTGGGTGAGATTTCCAAAAAACACTAATTTGTTGGTCTAACTTTGCTCACACTCAAATCAATGGGAGTTATGGTTAACTTCTATGGGATCAGAGTTAGGCCAACACTGAGCATTTTTTGAAAACTCCACTGCTTTTGTGTTAATAATAAAGTTGTTGTTTCAACCAGATCCTCCATTGCTTGGGCATCGTAGATGTTCGGAAGACTGCTACAATGTAAAGTTATTTCTCAAAATCAGGATGCTATCAAATGTACAAAAAATCTGCTAAATTCCATGTTGCATACTTCATTAATTAGTAGTGGTATTGTGATTATTTTATATTCATATTTATATTACAGAAGTATGAAGAGGCCCAATTAGGATGAGGGTCCTATCGTAATAGGTGCTGTACATACACATACTGTAATAGTAACTGTTCTGAAGTGCTTACAATTGAAGAAGACAAATGATACATGAAGAAGGATGCAGTCTCGCATATACACCTGTACATTTAAAAAAATAATTATCAACAGTTGGTGTCTACTAACCCATCTACCTCCAAGATATCATTAATTTAACTTTGATCATTCATTTACGTGACGATGACAAAGTTCTTGCCTTGCAAGTTAATGGCCCAGAGTCTACTGTTTGCTTACATTTATAATAATAAATTAACGTATGCCAGGAAAAAAAAAAACAACTGGCACAGCTACAAAAGCCACAGTCTGAGGAGTCACTTCATTATAACATGGAAAATATAAATACATCTGTGACGTTACTGGCAGTTCCACAAGAAATTAAAGAAAATAAACCCTAGATTTTTTGTGTGTGTGTAAATTATAGTAAGGATATCATTTTTGGTATCCCTCAAATTGATTCAGTAAAGTTAATAAATGTAATACTGTATTTCTTGTGCATTCAAATAGTAGTTTTACCAGCATATAGACTGCAGGACTGTGCTACAGACTGACAGCTGTTTTATGCTTTTGACTGTAAGCTCCTTGGAGCAGAGTTTGTGTCTTTCTATGTGTTTGTATAGTGCCTATCACGATGAAATCCCCCAATAGTTATTGGGGCATTCAGGTGCTGCCACAATGCCAATAACAATGATAATAGTAATAAAATTTTGATGGCAAGGAGGAATAGGAAGCATATTATTTTTATCCTCTTTAGTTTAGCATTATTTTCTCTTTGACTGGGTTTCAGGCAGGTCGTCCTATGAAAAAGATTAATGAAAAAGCAAGTGCATTTACCACAGTAATTCCTTTTCAAATGAGATAACAGCAGTTGCTGAACTAGTTTTATTTGGAATTAGACTACTAATTAAAAAGAACTTATAAACATTAGGATAATGATAGTCAGAGGTATATTAATGAATCTATGTGAAGGAAGACAGGGAGGAAAATGGCTAATCAAAGCACAAGCTTTGTAAAGTAATTTCACTTTTATCTCATGACCTTCACAAATATGCGATATTTGTAGTGGTAAATATTTGGCAAAGTTTTTGCTTGCTTAGCTACTCTCAAAATACTTTGACTCTCTTTATACTCAGGGAATACATAGCACTTTGTGCTAACTAAGGGTCACAATGACAGTCTTGTCATTGTGTATTTGCAGTATTTGGTCAATGCTAGAACCATCTGTTTATTTTCAGGAAAAGTAAATTTGGGAAAATTCTTACAAATATTCAAATGCTGTTTAAAGATGGCAAAAAATATGAAGGAAGAAATAAAACAGAGGCTATGAGGGTAAAATAGTTATATTTAACCCAAATAAACAATGCAAAGACTTTTAAGCATATTTAGCAACTTAAATGATCATATTTTTGTTTTGTGGGTTCATGAAGCCTGGAATTCCCCTACCATTAGGATTTTCCCGGACATGTCTGGCTTTTTGGTCCTCAAATCCCCGTCCGGGAGGAAATTCCAAAAAGTCGGACATGTCTGGGAAAATAGGGAGGGAGGGGTCGTAGGGCTTGGGTCCGGGCCGGAGCTGCTGGGGCTGGAGCCGGAGCCACTGGGGCCAGCGGGTACTTGGCTGCCGGCCGGCGCCACTCGCTCTGCGAGGGCCAGGGCCGGGGTGGAGCCGCTCGGCCGGAACCAGGACCCGAGCCGTCCGGAGCCGCTGGGACTGGGGCTGCTCGGCCGCCGGCCGGCGCCGCTCGCCCAGGGCCAGGGCTGGTGCCCCAGGGCCCGAGCCAAGCCGGGCCGGAGACGCTGGGGCCAGCTGCCAGAAGGAGCCGCTTGGCTGGGGGGGCTGGACTGGGCCGCGCCTCCTCGCGCCCCTCCCCCAGCACCAGTCCCAGCTTGCCTGCTGCCTGCCTGCTTCGGGCTTCCCGCGAATCAAATGTTCGCGGGAAGCAGGGGAGGGGGAGGAGCAGGGGAGCAAAGTGTTCAGGGGAGGGGGGCGGAGTTGGGGCGGGGACTTTGGGGAAGGGGCGGAGTTGGGGCTAGGCTGGGTGGGGAAGGGGCGGGGCTGGGACTGAGTTGGGGCGGGGCTGGGGCCCCGTGGAGTGTCCTCTTTATGGTAACCCTACCTACCATTGTTTGCTCCTGGTTGGTGTGACATCCTAGCCAGTGCTCTAATGGTGGTGGTGGTATACCCATCATAGAGCAGTGAGGGATTATTAGTCTCTCTGGAAGGGGAAGTCTTGTTTGTTTGTTTTTCCCCAGTGTTGTAGTTGAAAAAAGTTCTGCTTCCTTATTTTTATAGATCATAGCAGAAAAATAGGATTAACATTAAAGTCTAAATGTTGCAGTTGTGCACCCATACTTGCATAGGTAGTCTTCCTTAATCACATGAGTAGCCTCACTGAAGTCAATGGACCAAATCCTTGCTCTCCAAGGACACAAAGCATATCTGCAATCTTCAGGTGCCCTCCAAACACATCCCCTGCACTGGAGAAAGGAGTTGGAGAGTTCATAACTTCAAATGGATTACTTGCATGGCTAAAGTTAACGCATGTGAATCTGGGTTGCAGGACGGGTTTATAGTAAGGGGAGTTCAGTGCCCCAGGTAAGTGGTGTAAGGGCATTTTCTTACATATTTAAATTTCCAGTGTCTCTTTACTACTTTCTTCAGGTCCCTAGAGCTCCTTGTCCTATGATCTGGTTCATGCTTAGTGTAACATCGTAAGTCTGCACAGAGAAAATGACATCACCAGAGCTGTGCAAAGCTTATCAGCTCCCAGATCTTCATTCTGCAATGACTGAACTCTTGCAGCTCCCATGGAGAGTGGAAAATGAGGGCACTCGGTACTTTGCAAGGAAGCGCTCAATACCTGGCAGAGTTGGGCCCACTTTTTTTGCATGGGGTTTATACCATTTTGCTTTTAGTTGTGAGAGTAGATCCCAAAAAGTCAAAGCAAGAGTAAGTCAACCCTACCAAATTTCACTTGGTTTTGGGGGCACTAGTGAATGATGTTGAAGGGAGGTGGTGACTAGGCCAATGACCCTTCATTGATGGAAGGGCAGAGGCTCTTTAGCTGCCTGCCAGGTTGCTCCAACTGGGAACTCAACTGGTGAATCAGCATGGGAATCAATTGCTCACTTTTTCCCTTTGGCCACAAGTCAACTGATATCTATAAAAATGAGATCGGAGGAAGGGCCAATTATGATTAACTTTTTGTGGTGGTTTTATCTCTGCTCTGTTCTACTTGGGTGATAATGCCAGCTGTGCAAAGGGATTTTTTTAAAAAGAGGCAATGAAAATAGTCTTTTAGGATTTGCATCAAATAAGAGCTTTCTTTCACAATTCAAACCTTTGAAGTCTAAGCTGCTTTTTATATTAGTTCACTGCTATAAAAATGAACTTTTAATGTAATAAATTATACTTGCCATCTGAGGAGCTCTGTGCAATTCACTAACATTTATGAGTTTTGCCTCACAATGCTCCTGTGATGTCAACTACAAAATTAGAATTATAGTTAGTTACATTTTCTGCATTAAAAGGCTAAGAGTAACATCATGCACATGCATCAGCGCTGGAGTTCTTTGTTTGCAGTTCTCAGGGTCTGATTCTCTTTTTGCTTATACTGGTGTAACTCCAGTAAGTTGCTCTCTCCAGAAAGGGCACACTGGTTTCTCAGACTTTATGATCATCAGCAGGGATAGAATTCAAGACATTTGTGTGGCCCCCCCCCAAAAAAACCCACAAGCACTTACTTCTTGAACTAAAGCAGAATCTACAGCTGCATGAGTTGTGTTAACATTTTTAATCTATGTAAATCAGGTACTAGAGAGCAGCATAACTGCAAGCAGATCTATTTCTCTATCCAGCAGAGAATAGTGATCCACGTCTATGCACCAATCAGTATATTATATAGATAAGTAAGGATGGTCCTGATATTAAACTTTTTCAGAACCCCTCTTTCTTTCTGTTTTCCATCCTGAACAACCTGTTCTCTTTTGCTAGCAGCTGGGTATAGCATGCTTAAACATATTTTATTCATTTCTTAAGATTCTACTTGTATCTAGCTTTCTAATTTTGTAAACCAATCTGTTTGTATCCTTGCTTTCTCTCTTGTCCTCAACTCAGCTCCTTAGATATTAAGGCAGACTCTTAGGGTATGTCTACACTATGAAATTAGGTCAATTTCATAGAAGTCAATTTTTAGAAATCGATTTTATACAATCGATTGCTTATGTCCACACTAAGCGCATTCAGTCGGCGGAGTGCGTCCTCACTACCATGGCTAGCATCGACTTGCGGAGTGGTGCACTGTGGGTAGCTATCCCACAGTTCCTGCAGTCTCTGCCGCCCATTGGAATTCTGGGTTAAGCTCCCAATGCCTGATGGGGCAAAAACATTGTCGCAGGTGGTTTTGGGTACATGTCATTAGTTGCCCCTCCCTCCATGAAAGCAACGGCAGACAATCACTTCACGCCTTTTTTCCTGGGTTACCCGTGTGGATGCCAGTCTACGGCAAGCATGGAGCCCACTCAGCTCACCGTCACCGCTGCTGTTGTGGGCAAGTCTACTGTGGGGGCTGCTGTGATCCAAGTAGCCAATGCAATCCTTGACGTTCTGTTATCAAGGATAGTGACTCTGGGAAATGTACGGGCCTTTTTAGATTTTAGGTGCATCATATTCCTGTCTTTTGTCACTGGTGAAGAAGTCTTGCAGCTGTACATTCCAGTCCGGTCGGCGCTGTAACACCCCATAGCACTTCTGTGGTTGACACGTGTAACAGCTCCAGGGCTCTTGCTCTTTGCCTTGGCCGAGGTACCTTGCCCTACCCGGACCTCCGAGGATTCGACACAGGAGCACCTGCAGCAGTTGGCATTGCTACACAGCAGCAGCTCCTTGCCTTAGCAGCAGACGGTGCTCTCCTGCAACTCTGCTCTCCTGCTCCCCAGCGACAGGCTTGGGGGATCCGTTCTGGTCCTCCTGGGTGCTGCTGGCAGCAGACGGTGCAATAGGACTGCTAACCGTCCTTGTCCACTGCTTCTGCTGCACTCTGCTCTCCTGCTCGGGGGATCCGTTCATGAAAACCCGCCCCCTTTGTTGATTTTAATTCCCTGTAAGCCAACCACCCTCCCTCCTTCGAAATAAAGTAACTATTGTTTTGAAACCATACGTTCTTTCTTTATTAATTAAAAAAAAATGAGATAACAGACAAGGTACCCCAGGTGGGTGGGTGAGGAGGGAAGAACAAGGCCACATTGCTTATTGTAGCCACAGTAAAAATCAAACTGTTTGAATGACAACCTTCTGTTGCTTGGGCCATTCTCTGGAATGGAGTGGCTGGGTGCCCGGAGCCTCCCCCCCTGCGTTCTTGGGCATCTGGGTGAGGAGGCTATGGAACATGGGGAGGAGGGTAGGTGGTTATTTAGTGGATGCAATGGGGGTCTGTGCTCTTGTTGGCTTTCCTGCAACTCCAACAGATGCTTCATCATGTCCGTTTGCTCCCCCATTAGCCTTAGCATCGCGTCCTGCCTCCGCTCTTTGCACCCACTTAATTCTTTCCTGGCCTCTGCCACTGAATGCCTCCATGCATTAAGCTGTGCCCTATCAGTGCAGGAGGACTGAATGAGCTCGGAAAACATGTCATCACGAGTGTGGGTTTTTTTCGCCTTTTAATCTTGCGATAACCTCAGGGATGGAGATGATAGGGGGAGCATAGAAACATTCTACGCTCTACGATTCTGGGGGGACTGCATGGTCACCTGTGCTGCTGATTTCGCCACACTGACCAAACAGGAAATGAAATTCAAAAGTTCTCAGGGCTTTTCCTGGGTACCTGGCTAGTGTATCAGAGTTCAAAGTTCTGTCCAGAGTGGTCACAATGGAGCACTCTGGGATAGCTCCTGGAAGCCAATACCGTCGATTTGCGTCCACACTATTCCAAATTTGACCCAGCAAAGTAGATTTTAGCACTACTCCCCTCCTCAGGGAGGAATACATAAGTCGATTTTAAGAGCCCTTTAGGTCGACGGAACAGGGTTGGTTGTGTGGACGCAGTCATATTAAATCGACCTAATGTGGCTAAATTTGACCTAACCCCATAGTGTAGACCAGTCCTTAGTCCCTTCATATTCTTTTGGACACTTTTCCAAACCAACTTTCACATCTAATGTTTTTTGCTGCTGTGCATACTGCATGTCTTCCTTTATGTCAGCATTCAACTTTCTTAATATACCTGTCCCACTCTGAGAAATGATTCATACTCCTTGGTTAATTTTCATCATGCTGCACAAAGGTGTAGCCACATGATTCCCATTAACATTTATGGGAGTCATATAGTTAAGTGTGTGCTATGTTGAAATTTTACTATTCAGTCTCCTTGTCTTTGTTAAATAGTAGCACACAGCGTAGGCAGTGTACTTCAAGTGTATGAAGACCCCAATTTCTGTGTTACTTTTCTGTTAGAAATGACCTCACTTTTTCAGAATATCTCATTAGTTAAGATATTCACCCTCCCCAGCACTGAACATACAGCAGTTGATATGGGGATTATTAGTGTATAAGGCTGTATTCCAACAGCTGATCTGTTTCTCTACCTCTTCCAAGGTAGCTCTTCTCTTAAACCTTGGACAGCCTCCCAAATGTTTTCAGAGGTGGCAGACCAGGACCCATTCAGCTGGCCTCCATAATGGAAAGGGGTCAAGGTTTTCACTATTTTTGGTCATTGGTTTGAATCTAGTCCAGATTGATAGTAACCAAAATCATTACCATTTGATAGCTTTAGCACTTGCCTATGAAATGAGTAGTAGTTTTACTATAGTTCCAAGTGGACAGGTAACCTCATAGCAAGTGATAGTGTAGGAAATTTCTTTTTATTAATGTTCTTGCAGAGAAGGCAAGGATGGAAAAGATATGGAGACTAAACTAATCTGTGACCCAAGGTTATGATCCTTTGAGTTCAGTGATGAAAGTACAATAGTAGGGCAATAAGAAGAAGCTTGCAGTTTTGTTGTCTGTGCTGCACAGATTCTGTGGATAAATTAGTTTTCATTTTCTAGTGCTGTTCGCCTAATAACTTTTACAAGTACTCAGTTAACATGAAAAAATTGTCAATTAATTAAATAAAGAGGGGTGTGATAACTTTGTTTTTCTTGTCATCATCAAGATCACTGGTCTTGCCTCTGACTTCTCCACTTTCTATTAGCTATTTGTAGAGAGGGAGGTGACAAAAGGAATCATTTTGTCCACTAGAACACAGGAGCTATAGATGTGCCTAATTCCTTTATATCCCAGTGTTCAATTTCATATGACCAATGACTTGGCAGGCCTCTGCTATTTGCCAAGTGCTGAGTCATTTGATTCCTATATCTGTGTACTTTTGCTGACTCTACAGTAATTGACTTGCTGCTGAAGTATCACTGAACATGTTTTAATCTTGGAGGTGCCCTCACTAAGGACACGTCTATGTGTGTCTGAATCAAAAAAGTCCCAAGGAAGCTGGGACACACGTGGCTGCCCCCCACTATCATCCTGTATTTCTCAGCTTCCACCTGCTTACTCAATGCTTACCATCTTTTCATATTTATACAAATATAGATACACATACTATGACTAATAACATTTTCAATTTAATTTTGCTTGCAGTAATTGCTGTCCCTGGCAAAAGAGCTGGCAAATGATAAGTATTTAGTGGACTGAACTGAACTCTGATCTCTCTTATTTGAGAGCGAAATAGAAGTAACCCTATTGGAGCCAATGGTGTTACACTAGCATGAAATCCGCATGGGATTAGAATTAGGTCCAGGTTAAAAGTTTGCACCAAGGCTTTAACGTGTCATAGGTTTACAAATCTTTTCTATTTCCAGTTCTCTGTCATTCAGTGCCTTGTGGTGATTGTCAATAAACTAACCAGGAACTTTCTTTATAGGGAATTGCATGCATGTTTTGCCCTTAAAAGGCTAAATCCAATGTCCATATTTGAATATTTTTAAACATGCCCAGATTTTCAAAAGTGCAGCTCCAAGGCCCAGGTGTAAAAATGCACCTGCAATTGAATTGCATGTGTGATCACCAAAGCGCTTTTTACATGCAGACCTGGTTCTCTGTCATTCGAAAATGAAGCCCACAATGCCCAATTTGGGTAAATCATACCCATTTGTCATGGCATTGCCAAGTAAGCCTGGAAGCTTCCTTTTTTTAAATTGCACAGATTGTGCACCCTGATATGACAGTGGAAAATCTATGTGGACAAAATGTTATGAACATATAATTATTTGTTTCATGAATCTGACTTAATATTTTGAGCAATGTGGTATAAAAACTAGACTAACAATGAAGCAAAGCTTACACAGAGTGCAACAAATACAAAAGGTAAATTCCTGGGTGAATATTTTTAAAAAAATAGAGAAAGTAGTTAACAAGCAGATCTGACTGTTAATTATAAATAGGTAGATGTAAGTTTGACATCCGTTATCTTTAAGTTATTTCATACTTTCTTTTACTTTGCAATCTCAACAGAAATAATTTATTTCTGACTTTTTGCATTTTTCTGCATGTGGTGCGCCAGCTGTTGTAATTTCTCTAATGGATATGTTATAAATTTCCATTTCAGATATACATACCCTTCATTCTGCATTTTTACTTTCTCGTGTCTAACCACTTGTATTTAATTTTTTTTAAGATAAAGTTTTAAATATTTTTATTCCTATTAAATAAATTTTGCTTATGATTTCTCAAGTTTGCACACTGAGCTACAAAGATGAACTAGACTAGAGCATATTTCCCATTAAATTATGTTTATCCTTTGCACCACACATGGTGGTGTATAGGTTGCTATTATTTTATATATGAAAAAATCCTGGCTTATGATTGGCTGACTGGAGTCATGCAGTGATTCAGTAAGTTTCTGCTGATCACCTTCTGAGGCCTGGAAGATGTTAACCAATTAGAATAGAAATGCAAATGGATGCATCCGGACTAGCTTATCAGTGGTCAGTAGTGAAATAGATTTCACTCAACTCTGTCTTCAGCCAGTTGGCTCACATATGTACATCTTAATTTTTTTTGTTCTGCATCATCAGAAGTCACTAATACTTTTATTTTTGCCTGATGGTTCTCTAATCTTCTCCTTTTAATGTTAGTCTTAAATGTTCATTTTGTTTTGCCTTTTTTTTTTTTTAAGAAATTCATCACCATAAAAAATTGATCTTGGGATATATCTGAAGCAAATTTGTACATACGCCAAAATAGTTTGAACACTGACTTCGTGTTTTAGGGTACTTCAGGATTTATTATCCCTCATGATAGAGTATCAGGCCTAATTTTTAAGTGATTGCTGATTTTGGGTGCCTGTAAGTCAGCCTTCCCGCTCGCCAGGATTTCCACAGTCAGCATGGGTGCTGACCCCAACTGGGTTTTGCTGCTCATTTCTAGCAGAGGGCCAAATTCTAATAACCTTCCTATGTTGAACAATACCTTAATTCTTGAGCAGTTCCATTGATTTTTCATGTAGCAAGGTAATAATATATATAGTCAGATCTTATTATAATGGGAATCCATTCATATCTTGTATGTAGATAAGATTAGTGGGAGGTAAACCAATTTTTATTGCTGTATGAATTTGTTAAAACACATGGACAAAGTAGGTGGATTTTGCTGCTCTAGTTTACAATGGAAATATCTTTCTATGGTAGTGCTACATTAGTTATTATTATGGAGATATACCTATCTATCTTATAGAACTGGAAGGGACCTTGAAAGGTCATTGAGTCCAGCCCCCTGCCTTCACTAGCAGGACCAAGTACCTATTTTTGCCCCAGATCCCTAAGTGGCCCCCTCAAGGATTGAACTCAGAACCCTGGGTTTAGCAGGCCAATGCTCAAAACCACTGAGCTATCCCTCCCCCCTTAACTAGACTGAAAAAGGACGGAGGAACAAACAGAAACATAAAGCGTGTAAAGGTGAATTAACAGATCTTTGCCCTGTAAGTATTCCAGGTCTCATCTATGTACTTTACTGAAATAAATACCTTTGACTGCTTTCTCCTTCTGTTAGCACTGTAGAACCCATATAAATGCAGAAAACTGAGCTGGATTCTAGGCTGGCTCAAGCATCATCAACTTCTTAACTAAGTTCCGAAATCAGAATTGCTATTTCTCTGGATGCTGATGTGTGAGCTAGAAAGAACCAACCTCAACTTTTAGATCCCAGGCAGAGTTGCAGGGGTGGCAGTTATAAAACAAACAAAAAAATCATTTGTGTAAATTTGAGCAAGATTTCTATAGAAACATTTGGAGACATGAAACGTGCACCTCCCCAATGGGACCTTTTTTGCAATCACTACTCAGGGTATAACTACTTGGATTGTCAGTATCTTAAGCAAACAACATAAATAACTGTCACAAAAGGTTGAATTCTTCAGTAAATTAGATGTAGATACATTGATGGTTCTGTTGCAAATGGAAATGAAAATCCTTTTAAAATGTTAGCAACAAGAGTTTGTCTACTTAGGTTCTTATCACTCATCACTGTGACATTTGAGTGCCTTAAATGATTGTGTGTAACAACAGAATATGGTTTGTTATACCACATTCTGGTAACAAGTGGCAAAGTGGTCAGCTAGATATAAAAAAACAGAATAACTTGAAATTTTATCATGGGTGCAGGAGGGGAGAGGGATACCAAAGTGGAAGGGCAAAGGATGCCACAGGTAAACTATCAACCACATTTCATATAGACACGATATTAAATTCTGTTAACATTTTGGAAGTGCTTGAGGAGACTAGTGCTTTAAAAGAGCAAGACTTACATCCACTCACTTAACCAACTCTTTAACAACAGCTTTCTGAGAAAACAAGTTTAAGAATGCATTAAATTTTACTACTTCTACAGAGCATATTTTTCAGAGTAGCAGCCGTGTTAGTCTGTATCCGCAAAAAGAACAGGAGTACTTGTGACACCTTAGAGACTAACAAATTGATTAGAGCATAAGCTTTCATCGGCTACTGTCCACTTCTTCGGATGCATATAGAGTGGAACATATATTGAGGAGATATATATACACACATACAGAGAGCATGAACAGGTGGGAGTTGTCTTACCAACTCTGAGAGAGCATATTTTGTGTACGTTTTCTTGTATTTGATGTTTTACAAATGGGAACATCCTGTAGCTAAATCCAAAATCCTGAAGTTTGAAATGACAAGCTATCTTCCTGTTAGATGGCAGTTTATATTTAGAACACCACTCTTATAAGAGATTCTTGTTCTGATGGTGAAAGAGGAGTCAAGGCAGGTTTTCTGGTGTCCTGTTATGAACCTCAAAGACAATCAGAGCAGCATGTTTCACTAAGAGCAAGAGACACATATTGTTGAGTTAGTGTGCTCCCATGGGGTGAGCAGGGAGGTAATGAGCAGGGTGGAACCTGCTGCTGTTTTTGAGAAGTTTCCTCCAGAGGTTTAAAAGAAAAAAAAAGAATATTTCAGGTTAATTTAGGGGTCACTGCATGACAGATGGCAGAACATAATGAAATAAAACTGGTCTTGCATTCTGTTCTACTATATGGAGTGAGGAGGAGTACTGCATAAGAGGAGGAGTTAGAAGAGATCTGTGGCTTTATCCTTTTACCGGTCTTATTTACCTGTTTCTACTAAGTAAGAAATATATATCCCAGTTCTGAGTTGACAGAAGAATCCTACAGCAGCAGGGGGTCACTCAGCACCAACATAGCTTCCAGAAAAGCTGAGGACCTTTTGTGTGTGTTTTATATAAAACATTCTGTTTAATAACAATAAAATCTATCATTAAAATGTACAACACTGGTTTAGATAAAGTTAATTAAACAAACACCCTGGAAAAATGTGGATGCATTTTCAAAGGCATAATATACCATCCCCCAAAATGACATGATTTCATTTAAACAAAATAAAGGAGAGGTTTGGGGGGCTTTGGGTATCTGACCCATAATTCTGGCAATTACCCTCTGCAAGTATGAATAGCAGGTCTACAGTATGTCCTTTGTGTCTTTTGTCAGAACCGGTAAAGTTACCTTAAAGACTGATTTCTATAATGTGGTGTCTGCTCTATTTAGTAATACAAATGAATTACAGTTATAGCAAAGGCCCCTGAAGCAAGCAAATTTTTGTTAGGCTTAATTAGTGTTTTGTTATTTCCATATGTTCAAGATCTTTCCATTTTAGTGCTTCTGTTCAGTCAGAAATTAATTTCCTATTGAATATTTCTATCTACAGTATGTCCTTACAGCTAGAGTCATTCTAACATGACAGTAACATCGATGATTATTGTACATAGTGTTGTAGCTGTGCCAGTCCCAGGATATTAGCAATACAAGGTGGATGAGCTAATATCACTTATTGGACCCTCTTCGCCAACGGAAGTTGGTCCAATAAAAGATATCCATGGTTATGTCTAGAGATAGTAGGCTGTGCCAGACACAATACAGTAGAACCTCAGAGTTACGAACACCAGTTATAAACTGACCAGTCAACCACACACCTCATTTGGAACCGGAAGTATGCAATCACTCTCTCTCTCACACACACACACGCAAATATAGCACAGTACTGTGTTAAACATAAACTACTAAAATAAAGGAAAAGCAGCATTTTTCTTCTGCATAGTAAAGTTTCAAAGCTGTATTAAGTCAATGTTCAGTTGTAAACTTTTGAAAGAACAACCATAAGGTTTTGTTCAAAGTTACAAACAACCTTCATTCCTGAGGTATTCATAACTCTGAGGTTCGACTGTATATTTTAATTTTGTTTTCAAGATTACATGCCATAAAGTGTTTTATTTTTCATCTCAATGGGAAATATCTCTGCATCATTTGTAATTCTTTTACTTGCAGTAATATTCCTGTGGCTTTGTTAAACTGGAATCTAAAGGGCTAAAGTGTGCCATTTAGAAACAGTCCTACGTTTATGAAGCTCCATCTTGCCAACTCTCATGATATTATTGTGTTTCTTTTCTTAGAGCTCCAGCTCTTGGAGTTGTGCAATTATGTGAGAATCTGTGCTTTTTTTCAAAAAAAAAGTAAGTTTCTAGTCCTTATGTTTATGGAGAAAAGCTTGAAAATGAGAATCAAAGGTGCAAAGACCAGAAAGCAAATAAACAGAATTCAACATTATTATTTAAAAAAAAAAATTCGATCTCAAGATTGATCTATCTAGAATTGTATTAAGGGCTCATTAATTTTGAATATTTTAAGGTCAGAAATACTTGGAGCCTACTGGATAGGCAATATTGGGAACCTCACTGTGCCCTTCCTCAGGGAGCGATTGTGCCTCTCTGCATCTCCCTATGAAGCATCTGGCACTGACTACTGTTGAAAACCTTATACTAGACTAGCTGGACCACTGATGTGATCCAACATAGCACTTTCTATATTCCTAAGAGATAATTTTTTCCTTTGCATATCATATGGGTAATGCATGTCCATATAAACTAAATGTATGTGTGACAGAGTTGGGGGAAACCCTGTCCTGTGCGGGGCGAGTGTGCCCGCCTCTCTTAGGGAATGGGGGCCAAGTCACTACATTCATCCCTGTCCAAAGGGCCATAAGGCATAGTGGCAAGAGTCAATAAATTCACCCTCATCAGCAGGGGAGTTAGGCCTAGCAGCCAGAGTCAATAAATTCTCTATTGTCAGCAGGGCAGTAAGGTCTAGCGGCCACCGCCAGACACAGGGGGAGGGGTTGCACTCCCAGCAGGGGGGGTCCAGGCCCTCCCCCTCCACCAGACCCCAGCCCAGGGCCCTATTAGTGGCCTAGCGTGGATCACTGAGTCAGCGGGCGAAGGGTCCAACTGAAACACACTGACTCAAGGCTTCAATTCACTCACTGGTCCGCTGTCTGATTCCCCTGGGCTGCTTCCTGCCGTTGTCCCTGCTGCTGTGGTCTGGGTGTCCCTGTTATGTCTAGATTCTCCGGTCAGCCCTTTCTCCAGTGCCTCTGAACACTGCGAGGCCTCTGGGATTGCCTTGGCATCTGTGTGGGCTGCAGCATCCCCAGCTGCTACAGTCCTGGGCTTCCACCAAGCCTTGGCTGGAGAGGGCATTTCCTGTCCTTCCTCCATGGCAGTCCATCCCAACTGAGCAGAGCTGCTCCCTTTTATACCAGTGCACCTGGAGCATGCTCAGTAGAGTAAAGTGGGTGTGGTTTCCTCAACCCACAATGTAGGGTTAACCCTTCCCCGTCCAGTGAGGGGTGAGTGCACCCCGTCACAGTATGTTACATCCTAAGTCAGGGGTTTGGCAACCTCTGGCATGCGTCTCGCCAAGGTAAGCACCCTGGTGGGCCAGGCCAGTTTGCTTACCTGCCGCATCGGCAGGTTCGGCCGATCGCGGCTCCCACTGGCCACAGTTTGCCGTCCCAGGCCAATGAGGGCGGCAGGAAGCGGCGCAGCCCGAGGGATGTGCTGGCCGAGGCTTCCTGCCGCTCCCATTGGCCTGGAGCGGCGAACCGTGGCCAGTGGGAGCTGCGATCAGCCGAACCTGCTGACACAGCAGGTAAACAAACTGGCCTGGCCCACCAGGGTGCTTACCTTGGCGAGACGCATGCCAGAGGTTGCTGACCACTGTCCTAAGTATTTGAATACATCCATGATACTATACATCATGATGCATTCCAGTTTGTCCCTTGTGAACTTTACATTCTCAGACCCTTTCACGAAGATGTCCTGAGATCTGCTGGATTGTTTTGCATCTCATTAACATTCTATGTCATTTTCACTGCAATCAATTTTTGCATAGCCATTTATAGTAAACCTGTAGTGCTGGGGACAATGCCAATGCAGATGCTCCAGCATTTCATTCTTGCCAGTGTTGCCAGCTAGCAATTATCAGCTGCTCTCAGACAAGCTTCTTTATCTATCATTTTAAGAATTAAGACTCTTTTAGATTGTTGTCCAGTCTATTAATACAGAGGGTTGATACTGTCAGTTAATACTGTGCAACAGGCTTCCCATAATGTTGACCAAACTTTGAAGTAGTGCTGATTTGCCATTGCAGACTATGTGAGAACAAAAGGGAATACACTCCACAATGACTTGCTTTCACTCTCTCTTTGGTTTTAATTGATCATATTGGGTAAACCATTTTGTGTCGCTGACCAATAGAAAACATGTACTTTTAAAATGAAAGGATAGTTTTCTTATTTTATCTATCATTTGTTAAATGGTTTAACTGAAAGATCAGAAAAGTAATAATCAGATTTGCAACTGTAACCCGCTGGTGAGTGTATGTTACAGGTCCCCCTCATGCTAGTCCACAGAGAATATGCGTCCCTTACAGCCCCCATCAACAGAGGCTTCGATCTTTAGCTCATGCTTTAAATCAGAGGTCCCCAGCCCAGTCTCCAATGTGTTGGCCACGAGGACATCAGTCACACAATGAGCACACAAATACTGAAGGCGTAGCCAGTTTAGAGGGTAGTTTTAGGGTTGTTGTTTTTTTAAATATCTGAATTTTTCATGCACAAAGTATCTTGGGTTGATTGGTTTCCTTGGTAACAACTTCTTCCTTTGATTGCATAAGCCCACTGGAGTGGTGTGGAACAGATTACCACTGAAACAGTGGAATTAGCCTGATGTAATGGGATGTTGTTTGAGCTGTTTCAGAGTTCTTAATTCCATTATCCTTCATGTTATTCCCATTAATGCCACATGTAGTGAAATAACAAGTAGCTTATTTTATTCTAATCAAATTTCCTTTAACAAGTTAACTCTAAACTTCTGATAGGGAAAAAAAACCCAGCAAAACCCTGCATAAAATATATTATCATGAAGGGGACAAAAGACTCAACAAGATGATGGATAAGTTACATGATAACCGAAAATGTAAATATTGCGATTTAAGGGGTTGTCTCATTCATAGAATCATAGAATATTAGGATTGGAAGAGACCTCAGGAGGTCATCTAGTCCAATCACCAACTCAAAGCAGGACTACCACCAACTAAATCATCACAGCCAGGGCTTTGTCAAACTGGGCCTTAAAAATCTTCATTCTCTTTTTAGCTCCCGAGAAGTTTGTTCTCATGCATTTTTCTAGATTCTCTTTGTCAACCTCTCCTAATTTCCAAAATACACTTATTTTAAATTAAATTAAATTATTCTACAGCTTGACATAAATATTGGAGTGGAATTTTGAAACAATGTTGTGTGTAATGATGCCATATGAAAGGATCAGAAATTATAAATATTGAAATAACTTAAACTTAATTTTACCCAAGATGGCTTCCACTATTACTGCTGGCACTCAGCTGTTTTCTGATGTCCTACAACTCTGCAAGCAAAAACAATGACACCCAAACAGTGGGTAAATGAAACCACAGAACATTTAAGGTAAAAGAAAATTTGCAAAGTAATTACAAACAGCATTTAAATAGAATTCTTTAGTTTAATGGGAGATCTGGTATTCCTTGGGTTATTAACAAAAGACCTCCAGTAGGGAAAATAACTAACTGTAAAAATAGTGTTCAAATGTAATGAGCCAAAACACTACACCTAACCGTACTGCTACTGCAGTATAGTGTTTTGCACAATTATTAAAGAATACTGTTGTATTTTTATAAGGTTTGCTCTTAGTCTCTTATTCCATGCAGATAGCAATGGTTTTGCCACTATAAACTTCAACATTAATAATTCCAAACATACTATAGATGCTATGTTTGTATACTAATCTAATATTATATGTTATAAGCATCCACACAAACATATACTTTCCCATGTGCAGGCGACATTAAAGTGATGAACTGATGAACCATGTGACAAATAGCAGGGCCACATGCATCATTCACTTTTCGCTTCCTCTGTTGTATCTTCCCATTGATTCAACAATCCGAACAGGATGTTTATAACTGAAAGGGAAAGTCTCAGCTTCTAAATGTGATTCAGACCTTTCTACTAGCTGTAGAAGGTTGTGAATTATTAGATCTTAAAACCATATAAGTTTTATCTCTGTAAAAGCTATTTTGGTCCAGCTGTAGAAGTTTGGTATCTCGCTTTACATGAGGGATACAAAACCAACCCCAACATTTAAAAAAACAAAACAAAACAAACTTGTATGACATTTCTTAAAATGGAAAAATTTCTGTAACATGGTACACATTCAGAATGCAAGGTGGTGTGGACCAAAACTTCTAACAAAGTGCTTGTCTGGGGTTACCTGCATAGCTCAGTTGTGGTTTTAAATGTTTATACTTCACCTTACAATGCTGTGAGGGGTGGGGATGGTATAGATGTGGTGACCCCAGCTTGGGATTCCCATTCAAATGAATGAGCAGGAGCAATAGAAAGGGGATAGAGCAGGGGCTTAGGATCTGGCTTTGTGTTTGTATGTAATATAGTGAGAGAAAATGTTCCAGGTTTTTCCAAGGAGCATCTGTAACTTGCTTTATTATAGCTTAAGTAATCGTCATAGAGCAGCATGCAGCATGAAAATATTATAGAACTGGAAGAGGATGTGAAGGGAAATAGAATATTTAGAAAAGAATGTACAGGGATGAACATTAAGTAGCAATTACAGTTAATTTCTCATATCATTTTTGTGCATTTTTAAACAGTATTTTTAACATACTGGAAGCTGATGAGAAATTACACTGTTACTCAGTGACACCAAGCAAATTTATTTTTAATAGCTTTACTTGAGTTAAAAGGATCATAGAAACACAGGGTTCCTGGTTATACTGCTCAAGGCAATCTCATTTGCAGAATCTTTCCAAACAAAGGCATATGAATTTATCATCATTTAAACAACTCGTAACAGTTCTCTCAGAACTAATTTGAGTGCAGCTTGTAGTTCCAGCACAGCTTGGGTAGTATTGAGGTATTAATTCTTTTCCAAAAGTGGCTTCCCATAGCCAGCCTTCCTTCCTTCCTTCCTTTTACTTTTTGCATCTTTGTTTTGTAAAACATCTTTATTTTGATCAGAGATGAAAGTGGATCCATCTATAGTGACAGATAGAATGTATTTCTAGCTATAATACAATTAGGAGGCAGTATGGCCTAGTGGATACAGTGCTGGACCAATAGTCAGGCTATTTGGGTTTCGTTCCCTGATCTGTTAGTCATGTGCTGTGCCTGGTTTCCCTCCCAACCTATATCTGTCTTGCCTATTCAGTTTGTATCTTCTTTGGGGCAGAGAAGGCACTTTAAGAATTATTGATTAAAAGAGCAACGTGTTGTTATTTTGTTTGTACAATGCCTAACTCAAGGGGAGCCCAGTATTGGTTGAGGTCTGTAGATGCTGCTGCAAATCAAATAATTAAACAACAATAATTACCGTAGTTTCAGAGGAATGAGAAAAGTTATCCTTTGGGGAAAAAAAACTTGCAGCTTTTTAAGCATTATTTGGAATTTATAAACCTCAGGATCATTATTTAAAGTGATTAGACATCTGAAATGACATCACATTATTTTCAGGTAGATTACTTGATCTTTTTACAACAGGAAGAATAGTAATGCTGTTGGAGAGATCAAGTGATATCGTTGCAAAAATATAAGGTAAATCCTTTCCATGCCACCCTCACTCAAATGAGTTCTGAGATTCCTTTGCTTACAACCCAATCTAAATCAGGAGTAATTACATTGAAGTCTGTGGAGATAAATCAGTTTGAAACCTGTGTTTGTGAGAGGAGAATTTGGCTGATGGTCTCACTTTGATCCCAGGTCCCACACAGGGCCAGCCAGAAGGCTGTTTATCTTCTCTCCCCTGTCCAGGCAGAGCAAGCAGGCAAAGGTGTGTCACTCTTGAGCTGTTTCCTCTGTCTAAATTCTCCTTTTTGGGGGGCTATCAGATTTCACCACAGTCTAAATCCCCACCAAGCCCTCAGAAGGATAGTGCTCCAATTGTATGTGTCCTAAGCAGGCACAAGTGAGAGTCTTCTTTGTGAATTGTGGCTGGGCACAGAGCTTGAATCATTTAAAGCATTTATTTTAGTTTATTTTTCACTTTAATTATCCACTGTGAAATAAGGCAGCATGAGAGAAGGGGTGTTAACATTAGAGAGGCAGCTAGCATTGTTGGGATGTGGGAAATGACAGGCATTCAGCAGGAGTAGGCAGGAACAGGAGAGCTAAACTAGAAAGGGGAAGAAACTGGACTAGATAGATGGTGAGAATGCATGCATAGACTAATGTAGCTAGTTCACTGCATAGAACAGATGGTGCTAGTCCCTTCTCAGCCACTGTGGGGTCTCTTCCCATGTTACATAAAACCTGATCTCTTCACCTTATCTATCTACTGTTAGTGCCAACTCTTATTTCTATGACAACATCAATAAGTGGAGAAACTTTCAGAGAATCTTCTGTTGAATCTCATTTTTAAAATAACACAGTCAAAACAATATTGATAATATTAATGTTACTATTTAATTTGCTGTAAACCTCTCTTTTTGAATGCTCTCCCATTCACTTCATGCTGTCACAAGAATTTCATTGTACTGCAATACCAATGGGCTTTTGCACATCATTTAATTTCTATGTACTGAATAATGCACAAGATCCTGCTATTAAATATGATGTAGACTAATATAACAATGTTTAGGACAGTCTCTTATTTTCAATAAGTGTTCATGCAATATTTGAAGGGGTTATTAGTGGAGACCTGTAATATTAAATTACTGGTGTTTTAAACATGTTTCTATTTTGACCTGTGGCCATCTGAGGGAGATAATTGGGCCTGATTCTCCACTGTTTGCACTTGGTGTAATAATATACATGTGTACAAAATAAATATAAAATCCTACCGATCTGACTGGTAACTCTTTACATCTGTTTTGCACAGGTGCAATGGAGAATCAGGCCCATTGGTTTTTGTGATTTCACAAGATACTGTATCACTTTCTAGAGCCTGATGTAACCACTGCCTCTGTGCTAATCAGGCGGGACTGTTTGTAGTCCAGGGAGTGGAAGTGAGCATTTAGAAGGGGCTAACTCAGTACAGAGAGAGTTGGAAACAAATTATGAGTGCAGTTATATGACAAGGTTGTTGTGATGGGGTGGGACAGGGCTGTGGGGGCTCCTAAAAGCTCATGCTTCAGGGTTTCCACTGGGGTCAGGAAAAGATTTTTTCCCCCACTCCCACGCCCAAAAAGTATTCTGGGGCAGTGAGTGGGTTTTTTTATTTTGTTTTATTTTGTTTTATTTTAAATCTCCTTCCTCTGAAGCTTCAGGGATGTCCATGGCTGGAGAACAGGCATTTCCAGGGAGGGCCAGGTTCTGATGTGGCACTGAGCATTCTCTTGCTCAGGTGTGGCTGGCTGGTTCTTGCTCACATGCTCTAACTGATCATGATATTTGGGGTCAGGAAGGAATTTTCCCTCAGGTCACTGGCAGAGATATGGGTAGCTTTTTGCCTTCCTCTGCAGTGTGTGGGTGGGGATCACTTGTCAAGATTATCTAGGCATATCTCACTTAATCATTTCCCTCCCACTGTGGGGGCCTTGGGCACTGGCACATCTTGGTCCCTCCTATTCTCTGTCTGTGGTCCATATCTAGTCTTCTGTGGGCTGTAATACTTTGGTCTAATTTTGGTTGTTGGATTTAGTGTGTGGATGCTGGGTGGTGTTAGTGGTCTGTAATATACAGGACATCAGGTCAGATTAGATAGTCTGGTCATCTTTTCTGGCCTTAAATTGTAGGAGTACGTACACACACACACACACCCACACACACACACACACCCATGGCAGTGAGTCTCAGAACCTGGGTCAATTGACTCCAGCTCATGCTACAGGGCTAAAAAATCAATGTAGACTTCCCTGCTCGAGCTAGAGCCTGGTCTCTGAAACTCTCCCTCTCGCCGGGTCTCAGAGCCCAAGCTTGAACCCAAACCTCTAAACAGCAATTTTTAACCCCATAGCATGAATCAGTCAGTTGACCCAGTCTCTGAGACTCACTGCCGTGTGTTTTTTTTTTTTTTTTTTTTTTTTTTTTTGCTGTATAGACATACCGTCTGACTCTGACAGAATGTCTGTGAGGGAAAGGATTAACAAGGTAGCTGTTTAACAACGCCTCATGTAGTTCGTAGGCTTACCTTTGTTTTGTTTAAGGAGACAATGTAAGAATCAAGGCCCAAATGTGTTTTATTGTACTTTTTAAAAACCTGTCTCATATCCCAAAGAATTTCTCCTAGATTTTAAATTAGAGAGCCAGTTAGAAGTTATTTATTTTGACACTTACAATGATGTTGACAAGGTACACAAGGCTTAATAACGTTGGCTTGTGTTCCTACATATATGGTCTATAGGCTCAAAGACATGGGGCCAGATTCATCACTGGTATAAGTCTGTACAACCCCATTGGAGTCAAGGTGTCACATTGCACAAACTTATAGCAGGGGTGAATTAGACCTGTAGTCTCTTCACTGAAAGGTAGTAAGTACTTTTCCAGAGGCAAATTATGAATTAAAATAAGTCTTTGCTCTGAGTCAACACAGGGAGTTAGGGTTTCATGGTAAACACCTACCATACAGGTTTGGAAACCCTGTGGTTTGTTTGGTTTTGTTTTGAACAAAAGTAATTTTTGGAAAGGTGTTATCAGATGCTTTTTGAGGAAAATTATGCTAAAATAGAGATTTTTATTGTTAATCGTCCCATAAATATTCTTTCTTCTCTCAGACAGGTTTTTCTGTAATTAGGTGCTTCCAGGTCAATTTGTGGGATTTCATTAAGCAGTTGAACTTGTTTGGGAAATTGATTTCAGGAAGAAATGTCCTACGAGTATAAGCAAAATAGAATTTCTGGCAGTGTAAAAATGTCTCCCATTTGTTTATATTTCCTCAGGGAACTTATTCTGATATTTCCATGGACAGTGCAAAGTTGTTAGATGCCTTCTTCAAGCAACTGCTGAAAGTATCTTAAGTAAAATGGATGTAAAAAACTAGCCTATTAGACACTGCATCCCTACTTCCTATGCTTGCATGTTAAATAATGTCACAGAAAATATGTCAATGCTTTCTGGTTAGCAGAAAAGGATGATCAATGGTTTTTATAATAATTAGTATAGTTGTCACTCAAAGTGATAAAAAACGAGACCTTTTCCTCCATGCATTCTAAATTAGCAGACACACTGTCATTAACTCAGCAAATGAATGCTTATATGGTTAAGGGGCAATGAAATTTAACTTACCATAACATGTATTTTTTCTGGTTCCTTTAATTTGTATAAAACAGATTTTAAAAATAACTAATGGCTTGGGGGAGGGAGGGGTTCTGTTTGTCTTTAATAGTTGAAAATGCATAATAGGAGACTAAGGCCGTGTAAGCTGGTGGAATGACTCTGCTTAAAAATACAGTTGCAGTCAGTGCAGTCTTAGGGATTGAGGGTTAGTGGCTGTAACAAGAAAGAAGGGTATAATAGAGTAACATAATCAAAACATTAACAAACAAAAAAATCCCCCTGAACAGGTTTCAACCCATGGATGAGGAGTTCTTCCTTCTCCCAAGTAGTCTTCTCCCTTCTGTTTCCCAAGTAGCTGGTGTTGTTGCCCTTCCTCTGAGCACTTATGCAAGGAGGGGGGAAGCTGAGCTTTAATGAACCGGATGTTCATCTGAGACAAGAGGGTGCCCTTATACCCTATCACAGCCTACCATATAAAAGCATATGAATTTCTGTGTTCATCACCAGGGCCCACATCCTGCACTCGCTTAACTTTGCTACCATAAATGGTCTGATTGAAACCAACGGGATTAGTCAAAGTAGTAAGTTAACCATTTGCATGAGTTTTTGCAGGATCAGGGCCTTAATGTGTTGGGTCTTCATTGTCAGTTACACTAGTGAGGAGTTTTTCTGTATAGTGATGATCAGGATAAGCAAAAGCTAGGAACAATCTTTCTCTCATGGACACCTAGCTGTGGGCTTTAGTTTTTCCACTTTAGCATTTGTTCCGTTTCCCCTGAGTCTGTCACCTATTGCCCCATGTGTTCTATGATTGGCTAGTCACATTGTTTCTTTTTGATTGGTCCAGTTAAACCACTTGCTTATGATGGAGGGTTTGTGTATGCTCACTACAGCACCAGCAAGCAGAGACAAGACGCAATTTTTTTTGTTGCAGCAGCTTTTTAAGAGGATTCCACTAGCAGAGCAGGTTACAGATAATCTTCCTCTGAGCCCGTGGAGGTCCTACTGCTGTGTGGGATAGTAATTATTTAATTCATTGATTTCACATCACCCCTAGAAAGCCTGCCTCTTTCGAACCCCTCTTGATCCCCATCCCTCCAGTTTTTTAAGATGAAAAGAGGAATTGTAAAGCAGCAGTGTTCTCCCCCTCTCCCCCCCTTTCTCTCTTCTGACACAGGCTGGAGGACTTTGAAATGGTCTTCATTGCCTATGTCCACTGTTAGGAGGAGGAGGAGTGCACTGCTGTTGCAGCAGAGAGGGTGGTGTAGAGATGCTTTCAAGATAAGATGCTGGTGTCTGCTGACTCAGACCCTCTTTCTTAATGGCAGCTGAGAAAGGATGTATGGCGAGCATTGAATTAGCTGGCTGTCATCCACATCACTGAATGCACAGTGGCTTCTTGAGGCACTCACCCCAGGGATCCCCGAGAATACTAGCAGCAGCCTGTTGAAAGACTCAGAGGCTGTGTCTTGAGAAGGGAAGGAGGAAAATGCTAAGAGGATTTTTGTAAATTAGGTCCCCTTGAGAGCAGGGAGGGAGTTAGAAGGAGTGTGTGAGGAAACACATTTATCCCCATTTATTTAACTCAGGTTTTGCAGCACATTGGTTTTGTTTACCCGTCTGTGAACATGAAACACACATCACAATTCCATGCGTAGCCGTGCATAATTTCTTATCTGTATTACCCAGAGTGTAAGAGGGGGAAGTGTTTACACAGATCCTAAGTGGGGAGTACTGGGAAGCTGTTGGATCACCTGTAATTTAAGTTTTAACATAGCCCATAAATCAATAGGGGAAGTTATGCTGTTTGCCAAAATGGCTACCTTGTTGTGTTTCTGTAGCTTAATGCTTTCACATGGATGGGTTGTTGGCCTATCACTCAGCTCCCACCCTGTGAACTGCTTATTGTCTTCTCCCTACTCTTCTCTGGTGTAAGTGACCTTACCAGAGGCTCTCAAGGTCACTGGTGCACACAAGCCTTCCCACTATCCCCAGGGAAAGAGTAGAAATTATGGATAAAAGATTCCTTTTTTTTAAAACAGGTGTCTAAATAAAACAGAAGTTTGTTGAAAATGAGTAATTATTGACTCCAGAACAGTTTCTTTAGAATGTTTTTAGGAGCATAAAGGGGACACTCCCACAAACACCCCAAAGCAGGAGGAGAAGATGCTAAGCAAAGCACAACAGTGGTGTTGCAGTGGATGCTTATTATAATGCACACAAGTGCATGCTGTGCATGCTTGGGAGCCAGCATGGAGCAGCGATGTTATAGGCCCTGACCCCCAAAGTAACAAGTAAAAGCTAACAACCTAAAGGTTAAGGAGGACTCCTTTATTTCTCTTCCTCAGTGTGTGGGTCTGGGGGCAGATTGGCTCAGAATGTCGGCACTGCAGCCTAGCCCAGAATCAGGGCTGTTGCCTCAGCCCACCATCAGAGGAACTCCTCCCTCTGCACCTCTGCCCAGGCCTGGAGGTGCTCCCAAGCCCCTCATGCCACACCTGCCCACTCCTGTTCCTGCAGCAACCTAGTGTCATTCTTCATCTGCTGCCTCTCTTGAACCGCTTGTGAGGTTGTGCAGGTCGAGCCTGCACACATAGGGGAGAAGGTGCTGGGCTGCAGGCCTGATGGTGGGACAAGTGGTGGAAGGTGGCCAGGGCTGGCAGTTGTGAGATGGGGTCCTTGGTTCCCTCCATACACTCCCCTCCATCCCCCTGCACCTCCATATGTTGTGGCCTCAGGTGAGACCACAGAGGAGGAGACCCTGACTCCCTCCCCTGGCACACTGGGGAGTCACTGTCACAGCGGACCATAATTAGTGGGGCTGCCCAGTACACCAAACCTGTAAGGTACCAGTAATGTAACACAACTCCGAGGCAAGCACTGTCAGGGCTTCATCAGCTAGGTCTTGCAGACGCTAGCTTGGTGGGTCCCAGTAAGCACTCAGACACACGGCTAAGGGAAAGGGCATTTTACTAAGGCTGTAAGGAAAGGGAAAAGGTTGCAGATACTCTAGGTCCAGAGGCTTAGACAGTTACAGTTCAAAGTGAACAGTAGCAGTTTTTGTTTGCATCTTGGGTCAGTCCAATGGAGAGTCAGGGCTCTTCAGGCCTGGTGCATAGGGTACCCTCTTCAGTCCAGTTTCTATTAAACAAATAGGGGCTTGCAGGTTTTCAGGTCAGGCTCAGCTAGTGTCTCTCATTCAGGTCCGGCTCTGGCTTTTTTGCCTCCCCAAGCAAAAAAAAAAAAAGAGAAAAAAACACCTGTGGAGCGGCAAAGCGCGCACACACACACAAAACATCTGCGGGGCAGCCGGAGTGGCAAAGCACACACACACACTCACACAAAACCTGAGGGACGCCGGAGCGGCAAAGCAGAAAAAAAAAAACTGCAGGACGGCCGGAGCCGGGGGACTCCCTGTGCTGCAGATGTGCAGCGGAGTGCACACCTGGTCTAGCGGGGGGGGAGGAGGGAGCAGGGAAAAGAGAGAAGGGGGGCGGCCAGGGCTTCAGCGGGCCACTTGCCACGCGGCCCCTCCCGTTGCGCCGCCTGTCAGGAGGGCTCCGCGCTGCTCCGGTCGGCTGGGAGGGAAGGATGCGGGCTGCCCTGCTGAGTTTGCTGCAGGGCATTCCCCTCCTCTGTGCCGCCACCTCCTATAGGGCGGCCAGAGCAGCAAACCAAAAAGAAAAAGGAAAAAAAAAAGGGTGGCCGGAATGCCGCCCCTTGGAATCTGCCGCCCCAAGCACGAGCTTGCTCGGCTGGTGCCTGGAGCCGGCCCTGCTCATTGGAGCCCACTGCCCAGTTGCTGCTGCTCCCCCATAATTCCCACATAGACACACAGCTGGCTGTAAAGTCCCGTAATCACAGCCTGTTCCCTATACAGACCTGTCCCCAGTTCCTGGGGCATTTCTCTAGCTCCCTGTTTGCCAGGTGGCTCCTCTTTAGCTTCCCTGCAGCTCCTCCTTGCTTGCCACATGGCTGTTGCTCCCAATATTGAGCCTAGTCAGTTCCTGGTTCCGGACCATTCCCCTTACGTGGCCAGGGGAAAGACATGCAGCGGGGAAGGGGCTGATAGGAGTTTCAGTCCTCTGCTTAGTAGAACCGTGGCAGGTGGCCACATCTGGCTGGCCTGCCTCCACATTGAAGTACTCCCAGATGACAGAGCACCAGTGGCTCTTTAGGAAGCACTGAGGGGATCCCTCCTTCTCCCCACCTCCATCCCCACTCATTCTATTTCACCCTCCTCCCTTTCTTAAGGTTTATTAAGATTTTTGTGCGTGGGGGGGAAGGAATTCAGTGTCAAAGCTTCTCTCTCCCCTCCCCTGTCCTGAGTGATGCCACGAAAGTTCGAATCAGAATGGCCATTTGGACATTGCCTCTTTTGGGGCTAAATGTTTTGAAACGTGTTGAAAATATCAAAACAAAATGTCATCAAAACAGACCTTTTTTCAAAATGTGATTTTTATGAAAAACTGAAATTTTGCCTTTTTGTCCCATTTTGGGATGAAACAAAATTTCAAAATAGTGAAATTTTTCATAAAACGGAAACATATCGTCTTGTTTCCTCCATTCCTGCAGTTGACTAACACAGTTAGACTCCAGTTGGTCTCCCCTTTGCCCAAGAATGTTAGTATAACAGTGCTACCCAACAAAGGAACAGCTCTGTTCTTTCCCATTCCTCCTGTTCTAATTAAAACAAGTTTCCTTGATAGAGAAAGTTCAATTGCTCCTCCTGAATATGAAGGGCAATGAAGTCTTAGTCCAAACTACAAGGTACCAGTTAACAGTCCATCAATTGTGAAACAGTGGTAGTTCCTAGGAAATATTCACCCCATTCATTGTATGTTCTCAGATACACTGTTTCCACGTATAGTCTGTAGAGCTGGGTAAATAGTGTAAAAATGTTCCCAAATATCACCTCATATTTTAATGAATTTTGTGTTGTTATGCTCTTACCCTTCTTGTGTTCACTTTCAGTAAACATTCAAGTGATCTTGTTTACTGGCACAAATGTTTGCAGAAAATGAATTCTGAAGCAAATTCTAGTATTTGCAGCAGTGAATCATAGACAGAAGCTGGACGTGTATTGCTGCGCTGATTGCTGTTGACCAGCCACTTGCTAGGATGGCTTCACTTGGAATGAAGGAAAAGAACTCTGGAGGGGAAGAAGAAAATAATCATCCCTGACAGTGTGAGAGGAAGAGTTCATCTGATGAGGCGGGGCAGAGATGGAGGGTTGAGGTTTGGAAAAGCTGAACCTTTGATCAGGCCTTGAATAATTCTAATGTAGCCAAGCAGTAGAAAGTATTTCCAAATGTAAGCTGCTGGAAATGTTTTGGAGATTGTTTTTTACTCAACAACACCCCACCCCCTCTCATTTTAATCTTTTCCCCCACCTGCAATAACATAGTGGGGTTTGATTTCATTTGTTTGTTTGTTTTGAAGATGAGTAATTAAGACGCTTTTTCACTTGGGAAACTGGTGTTGAATTAAGAGGGTACAGATCAGCAGGTGTTCAGATTAGAACAAAAATAAATAAATTAGCAGGTCAAGGGGTTGCTATTTTTTTTTATCATACAAGATGTTTTGTTCCATTTTTTTAAACCAATGAATGTATAATCAGTGTGGGACCTAGGGTTTGATATGTTATTACAGTCAGTTGGGTACATTCCTGAAAAATGTGACAATAATTTATAAAACAGATTGGAAGCCATTTCATTCTCTGAATATGATTTTGAAAAATATAATTTGCCAGCAATTAAAATCCAAAGGAACGTAAACCGAATTATGCTTCCTCTTGGGATTCCCACCACCATTTCATTTGTTTTTGTTTTATCCTTTGGCATTTTACCTTCTCATAAGCCTCCTAAAAGGAATGAAATATTAGATTTTTTTTATATTAAAGCAAAGGACAAACAAACTGACAATCAGTACATTCATATGATCGAAATACTCAAACGTATTCGGTATCAGCATCAAACAGTAAAATGTCTGAATATGTTGCATTTGACAGGGTTTTGCATATCTTCAGCTATTCTGGTATAAAGAGCACCTCTGCATATTGGAATTGATGGATTATTGTCAAATTGAGGGCATTTGTGATGGCTAGTGAAAAAGTTTCACATGGGCTTTACTGGGTATGTTACAGAACACTAACAAATTCAGAATTAGGAAAATAATGTAAATGGAGCTTTTGAGTAGGAAGAAACCTATAAAAGGCATTTCATAAAATGACAGGTGTAATCCAGTGCAAAGAAGACACAAGGAATACCTTTTGCAGCCAGCAGTTTAACTGTGGCTCTAATTTATTGCTTAAAATATTACTGTAGATTAACATGCCCGAGACTCATGGCATATTCCTGTCTATTTTTTGCATGTGAGAAATGCTACTCAAAGAAATAGGTCACCTTATACTTGTAGCTAGATATTATTACATCATATTTGCAATATTTTGCTTAATTGCACAGACTGGAGGCATACGGTATGGCACTGAAGAATATAATCGGGCATGTTTATAGCGCATGTGCATAATGCTTCTAGTTATTTGTCGAAAGCACTGCAGAAGTTACATTTTGGTACTTACCAATATTTTTTTTCTTGTTTTATGGTATCTTGCACAGTTTTTGTGCTGTATATACTAAATAACTAAATTGTATTTTTGTTCAACAAAGAGATTCAACTTGCGTACCAGATTTTAGCACTCTACTTTACTTTACTGAAGCCCTAATTCTGTAACCTGATCCATACTGGTGACAGAATCCAGTTAAAGTCAATTCAAGCACAGGATCTTCCATTCAGATCGCAGGGCCAGGATCTAAAATTTTAGTCTACACTTCAGGGAGAACTCATGGCTTAATGAATAGCGTATGGGATTGGGAACAAGACGTGTTTTATTCCTAAATCTGTCACTGACTCTGTGTGACCTTGGGCTAGTCACCTGACCCTTGTGTGCCTAACTTTCAACTACTGTTACATGTGAACAATAATACTTAACTTTTTAGAACAGTTTGAGGATCTTGGATGAAAGAGCAATATATAAGAGCAAGTTATTTTTGTTGGTTTACTATTAAAATACAGTTTTCAGAGTAACCCTTTATATGGAATAGATAAAGGATTGTTTCACAAATTTGCTGTTCACAGCATTGACAACATATAGTCTTAAGGGTGTGATAGATAATAACTGTGGGAACGTAATAACTATACAGATAAAAAGAAGAACAGGAGTACTTGTGGCACCTTAGAGACTAACAAATTTATTAGAGCATAAGCTTTCGTGGACTACAGCCCACTTCTCTAGTGGGCTGTAGTCCACGAAAGCTTATGCTCTAATAAATTTGTTAGTCTCTAAGGTGCCACAAGTACTCCTGTTCTTCTTTTTGCGGATACAGACTAACACGGCTGTTACTCTGAAACTATACAGATAAAGATTCTCCAAAACCAAGACCCAGGATGCCCTCTAGGAATGAAGGACCCTGTGAGAAACTACTGTAAGCAATATTGGAGAAATATTGTGCTCATTTGGGGCAAATGCAACCTAAGTCCCATTTCAGCAACTTGTTCTGTGTGGGCCATGTGGAGTGAGGCCATAAATGGTCACAGTAACGCTCTGATATTGCATACGTAGCAAGCAAGCACTATTATATTTTAGGTCCAATGGGTTCCATACAGGCACAGGGTCCACCCCATGAAGCAGCTTGCAGGATTGGGTCTTTAGGTCCTGATCTTGCAAACACTTGTGTAGATACCTAACCTTACTACTATGAGCAGTCTCAGGTCAATGCAACTACTCACAGTAATCAAGTTAAGTGCCTGCATATGTATTTGCAGGATCAGGGTTTTAGTGTGTGTTTTGCTCTCTGGAAGAAGCTTCCAAGTCTCCACTTTAGAAGAGAAAAGTCAGAAACAATTTACTCTTGTGATTATGTAAACTTCTTTAATAGGGCATAGTGCGTATTCTACTGAGTTCTTCATAAAATCTGACACATGCAAAAATAGATCTGTTTTAACACAGCAAAAAGGTAAAGAGAACCTCTGAAGTACAATAAAATACAAGCCAGTCTAAACTAATCATGTTTCAAACCATTTCAAATGTGAGACTGTGCACTTAAGCATACTTCTTGATACATTAAAGTGTCTTGGTGGGATAAAAAAGCTAGATATATTTTAAAACAAATCTTAACTAGAGCATTTTTGTCTAACTTTAGTGTCGGGAATAAAAACTGAGTTAGAGGAATTAAAAGAAATGTCTGGAGATGAGGAATTCCCCCTCCCTTCCAGTTAATGTAAGAAAAGCTGCCCTAATATTTATTTTGGTGGCATTTTTGATGATTTTCAGTTCATAGTTGGCTGGTCAGTTCAGCTCCGAAATAGGCAGACAAATCAATGAGCCATGCAGATCATATGTGGGACCTCTGGACTGTGAATGAACAAATAACGAAATTTAAAATGAAACATGGATTTCTCAATAGAAAATTCATCCTATCTTAGTTTTGCCAATCTACTTTATACATAAAATGGGAAAACTGAAGTGTCAGTATTACTGGATGATAGGTACAGAGCTTTAGCTAGTGTTCCACAGATAATTTCAATAAAAGTTTGCTCAGGTTTCTCAGCAAGTGGAGAATAGATATTAAGTAGTAAGCATTTATACTTGGGGGTGGGGGAGAAGTGTGTGTGTGTGTGTGTGTGTGTGTCTCTGTCTATCTGAAAGAGTGACTCCCAGGTACCAGGGATTTATGTCTTCGTAACACTTTTACTCTTTGGTGAGAACTATCATGGAAGTGTGGGACTGAAAGGGACTTCAGTAGGTCATCTAATCCAATCCCCTGCACTCAAGGCAGGACTACATAATAGCTAGACCATTCCTGGCAGGTGTTTGTCTAACCTATTCTTAAAACCTCCAATGATGGTGTGACGAACTGGGCCTGTTCTCACTGTGGTCTGTGAATGCTGACAGGGGAGTGTGGCTGGGATAGTCTGCATTGGAGGATGGGAGACTGCCCGAGGGCGCATACCTGAGTGTGTAACATGAGAACCCAGGAAGGGGTTGAAGGCCAGGTGACTCCTTAGCCCGGGAAACTGAACAAAGGCTGTGGGAGGGGTGGCTGAAGGCGGAGTGTGGGAAGCAGGCTGGAGAGATGGCTGGGAGGCAGAGATGGCTCTGACCTCCCAAGGGGGACTGGGCTGGGATGCCCTGGGACCCCAAGATGGACCTAACTGAGGGGGTCCCTGTTGTCTGTGCCTGCAAGACCTGTCTTGGACTGTATTCCTGTCATCCAAATAAACCTTCTGCTTTACTGGCTGGCTGAGAGTCGCAGTGAATCGCAGGAAGCCGGGGGTGCAGGGCCCTGAGTCCCCCAATACTCCGTGACAGATGGAGATTCCACAACCTCCCTAGGCAATTTGTTCCAGTGTTTAACTACTGTGACAGTTAAGAATTTTTTTCTAATGTCCAACCTAAACCTCCCTTGCTGCAATTTAAGCCCATTGCTGCTTGTCCTATCCTCAGAGGTTAAGTAGAACAATTGTTCTCCCTCCTTCTTGTAACAACATTTTATGGACTTGAAAACTGTTATCATGTCTCCTCTCAGTCTTCTCCTCTCCAGATTAAATAAACCCATTTTTTTCACTCTTCCCTTATAGGTCATGGTTTTCTAGACCTTTAATCATGTTTGTTGCTCTTCTCTGGACTTTCTTCAGTTTGTCCACATCTTTCCTGAAATGTGGCACCCAGAATGGGATACAGTACTCCAGCCGAGGCCTTACCAGCAAGGAATAGAGTGGAAGAATTACTTTTTGTATCTTGCTAACAACAGTCCTGCTAATACATCCCACAGTGATTGTTGCAAAAAAAAGCAAATATGTTATTCTGTTGATTCATATTTAGCTTCTGATCTACTATAACCCCCAGACCTCTTTCTGCAGTACTCCTTCCTAGGCAGTCATTTCAGTGTAACTGATTTGTTCCTTCCTAAATGGAGTGCTTTGCATTTGTCGTTATTGAATTTCATTTTATGTACTTCAGACCATTTCTCCAGTTTGTTCAGATAATTTTGAATTTTAATCCTATCCTTCAAAGCATTTGCAACCCCTCTCAGCTTGGTATCGTCCACAAACTTTATAAGTGTACTCTGTATGCCATTATCTAAATCATTGATGAAGATATTGAACAGAACTATACCTGGGTCGATCCCTGCAGGACCCCACTTGATATGTCCTTCCAGCTTGACTGTGAAACACTGATAACTACTCTCTCGGAACTGTTCTCCGACTAGTTTAGCACCCACCTTGTAGTAGCTCCATCTAGGCTGTATTTCCCTAGTTTGTTTATGAGAAGGTCATGCAAGACAGTATCAAAAGGCTTACTAAAGTCAAGATATACCACATCTGCCACTTCCCCCATCCACAAGGCTTGTTACTCTGTCAAAGAAAGCTATTAGGTTGGTTTGACACAATTTGTTTTTGACAAATCCATGTTGACTGTTATTTATCATCTTATTATCTTCTAGACATTTGCAAATTAATTGCTTGATTATTTGCTCCATTATCTTTCCAGGTACTGAAGTTAAGCTGACTGGTCTGTGATTCCCCAAATATAGTGTCTACCTATAAAAAGGGGAATAAGGACAACCTGTTGTCCTTATTCCCCTTTTTATAGGTAGACACTATATTTGTCCTCTTCCAGTCCTCTGGAATCTCTCCTGTCTTCTATGAGTTTTTGAAGATAATCACTAATGGCTCAGATATCTCTTCAGTCAGCTCCTTGAGTATTCTAGGATGTATTTTATCAGGCCCTGCTGACTTGAAGACATCTAACTCCTCTAAGTAATTTTTAACTTGTTCTTTCCATATTTTAGCCTCAGACCCTTCATTTTCACAGGCATTCACTATGTTAGACATCCAATTGCTACTAACCTTTTTGGTGAAAACTGAAACAGTCATTAGCACATCTGCAACTTCCACATTTTCTGTTATTGACTTTTATTCTCATTAAGTATTGGGCCTACCCTATACTTGGTCTTCCTCTTGCTTCTGATGTATTTGTAGAATGTTTTCTTGTTACCTTTTATGTGTCTAGGTAGTTTAATCTAATTTTGTCCCTACATGCTTGTGTTATTTGTTTATATTCATCCTTCTTAATTTGATGTAGTTTCCACTTTTTGTAGGACCGTTTTTTGAGTTTCAGATCATTGAAGATCTCCTGGTTAAGCCAGGGTAGTCTCTTGCCATGCTTCCTATCTTTCCTACACAGTGGGCTAGTGGGCTAGTGTGCTCTTGTGCTCTTCATTAATGTCTGTTTGAAAAACTGCCAACTCTCTCAAACTGTTTTTCCCCTTAGACTTGCTTCCCATGGGGATCTTACCTACCAACTCCCTGAGTTTGCTAAAGTCTGCCTTTTTGAAATTCATTAAGTTTATTCTGCTGTTTTCCATCCTACCATTCTTTAGCATCATGAACTCTATCATTTCATGTAAAAACCAACAGAGGGTCCCGTGGCACCTTTAAGACTAACAGAAGTATTGGAGCATAAGCTTTCGTGGGTGAATGCCCACTTCATCAGATGCAAGTAATGGAAATTTCCAGAGGCAGGAATAAATCAGTATGGAGATAATGAGGTTAGTTCAATCAGGGAGGGTGAGGTGCTCTGCTAGCAGTTGAGGTGTGAATACCAAGGGAGGAGAAACTGTTAACCAGGTCAGCTACAACATCACCAGCTCATTCACCCACGTCCACCAATGTTATATATGCCATCATGTGCCAGCAATGCCCCTCTGCTATGTACATTGGCCAGACTGGACAGTCACTACGCAAGAGGATAAATGGACACAAGTCAGATATCAGGAATGGCAATATACAAAAACCCGTAGGAGAACACTTCAACCTCCCTGGCCACACAATAGCAGATGTAAAGGTAGCCATCTTACAGCAAAAAAACTTCAGGACCAGACTCCAAAGAGAAACTGCTGAGCTCCAGTTCATTTGCAAATTTGACACCATCAGATCAGGATTAAACAAAGACTGTGAATGGCTATCCAACTACAGAAGCAGTTTCTCCTCCCTTGGTGTTCACACCTCAGCTGCTAGTAGAGCACCTCACCCTCCCTGATTGAACTAACCTCGTTATCTCCATACCGATTTATACCTGCCTCTGGAAATTTCCATTACTTGTGACTGATGAAGTGGGGCGTTCACCCACGAAAGCTTATGCTCCAATACTTCTGTTAGTCTTAAAGGTGCCACAGGACCCTTTGTTGCTTTTTACAGATTCACACTAACACGGCTACCCCTCTGATACTCTATCATTTCATGATCACTTTCACCCAAGCTGCCTTCCACTTTTAAATTCTCAACCAGTTCCTCCCTATTTGTCCAATCAAATCTAGAACAGCCTCTCTCCCCTTGTAGCTTTCTCCACCTTCTGAAATAAAATGTCTCCTATGCTGCCAAGAAGTTGGATAATCTGTGCCCTGCTGTATTATTTTGCCAACAGATGTCTAGGTAGTTGAAGTCCCCCATCACCACCAAGTTCTGTGCTTTGGATGATTTGTTAGTTGTTTTTTTTTAAACAACTATCTCAAAGCTCTGTTGATTTTACTCTATTATGGTCTTACAGACAAACATTTTCCTGCATAAATATCCCTAAAGCTATTAGCTTAATCAAGCTCAGCTGAAAAATTGGGTCTACTTATGGCTTTAGGCTACTTACTACTGGTTGAAGGTTTGCTAAAAAAATTCTGTCTTTAGGAGCTTGTTTATATTCTGTAAGTTCTGGTCGTTGTGTCTTTCTGTTTTTGTGGGTTATTTTTTTTAAATGTGTATTTTAAAACAGGATACAAGAAGATTTTTAAAAGCAGTTTTGAACCTTAGTGTTTCTGTAATTGAATGGCAAGGTTCTTATGTTGATTCACCTGTTAACAGGTGGGGGAACCCTGCAGAGAGATGCAGATTAAGTCCTGCTGACTTCTTATGGCAAGTATAGCTCATTAACTCCACCCTGGATAAAAGGGATGTGGTGTGGCTTTTTGACCACATGGAACACAGGATCGAGGATTGAGAGTTAGCTATAGAGGAACCTTAAGTAGAGGTTTATAGGTTTGCTGTTTGATTCATGGAGAGTGGCATGCAGTTAGAGTATTTGGTCATAAAGTGATGGCTTGAAAGGCTCCAGGAGTCTAAGTGGGATTATGGAAGAGAGTACATGGTGACAGAAGTAGATATCCTGTAAGCCTCCATCACTCCCATTTGTAAAATTTTAATAAGTGGTCACAGATTTTTTGGACACTCAACTTCAGATACCTTAGGCCTGATTTTTCTCTGTTGAGCATTCACAACTCTAACTGAAGTAAATGGGATGTACAGGTGCTCAGCACTGCTGAACATTGTACCCAGAGGTCTCAAGTTCAGTACCAAAAATAAGTGATCACCCTTAAATATGTTGTGCATCAGTTTACTGACTTGTGAAATGGCGTTGTTTGGATGCGTTGTCAATTAACTTAGGAAAATTGTTTTGAGATCTCAAATGGAAGGTTCTGTATTAATAAATGGCTCTTACATTGACATTTAATTAAAACAAAGTGTCTTTATGTGCTAACAAACTATATTTATTTGATTTCATTGCCTAGAATTACTTAAATTGTTCAAAACCAAATAATGCAAGGATTAGAATACTTCAGACTTTGATTCTTTATGTAAATAAGACAGAATTACTGATTGGAGTTTTGGTTTGAATACTGGCCTATTAATAAGAAACATTTTGGAGCCCATATTTGCAAAAAGTAAAATTATAATAATTGTACATATTTTCACTGGGGTGAGATTGTTTTCAGAAGTGCATAAGTGATTTAAGAGCAGTTAGATGCATTTGAATATCCCACTCTTTATCCCTCTCCATCCTTTGCAATTTGCTTCTTTTGAGGGCAAAAAATCCAGTGGAACCTGCACGTCTTGTCTATTATCACCCTGGTCACACTGACTGATCTTGAAATGCGATCTGCTAGTGCAGACCCTTGTGCCTATGCAGAGTCTCACTGAGGCTAAGGGGACGCTGCATAGGCAGGCTGCATTTCAGAATCAATGTTTTTGAATGTATATTTGTATTTTTATTTTCTTCTCCTACTTCCCCCATCTGGGTCTAGTCTTCTTAGACTGCAAGCTCTTCAGGACAGGGACTGTCTCTTACTTTGTACAGTGCTGAGTATAAAGGGCCCCCAATCATAATTAGAGCCTCTGGGTATTAGTGGAGTATAAATGATATGATAGTGACAAGTAATTAGTAATAACCTTGATTGTCATATAGTGACGCAGTTTGCCATTCACTATAACTAGAGGAGCTGGTCCAGAATAAGTTAAGCAAGCACCACCTGCTCTATTCTTCATTGCTTTGCACTAAACGCAAGACTGAGACAAAAATAAAGGAATATTTTTTTAAAGGAACCCAATACAAAGAAATAGTAATATAATTCTTAGTGTGCATGTGTGTAGTGGGGGAGAGGGGTTCTCAGCACCATAAATGTGCATAACACTTTGGATAAGACATGTCCCTGTGCTGACGAATTTACAATCTAAAGGTCCAATCCTGAAAACTCTACTGGGTATACTGTTTACTGCAATAAGCACTACACCTGATGTAAAGGGTTTGCCAGATTAGGCCCACACATATAGCACTATGAATGATGGTGGCAGAAGGAGGGGAGGTTTAGGAAGAAGTGAGGATGAGGATTACAAAAATATAAGATCATGTGATTGCCTGGTTTGGTATATGTGCATTTAGTTGATTCTGCTCTTTAAAAAATTGTTGTATGGTATTTATCACACTACATCATGGCTTGCATCTCACCAGGCTCCAAGAGTAAATTGAGGAGGTAGGAGAAGGCTGGCAGGAATCTTTCTTATGTTTTATTTTTGTGTATTCCTGATAGGTAAGGGAGAACTAAGGTTTATTACACAGTGATATCTTGGAGCTTTACAAGGAGGTGAGTGTAAGCTAGAAATGACTAATACTCCAGAATCTGCCTCTTAACAGGATAAAGTAGTAAAATGGGATGCATTTGTCAGTTAAATGATTCACTGTATTGTAGGTTTTAATGCCTTTCACTGTTGCCTATTAGAAATTGCCTCCTGTCTAAAGCATGCTACAAAACCTAATCCCTAGAGGCTAGATAAAAAGATCTGCCTTTTAGTCTTCATTCAGCTTCAGTTGCAGAATAAATGACAACAGCATCATGTGAGACCCATTCAGGTGACCTATATTCTTTTACATTGCCTAGAGGGAACAAAATTAGAATTTTCAACTGTGTGTGTGTGTGTGTGTGTGTGTGTGTGTGTAATTTCTTTTTCCCTCTTCGTGCTCCCATGTATTTTAAAAGTTCCAATTGCAAACCATTTTTTGTATGTTTATTTAAAATCCCACAATGAACACTACTGCATATCATTTGGGTAAACCAGTAGCTATTTCTTCAGTTAGTTTGAAATTTGGACTTTATTTTTTTGTCTGTATTTTGGAAAGGGAGGAGGAAGAGAGAGTGTGGGGGAGGGAACCCTTAAGCGTGATTCGTCTGTCCATTCTGGCATATGTTTTATCAGCTACTCCTTTTGAGCTCAATCTGGTTTCCTTACCACTCTGGACATCTTGACAGTTTTCTGTGTAATGCTGATTCACACTCGTTACCCAGCCAAGTGGAATGGTGAACATACAGCAAGACACAGGGTCTGATGTGCCTCTAAATTTCATCATTTTTACACAAGCATAATGCCATTTACTTCAGTGGAATTACTCCTGATTTACACCAGTATAATTTGAGAGGAGAATCTGGCCCAGATATACCAGTACAAGATTACATATTAGAATATAGTTGGTGATACTCACTGTACAAACTCCTATTTAGACTCGTCAGTTGGGCTTATTTGATTAGGAAATGATACGGGGGCACAGGATTTTATGCTGGGTAGGGGAGGAAACCAAAATCCTTATATACATGAATTGCAGATAAATGTAATGGGCAAAGTAGGAATATAAATACTTTAGTGATTTATTTTTACAATTTCCCTTCTTTAATTGTCAATTTAAATCCTGTGATGCACTCTACATTTCCCCTTCTTCTTTCCTTCTCAAGTGTCAAGCTTTTCCTAAGGCTGCCTCTATCTTCTTATCCTACCGTGTCCCCCAATCTGTGACCCCTTAAATGTTTTTTTCCCCCTTAAAAAAAAGTGGAAGTGTGTATTGCATGCCTCTGCTCCCAGTGTTCTCAAATGTTTGTTTTGTATTTTGAAAATGGAAACTTGAAAATCACAAGCCATATACTCCATTAGCACTGGGCTATGGCAGGGTGTATATTAAATGATTTCTGGTCTATATTATCAGATGATTAGACACATTGAATGTAAAAGGGTAACCTGTGCGTGTGTTGCGGGGGTCTTTTTTTTTTTTTTTTTTCAATTAGGGAATTTTAAAAAAAGTTCATTTAGGAATATCCTAAAACAAAGCTCATTGTCAATGGAAAGACTCCTGTTGATTTCAGTGGGCTTTGGATCTGACCTGTATTGAGTGGAGAATAACAAATTTTGAGGTTACAATATAAATCTACTGCTGCTGCATCTCAAGTGGTACAAGACCACCTTCAAGGGAAGCACTCTCCCAAAGTACCCCTCTCAATGTCTGATAAAGCTGAAACCTCTTTATTTTTATTCCTGATTCCACTATGGATTGTTCAAATGCGGATTTCTCTCCTGGGCTTACTGCGCTGGCAGTCTTTGTACAGCGCAATCTTTTCAGTTTATCACAGTGTAGAAATCCTCCCAACGAAGTGGATTAGTATATAAAACCACAAATACATTTCACCAGTTCTAATCAAAGCCATAAACTATTAAATATTAATAAATTGGATTGCTGTGATGTCACTTCAAGTAGCACTGTAGGTCATCACCAGTCTCATACTGTGAGCTCACAACAATTTAAAAACTCAAAATACTGAATATTTGCAGGGAGGAGGAAAAGCAAAACCTCAGACTTCAAATGAGTGAGAGATTGAAAATGATATTGTTGTTCTTGTGCCATCCCACTTCTTCATCAGCCTGTCAGGAAGTGTGGCTGTGGCTGTCTATAACTAGGTGCTCCTGGTGCTGCAGACAAAACATCTCTACACCCCTGAAGACTCCTACCTTAATGGGGCTCTTCTTAGGTAGTGGTCAATTTCTACCCATTTGTGAGGCTTCAGTGACCGGCCTGGCCTACTCCAAAAAATTATATTGGTATAGCTGCGCTACTCAGGGGTGTGGAAAAAACCACACCCCTGACTAATGTAGTAGTGCTGACATAGCTGCATCTACAGTGGGGGGTTCTGTCAATGGAAGAGGGTTTCCATCAACATAGCTCAATTGGTTGGGGGAGGTGGTATTCCTACACTCCCAGAAAAACCCATTCTGTCAATGTAGGCTGTGTCTACACTACAGGGCGATGCCAGTATAGCTTTGCTTACGGGGCTATACTAGTATCATCTCTGTGGTGTACATGTACCCACAGCTTCTAGTGATCCCCAAGAGACAAGAGAAGGAACTGAAGTGAAAGTTATTTAGGGTATGTCTGCACTGTAATATAAGCCCATGCTTGAGCTCAGGTTCAAGCCTAACCCCCCCTCACATCTACTCTTCAATTTCGCTAACCCAGGACTCGGACATCAGGGCTGGAGGCTCTGTACTCGAGTTAAGCTGGGACCTATGGTCTGAGCCCTATTGCATTGCAGTATAGATGCAGCCCCGCTTGACATGAGTCCCAGGAGTCAGGTGTAAGTATCCCACAATTCCATGAGACAACTTCCTTAGTCCTCTCTATCCCAACAATCTGCAGTCCACTCTATTGAAAACGGAAGCCACTCCCACTTTGAACAGCAGCAGCTCAGGTCAGCGTTAACCCATTCTCTTCTCATCACTAATCTGCAAGCACAGTAATCAGAGAGCCTCCATGGTTTGCAATAGAGGGCCATTCAATCAAGCAGTTTGCAAAGTGAGCTGCTTCCTGGTAATGTGCGGGGGCGGGGGGGGCAGTAAAGTTTTCCCACCGTGCACCACAGTCATAGAGCTAGAGCAATTCCGGGGGTGTGGGCGTGCACTAGAAATTCTGGAATATGGTTACTTTGACTCTGGTCTCCACACTGCAGTTTGGACACCAAAGTCTTAGGTTCGAGGATGGGTTAGAAAGGTCTTAACATAGTGTTAAAATACAGTGTAGATGCTCAAGCCCAGCGTACCTCAATATGGGGAAGCTGACTCAAGACCCATTAACCCTGGACTTACATTGCAATGTAGACATACCTTTAGTGTCCATTACAGCAGAACTAGGATTCCCTGGCCCAGTGGTACCAGAGCTAGATAAAACAGAAAACAGAGAATTGGGGATGACAAAATGGGTGCGCATGGGTGCCTCTGGTATTGTGGGTGTCTTATGTAACCACTCAGGCTAAAGTCATCACTATACACAATACTACTGAGGAGTTTGATACTGAACCTATGGGGACGGGGTTGAGTAATCTTTTTTTGGTGCTATAAACAGTGTCAGGGGTTTGTAAATTTTGTTGTACTTCCAACTACATATTTATCCAGCATCTTCTGCTGGAGTTCACTTGCTTTTGCAGCACATATGAATACTGACAAGAAGACTGGGTTAGAAATCTAAACACTTCTTTTCATGGCTAGTAATAGCATTTTAGTCAAAAGTCGCCTGAGAATCTCATTAAAGCCGAACTAGTTGCTTTACGCAACATCTTCTATTCCACATCTTTTTGAGCTCTAGAAATGTACATCATTTAGCCAAACTGAGTAGAAATTATGACAAAAAGTCTGCAAATGGTGCTAATTATTCTTGTGAGGAGCAGTTTGCACACCCTTGGTGCTGGTTTGTAATTACAGTATAGACCCAACATATGCATTAAATTGTAAGCAGATGTAAAGCTGCTTGACTTTAAGAAAGCTGAGAGAATGATGGGGCTAATAGACATAGATCAGATTAATGACTTTGTGTTTAATGCAAACAGTATATCATATACTGAAAAATATCTATAAGGCTTGTAAACAGTATGATTAATTTGTATCATTTAATAAGAAATCAAATGCAATGGACAAGATCCTCTCCTAATGTAAATCTCTACAGCTCTATTGACTCTGACCGAGCAATGTCAATTTCTGTCAGCTGAGGATGGACAAATGTCACCAAAGTATTCACATCATTAACTATTATATGTTGTACTACAAGTGATTATATATAATGTAAATAAATGTACTTGCTGGAAACATTTGTTACAAAGGAAAAAAATCATTGTCACAGCATTCAGTTTGTATAACAGAATTATGTTTTAGTAATTTTGGGACTCTGAATTAACTTCCCCAACCAAGCCCAGAAACATTGAATTAAGGCTGTAAATCCAACCTGAGATTGCTATGATCTTTGACCGTTATGTGGAGCAAAGCTGAGAAGTAAGGTCCATCAGAGTGGTCTTTCAGAGTAGTCTCGGAACTTCCCTTGCTGTTTTTAAAACAAATGGTTAGGACTAGATTATGATACCCAGAGGAGTTGCCTTTGCTGCAAAGTTAACTCAAACTGAGTCCCACTGAGGAGAACAGATTAAAGCTTAAGTTAGCACAATTTATCAGCTGCTAACACATGTACTGAAAACATACATTTTTATCTGAGAATTCCATTACGTTCCTTATGCGCAATAACCTGTTTTTTAAATTAAGTAGCTGAGGTGGGGTGTTAGTTTGTGGGGTTTGTTTTTATTTAAAATAACAAAATTGTTTGTTTTGGCTGATCTTTGTAGGACTCAGCCATAAATCTGTGTTTTAACCCCCTGCCCCCAAAACAACCCTGTTTTGGTTTAGGATTCAAATAGTTTTCTTCCTATTATGCTGCCGGAGCTTTGGCGGTGATTTAAAGGGCCTGGGGCTCCCCACAGCAGCCCTTTAAATCCCCACCTGAGCCCGGACTGGATCCAATATAATGAGGTCTCACCTATAAAGCAGTGAGATTTTTTGGCTCCCGAGGACCGCGTTATATCAGGGTAGAGGGGTATTTTAAAAGGTCGAAACAATTGTGTCTTTTAAAAATCTGTAGGAAAAAAACTAACGTCTTATTTCAGAGCTAGGACCTTTATTTGGCAAGTTTCAGCCCAAAGTAACTCAGTGACAAGCCTATGAAACTCTAAAAGACATCCAATACAGCAAGTGAGCATGGTGCACATTATTTAGCTCCTCTGACTGTCACTTACAGTGAAATCCAATAGAAAACCCTTCCCTCCTAATTACTTCTAAGGGGGCTGGAGGTATTTACCGCAATGGGAGTTGAAGAGTTGTGGTAGTCAGACTCAGCACCACACAGGATTGGGCCCTATTGTATGTCTTTCTCGACAGATAAGAGATACTTTTGTTTATAAGCATTTATATGGCGCACATCTCCTTAACATTGTAATTCCAAAGTGTGTGTCTATTACTTAGTGCAAGGTTGGTTTAACTGGTAGGCAGCATGCTCTCCTGACACAGACTTTAGGAGATGGGGATAAACTGTGGATTCCAACAGGTGTTGCTTCTTAAATGATTGATGGCTTTTAATTCACTAGTTGGCTATTAATCTAGTGCAGTGGTTCCCAAACTTGTTCCGCCGCTTGTGCAGGCCGAGAGACGTACTGGCCCCCGCTTCCAGCAGCTCCCATTGGCCTGGAGCAGCAAACCGTGGCCACTGGGAGCCGCGATTGGCCGAACCTGCAGACTCGACAGGTACACAAACCGTCCCGGCCCGCCAGGGGCTTTCCCTGCACAAGTGGCGGAACAAGTTTGGGAACCACTGATTTAGACACAAAATAAGTGGCCATATTTTCAAAATTGTTTTATGTTGCATGCTAGCCACTTCTGAAAATCTGGCCCATTTTTGGCACTAAGCATTTGGAAATGAGGCTCTGAGCTCCTTTTACAAAAGTTGGCCCCACATATACCATGTTCTTAAACTTTTACTAGTGATTGTCTCTCCTCTGATTTTTTTTTATTTTATTTTTTATTTAGCACCCACTGACTCTGTTTTCTTATTTCTTAGACTTGGCTGGGAGTCAAAATTGCATGTCTGAACATAATTTCTTCCTTTGGCTACCTGCAGCTTAAATCAATAGCAGCTATTAATCTGAGAATGCACCTGTACTGCATCTAAATATTAGCCACCTCATCACACTGTGTATTTTGTGCTCACTTGAAATAAGTTCTGTGATCCCATGTGATATCTGAAACTGAAAAGAGAGTACAGTGATCTTCAGCTGGGTTGAGTACTTTCAAAAAGAATCTAACATCTATTTGACTCAGAGAGTTACATTTTTTAAATAATCATGCATAAGTCTCTTTTAGGAAGGCAGTACTTATTAGATATGCATTTTTATGCTCATCTTAAGAAATTCTGTTTTTCACAATTATGAGAGTTCTTAATATCTTGTATTCCCACGAATGTCTAACTGCACAAATAAGTTTGCAAATATTGCACGTTCCTTTTTTTAACTTACAAATATTAGTAAGTTATTCTCTCAGCTACATATAACCTAGTGCTCTGGGTATTTTGTAATCTGTTTGTATTGGACAAACAGTATGTCTGTTTTCAAAGATAAATGTAGATGTTTGATATAGTGTACTGTAAACCTTTTATATCATTTAATAAGTTTTTAGCTTGCTGCCTTCAAATATCTGCTAAGTAACCATTTGGCTGACTGAGTGAATCCTGCTCATACATCCAAAGCATGACATCTTGAATTATGTCTTTTGCTAATGCTTAATTAAAACAGTGTTTTTTCTCATGTGGTTTATCAGTTTAACTTAGATTTTAAACTCTTTGGGACAGGAACCATGTCTTTTTGTATTTATACATCACCTACCACCATGAGGCTGCAATCTTGATTGAGGCCTTTGGATGCTACTACAACGCAAATAATAATAGTAAAATATGGTAGTGTGTTTTCTGAGGGGATGGGTTGGTTGGTTTTTTTTTAGGGGCACTTTTTAAATACACGTGAGCGGTTCTAGTGAGTAAAGTCATACTGTGTCTGCTTGGTTTAGTAGCAAAAGATTTATTATTTTGTCACTTTGGTGTCCCTGTTATCTGTGTGGGTTTTACAGGGCTATGGGAATGTGAGCTAGATTCTGTTCTGCCTTGATTGTCATCAACAGAAATGTTAATGAAGTTCTGAATGCAAAACTCTTACTAATGCTGTGTGAGTCACAAAGAACACAGCTTGACTTTCAGATTCCAGGTTGAATTTACAGGATGGCCATTAGAAAAGCTGTCTTTGGACTTGTAACAAATTGGATATGGAGTCATTAAGAGACAATAAACATGGAACAAAACATAGCACCTTTATATCAGGAATATAACATTTTAAGGCTGAGAAAGGTTTATATGAGTTCATGCCATAACTCCTTCAACTGATAAAACATTATGATGTCGCACAAAGGTCCTGCATGGCTTACTAAAAACAAAATACAGTAATTACTTCGCCTTAGAATATCATTGCTAAATTAATCTTGGTTAACAAACTTGCTGCTAAAAAGCTAGATTTTCATTCCTGCCACTATCATTTAAGCATGTCTCATAGATGTGACTTTACAAATTTTATGCAGAGATTCAACATGCTATTTATCAGTTATTTATAGTTCGTTCCTCCATGAGGTGCAAAAAGGACACCTACTAGGGCTCGGCAAACAGAATAACTCAGATTTGGATAATTTAAATTCAGAAATCCTGATATTTGGGTAACATTTTTAATAGCTCTGATCATATGATCTTACTTACAGATCATCCCCTCCGTATCTCACCTCAGCCTCCTTCACAACAGGCCTTTTGTGTCTTAAGAGAAACAAATCCCATTATTTTGGGCAAGTCATTTTCCCTCTCTGTGCCTGTTTCCCCACCTGTAAAATATGGCTAATGATACTGACCTCCTTTTAAAGCACTTGGAGATCTATGAATGAAAGACATGATATAAAAGCTAGGTGATGGTATTATTTATTTATTATAACAAAGAATAGCAGAGTTGTGTTTCAAAAAATTTATTAACCAGAAAAGCAAACAAAATAACAAGTAATTTAATATATAATCCCAGGTTGGGGTTATTGGGCGCATCTATCCCAATGTCTCTGTCACGTGGAGCTCCGTTCAGGCTCCCCTGAGCCTGGGGCACTTAGGAAGTTGAGTGAGGAGGGCTGGCTAAGGCTGCATTCAGTAGGCAGGTAACATCCAGCTCTCCATCTCAGCTTCAATCATTTTATCTGGTGAAGTTGAACAGTTTACCAGTGCCCAATGGAGACTGGGTCAGAACCAGAATTAGTTGGCTGACCCAATCCAGAGGAAACTGAGGTCATTCTAACAGGTTGGGAAGCAACTGTAAAAAGCAACAGAAACTATAGCCCATTAGTCATGATACTCAGTTGAGATGTAGGAGACCCAAGTTCAAGTCGCTGGTTCAAATCAGGCAGAGTAGAGACTTGAACCTGAGTCTCCCACAGTCATGGTCTTAACCACCAGGATATTGACTATACTTCTAAAGGGCTTGGTTTTGACCTGCTTTGGAAAATTTTCACAGGATGGGAAAACAGTTTTCTGGCCTGCTCAGATATTACTCAGGTTCTCAGCTTGAAGTTTTCATTGAATCTCCAGCTGCTTTCAGATGTCCAGGATGACAAGAGTACTTTTAGTCATTTGTGGTTAGCAAGAAAATGTTGACCATTCTTTTTTTAAGGTGGACTTCATCACAGTTATCTGTGCCTTTGTCTCCTCCATGTTGGTTAATGTGCTCTACATTGGGTCCACACCCTAGAATATAAGAACAGCCATACTGGGTCAGACCAAAGGTCCATCTAGCCCAGTATCCTGTCTTCCGACAGTGGCCTATGCCAGGTGCCCCAGGGAGAATGAACAGAACAGGTAATCCTCAAATGATCATTCCCAGCTTCTGGCAAACAGAGGCTAGGGACACCATCCCAGCCCATCTTGGCTAATAGTCATTGGTGGACCTATCCTCCATGAATTTATCTAGTTCTTGGCCTTCAAAACATCCTCTAGCAAGGACTCCCACAGCTTGACTGTGCGTTGTGTGAAAAAATACTTCCTTTTGTTTGTTTTAAACCTGCTGCCTATTAAGGCTCCCCTAAATCTATAAAGAGAATTTCAGAATGTAGCTGTCTGCTTAACAGGGGCCAAATTTCCTTATTCATGGTGAGGTGTAATGTACTTGACAAGTCATGCCACTTAAATCAATGGAGAGTAAAGGATACCTCATAATGAGTGAAGACTGCAGGATTTAGCCATAACTGGTGCTCTGTGCAGATAACATATTACACCTATACTTCGTAGTCTCCATTGGTTACCTACTGATTTCTGGTTGAAGTTTAAGTTGTAAATAGATTTGGATCCTGGCTATTGTAGACACCTTCAGTACAAATGGGTGGGAATTTATGGCAGGGGATTCTTAGTGAATGGCCCTTAACCCCAGAATCCCCTTTCCTCCTACCTAACAAATCTCTGAGTTGGTGACCTTCAGTATATGCTGCAAGCAGCGGCGGCTCCAGGCACCAGCGCTCGAAGCACGTGCCTGGGGCGGCAAGCCGCGGGGGGCGCCCTGCCAGTCCCTGCAAGGGCGGCAGTCAGGCATCCTTCAGCGGCTTTCTGAGGGAGGTCCGCCAGTCCCGTGGATTCGGTAGCAGGGAACACCGAATCCGCGGGACCGGGGAACTCCCGCAGGCATGCCGCCAAAGGCTGCCTGCCTGCCTGCCGTGCTTGAGGTGGCAAAAAAGCTAGAGCCACCCCTGGCTGCAAGGCTCCTTTTCTTGAGGGTGAAGTTAAATAGGGGTTTTGGAGTAAATTAAACAGGAAAAGTTATTCTTTGTGGGCAGATCCAATGAAACCTTCAAGCTGAGAACCTGAGTAACAAGTGGTAGGCATACCATTTTAATATCTGAGCTGGCCAGGAAACTGTTTTCCCATCCTGTGAAAATTTTCCAAAGCAGCCCTCCTTCTAGTCTTTTGATGTAATGTTTTTATAATGATCACACAGTTCTGTGTATCCCCGGATAAATGCTTCTTACATATTAGATTATATTTTGAATGTATTAAGTGATTGCACCTCAATGGCATTCTCTTGAATAGTGTGAGTGCCCTGCCATTTGTCAGATGGGTGCCAAGGCTATTTGGTTTTGCTATGTACTGTTGTCATCCATACCACAAATTAATCCAGTAAAGATTCTGGGTCTTATTTTCTCTTTTCATTGATAACAAGGAAGGATCTGTATCATTTGAATTACAAATGTAGCTTTCTGATTAAATATTTTATATTTACATAAAAATAGTGTATGCCTTTTTAGAGCTGTATCTTAAAACAAGTAAAATTGAGATAAATATACACGTGGTAGCATTAGCTTTTGTGTTTAAAACCAGTAACTTTTTGTAGATACTCAGACTTGTTGTAGATATGGGAAATGTTTTAAATAATATTTCCTCTAATTTCGGCAATGTGACTAAAAGGAATAGAACAGGAAAGTTATTCAGAAACAAAAATATCACATGAAAGGCAAAAATTGCACCTATGCATTTTGGCTCAGTGAGGCTGACCCTGCTTCCAGATAAATCAATGGCTAAACTTCCACTGAGTTCAGTGGAAGAAGGATTAGGCCCCAATTGAAACTTGTTTAGAAAGTTTCCATGAATAAAATATCCATCATCGTCATCATGAACATCATATTTTGGTGCTAATGTAATTGACACACACAGTTTTCAGAATGCAGCTTGATCTTGCTCACAGATACAAGATGAAATCTTGAACATGTCAGTGATCAACCAAAGAAGTGGCAATATGCTGTTGGAAAGGAAGTGCTTTTAAAAAATTAATTAATTAACTTCACAGAATGATGTGTGTGTTAAACTGAGAATTTATTTTGGGCACTGTATAATACATTTCTGTATTAAAAAGGAGCATTTAACTGTGGTATATTGCAAGTTATCTCATTAGTCATTGCCATTTTGAATAGCACCAGACAGAACAGAAAAACAGAGGAGTTTTATTTGGAATAGATACAGTACACTGAGGATTTTGCAACATTCTGGTGACATCCTGTATTTTCCAATTTTGTAAAGGTGTTTCCATTTTACCACTGAAGAGTCCATTTAGAGAAGGGTGAAATCAGAAATTTGAAAACCCCTTTGAACAGAATATACAAATATGCCCCTGTGCACATATTCTCTCTACTGGAATATTAATGAATTGGAATTTTTCTGATTCATCTCTATACTCTGAAAGTATGAACCAAAGTTGCTTGTGTGTGGAGGGTGTTTTCCTTTTGACAGTCAGCTGTCCAGCTCTAGAGCATGTGTACTGACTTTCTTCTTCTATCCTGGATCCCTAGGAAATTGGGGTCTCATAAATCATATTTTTCTCCTTATGTTTGCATATTTTCTCAACTCTTTTACAGAAATATATATTTTGTTTGATCAACAAGAGATCAGTTCTAGCTTGCTCTCTGAAATTTGGGAAATTGGCCTAAATAATCCAGTAATCCTGAGTCCTTTCCCTAAGGATTTGGTGAAAGCTCCCAGGCAAAAAGCCTCTGTGGTGCAACTCCTTTAACCTTCAATTGAGTTAAACTGGAGAGGAATTTGACATACCATGTCAATTCTTCATCCTCTAAACCAGTTTATTTGCTCTGGGAATAGTAATAATTAATAAATACTTTGCACTTAGAACAATTTCATCCAAAGATTTCAGCACACAGAGGAGGGAGGTATATTTCACAGCTAGCATAACATAACTACTGGAAAATGATACCCCAATCTGTAGGACTCTTTGGTTCATTCCTCTTGAATGAATGCCTTATAATCAAATACAGCCACGTTACTTTGTGAGGTTGGCATGATCTCTTCTGCTTCCACAGGTTTGGAGTGAGTCAGATAGTACTTAGTTAAATAACCTTCTGGGAACACATAGGTGTTTAAAAAAAGGGTCATGGAATCATAAAAGCTAGAGATAGGAAAGACTTATTAGACCATACAGTTCATCTTCCTGCCAGTGTGTAATTGTTTCCTTTTGTACATAATTTATTAGCATTTTATCTGGCCTAGTTTTAAATGCCCCAAATGATAGGGCTTGCGCTACTGCTCTTGGAGGACTAATCCACGACCTAATGAATCTTATTGTCGGGAAGTCTTCCTGAGACTGGGCTTAAATTTTCTTATTCGTATCAGTAATTATTCTTATTGCTTCAAGTTGCAACCTGCATAACTCCTCTCCCACCTTACTATCCTCTGGACAGTTTTCAGTCCACTTAGCTGTAATTGATGATTCAGTAAGTGGTGTCCTCCGAAGACTATATTGAACCAATGCCGTGGTATGGTGGTAAGGGACACAATAAATGAGGGTGCTGCCAGTTGTATGAGATGTAAAACTGAGGTCCTTTTGGTTGCTAAAGATCTTGTGGCGTTTGTCATATGACCAGTTTCCTGGTCAAGTTCTAATTTTAGTATTTTTTTCCTGCCCACTTAAAATCTCCCCTGCTATTTTACATGGAGAAAAGTATTCTATTCCTAAATTGTTGTACAGTACAGTAATACATAATGCTAAAGTATTGGATAAAGTGATCCTTGCGTATAGTTTGTATATAAGTTTGTAAAATGTGTTAGGATGAAAGACACTATATAAATAAAAGATCATTAACACTTAACAAAAATATCACATGAAAGGCAAAAATTGCACCTATGGATTTTGGCTCAGTGAGGCTGATCCTGCTTCCAGATAAGTCAATGGCTAAACTTCCACTGAGTTCAGTGGAAGAAGGATTAGGCCCCAATTGAAACTTGAATCTACTCCAGTAGATCATTTTTATTAAATATATTCTGCAAGCAGAGTTTCTTTGCGGTATTTATGTTGCCTAGTTAGAACAAGTAATCTGATTTTGAGTTTTGTTTCTTCTTGAGAACCCACAGGAGGATATTTTAAAAGGGATTGATACTGAATTTAGGCATAACCCCATCTGTAGTCTACTGTATATGTCCTCCTGCTTGCGATTGCTAATCCACACAACTTGATAGCTCACTTATAAATAAAGAATATTACCTTTTTAAGATCCAGTGATTTCTAGAAGTCAGCTGAGAATACTGGAGTTGCTGGGTTGTAAATAAGGTCTACATGGACCAAAGTCTTCCCTGGTTTAATTCCATTGAAATCAATAGAGGTACAGTGTGGGGGATAAGTTTTAACCCATGTCTCAAATAACTCCACCACCAAATGAGAGAACATGACTCGGAACAGCCAGTAGATGCCAGTAAATCTTAACCTGTGTGAGAAGAATTTTAAACTTTTTCCTTGCCTTTTTATGGCTACTCTGTATTGAAGTTAGATATTTTAAGGATCTTTTGAAGGATATGCATATTGTACTTTTATATATTGATGGTACATGTGAAAAACTATTTTTGAAAGGCAACTTTGCTGGGGCAGAGAGAAAAGTTTTCGGTCTGTGGCCACTATTCTAGTCTAAAGTCTATGTGACTCTAGTGCTCCTCTTCAGTGCCGCTCCACACAGAGAAAAGGAGTGGAGGGACACTGTCACTGTGGGTCCCTTGGCTTGCTGCTGTCTTACTCTATGTATGTTGTATAGTGTCCTCAAATCTTGTGTTCCCCCCACGCCTCCTGACATACACACTCATGTAGGAACCACGCTGATTCCAACACAAAGAACCCTAGTCACCTCGAGGAGAAAGAGAGATTTGCCCCCAAGGATATCGCACATTTGCCCCGAGGATATTGCACATTCCTTACAGTGGCATGTAGAGTACATACACTGCATGTCCACCTAGCATGGGTATAAATAGCAGTATAGTCAGTAGGGTTGCCAACTTCCTAATTGCTCAAAACCAAACACCCTTGCTCCATCCCCTGCCTGTCCCTCCCTAGGGCCATACCCCCCACTCACTCCATCCACCCTCCCTCTGTCACTTTCTTTCCCCTACCCCTCACTCACTTTCACCAGGCTGGGAAAGGAGGTTGGGATGTGGGAGGCAGTGAGGGCTCTGGCTGGTGGTGTGGGCTCTAGGATGGGGCCAGGGATGAGGGGTTTGGGATGCAAAAGGGGGCTCCGGGCTGGGGCCGAGGAGTTCGGAGTGCAGGAGGGGTTGAGGTGTAGGAAGGGGTGTTGGAGGGGGAGGGGGAGGGGGCTCTGGCTGGGAGATGCTTACTTCAGGTAGCTCCCAGTCAGCAGCATAGCAGGGCTAAGGCAGGCTCCCTGCGGCTCCTGGAAGCGGCTGGCATGTCTGACTGCTAGGCGCAGGGGTGGCCAAGGAGGTGCCACAAGCAGTCCCTGCCCTGAGTGCCTGCTCTATAGCTCTCATTGGCTGGGAACCACGGCCAATGGGAGATGTGGGAGTGGCGTCTGTGGGCACAAGCAGTTCCCTGTGTCCTCTGGCCCCTGCGTCTAGGAGTCGGACATGCCAGCTGCTTCCAGGAGTCACGTGGAGCCAGGGCACGTAGGGAGCATGCTTTAGACCCGCTGTGCCACCTACCGGACTTTTAACAGCCTAGTCAGAGGTGCTGACCAGAGCTGCCAGAGTCCGTTTTCGACCAGGCGTTCCAGTCAAAAACTAGACACGTGGCAACCCAGATGTGAGGCACTTTTAAAGTGAGTAGAGTAAAGGCATGCCAGAATGTTAGGGTATATATCCTACACGGCTCTCTGCATGCCAAGCCACTCCTCCCATGTCTACACTGCTGTTTTTAGCAGTGTAGTGTACAGCTGCCTCCCCACTGTGGGAACCGTTCCCTGCAGCAGGGAAAAGCTCTGACAGCAGGGAAGGCTGCAGCAGCTCCCCACTGATGGAGCCTTTTCCCACTGCAGGGAGTGGCCAGAGCCTTTTTCTGCTACAGTGAAAAGCTCTGACTGCTGAAGCCTTTCCCTTCTGCTCCCTCATGCCAGAGCCTTTCACTGCCATGTGTAGCTACACACTGAAAGGTGGACACAGCCTGCTTTTCACTGTGGCAGGTAGCTGCCCATACCCTACATGCTGCTGTCATGAGTGTGCAGTGTGGGCCTACCCTGAGAGTGTATCTTTTCCCACCAAGTGCCAGTGAAGGTTGAGATCACTTCTGACATTTGGAATTAGTTTAAAAATCAGCAAAAGCAAACATGGTTTCAGACTCTTCATCCCCAAATGTTCAACTTTGGGCAAGATGAACAACATAAGGGGATTTTCTGTTAATAATGGAACTGCTGATGCCATTGATAATGATAAAAGTCCTGTTCAAAAGGCTCTAAAGAACAGCTGACTAATACAGCTGAAGTGCTCTTACCACAGAGAATATTGAGGTACCAAGTACAGCTACTCAAGTAATTAATCATGACCAGTAATATTGTAACACAGTTTCACAAACAGATGCAAAATTACCTAATTAGAACACCCCCCCCCCCCCATTTATGGAGGGGAGGAAAAGAGGTGGCTTTGAATTGTTAGAGAAAAAGGATTCTCAGAGTGACAATTAAACTTCCACTCATCATATAAGAGTCCATGTGAGAGTAAAAATAGATACATCTCATGGGCAGTTAAATCTGAGTTAGAGGCTGCTGGAATACAATATGGCATTGTTGCTTTAAACAGAGAGGGCCATGAGCTGCCCTAAGACAGTGGTTCGCAAACTAGGGCTGCTGCTTGTTCAGGGAAAGCCCCTGGCGGGCCAGGCCGGTTTGTTTACCTGCCGTGTCCACAGGTTCAGCCAATCACGGCTCCCACTGGCCGCGGTTTGCCACTCCAGGCTACTTCCAGTGGGAACCGTGGCCAGTGGGAGCCGCAATCAGCCGACCCTGCGGATGTGGCAGGTAAACAAACTGGCCCGGCCCGCCAGGGGCTTTCCCTGAACAAGCGGCGGCCCTAGTTTGAGAACCATTGCCCTAAGAGACACCTGGATATCTCCAGTTGGCATCACTGGGAGCTGTGCATACATATTGCAATGTGAAGTGGAAGTGAAAAATGCAGGGAAAATATTGCTTTTTATTATAGTTGTCACTGCTTACACCCTCTTATTAAGGGTTGCAAAACATTTTAACCCCTGTTCACATGTGCCTCAGTCACTTTGAATAAGAAGAGAAGGAAATATATATAATCTGTATGCTTGAATGGGGCTGCAGCAAAAACAGACAATGAAGCACAAAAAGGGATGTTTGAGGAATACAATTTATTTAACTTTATACAGTAATTACATTACACTGAAGTGCCCATATCTTTACATTTCCAGGGTGTTTTGACTCTGCAGGAACAACCGCCATTTTGTTTGTTATTGCAACCTGTGTAGAAGAGAGATACGCACAGTCCTCTCTTATGGAGGCTTTGCTTTTGATGTGTGGGTATATCTCCTTCCCCATGCTCCTGAATGGCTATTCCAGTTCTGGGGAAAAGCTGGCTCCACCTGTCATTTGAATATTACTTGTATTTCCATAGTGCCTAGGACTCCTAGACATGGACCAGGACCCCAGTGTGCTAAGTGCTGTACAAACACAGAACTGACTGTCCCTGCCCCAATGACCATATAGTCAAAAGCTTCGGTGATAGAATTGCCATTGTACACTAATGGTTTTTGATTACCCCATTCCACGTGTCCAGAGACACTTGTTTCCCCTCTGTCCTATGCCTAGTCTAAATACGATGTTGCACTAGTTTAACTAAACTGATTTAAGATAAACCAGTGCAAATTCTATGTGTAGACAAGGCATCAGAAGGTTGTTTACAAGGGCGCAGAACTCCTTCCCTGGAGTTCTAAGATGCACTTGAAACAGTAAGCACAGAAACCATTTGTCACAGATACAGAGCGAGCTGCACTTTGGACTCCTTTTAGTCCCTCTTGCGATTACCCCTTTAGGGACAGATTGTGCTACCTTCATCCCACTCAGGATGCTGCAGTTCCACCCAGCCACTCAGAGATTGGAATTCTGGACTGCAGCTCCCTGTCTGCCAACCCTGTTAAACCACAGGCCCAATTGTGTTTGGCACATGTAAGCCCTTTTCCTCCAGGAGCCCATGATAGCAGCTGATTAAAGTGACTCAAAAACAACTTCTTCAGAACAAGGCATTATTTCACCCAAAGGTGTATAGTATGCAGAACAAAGGCATTTATTTAATTAATTAATTTATTTATTTTATACATACATACACTATGTGCCTAGTTCCTCTTATCTAAGAAGTTCCATTCAGCCCTGTTATGTCCGTCTCTGGGTTGGGGGAGAGAGCCTATTTGAGGTTTCTGTGTCTCTCCCTGTCAGAGCCTCATCGCAACTACTTCTGACAACCTACTCAATCCCCGCTTCCTCCCCGCTTCCTCCCTTTCCTCCCCTCCTTTCTAGGTCTGGGATCCTTTAAGGATCCTTTAGTATCCTCTTTGATCTTAAGCTCAGGCCTGGGTAGGGTAAATCTTGCTAGTCTGGATGGAGCCAGGCAGAGGCATTATCTACATATCTATAGCTCTCATACTCATTGATTTGTCAGAGTAATGTTTTAATACACTTTACATTCACTCTGCACTGGTGTAAAACTAACACTACTATATGGAGGGATTCAAAGATATAAGCCCTCTAAAAAAAAGTTAACATGTAAGGAAAATCGTATTTTTGGCCTACAGATATTTGCTGTGGGTGAAATCCTGGCTCCACTGAAGACAAAACTCTCAGTGACTTCCATGTTCCAGAGTAGCAACCGTGTCAGTCTGTATCCGCAAAAAGAACAGGAGTACTTGTGGCACCTTAGAGACTAACAAATTTATTTGAGCCTAAGCTTTCGTGGGCTACAGCCCACTTCATCAGATGCATGAAGTGGGCTGTAGCCCACGAAAGCTTAGGCTCAAATAAATTTGTTAGTCTCTAAGGTGCCACAAGTACTCCTGTTCTTTTAGTGACTTCCATGAGACCAGAATTTCACCATAAATCTCAATTGCCACAGTAGCACAAAATTGTGTTAAATGTTATTTCACGTATTGATGGCTAATTGAGGAAATGAAAAGCCATTTCTTTTTCCTTTGTTCTTAAATGTTGCTCCACTGTAAAAAGAAACAAAAACCACAAAGAAATTACCTCATTTGCATGAGTATGGATTTACATTTACTGTTGTATTCTGTGTGTGCCATTTAACTGACAGCTCAGTAGAAAGGAAAGCAAGCAAGTTTTATAACAAATTTTGTAAGGAGAAATCAAATCCAGGTGACAAATTAATTTCACATAATTGAGCATCTTGTTAGTTAGAATTGTATCAGATGAAAAGCACTACTGGAAGTGAGATGAAGTAATCCCAATGTCTGTATCACTTCGATATTGTTCCCCACTAGTAAGATGGAGATGTGTATTATTAGGTTCAATATGTTTCCAAGTTGGAACAAAAGGACCTACGACAAGGTCCTCCATTACATCTCTTGGAGGGCATGGGGGAATAGGCAGCAGTCTAAAATATTTGAATGATATATGATTACATGCTAGAGAAAGAATAGCCAGGAAAGATTATGTTTCAGTATAAGTAAGTCTGCAGTTATGTAAGAGTGTGGAAAACTGTTACTGTTCTAAGTATAATATGGAAGACAAATTGACCATAATGCATTACAATTACATGCATTCATTATAATACAATATTAAGTCTATAAAGTAACTAGTCAATTGTTGAATATATATTTATGTAGCTTCAGTTCTGTATGCAGCAAGTTAAAAGTAGCTGTATGAGAGGTTTTTTTGTAAAAAGACTAAAAAACGCAGGCTATGCATTTCAATCCTTTTTTTCATTTTCTGTGCTGCCCTTAGAATATCAGCTGCAGGCAAAAATAGTCTATTATTCATGCAAGAGGAAACCAAAGTCAGTTCAGTGATTTAGCAAAACCCAGTTTTTCTTGAACAGTCACAATGCTATCCAGTGTGAATGTTGTAGCCACTGCAGAGAGTCTAACTTTGAATAAGATTTGTGTGTATCACAAATCCACCATTCCAACCTTTACCAAATGCAGGGAGGAAATCTTCCTCCTGGGATCTATGCTATTGATTTCTTGCATATTCTTCATTGGTTCCACATACTGTGCTGCCAGCGATGTGACTGGGAGTTCCCTGCATGGAACAGTGCTAATAGGAGTCCCACGCATCAAACAAGTGCAGAATAAGCAAGAGATGTGTGCTGCCAATAAACATGCACAGTGAAGAGCTGATAATTTTTCTCCCTTTCTCTTAATGTATCTTGTCCTTTTGAGTGCTTACCTTGCACTCTGTATTATAAGCAAACAATTCCTCTTGTTTAGGCAAGGATAGGTTGCCAGTGAGCTCTCCCAACCTTTATGGATACTGTTTTTTACACCCAAGGTTATATTCTTCCCTCATTCTCTGCATGGAACCCCATTTACATCAATGAGCACTTATATGCAAAGATCAAGGGTAGAATATGACTGACACTCTTTCTCTTGAGATGGATTACAGTGAGGGTTACTTTTGTGATTTATACTGATCACACAACTGGAGAATATCTTTTTACAGAATTAGAATATTTACAGATCTTCACTGATAACTGCAAAATTATACCTCCTTCCCACCCAACAGAGAGTGATAGGATGTGTAAAACACATTTATTCACCATAAAAACACACATAAAACATTTCAAAATCATTAAAAATATAAATTATTATACTTTGTATGACACTTTTAATGTAATAAATGAATGAATTCCACCCCAAGCAAATGCTACACATTGATCACTAGGCGTCACCATCACAAAGTTCACCAAGTCAGTTCATAAGAGATATAGTCAATCTGCAGCTGGCCACAATCAATGCATGGAACAAACCCAACACATCACACAACTCTGTCTTGGTGAAATTTCAAAATGGCCAGTTTAGCCTGGTAAGAAACAGCATTTCACTCAGAGAGAGGTTAACACAGATAATCTAATGTAGCAATATTTAAACCTTATCCAGATTTGACAAAAAGGTTACAGAAAATTACTTAGCTTTTCTTAATCATGCTGCCTGTGCTGCAGAGTCTGTGTGGGGTAGCTGACAGGCACACGTGATGAGATAACCAGAGTTTCTATCATGCCCAAAGAGAGAACTCTTCCCAGCAGTGAGACTGATGTTCCACTACAGGCTGTGTATCTATGTTCTCCTTATCAGTGCAGACACCCAGGAAGACCTCTTTTCCCTTCAACTGCCCCAGCTACATCTGAGCAGCTACTTAAATCAAGTTGTATTGATATGAATAAGAGAAGAATCAGGCCCAATGTATTATTGAGACTAGGACTAACCTTCAGTGCTTCCAAGAAAAAAATGGGGGAGAGGAAAAAGAGAGGACTGTGGCATGCCGATGCTGGATGGGCAGAAACCAGCCAGAGATTTATTTCACAGAATTACTCCTGATTTAGCCTGGTACATGCAGGGCCTGTGCTACTATTAAGGCAAACTAGGCTGTTGCCTAGGGAGCCAAGATTTGGGGGCACCAAAAAGCGGTGCCCCCCATTTTTTTTACAGCGTTCCTGGGCTGGGCTGCCGGCGGTGCGCTGACATGTGTGGCTCAGACTCCCTCTCCCAGCGCAACGGCCGCTCCACTTCTCCCACCTCCCAGGCTTGCGGCGCCAATCAGTTGTTTGGCGCTGCAAGCCTGGGTAGGGAGGAGAATTACAGCGGGGGCAGCGTGCTTGGGGAGATTCATAGATTCTAGGACTGGAAGGGACCTCGAGAGGTCATCGAGTCCAGTCCCCTGCCCACATGGCAGGACCAAATACTGTCTAGACCATCCCTGATAGACATTTATCTAACCTACTCTTAAATATCTCCAGAGATGGAGATTCCACAACCTCCCTAGGCAATTTATTCCAGTGTTTAACCACCCTGACAGTTAGGAACTTTTTCCTAATGTCCAACCTAGATCTCCCTTGCTGCAGTTTAAGCCCATTGCTTCTTGTTCTATCCTTAGAGGCTAAGGTGAACACGTTTTCTCCCTCCTCCTTATGACACCCTTTTAGATACTTGAAAACTGCTATCATGTCCCCTCTCAGTCTTCTCTTTTCCAAACTAAACAAACCCAATTCTTTCAGCCTTCCTTCATAGGTCATGTTCTCAAGACCTTTAATCATTCTTGTTGCTCTTCTCTGGACCCTCTCCAATTTCTCCACATCTTTCTTGAAATGTGGTGCCCAGAACTGGACACAATACTCCAGCTGAGGCCTAACCAGAGCAGAGTACAGTGGAAGAATGACTTCTCGTGTCTTGCTCACAACACACCTGTTAATACATCCCAGAATCATGTTTGCTTTTTTTGCAAAGCATCACACTGTTGACTCATATTTAGCTTGTGGTCCACTATAACCCCTAGATCCCTTTCTGCCATACTCCTTCCTAGACAGTCTCTTCCCATTCTGTATGTGTGAAACTGATTTTTCCTTCCTAAGTGGAGCACTTTGCATTTGTCTTTGTTAAACTTCATCCTGTTTAACTCAGACCATTTCTCCAATTTGTCCAGATCATTTTGAATTATGACCCTGTCCTCCAAAGCAGTTGCAATCCCTCCCAGTTTGGTATCATCCGCAAACTTAATAAGCGTACTTTCTATGCCAATATCTAAGTTGTTAATGAAGATATTGAACAGAGCCGGTCCCAAAACAGACCCCTGCAGAACTCCACTAGTTATGTCTTTCCAGCAGGATTGGGAACCATTAATAACAACCCTCTGAGTACTGTTATCCAGCCAGTTATGCACCGAGTTTATAGTAGCCCCATCTAAATTGTATTTGCCTAGTTTATTGATAAGAATATCATGCGAGACCGTATCAAATGCCTTACTAAAGTCTAGGTATACCACATCCACAGCTTCTCCACAAGACTCATTATCCTATCAAAGAAAGCTATCAGATTGGTTTGACACGATTTGTTCTTTACAAATCCATGCTGGCTATTCCCTATCACCGCTTTCCAAGGAGGAGGCAGAGCACAGGTGAGCAGGGGTGGGGAGCTGCCGCATGGCTCCCCGGGGGGAGGAGCTGCTGCAGTGGGGGGAGCCTCAGGGTGGAGGCGGGGATGGGAAGCTGCCGCAGGACTGCGCGGGGGGGGGGGGGGGTGCGCAAGGTGGAAGTTTTGCCTAGGGCGCGAAACTTCCTTGCACCGGCCCTGGGTATATGTCAGAGAAGAATCAGGTCAGGTTTGATGCCAACTGCCCTCTTCCTCAGGGCCGGCTCCAGGTTTTGGCCGCCCCAAGCAGCCAAAACCAAAAAAAAAAAAAAAAGCCGCGGCCACGATCGCGATCTGCGGCGGCAATTCGGCGGGAGGTCCTTCACTCCGAGTCGGAGTGAGGGACCGTCCGCCGAATTGCCGCCGAATACCTGGACCTGCCGCCCCTCTCCCAAGCGGCCACCCCAAGCACCTGCTTGAGAAGCTGATGCCTGGAGCCGGCCCTGCTCTTCCTCAACTGAGTTTCGCAGTTAACCATTATTATGTGCTGACTGCTGCTAGACAGTGAGCCATCAGTTTTATGCCTTCATTGCTATGTAAAATAATTAAATCTTCCTTGGCATTAGTTTCTGCTGATTGTAAAAGAAGTTTTCATCCCAGGACCCTCTGTCACTTAGGTAGAGTAAAAATATCTGTATGTTCTTTCCTACATCTTCCAATTCCCTTTTAAAGATGGCAAACTTTCCCTCCTAAGATGTGAAACCAGGGCCTTGTGTGTGTTTGTTTCCCACAGAAAAAGTCATCTTTAGGCCAAAATGTTGGATCTCTTCGGGTTTGTAGATGCCTGGATAGAGGATAGGACTTTATCTCCCCCACATTCTCCAACTGATATTTTAGTGAAAAATTAATATGGGATTATTTTTAAAAGTTTAGCTTCATTGTGACGGACTGTTGGGATCTATTCCTGCTCTAAAATCCAGATGTGTTCCATTGACCTCAATAGTTATTCTGGATTGACGCCAGTGGGAGTGAGAGCAAAATTTCACCTTTTGTTAGGAAATTTCCCACTTTAATGGGAAATAGTATTAGACAAATGGGGAACCCATATATATTACAGCCTTTCAAAAGCCCATCATCTATATGCTCAAGGCATTATTAAATGATGTTTGTCCTTCTAGAAGACATTTTAAATCATTCAGTTAAAATCCTATTGAAATGAAAAAGAAAAAATATATGTGAAAGCCTAACTAGCTTCTTGGGTGAGCACCCAAAGTCAAATTTATTATTTGAGAACCCAAATGATTATTGATTCACTGCATTAAATATTAATATTATAACAATTTTAGAGAATTTGGAGCCAAACAGAATAGCAATTCAGTAATAAAGTGAAAGAAGCCCCCACCTTTTTTTTTTAAGTTGTATTTTGAGGCTTTGCAGTTCCAATATAACATGCAGTGTCTGTGAAAGGCTACTCCAGTTGGTAGAATACAACTTTTTGGTAAAATCCTAACATAGGAATGTTTCTGTTTGGATAAAGTATAAGCCATTGGATTGCAAACCTATATTTTTTTTCATTAATAGTCTTGTTCTTTTACAGCATGCACAGTAAATTTTACATCTGAGATTATTGCTCTTTATATTTTGATTTGCTTTATACAAATTAACAGTAATGACCAATTTAAGAATGAAATTGATGTTCAGGAGATGGAAGAGTCAAGCTATTTTTTTAGACGTTATTAAAAACTGCACAGCATACCACCACACTGAGCTACAAAGTGTGTTCTATTACTTAAATCTTTATACAACAAATCTACTGCACCCTTCAAAAAGATTCATATTCAACCCCTTTTCAAAATTCTGGTTAACTCCAATAATTTTTAAATCCATTTGTAGTGGAGAGATGCTTCAATTACTTTAAATCAGTTTTCTTTTATAAGTATTTCAGTCTGGCACGTAGACAAGTACTGTAGTATACTATCACTGTGGAACAGGATATACTGAGGTGATATAAATTAAGGAAACCCCCATTCTAGAGAACAATGACACTTCTGGGAATCCAAGACTGAGTTCTGTATTTGTGTGGCTTTTTTGTTGGTTTATTTTTAATACAGCATATCAAGTTAAAAATTCAAATTTCTAATAAATATATAGTTAGCTGCTTTGATTCCTGTGGAGGACTTGCAACAAATCTCCTGGTGATGTAATACTTTCTGGTCCTGACTATCTCTGCTTAGGAGAGATATTCTTTTAGTTATTTCAGCTTCCACAGTAAGTGTCTGCATGTTGTTTTTTCTCTGTCTTTAGTCAGGTCTCCTTTCCGCCAATCTTAAAGGAACAGAATAATAAATAAAATTTGAAACTTACAGTTTGGATCTTTCCAAAAGTATTAAAAACCCAAAGAACCACTTATTTTTAAAAATACCCATGTAAAATGTTCATGCATTTGTGTGCAGGCAGATGTTGTTGTTACATGTGCCATATATGAAACTGTATATACTATGCACCTGTATGAAATCTCATATGTATGAAATCTCCTTTCTTGGTTTGAAAATGTGTCCTAAAATAGTCCATTGTTTTTGAAATTCCCCAAAACATATATTCCTATTGAAAATCATAGTTTTTTATAGGTCACTTCTAATTTGGACACTTCACTGAACACAGCTGCCACAGTTAGTCAAATTTGTGATCTGCTCCACTGTATGATACCAGTTTGAAAGCTGTATTAACACAGCTGGTGTGAATGCAGGTTTCTTTACATGATGAACTGTAGCACCAGTGGCAGTTCTCTAGAGCACTGATCCACAAAGAAAAATTAAACCTCAAATCCAATCAAAGCATAGCAAATGCACCTTCATTAAAATTCATACATTTACAATAATTAACAGATAGGATTTGTGCATGGGAAATTGACATACTGTCTCTGATATTGTAAGCACATGGTCCAATATGGGACTTCTCAATAGCAGCAGATATTCAGGGAGGGCCATTACTTCCTTTTACAGCCTACTAGCCCCAGTAGAGGATTAAAGTACTCCTTTTAAAGGAGCTTTGCGTTAAGGAGCATATTGACCAGAATACCATCTCTTTTTTTTCTCCAGATGAAGAAAAAGAAGAATGCATAATGAGTTTCATTTTCTTATTGGTTTTATATATAATTGTACATAAGATATCAACTTTTGTGTGGAAGTCGCATCAAATTTTATATTTTTAGATTACTATAGTGTGTTCTAAAAATAATCCCCAAGGCATGCTTATGGATTCTATCAAAATATGTGCCAATAATTATACACTTTACATAGTCAGAAATCTATAGGTTGAAAGAGTTTGTATGACAGTGGGTCGGTTAAGGTTTTTAGAACGTTTAAGGTGAATTTTCATATGTCAAAATTGTTAACTAAAATATGAATTGTAAGAGTAATGGAATATCTATATAAATTGCACACAAATTATTTTAAGGTTTCTCTCAGTGTTGGTGCCTGGAACCTCAGCAACTCAGAGCTGCAGTTGTAGGGAAAGTCCTGCTCAGCCCTTGCAACTTTAGGTGGTAGCATGCTCAGTGCAGATGGTATATTCGGAGAACTTAGCTGACAGTCTCTAGGAAGCCTCTACTGAGCTACCTCAACTTGAGATTTTTCAAAGGCTTATAACTTGGCCAGTTTTGGACAGTTTCCATGTGAACAGTTCGAGGCACATCCCGGTTACATCCCTGTCAAATATTGAGTTCCTTCTCCAAAACCTGGAGGAGCTAGAACTTCTCAATTATACAGTTGTAATTTTTTTTAACATGGGAAAAAACAGCATATTTTTCCCTATTTTATTTTCAAGAATCAGAAATGTAGGGCTGGAAGAGACCTCAAGAGGTTATCTAGTCCAGCCACCTGCACTGAGGCAGAACCAAGTATTCTCAGACCATCCCTGACAGGTGTTTGTTTACCTGTTCTTAAAAACCCCTAATGATGGGGATTCCACAACCTCTCTTGGTAACCTACTCCAGAGCTTAACTATCCTTTATAGTAAGAACGTTTTCCTCATATCTACCATAAATCTCCGTTGCTGGAGATCAAGCCCATTACTTCTTGTCCTACCTTCAGTGGATGTGGAACCATCCTCTTTATAACAGCCCTTAACATATTTGAAGACTGTTATCAGGTCCCCCTCAGTCTTCTCTTCTTTAGACTAAACATACCCAGTTTTATTAACCTGTCTGTATAAGTCATGTTTTCTAAACCTTTTATCATTTTGTTGTTCTCCTCTGGACTCTTTCTCCAAATTGTCCATATCTTTCTTGACGTGCAGTGCGCAAAACTAGTCATGATACTCCAGTTGGGGCTTCACCAGTGCTGAGTAGTGTGGGACAGTTACCTCCTGTGTCTTAAATACAACACTTCTGTTAATACACCTCAGACTTATGTAATTTTGCATTGGGATTTTTCCTTCCTAAGTGTAGTAGTTTCCACTAGTCTTTATTGAATTTCACCTTGTTGATTTTTTTAGACTAATTTATCAAGATTCCTTTGAATTCTAATCCTGTCATCTGATGTGCTTGCAACTTCTCCAGGCTTAGTGTCATCTGCAAATTGTATAAGTATACTCTCCACCCCATTATTGAAGACATTAATGAAAATATTGAATAGTACCACACCCAGAACAGACATGTGGGTCACCACTAGATATGTCCTCCACGTTTGACAGTAAACCATTGATAACCACTCTTTGAGTGTGGTTTTTCAACCTGCTGTGCACCCACTTTATAGTAATTTCATCTAGATCATATTTGCCTAGTTTGTTTTTGAGAATGTCATGTGGGACTGTGTGTGAAAAGCTTTACAAATATCAAGGTAAATCACATCTGCTACCTCCCTCTGTCCACTAGCTCAGTAACCCCATCAAAGAAATAAAATTGGTTTGGCATGGTTTGTTCTTGACAAATCCATGTTGGCTATTACACTATTATCCTCCAGGTGCTTACATTTTGTTTAATAATTTGCTCAAGTATCTTTCCAGGTATAGAAGATAGGGTGACTGGTCTATAATTCCCTGGGTCCTCTTTGTTCCTCTTTTTAAATATAGGAATTATGTTTTTCCTTCTGTAGTCCTCTGGGATCTCACCCATCCTCCATGAGTTTTTAACAATAAGTATTAACAGTTCTAAGATTGTCAGCTACTTCCTTAAGTACCCTGCAGTGAATTTTATCAGGACCTGATTACTTGAATACTTCTAACTTATCTAAATATTCTTTAACCTGCTCTTTCGCTATTCTGACTTGTGCTCCTTCCCTCTTGGTGTTAATATTAATTGTGTTAAGCATCTGATCACAATTAACTTTTTTAGTGATGACTAAAGCAAAATAGGCATTAAATACCTCACTCTTCTTGATGTTATTGGGTTTTAGTGCTCCTTCTGTGCTAGGTGGTGGACCTACACTTTTCTTCATTTTTCCTCTTGCTCCACATATATTTATAGAACCTCTTGTTGCCTGTTAAGTCCCTTGCTAGGTGTAACTCATTTTGTGCCTTAGCCTTTCTGAGTTTGTCCCTACATGCTTATGCTTTTCTTTTGTACTCATCTGTAGCAGTTTGTCCATTTTCCCACTTTTTGTAGGATTCCTTTTTGTTTTTCAGGTGATGGAAGATCTCCTGATGCAGCCATATTGGCCTCTTACTAGTCTTTGTTTCTTTCCTTCACACGGGGATAGTTTGCAGTTGGGCCTTTAGTATTGTCACTGAAAACCTGCCAGTTCTCCTGAACTTCTTTTCCCCTTAGATTTTATTCCCAAGGAACCTGTCATACTAGCTTTTTGAGTTGTTAAAGTCTGCTTTTTTTTTTTTTTTTTTTTAAGTCCACTATCTATATTCTGCCTCTCTCACTCCTTCCTTTGCTTGGAATCATTAAGTGTATCATTCCATGATAACACTCACCAAGCTCAAATTTTTTTGCTTTAACTCAAAAAAAATCAGCCAGAGGCAGACACCTAGCATGGAAAATTTAAATTTCAGCCAAAATAAGTGACATATTTCTGAGCATGCAACTAAGGAAAAATATGTTGTTTTACAATGTTAAAAAAATTCTAGCACCCTCATGCTTGGGAACAGGAATTTGAAATTTGGCAGTGGGGTAAATGACTTTGTTTCAGGGATGTGCATTTTGCTGTTCCTGTTGAAAATCACCCAAATTTGGCACCAGAACTGAGAGGAGGAAACTTCTCTGTCCTGTGCTCTCAATGACCCTCCTCCCCTCTCCCCCAAGCTGGTGTCTAGGTAGTTTGGAGGAAGGATCTGCCTGACTCAAATGCAGAAGGGATAAGAGTCAGAACAGGGAAGAAGGAAAGGAGTAGATTGGTACAAGATGCCAAGTGAGACTAATATTGGCAGCTGAAAAGGGACATGCAGGCTGGGAGGCAGTGGGAACAAAGAGATCATTTAAGAAGCTGAGGGGAGAGGAGAAGACTAGAAGTGGCTAGAAAAGGAGATTAGGACCGGGAACCGGTGGGGGTGGGGGAATGGGGACACAGGAAGGGGAGACCGATTTGAGAAGGAACCAAGGTGCAAGGGGAGAACAGGGAAAGGGATGGCCAAAGAGACACTAATCTGAGGAGTATTAAATAGGTTATTCTCCAGAGCCCTTTATAGCAGCTCTAATAGCAGAAGGGCTCCTAGAGAGCACTGTACTGCCAGTCCTTTGTTTCCTATAGTCTAATATTTATAGTTTCAAACTTCTAATTTTAAATGCATTTGCCAATATTTTAATATCCACATTGTAGATTTAACGAACAGCCTGTAGAATTCCTTATAGTCAGGATGTTGGAATTTAGGGAGTTTCATGGAAGGATGGGTCTGTAGTTGTCCCCATCTTAGTTTATCTTGTATTCTCAAACTTGCCTCCACACATTTTCACTGCATCCTTCATTCCCATTCACTTTCTATAATTACTCCTGGGGGAATCCTGTGCCAAAATAATAAAAATTCTGTGCACAATATTTTAAAATTCTGCAAAATTCTTCAAATTTTATTTGTCAAATAACACTTTGTAATAGGGCTGTCAATTAATCACAGTTATCTCACGTGATTAACTAAAAAAATTAATCGTGATTAAAAAAATTAATCATGATTAATCGCACTTATAACAATAGAATACCAATTGAAATGTATTAAATATTTTTGGATGGTTTTTCTACATTTTCAATGTTGATTTCAATTATAACACAGAATACGAAGTGCACGCTGCTCACTTTACATTATTATTTTTTATTACAAATATATGCACCCCCTCCGCCCCTGGTCTAGACACTCACACTTCGTCCACCCCACAGAGCCCAGCTGCACTCTCCCCCAGATCAGGTGAGCTAACTCCTTTGTGGACTGTAGTTTAGCCTATCCATTGTCATTCCGTGTTTTAAAGCCTTTAAAAGTTGAGAGGCAATGTCTTGAGGCCAGATGGCTGAACGAAAATGGCATGAGTCTTTTAACATATGAGAATTGCATATAGCAAAATTTTGTGATATCCTTGCCAAAGCAAAAGTGTCTTATATTTCTGGCATCATTGCTATATGTAGGAGTCACTCAACAACCCTTTTTCAGACATTATATGTACTGCTGCATCCAGAAAGCCCACATACTAATTCATCACCAGCTAGATGGATCTTTGGTCTGACCCCGTATGACCGTTCTTATGTTCTTATCAGTTCACTCAGTAATTATTATTAAAATAAATAAATTATTAAAATTATTTTTCCTCCATTAGATTTCCATTTTGAAAGTAAATTGTATAGATCAGCTCAGTTTCCTGATTATGCTCCATTGTCTTTGCGTTTCATGCTGCTCACTGAGCAACATCCTCTGTCTGTATTTAGTATATTTTGATGTAATAAAAGGTGTCAAAGCCAGTGATGTGATTTGAATCCTAGTCCTACCTGCCTGTTGGGGCAAATGTTCATTTGTTATGAGCATGCAGTGTTGTTTTAGCTGTGTTGGTCCCAGGATATTAGAGAGACAAGGTGAGTAAGGCAATATTTTTATTGGACCAACTTCTATTGGTGAGAGAGACAAACTTTCAAGCTTACAGAACTCTTCTTCAAGTCTGGGAAATGTATTCTGGGAAGGTCAACATTACAGAATTATTTTGGTATGACTACGTCGCTCAGGGAGGTGAAAAATCCACCTCCTGGAGCGATGCAGTTATACCAACCTAACCCCCCGTCTAGACAGTACTACGTTGGCGGGAGATCTTATCCCGCTGACATAGCTACTGCCTCTCGGGGAGGTAGATTAACTATGCCAGTGGGAGAGCTCTCTCCCATCAGCGTAGAGCGTCTTCATTAAAGTGCTGCAGCGGTGCCTGCGCCAATGCAGCGTTTTAAGTGTAGCCCTGCCCTCAGTGTCACAGCTAAATACAAGGTGGAACAGATTGTTTAGCATAAGTATTTAACATGTATTTCAAGGAACCAGTCAAGGTGAAGTGGCCCATTAGCAACTCTCCAATCATAGACAGGGAAAGGAGGGGAAAAAGTGTGGTGGTGCGGGGTTAAGTGAGTTACAGATTGTTGTAATAAGCCCATGAATCCAGTGTCTCTATTCAGTCCATGATTTTTAGTATTTAGCAAAGTTATGAATTTAAGCTCCCAGGCTTGTCTTTTGAAGGTGTTCTGCAGGCTTCCTTTGTGGATGAGGACTGAGAGGTCAGATATAGAGTGATCACTTTACAATACAGCTAACCTAGGGTAAAGATGAATATATCCTTGGAACCTGGAATTGTTCTCTCAAAACAACTTGTAATATAAACTGTTTGGATTAAACGTTCCTCTGTCAGGGGCCAAATCCTGTGCAATTTACTTATGCAAGGACGTCAATGGAACTACTAGCATAAATTATGTGAGCAAAAACTGGCCCCAACTGAAGACATGTCTGAATTTTCATTCAGCATCAGTTTTATCCTTTCTATTTAAGGGACTAAGAAAATCATCCAGTTAAAATTACAGACCCACCTTGAAATATCTCTATTTTTGAAATATCTCATTTGGGTTTCACAGTGTGCCTTAGCACACAGATTTGCTGAAAGTGTGCCATGGCCTACTGAGTGAAGCTTAGTCATGTGCTCTTTCACTTTCTCTCAGTCTTCGGACCTCTCTCTTTGAGGCATATTGATTGTAGTATTTTGTTAGCAAACTTCAAGTTTATTGTTGGGTTGTCAGAGACTGCCTTGATGTGGTTCAAATCATATTTGATTAATCAGCTAGTGACAGTCTTAATAGGTCATCTGAGAACAGACCAGAATTCTCCTTGCTGTGGTGACCCTTGGGGATAAGTGTTAGGACATTTTCTCCTCTAGTCTACCCCCTTTATCTCTTACAAGAAATCACTAGATTTGAAGTCTTTTTAAATCAAGAAACACTTAGAATTACTGTTAATATACACCTTTGTTTTCTTTATTTGATTACTGTAACCTTTTCCTTGGAGTTCCCAATTCTTTTTGAGATTCTGTCATCACATAGCATTATGAAGTAGCCATAAAAAAATCGTAGCTGATAGAACATATCACTCCTCTTTTACAGCTTTCATATTTGTTCCTTTTAAAATGTACATATTGACACACAGGTTTTACCTCTACATTTTAAGGCACTTAATGGTTCTTGTCCCAAGTATTTGACATCTTTTGTTGTTATCTGTTCCTGGCCATTCATTAATGTAAGACTTGGCAATTTATTTCATCTGTCTGAGATACAACCCTAAGGCTTTTAGCATCTTTTCCCATTGATTGTGGAATTCACTTCTGGTTCCTGTTTAGTTTAAAAGGCACATTGTCTTTATTTAAAATTACAGCAAAGAAATGCAGTTTTGTTGCTGCTTTCGACTCTTTTTAAAAGCACCAATGCTGTTGTTAAAAGGCCTACTCTCCTTTTGTGAAGGATGTTGTATAATTACATCTTTCTTTTTGTTCTGCATAGCTTCATTTAATCTTTTGCCCTTTGTCTTCTTATAAAAATAAATTGATAATCAGAGAAGATTTTATATACATATACAACTCAAATTGCCTACTGTCCTCCATAATGTAAATGAATAAATCTGTGTGTAGACTTGTAACAGTCCTGATTTGGTGCTTTTATTTCAGGGATGCCATGTCACTAGTTCCAAATGACCAGGCATATTACTAGAAGGGGGCACTATTACTCTGAGTTTTTCATGATGTTCTGAGCAGTTCCTTTGTGTTTCAATATAGAATGACAATTATGTGCTAGAATTACAAAGAAACATGCATGACTCCAGCTGTGCTATTCAGCTTTCGTAAGCCCAATTAAAATTGCACGTAAATGGCTTAATGATCCTTTAGCTTGTAATATGTAAACTCAAGCTGTAATTAGTTTTTCATAGCTGCTAATATAGGACCAGTATCAGTTCGTGTTTAATGCAATGCCCCATTACGTGGTCTGAGGAATTGATTTTAGCATAGTGGGCAGTAAGATAAGAAATGTGTATGAAAAGACTGTCTATTGGCAGATGCTGCTCTGCAAAGTTGTTGCTCACTGCTGTTTTTCTACCCAGTGCAATTTGTTGATTCTGATTAATGTTCTACAAGTAACTAAAACTCATCAAAGGTCAGAAGGAATGCATTCAAAGTAGCTGTTTTCAACAACTTCTGTAAATGAACCCTAAACGGGGTATCAGATTTCATTTTGCATATCAGCAACAGCTGGTCTGTTTACAGAATTCATATTTAGCTGTCAGTGCTTGTGTAACCCATGCTTCCTTTGAACAGTAGTAACCAGGGTTTTTTTTGCCAGAAAGGTGGAGAAGCTGTCCATCGACTCCAGTTTGTCTGGGACTAGCAGAAAAAAAGTTCACAAATCCTTAGCACTTGCTCAGTAGGGCATCTCCAAGGGTAGGAGGCAATTCCACTCCTAAGGGGAAAAAAAGTCAAACTCTTCAGGTCAGGTCAGCCAGCCCCGGGAGGGAGACAGACATACTCTGCCCTAACTGGCCTGCTTTTTACTAATCATAGTAAGAAGATAGCCACAAGGTGAAGGATACCAACCTGTTCAAAGAACTGGGCACTTGCTGCTTGTACCGGTCAGGATGGTGTGGTGACGTAAATGTTAAATCAATGGTGCATGTTTTAAATGCATAGGATTTATGACCTGTGTGCAGTTTTGGCACTGAAGAAATGTGTATGTTTGATACTATTGTTTTTGTTTGCCTAGTATTTGCTGTATTGTTGTAATGATAAGATTGCACTTAGATTTCTGAGGAGTCTCAGTGAACCCTCAGATTATCGTTTTATAAACCGAAAGATTTTTTTTTTCAGTCTGAACAGCTTTATTACGTTGTGGTGTCTTTATTCCAAACTGGAGGAACTGTGGGTATGGGCATCCACGATTGTCCAAATTTGCGTATTGATCTCCTGTGGTGTTTCCCACAGATGGGAGTTACGCTGTCAAAACAGACTGAACTATTTCTGCAGGAAAGTAAAATTACAGTGGGTATTTGTTTAATCAGCATTTAGGAGGTTACATAAGCACAACTTGTCTTCCTATAGCTATTGGGGCACAATCCTCAGTGGTGGATGGGAGTTGAGGGCACTCAGCAACGTTGAGGAGACAACTGGTGACTTGCACGATCAGCCCTTCTAATAAATGACCTCACCCTGTAACACATCACTGTGCAAAACCTGTATATTTGTCTTATGGCCTATACATAGGGTCCTACCAAATTCACGACCATGAAAAAAGCATCCGGGACCATGAAATCTGATCTCTCCCCGTGAAATCTAGTCTTTTGTGTGCTGTTACCTTATACTATATCCATTTCACAGGGGAAACGAGAGTTTATCAAATTGGGGGTCCAAACCCAAAAGGGAGTTGCAGGAGGGACACAAGGTTATTTTAGGGGGGATTGTGGTATTGCCACCCTTACCTCTGTGCTGCCTTCAGAGCTGGGAAGCTGGAGGGTGGCAGCTGCTGACTGAGGACCAAGCTCTGCAGGCAGCAGCGCAGAAGTAAGGGTGGCAATACCACATCATGTCATCCTTACTTCTGCGCAGCTGCTGGCGGCGGCTCTTCCTTCAGAACTGGTCTCCCAGCCAGCAGCCGCCGCTTTCCAGCTGCCCAGCTCTGAAGGCAGCGCCACCGTCTGCAGCAGCGCAGAAGTAAGGGTAGCAGTATTGCAAGCCCCGCTACAATAACCTTGTGATCCCCCCACAACTCCTTTTTGGGTCAGGACCCCTACAACTACAACACCTTGAAATTTCAGATTTAAATAGCTGAAATCATGAAATTTGCTATTTTTTAAAAGCTTAGGACCATGAAATTGACCAAAATGGACCATGAATTTGGTAGGGCCCTATGTATACATAACAGATTGGATACTTAGTAAAATTCTGCAATCCTCAAGCAAGCAAACCCCTCACTGATAGCAGAACTTGGCTCTAGTTTAGTATATTGAGTCATCCATTTCAAAAGAAAAACCTGACTAGAAAATATTATCTATGTGCAAGAACCATTAGTTACTATCACTATAAGTGTAAGCAGAGTCAGGATGAGCTCTACCCTGACATCTGGTGGTGAATTATGGCAAGTGTGGAAAAGAACTCCAGGTGCTGATCTTGTTTGCATAGGCACCCCCGCCCCCCCCCCCCCCCCGCCTGGCAGAAACAACAGCAACTGAAAGTGATTACTTTGGCTCGTGTGGGATCCCCAGTTTCTCTGTTATTTGGGCAGGAAGAATAAAGTTTTGTTACCCTGATTCTGTGAATCAAGGCCAGTGGAACTGTTGTGTGACAGAAGGACTGAGTGAGTCCTTCACCATTACCTAAGTAGCACTTGCTTGACAAGGGGCATGGGTTACAAAACCCAGTGAATTGAGAGAGGATGAGTATTTGTACCTGATGGTATGGGCCCCCATCTGAGGGCTTGATACCAATTGCACCACCTTCTCTCTTCACTGTTGAATATCAGAACTAACTTTGATTCCATTAGGAGTCTAGTTACAGGCTGCTGAGCTGAATTCACTTTGGGCCAATGGTGCACCAGCACTGGGGCTCCCCTACTATGAGCTGAAATCACAAAAGAGTTAAAGTTATTATGTGCTATGTTAACTAGTGGGGGAGCCTGAAGCTATATTGCTAAATAGCTGGCGGAGCAATTTGTGGGGATGACTGGAGAAGCACTGAGTAACGTGGAGCCTTGTGGGGACGGTTGGAGCGGCCCAAGGAATGGCGAGCGGAGCTGTTTGCGGGGATGGCTGGAGCGGCTCACAGGTCAGTGAGCGGAGCGGAGCAGCTTGTAGAGTGGAGCAGTTCGTGGGATGGCAGGAAGTGGACTGGCTCATGGTGAAGGCTGCGGCGGAACCCCACGGAGAGATGGATCACGTAAGGTGCCCCTTAACACTCTGTGTGCTCCCCCTTTTACTCTGGGGCTGCACTGACCAGGGACAGAGACTTTGGGGGTTGATGGACCCAAGAGACTTTGGGGGTGTTGGACTTTGGGGACTCTGGGTGATTTTTGGGTTGCTGGATTCAAGAACCAAAGGGAAAGGACACAGCCCAATTTGCTGGGGTGGGTTTTCTGCTCGTGGTTTGTGTTATGAATCCTGTTTGTGATGTTTTTTCAATTTAATGCTGATTACCTCATGTTATTAAACATTTTCTGCTACACTCAGACTCCGTGCTTGCGAGAGGGGAAGTATTGCCTCTTAGAGGCACCCAGGGGGTGGTATGTAATTGTCCCAGGTCACTGGGTGGGGGCTCGAGCCGGTTTTGAAACGGAACCCCTAGATACAGAACCCGGCCCTTGTTGCTGCCAACTTAGATGGGCAGAAGGGTTACATAAGAATACTGTTTGCATTTCTTGACTTGTTTGTTTTTAACCATAACATTATGTTCCCTGTGTTCCCTATGTGTTTCTTCAAGAAAAAAATTTGTTGGGGAGGGAAGCAAAAAAGGAGATGGAAACACTGATGTCTCTTATTTCAGTGTCAAGTATCAGAGGGGTAGCTGTGTTAGTCTAAATCTGTAAAAAGCAACAGAGGGTCCTGTGGCACCTTTAAGACTAACAGAAGTTAGTATTTGTACCTGATGGTATGGGCCCCCATCTGAGGGCTTGATACCAATTGCACCACCTTCTCTCTTCACTGTTGAAGACTAACAGAAGTTAGTCTTAAAGGTGCCACAGGACCCTCTGTTGCTTATTTCAGTGTGTTTCCACAAATTAAGTTATGGAATTTCATGCTGCTGTACCAGTAAAAGCCTCATCTACAGAACTACACAATGTATGAATTTCTGCCACTTCGAAGTCCTGTAGTATAATGGCTAGACTGTGTACTATGTTTGTTTACGTGAAATAACCTAGAGACCAACTGGCTGCTATCTCAGTGTTAATACATGATGGGGGGAGCATAATAACTTTTGCTAGAGTTTTTCTCTATCATAGCTAAAAGAGAAATACATTTAGTTCAAACTTTCCTGAAGTGTTGTTTTGGTTTGTTTGTTGTTGAGCCAAAGCATGTATACATTTTTCAGCCAAAAAAGGAAAATATTTGAGCAAGGTATGAGAATGTGAATATGGGGGTGTGAAATTTGAGTCTGAAGGTAACATTAACCTTATCTCTCTTACTTACAATACTGTTTATATTTTGTACATCCCAGTGTGTAATGTAATTCTCTCTCTCTGGGGGAAGTTTTGATATTGGGTAGAACATAGGATTATGTTTCAAGAGACCTATTTGTTGTTCTGGTCTTTGTTGCTGACTCATAGTATCTTGGGTAGGTCATTTAGGACATTTTCAGACTTGGATACTGAAGGTTTGGCATAAAATACCACATTTAGGCACCTAGGTAAAAACACTGGGTTTTCCACAGTGTTGAGCATCCACAATTCCCATTGACTTCAGTGTCCTCGTCTGTAAAATACTTACCCTTCATAGGACCCAATTCTGCCGTCCTTACAAACATGGAATTGTAGCTTACTCCTTGAGAGGTCCCATTGAAATCACAGAGACTACTTACAGAGTAAAGTGCTCAATGTGAGTAAGGCTGGCAGTACATGGTGTCACAGACTCCCAGGCCAGTGCTCTCTCAGCTCCGTACGGTCCCTGGGAGAAACCCCTTAAGCATGGTATCCGTCTTGGGAGTCACACCTCTCTCGGGGAGTTAAGCCCTGGGCTCCTCTGCCTCCTGGAACTACACCTCTGAGCCTTTAGCATGCCTGTCTGTCTCTGAGAGCCCCCTCAGAGAGTCCACTTGCTCTGGACCCCCTGAGGAACCTCTACACCCAGAGGGAGCAATGCAACCATGATCTCTAGACTAGAGTGACTTTCAACCAGCATGAAACAGAAGGGTTTATTGTATGTACAGAAAGTTATCCAGGCCTTGAGCATAGAAAATCTCAGCACAGTTCATCTGGGTCTGTCCAGTGACCAGGGCTCAGACTCCTCTTTGTTCCCAGTCCAGAAGTGATCCGCTTTCCAGCCAACCACCCTAAATCACCTCCCCAAAAGACCTCCCAGTCCGTAGTCTTTCTTTCCCTGGGCAAACAGCTCACCAGGTGACCTTCTCTCTCTTCTGCTCTTTGTTCTCTCCTCTGGCCAAAACTGGCTGGCACAGGCTGGGTTGGGCCTCTGACTTCATGTTGGGAAGGGCCCTCGGGTCATCAGTGCCTAGGTTACAAAGAGTCCCATCTGTGGTCTAGAGTTCAGGCTGCTTGGTAGGGTCACACTGGCTCCTCTGCAACAATAAATAACCTCTCCCCGCACTTGGTTAGGCATGCACCACATAAGGGAAACTAAGGCACACACAGTAGTCATATAAAGCATCAAGAAAATTCTGTACTTCGACACACAAGGCTCCTAATGAAGTGCTTTGAGATTCCAACTTACACCTTATATAAATATATGTTGTACATGCATATAAATTATTTAAAGAAAGAAGGCAGCTTGTTTCAGCTGGAGAGTTGGAGGGGAAATTTGGAAAGTGTAAAATGTTCCCTATTTACATACACTATAAATCCATAACCAGGCTGATTTTGACTTTGTGTCTGTAGACTGAATGCATGGTGGCTGAAGTTTTGTAAAATAAAATCCATCAGCAACAATAGTCCTCCTGTTTGTAGCATCAAAGAGACTCTAAACTACGTGTAGCATTAAAATAACTTGCAGCTGTAAATCACTATACAAAAGAGACAGAATTTTTATCCTTAAAATTGTCTCCATCTTTGCAGACTACCAAGATCATAAAAGATATAAAATCATGAGAGGGAGCCATTACTCTAAAGAGTGAGCTTTAATGCTCTGCTTCCTATAGCTTTCTTTTTAAAATGATTCCATCACACTAATAGGGGAAAATTCTGCTGTTATGGTTCTGTCCATTGTGTATAGATTCTGTGCATAAATAAAACAATGAAAATCAACCCAAAAGCTGCTCTATCAGCAATATATATATATCTGTGAATGGATTTGGCTGTGGGAAGCATTTCCAGGTCCATTCTGCTCACACACTATCAATCCTCAACCATTATCTAATCCCATATATAGTGTTAGATTTAAGCATCTAAACCCTGTACATGTGTATACACACACACACACACACACACACACACTCTTCATTCACACAAGCATGTCAATGCAACTGCTTGCATGAATAAGGACTGCCAGATTGAGCCAAGATTTCTGGTTCAAAATGTCTTGTTTTGAATGCCAAAAGGGTTCCTTAGGTGTATTCTAGCTGGAATGTACAAAATATATCGTCCTAACATTGGAACTAATATTACCTAGAGTACATTCATAGTTATGATGTGAGATCAGGATCACAGTAGATTGTCCAAAAGGTTTATTCCATGTTTGATTTGTCTAGGATAATGTTTTGTAAGAATGTGTCACATTACAAATGGGCCAAAGATCCTGTGATTCCTCTGCTGTGCCGTGCATGAAGTCAGGTTTACTGTAGCCAATGAATTTAGATTCCCCCCAAAAAGTAGAGGTTGCAATATGAAGATCAGTAAAGATGAGAGGAGATGAGAAAGTCACGCTACATGTCTGTTCCCTCAGTTCTCTTATTGTGGGCCTAAGGTTTTAGAATCTAATAGGAATAATGTTTGGAGTTTTGTTGGTCCCAGCATATTTGGGACTGCACACTGTAAGCTGGTCCAATAAAAGATATTACCTCACCCACCTTGTCTCTAGCAATAATGTGTCTATCCCAAGATGCCAGTATTTAAACAGCTGCCATATTCCACTCCAGTGCTGGCTGCATTTTCAATGCTCTTTCTGTATATCTCTTACCAGTTTCACAGGGGCTTGTTTAATTAATGTTTACAAACTGCTCAGGTAAAAAGCAAACTGAAAATTGGTGATGTTATTAGTACTATTTTTTATAAATAAATATAATTGGATGATTATGGGGATATTCTACAATTAAAGCATGTGTGTAATTCATATAGGGCAAGATTCTGACACCCTTACTCATGCTGAATAGTACCTTATTCCCATGAGCACTGCTCAATGAGACCTGTCATGTAATAAGGAGCCACTTAAACTGAGTACGGGCAGCAGGATATGACCCATAAGCTTTAGAGTACTATGCTTCTTAGGACAAGTGAAATAGCCTTTAGAAGGAGCAGTCTTGCACCCCTAACCCAGGCAAAATCCCCACTGATGACAATGGAAGTTTTGCCTGAGTGAGGAGCACAGCATATGTTAGGATTATGAAAAATAAATTTGAGAAGCCTCTCCTGATGCTTGCCCTTTGCAAACCCTGTCTTTAAGCTGTCTGCCTTCTCTTTATGCATGACACTAAAGCTTTCTGTATTCTTCCATAAATACGTTGTGTTTCAGCATCAGATTACCCAACTGATATGGTGCATAATTACATTGTAAAAACAATCTCGATTACAAATTGACCAGATGAGATTAGAAATCCCCAGTGTAAAAAACCAGCTGGACACCCCAATTAAGAAGAATGAAGATGATGGATGTTACAGTTTAATTTGTCTGTTGGCTGCAAGTAGGATCACTTAAATAGTTTGGATTTCATATACTTCAGAAAGCGTCTCCCTCTCCCTAAAATACTGTGATAGTTAACTTGAGCACCTCAGATGATCTCAACACCCACTCTGGTTTAAACGGGAAGGGGATTGACTGAAAAGCATTCTCAGAGGGGTATCGTGGGCTCTGGATTTTACTTCCCAACTGAATTCACTAGGACCCTCCATTAGTGGCTCACAAAAGGTTTGCCTGTTCTATCAGGCTTTTTGTGAGAGTCAGTGGATGGGAGGGTTGGATTGAGGTAATGATAAAGAGGAGAGCTGGTTGTGAACGAGAATTTCTGTTCAATGGGAAATTCCAACATTTTAGGGGAAAGAATTGTTCCGATTCAGAACAAAAGTTAATATTTCAGTTTCCCTGAAATGAAAATTCCAATCCTATTTGATTCAGTATCCTTCAAACCATTTTTTTAAACATATAATTTCAGTTCATTTCATGTAGACATAATTTTATTAAATATGATTCATTATATATAATGTTAAAGATTGTATAAAATATAAAAAATAATCTAAATGAATCAAACCCACACTAGTAAAATGAAATGTTTTGACTTTTTTCCAAGCAAAAAAATTGTCAAAATTGACAAGTTCCCATTTATTTAGACAAAACAGAGTTTTTCAACAGAAAACTGTTCCATAAAAAAATTTCCACTAGCTTTAATAGAGACCTTGTTTGTGGCTGAAAGATTATTTTGCATGCTATCTTTTTAAAATGAAAGTCTTCTTTTACTGATGTATTTCATATTTGGCCAATGTGTGTGTTTAGTAGTGTCTATTGTTTTAGACTTAAGGTCTGAAATAAATATATTTACTCATCAAGGTAGACACATTCAAATAATTGCATGCTGGAGAAGTGTGTTAACTAGCCCTTTCACTTTTACCACACTGTGTATAAGTGATTTCCTCTGTGGGAGTGATGTCTCTGAACATTTATCTCCTTGCATGTCCTAGGTATGCCAACTTTCTACTCGCCCAAAACCAAACACCCTTGCCCCACCCCCTACCCCGCTCCTCCTCCGAGGTGCCACCCCTGCCCCACCCCTTCTCTCAGGCCCCGCCCCCAATCACTCCATTCCCTCACCCTCTGTCATTCACTCTCACTCACTTGCTTGTTTTCACTGGGCTGGGGCATGAGGTTGGGGTGCGGGAAGGGATGAGGACTCTGGCTGGGTATGCGGGCTCCGGGATGGGGCCATAAATGAGGAGTTCAGGGTGCAGGAGGAGGCTCTGGGCTGAGGCAGTGGGTTGGGGTGCAGGGCTGTGTGAGGGCTCCCGCTGGGGGGTGCAGACTCTGGGGTGGGGCTGGGCATGAGGGGTTTGGAGTGTAGGATGGTGCTCTGGGCTGGGACCAAGGAGTTTGGAGCGTGGAAGAGGGATCAGGGCTGGGGCAGGGGGTTGGGGCACAAGGAGCGGGTGCAGGCTCTGGGCAGCGCTTACCTCAAGCAGCCCCCAGAAGCAGAGGCATGTCCCCTCTCCGGCTCCTACGCGGAGGTGCAGCCAAGCAGCTCTGCATGCCACCCCATCACAGGCGCCGCCCCCACAGCTCCGACTGGCCATGTTTCTCAGCCAATGGGAGCTGCAGAGCCGGTGCTTGGAGCAGGGACAGCATGAGGAACTGCCTGGCTGGCCCTACATGTAGTTCTGGTAACCAGAGTCCCTCCTCTGGGTCAGGTTTCCCCTGGTCCAGGGCATCCCCTGGTTCAGCAGCAGGTCCATGGGGAGCAGCCTGTGTCTGTCTCCCTCCCTGGTGCTGCTCTGACTGGGCTAAGGGCCCCACCTTTTGTACTTCCTGTTCCACCACTCCCCTTCCAGGGGGTTGGAGTAAGCTTGGCCTGGCTCCGCCCACTCAGGCTGAAAGAGTGGCTCCTCACCCTCTGGTTCGGAGGGAGACCACACCGGCTTCCTACAGGAAGGACAAATCATATAGGAGACTTCTAGGTTCTTCAGAATTTAGGCTGCTAAATCTTTAGGAATCCCATCCACTCTAGGTTCAGGGACTATCCTGAACCCTGCTGAACACAACCACTGACTCTTTTTTTCCACTGCTCATGGGGGTAGAGGTGACAGAACAATCCTGAACAATACTCTGCTTTTTCTAAGACAAGTGCCATTATCTCATTTACCCTAAGGCCTTTACAACGATCTGGCAGGGTAACATGACCTTACATTCAGTGTAAAGGTAACTTACTCTTACCTTAAGATCCCTTTTTACTGCCAAAGTGGTGTAAAGAGGCCTTAAGTCTGGTCTACATCGAAAACTTAGGTCAACCTCGCTACATTGCTCAGGGCTGTCAAAAATTTCACTCCTGGTCTGTTGTATTTAGGTCAACCTAAACCCACACTGTGGACACAGCTACCACCTCTCAAGGATGTGGATTTAGTACTGCAACAGAAACCCCCCTTTTGTCACTGTAGTGTCACGTAGCTGCTGTGCTGAGGCTGTGCCACTATAGTGCTTGTAGTGTAGACATACCGTTAGTGTAAGGGCTTCATTTCACTATAGTGTTACGCATCAAGTTAATTAAACAATTGCCAATTAATATGATTTTGTAACGGCTACTCTGAAGAGTCCCCTAATGTTTGTTCCAGGCTGTAGGTGTTTGTAGCTTGCCCTAAGGTTGAACTCTAGTGAAGACAAACCCTAGACAAGAATTTGGCCCTAAGTATTCTACTGGGCTCCATTTGTGGTGCAGTGGTGTTCTATCTCTCAGAATTCTTGTGATCTTTTCTGTCCATTCACCCAGAGTGTGGAAGTTCTTACATACCAGCCTCTACTCCAGTGGGGCCTCTGATCAGTGCTCTGTTCTCTGATCCATCTCATATATGTATATACATATTAGGAATAGTGATGACAAGCAAGAAGTGTAAAAATGGACACTTCTTCCACCTCAGATAAGTCTGCAGGCAGCATTGGAGGGTGAGTTATGATGCAGATGAGTAGGGCAGAGGGAGAGGAAGGAAGGAAAGAAAAAGAGGGAAGCAAGAGGGGAGAGTGAGGGAGAAAGGAACAAGTTGGTGGAATCTGGGAGGGAGGAGGGTGGAAAGGATGGGGCTATAGGTGTGTTGGGGCATAGGAAGGAAAAGGGGGAGGATAGAAGATGGTGGGGATGAGATTGGGGGAAAAAGAATAGAGAACAAGTAGGGAAGCAAAAGGAAAGGAGGAGAGGGGGAATCAGTAGGTCAGCAGAGGGAATAAAGGAGGATGAAAGGATAGACTGGCACTAGGTACAAGAGTAAGCTAAAAAAACAATGTGTGCAGGAGGGGGCAGAGAGTGCGCACTGAAGAGAGGAGATGATAAACAAGAACTACAGTCTCCTATTAGGCAGGAGACTGAGAATTCCATCCCACCAGAAACAGAACCCTCTGTCGGGCACAGGCAGACTTGGTGACTACTCTAGATGAATAGCTGATTCAATTTCTAATGAATGTGCTTCAGCCATACTCGCTCCCCCTTCGTGTTCACCTCCCATGAATATTTGAGCAATCAAATTCTACTGGTGTAGCTTTTCTCAACAAATGAGTTCCAAATCTCATGCATGAGTGTCTGCAGTTCTCTGATCTTATGTTTGCACATGTGAATATTTGCACCTCACATGCCTGATCACTCCTCCAGCCAGGGAGCCGAAACAATTCCACGTGACTTACGTGACCGATGCAACCACACAGCACAGCATGAACTTCCGATACTCACAGCGAATTATTCATAATCAATCCATGTAGTGTTTAAAAAAGAAAAACAATCCCCTAGTACCTTTGAATAATAAATTGAAGGAAATTACAATCTGCTCACAAAATATTTTGTGAGCAGAAAAAAGGGGCTAAATTATTCACTGCAAATTATTCATACTCTGTAATCACAGGCAAGAGGAAACTCTGCTTTAGAAACAGTCCGTTCAAGAAGAGCATTAAACTTAGGGCAAGGGATGACTTGTTTCACCCAGGAAGCTGAAAACCAAGAAAAGATGGAAGGCAGCAGTGGTTCCTTTGGCACTAAAATGCTTCCGGATTGCATCAAATTTACAGAATGTTTCAGAGGGCACAGGGGACAGCACTGGCACTCAGACCATTCCTAAGGGTGAGGTTCTTGGTATCTTCCTATCTTTCACTCATCTCCCTTCCCCACATATAGTTCAAAATCTGCCAGAAAATACAACTTGCAGGTGCTTCTCCCTCCTCAGAAATTTCCTTTTATGTACTACTTCCCCCTCCAACTTCTGTTACTCAGTATTTACTGCTCACTGCTCATTTTCATTATACTCTATTCATTGACAGAGCTCAGTGAATAGTAGGAAAAGCTACCCATGAATATTTTGGTAAATTAGAAATTGAGGCCCGGATCCAGAGGAGTAAATTGAAGTACATTTCTTAATTAAACTGCACATGTGACAGCCCCACCTTGTGCCAGTGAGCCTATTTATATTACACTAGAGGTTTGCATAAGTGTCATCCATTCAAATTTTTATAATTCAAAATGGCTTCTAGCCTTAAAGTCTGAGTCTATGGATAGGTCCCTACCAAATTCATGGCAATGAAAAATATGTCATGGACTGCGAAATCTGATCTCCCCTGTGATCTCTACAAAAACAACAAGGAGTCTGGTGGCACCTTAAAGACTAACAGATTTAGTGTTTAATGCCCAAATAAATCTGTTAGTCTTTAAGGTGCCACCAGACTCCTTGTTTTTTTTTTTTTTGTAGATACAGACTAAGATGGCTACCCCCTGATACCTGTGATATCTGGCAATTGTACAGGAGACCAGATTTCACGGAATTGGGTGTCTAGAGAGCGGTGGCTGCTGGCCAGGAGCCCAGCTCTGAAGGTAGTGGCATAACCAACAGTAGTGCAAAAATGAAGTTGCATGGTATTATGGAATCATCAGGGTTTTTTGGGGATGGGCATAGTTGGCCTTACAGGTGAATAAATACTTATCTCATAGAACTGGAAGGGACCCTGAAAAGTCATTGAGTCCAGCCCCTGCCTTCACTAGCAGGATCAAGTACTGATTTTGCCCCAGATCTCTAAGTGGCCCCCTCAAGGATTGAACTCACAACCCTGGGTTTAGTAGGCCAATGCTCAAACCACTGAGCTATCCCTCACCCCCAGTAGGTAACTGCCTGGGGTGCCATGGTCATCCCCTGCCTCCTCTCACACAGCCAGCCCAAGGCCCCTTTAACTCCCAAGCGCTGAGCTCCAGCTGCTAGTCCTGGAGGGGCTAGGGAGGCACAGGACTTCCGCTTCTGTGCATGGGTTGCTCCAAGGCAAGGTCAGACCCATCTTTGGGAACCTCCCCTGACTACAGGAAGCTCCATGGCTGCTGGCTGGGAGTCCAGCTCTGAAGGCAGTGCTGCTCCCAGCAGCAGTGTAGAAGTGAGTGTGGCATGGCATGGCATGGTATGGTATTGCCACTTTCACTTCTGCACTGTCTTCAGAGCTGGGTGCCCAGCCAGAAGCGTCCCTCCAGCTGCCTAGTTCTGAAGGCCCCAGCACAGAAGTAAGGGTGGCAATACTGCAACTCCCCTACAATTGCCTTGTGACCCGCACCCCCCAAATCCATTTTAGGCTGGGACTCCTACCATTACAATGCTGTGAAATTTCACATTTAAATATCTGAAACTGTGAAACTTACAATTTTTAAAATCCTATGATCTTAAAATTGACCAAAATGGACCATGAATTTAGCAGTGCCCTCTCTATGGGCCTTAGTTGAACATTACATTTAACTGCTCATCTGAAACAGCATATGATCTCTCTATGTACTTATATTCCCCTTCCTCTCCAGCAATATATTGATCCTCATGAAACCCTGGAAAATACTATTATCCCATTTTACTAGGGAGGAACTGAGGCACAGAATATACATCTACACTGCAATCAGAGATGCAACTGTAACACTTGTAGACATACCCAAGCTAGGTTTGATTTTGCTAGCTTGCTAAAAAAGAAGTGACACTTTTTTAGCATGGCATGGGCTAGCTGCCCAAGTATTAGCCCCAATGGGCTAGACATGTATTCAAGTGACTAGTCTATGCAGAGGCATCTTCACTGCTATTTTTAGTGAGCTAACTCAGTCAGAGCTAGCTTGGGGATGCCTATATATGCTGCAATCACCACCCAATTGGAGCCAGGGAGTTCAGGGAGGCTTTCTCCCTGAGGTAGAATGTCTCACAACACTCCTCTGGAGAAGATTGGCTGTGAGCTGTGACTAAATTGCAATCTTGCCCTGCAGCAGTAAATGTTACTATTAGGCCAAAATGAATGTAAAGCACCGTGAGACTGTTTGATTCAACAGCTTAATTGATACATACAATACTATAAAAACTGATGACCTGTTGGGGGTAGTTGTATTGTGCCCAAACATGCAACAAATTGTGCAAAAATTCCAGCTTTGTAGTACCACCACCAGAGTAAATGCGTGTTTATTTTGCATTAACATACCTGTATGCATCTGTATAGCCTGCTCAATATGCATAAATCATAAGTGGGTACAACTGAGAAATTACATATGTATATTAAATTATTTGAATTACAGTAGTACCTACAGGCCCCATTGTCCCATGCTGTCTTTCCAAATAGAAACTTAGAATCTGCAGAAGTTTATAGTATTCATTCAGGGGAGAGTCCTACTTGCCATAGTCCTGATCATGACTTTACAGCTTATGCATGTTAAAATTAGCCCTAAGAATCAATTTTTAGAAATGCAAAATAACACTCAGACATCTCCTAATAAGTAGAATTGAAGTAAAGGTAGCACTTGTTCTGACATATTGAATACCATAATCTTGCTGGAGATGGGTAATTGGGGATCAGCAACATGCATCTGTAAAATAAGTTAAGTGCCACTGAGATATATACTGTATCTGAGAAGTATAGTACTTGATGTAATTTGCATAATTGCTCCCAGTTGTGCCTCACTGTGTAGAATCCAAGAAAAAGTAACAAATAAAGGTTTATCTCAGTAAATTATCTAAAATAAGGAGTTTCAGTGCAATGTAATATACAGTATCACATGGCAAGTTCTTGGGATCAGTATTATGCTCTTGATATTAAAACAGTTCTGTCTTTAAGGAAGAAAGAGATGGGTGGAAAGAAGAGGCTAGGGTTAAATCCAAGGGTAACACACAAATTCAGCTTGCCTTAGCTGTCCACACGTACCCAGGCTATTTTGACCTTTAAGCTGCACATTTGGCAGACGGAACAAAGAAGAACTTACTCTCTGAATGCACTTCATCTATTATTCTTGCAGTCTCCACCTATTCTTCTGCCCATCCTACCTTTTTGGTCTTGTGAAGACCAGCTAGCACGAGTGTAACTAATAGTGTAGCCACGGTTACACAGGCAGTGGCAGCAGAAGCATGGCTTAGCCATGCTGAGTATGCACCAATGGGGTTTAGGCCATGTGCCACTGTCTATGCTTCTGCAGCTACACTACTGTTTATACTTGCATTAGCTCTCATCTAGTTAGCCTAAGTATGTCTGTGTGAGCTGGGAATCACAGCCCTAATTCCTAGCGTAGGCATAGCAATAATGTTGTATATGCTGACACAACTTTACTCTCCGCCTCCTTGCCCCCCACTGATTTTTTTTTTCTAAAATGACGCTCCTGCTTACATTGTTCCCAGGAGTGAGTGCCAGTTTAAGAGAATAAATATAATATGCACCCTATGGCAAGTTACACTAATTGCATAGCTGCCACCTACTGTAGCTGTAACTTCTGAGTGGAGGTTGGACTAGATGACCTCCTGAGGTCCCTTCCAACCCTGATATTCTATGATTCTATGACTTCAGTGGTAAATCCTTAATGACATTATGGGCCTGATGTGTCAGTAGTGCCGAGCACATGCAGCTCCTATTGGCTTTAAATGGAGTTGAGGGTTCTAAGTCTCTTTGAAATTCAAAACTTAAATTAGTTTATATGGGCATGGCCTGATATAAGAAAGCTTAATTTGAATTTGCCGCTGGAGTGGTGGGAGCCGCGATCAGCCGAACCTGCGGACGTGGCAGGTAAACAAACTGGCCAGGCCCACCAGGGGCTTTCCCTGAATAATCGGCGGCCCTAGTTTGAGAATCACTGCTTTAGTGGAAAAGGTCAGATTTGCTACTTACTAAAATTGTTAGATATGCTTCGTTTAGGTCAGGTTTTGTCATTATCCAGCAAGTTTTAGTTTAAAAATGTCTTCCTCTATTCTTTGGTAAATGGTCTAGCCCCTACTTCTTCCCTCGCCCCACCACCCCATTCTTCTGAGAAATGTTGTGAAGTTCCATAAATCCTGATAATCCTATTTTATTCACTCTTACATACTGGCCCCTATAGCCTTGGGCTTTTTCTCCAAAAAAGCCATGAATTGGAATCTCATATAATCAGTGAATAACAAAGGTCAAATTGATTTAAGTTTAAAATATCTCTTTTGGCAATTAGGTAATATTCCCTTTTAGAACTGAGTAGGAAATGGTTTTCCATTCCTGTGAGAGTTTTTGAGATTTTAATTTTTTGTTTTCCCTCTTGAAATGGGACAAAAAGTTGAAATCCAAAATTTTGGTTTGGGTCAATCAAAATGTTTCATTCGGGTAATTTTTAAATGTTTGGTTTCAATTTTGACCTTTTTAAAGTATAGATTAATTATAGATTTTAAATGAAAAAATCATTTTGAATTGAAGAATGGTTTGTTTAGAAAATGTCACAATAAACCATCTCAACAATTTTGAAACTTTTCAAACATTTTTTGAATTGGGAGATTAATCAAAAATTATCTTTCTTGCAAACAGTTTTGGTTTCGACAAATCAACATTTTCTGACTACAATACGTTTTGTCAGAAAATTCCTGAACAGTACTATACCTTTTGCACTATTACATCTGTGGAACTTATCCAGAATTCTACCCATTGTATCCAATGATCTAAATTTACACATCTGGATAGAGGTGGGTTTTCAAATCCACACTACTCAGCGACCCAGACATAGCAAAACATCAGAATGTCATGCCCCTTCCTCTCTCTTCCCATCTCCTGCTGTACTTCCTGCCTCCCCTCCCCATCTCTGACATGACCCCTACCCTGGCTTCAGGGGCTGGAACAATTTGTATAGTGGGGGTGCAGAGAACCATTGAACCAAACTGTAAACCCTATATAGCAGGGAAACCACTTTAAGACAGGGGGTGCAGCAGCACCCCCCGCACAGGGCCGGCTCCAGCATTTCTGCCACCCCAAGCAAAAAAAAAAAAGCCGCGATCGCGATCGGCGGCGGCAATTGGGGGGAAAAAAAAAGCCGCGATCGGCAGCGGCAGTTCAGCGGCAGGTCCTTCGCTCCTAGAGCGAGTTAGGGACATGCCGCTCCCGAATTGCCACAGGTGCCACCCCTCGCCCTTGGCCGCCGCAAGCAGCTGCTTGTTAAGCTGGTGCCTGGAGCCGGCCCTGCCCCCACACCACTAGTTTGGGCACCTATGCCTGGTTTATGACAGGCAGCTCATAGGTAGAAAGTGGTGACTCTGGTTTTACATTGGTGGGACATTACCTGCTACATAGGGGGAATTCTACAGAGGGAATCTCCAACTAGTTTAAGTTCACTTTGTGCTGTTTACACAGTACACTTGGCAAACTAGATCTATTACTCTGCATTTAATCCACACTTAACTCCTACCTTGGGCTTGGCTTTATTACTGACTCAGATGAGGACAACAACAATGTAGAAATCTCAACCTACACTTTGTTCCAAATCTTGGCTTCGTTGCATATATCTCTCTTCTAAGTCCTCAGTTCCCCTCTGGTTGGAGAGCTATACCATCTCTCTTGTGTCCAAGCTGGAATTAAAGAGCTGTACCTGTCACAAGGAGTCAGCAGGAATCAGTCAGAATCTCCCTGCAGGGTTGCAACATCTGCTACTAGGTGGAATCACCGGGAGAACCTTAACACCCAGGTACGGGCAGGTTTAGTTCTGGGGATTCAGCTATTTTCCAGTTGTTTTCCCCAACCCTAAATTTAAATAGGTTCAGATTCAAGTTTCCCTTTGTATCTTATTTATATATTTGCAGCATGTGTCTTGGTTCAGAATGCCTTTTCAAATCAAGAGGCATGCCCTCTGCTTAGATCCAAATGGAACTTGACGTGCTGGAACCCTTATGCCTTGCAGTTTCATGCCTCAGTATTAAAGAAGACGGAAGCATGCCCTACATGTGGCCTCTGGGCTATACTTTTCTCTCCCTTCTACAGTTCAAGACATAATAGGAATCTCTTGGAGTGGTACTATTCTACTCTTAGTGAAGTCTTTTTTAGTGCATAGGAGCCAGAATGAGGTTGACCTTTGATTAAACAGGATAAAACATAAAGAGGGGCAGAGGAAGTTTATGTGGGTGTATAAAAACTTTCTTTGATTAACCTTGTCTTACTCTCAACTACCTTTTCCAGCACATAAGTGTCAAATATAAGGAATGGAGTTGGATATGGTACTTCCCTTCAGTGAAATCTCAGCACTCACTCTTCTGATCAGGAGTAGGCCATAGATACAAGTAAAAGAGGATAGGAAAACTAAGGTTAAAAGCCACTGCATCTTTGTTCAGATTCTCATTATATGTTGGCTGTAAACTAATGAATGACTTACCGTTATAAGGAGCTATAGCTGAAATTGTTTACAGCTATTGATTTTTGTCATCCTGAGTGCAATGTAGCCTTTCCCTGATTTAAATGAATGGTTATCAGTAACATAATATTTAATAAATCAAAGCAAAACAAGGTTGTATTTAGAGAAAGAACTAATGCAAGATGGTTGAATTCTCTATTTTAATCATTAATGGAAGTGTGTTTATAAGGTAACTTTGAAAAGCTTCCATTTTGTAAATTGATTGTAAAAAGATTAAGTGACTTGCCCAAGGTCATACAGCAAATCCGTGGCAGGGATGGAACTCAACTAGGTTTCCCAAGTCCTAAGCTAGTGCCCTCACCATTGGACCATCTTTCCTTTCAACAGTTGGTAGTATTCATCAGATAAAGTATTGGTTGGCTGAACCTCTGTTCAAAGTGTGATGCTGCATACATGGCTACTCAACAATAGATCTGTGACAATAACTGATTTTTTGGTTTGGTGGCTGAACCGGAAAAAAAATAGTTTCAGGCTGACCCAAAAAAAATTTCTAGTTTTTCAATTAAATTAAAAAGTTGAAAAAAAATTCATTTTAGATCAAATGAAACATCTGGTTTGACCTGAAAATAAACATTTTGTTTTATTTTGAGAGGTTTTGGCATTTAAAAAAATAAAATTGAAGTAAAAGTCAAAACAAAAAGTCTAAGGATGGAGATTCCACCACCTCCCTAGGTAACCCATTCCAGTGCTTCACCACCCTCCTAGTGAAACAGTGTTTCCTAATACCCAACCTAGACCTCCCCCACTGCAACTTGAGACCGTTGCTCCTTGTTCTGTCATCTGCCACCTCTGAGAATAGCCGAGCTCCATCCCCTTTGGAACCCCCTTCAGGTAGTTGAAAGCAGCTATCAAATCCCCCCTCACTCTTCTCTTCTGCAGACTAAGGCCTGGTCCCCACTAAGTCCCCAAATCGGACTAAGGTACGCAAATTCAGCTACGTTAATAACGTAGCTGAATTCGAAGTACCTTAGTCCGAACTTACCGCGGTCCAGACGCGGCAGGAAGTCTCCCCCCGTCGATGCCGCGTACTCCTCTCGGCGAGCTGGAGTACCGGCGCCGACTGTGAGCACTTCCGGGATCGATCCGGGATCGATTTATCGCGTCTTAACCAGACGCGATAAATCGATCCCAGAACATCGATGGCGTGCCGCCGGACCAGCCGGTAAGTGAAGACTAGGCCTGAATAAGCCCAGTTCCTTCAGCCTCTCCTGGCTGTGCCCCAGCCCCCTAATCATTTTTGTTGCCCTCTGCTGGACTGTCTCCAATTTGTCCGCATCCTTTCTGTAGTGGGGGGTCCAAAACTGGACACAATACTCCAGATGTGGCCTCACCAGTGCTGAATAGACGGGAATAATCACTTTGCTGGATCTGCTGGCAAAGCTCCTACTAATGCAGCCCAATATGCCTGTCAAGGCTGCTTCCCCACTTTGAACTTTAGGGTACAAATGTGGGGGCCTGCATGAAAACTTCTAAGCTTAACTACCAGCTTAGATCTGGTCCACTGCCACCATCCCAAAGCTAGTTCCCTTCCCGGGGTAGCCTTGAGAGACCTTCACCAATTCCCTGGTGAATACAGATCCAACCCCCTTGGATCTAACAACAAGGAAAAATCAATCAGGTTCTTAAAAAGAAGGCTTTTAATTAAAGAAAAAGGTAAAAATCATCTCTGTAAAATCAGGATGGAAAATATCTTTACAGGGTAATCAAACTTAAAGAGCTCAGAGGACCCCCCTCTAGCCTTAGGTTCAAAGTACTGCAAACAGAGATAAACACTCTAGTAAAAGGTACATTTACAAGTTGAGAAAACAAAGATAAACTAACACGCCTTGCCTGGCTGTTTACTTACAAGTTTGAAATATGAGAGACTTGTTCAGAAAGATTTGGAGAACCTGGATTGATATCTGGTCCCTCTCAGTCCCAAGAGCGAACAACTTCCCAAACAAAGAGCACAAACAAAAGCCTTCCCCCCGCCCCCCCGCCCCAAGATTTGAAAGTATCTTGTCCCCTTATTGGTCCTTTGGGTCAGATGTCAGCCAGGTTACCTGAGCTTCTTAACCCTTTACAGGTAAAAGGATTTTGGAGTCTCTGGCCAGGAGGGATTTTATAATACTGTACACAGGAGAGCTGTTACCCTTCCCTTTATAGTTATGACAATGCCATTAACCTTCTTGGCAACAAGGGCACACTGTTGACTCATATCCAGCTTCTGGTCCACTGTAATCCCCAGGTCCTTTTCTGCAGAATTGCCGCTTAGCCAGTTGGTCCCCAGTCTGTAGCAGTGCATGGGATTCTTCCGTCCCAAGTGCAGGACTCTGCATTTATCCTTGTTGAACCTCGTCAGATTTCTTTTGGCCCAATCCTCCAATTTGTCTAGGTCACTCTGGACCCTATCCCTACTGTCCAGCATATCTACCTCTCCCCCCAGCTTAGTGTCATCTGTGAACTTGCTGAGGGTGCAATCCATCCCATCATCCATATCATTAATGAAGATGTTGAACAAAACTGGCCCCAGAACCGACCCCTGGGGCACTCCGCTTGATACCGGCTGCCAACTAGACATCGAGCCTTTGATCACTACCTGTTGAGCCCGATGTTCTCACCAGCTTTCTATCCACTTTATAGTCCATTCATCCAATCCATACTTCTTTAACTTGCTGGCAAGAATACTGTGGGAGATTGTATCAAAAGCTTTGCTAAAATCAAGGTTGTGACTTGTGACATCCAGAGGTTCTGCTTAGGGCACAAGTCTGCAGAATCAAACAATAGCCTGTAAATACATAGTGCTTGATCTGAAAATGGTGTCAGCAATCAAGAGAGTCCTATGCCCTCTCTCTTTTCTTCCCTGTTGATCAAAGAGGAAAAGATGAAAAGCATTTCAAAAGGAAAGGAAGGGAAAACCAAAGTTAAACTATTGTACTGTATATCCTTACCAACTTGATGCCAAAGTTACTCAAATAAGACTTTTGCTTTATTCCTGTACAAATTTGACTAAAGAGTTCTGCAAGAAAATAGTTTAGTTAGGCAAAAGTATGAAAAATCATAGAAACATTTATAGTCCTTTCAGAAGACTTTTTTCAAAAGTATTTTGCTGAAGATAAGTGTGTGTTCTCTGTCTTACACATACACAGCTTTGTGTTGGCCCCTGTTGTTGGTGGCTTTAAATATTTCTTTCAAATATTTGCCACTACAAAGTTAGGTTTATGTAAAATATTTTCAATACTCAGTTATTGCTGTCCTGGATTTTACTGTGGAGCTGTCTATAAAAGATAATCATAAGGATGCTAGGATAGGGTAATTCCCCTTCCAGAAGCTTGTGGAAATAAAGACGTTTGGGACATGTTACAGACATCCAGCAATCCACCTGACAGAAATTCACCAAATCAGTTTTTCACACTGTTTCTAACTGATGGATGACTTCATTGGCACAGTTACAGATTTTACAGTGGAATAAACAATGGTGTAGAAAATTGGCTGACAAAAACAAATTCAGATGGGGAAAAAATTACTTTTGTTTGTTCTCTTAGGAGTAATAGGATTTTTGCTGGAATACTTTGCAGCTTGGATGGGTTTGGAAGAGGTATTAAGGCTGTTGCAGGCATTCTCAGAAAGAAGAGATGAATAATTTTGGTACATACATATATGAATATCTTGAATGGGCAGTCCAGTTTTCTCAGTGAGATGATCATTCTTTCTCTCCTGCTCCTTCTCTGTCCTAAGCATGTCAGCTTTTCCTTATTACATTTCTTTGTTCATATTCAGGAAGGTTAGAAAAATAAGCAACATCAGAAACCCTGAAGATCTGTTTTCAGCAGACCAAGAACAGTATAGACTGTGATTTCAGGATCTCCTGGTGCATGAAAACTGTATCAGTTCAAGTTTCCAGAGGGTGCATTGTTTTATGATAACACATTTAACTTGGATCAGCAATTTTCCATCATACACTGTTAGTATTTCTTTTCCCATAGATGATACATAAGTCTCATCATATTAATAAAAATGTGATGATACTAATATGATATGATGGATAATTTTTATATGGTACAACTTTCATATTGTATTAGTACAAAATGCTGCATCTGACCATTCTACCTTATTTCCAGCAATGCCTGTAAGCATATGAACTTAGCGTGCAGTTTTGTATTTGAAGTAGTTCACATGCACGTTGCTTATGGAAAGATGCATTCAGTCCACTCTTGGTGAAAAGGTGGGTTCCATGTTTATATTAGGTTTCTTCATGATTTTGCACTTGCCTAAGTCGCTTGTGGATGGCACATATCATCTGCACACACAGTGCTCTCTCTATGAATCAGGAGGACTGAGGGAGTGGGCATACTGAAATCAAATGTATTTCTTCCACTTGGGCGAACATACAGTTTTTTAGTCAACTGGTTTGCAAAACATGACTTGAAACATAAATCATGAGACTGTCAAGGGTGCTAAGGAAGATGTGGTATCTTTAAGTTAATGTGAATCTACTGTTTAAAGAAGAACCGAATAGAAGTTGGTAGAGGTAAATCGAGATGGTAGGGGTAAAAAGTGTAAGGTGTCACTGACCGGTTAGTAGGAGTCTATAGGAAATCCGTACAAAGTGCTCAATAGAAAAGGAACTTGTAAAGCAGCATGTTTCTGTTGTAAAAGCAGTGTTAGTGAAAGTGCATATATAAGTAACTCTCTAAGTCAAATTTTGCCCCCGGATGCTGGCTCCCATTGAAGTCAAGGATCATTGTGCATCCACATCCCCAGGGAAGTGTCTGGGAGCTTTCTTTTGAAGTGACTTTTCTTATTAGGCTTTGAGGCACACAAAAACATGATTAAGTTTAACTGCTTAATTAATAATAATACTAATTAATTGGTCATATCTTTTTAACAGGGATTTGTCTCAAAGATAAAACGTAGTACTTCTATGGTGCTTTATATCCTCATAGCACTTTGTTAAACAGTAGCTATTTTAAAGTAATTGGTGAGTGCTTAATTCTGCCTTCCTTCCTTAGAGTTAGCAAGCCACGTCTTTCATGGCAAGTAGTGTCACCCATCCCAGGGGATGATCTGGGGCAGAAAGTTCTGCTCAACATGAGTAAGGGAGGCAGAATAGGGCTCTGAGTTAACAAATGTAGCGGAAATATTGTGGTATTCAGTATAAATGAAAGCACATCACCCATGAAAGTAAAATTAAAACTGGGATGGAAGTGCCTTATCAAGGTGAGTATGTGTGAGCAAAGGTGACATTATCTGGCCCGATCCTTTCCAGTGAGATACAGCCTCAACTCCCACGGATACTAATGGAGGATGAGGGAGCTCAGCGCCCTGCAGGATCCAGGCCCAAAGAATGAGTCTCAGCATGGGGCAGTGCACAGGGAGGTGTGGAGTTACTGATCATACCATATTTTCAGTTGCAAAAGGAAAGAAAATAGCACTACAAGGAGGTTTTTTTTTTTTTCAGCTGGTATTATTAAAAAGTGAAACACTGTTAATGAACTTTATTAGATCTAATTAATTTATGGTGAGCTTGTGTCAGGAAATCCATCCAATAGTGGTTGCTGTGATGATTAGATCTCACATCAGCCTGTGGCTCTTTTCTATAACTGGGTCAGCAGGGGAAGGAGTGCATATCATCTTGTTGGCACAAGCGATTTTGGTCTATACCTTACAGTCATTTCAATAGGGCGACTGTTTGAATTCTCGAAAAACTCGAAAGTTTTTTTTTTTTGTCTTAATTAATTGGCCTCTCAGAGTTGGTAAGACAACTCCCACCTGCTTATGCTCTCTGTATGTGTATATATATATCTCCTCAATATATGTTCCATTATATATGCATCCGAAGAAGTGGGCTGTAGTCCACGAAAGCTTATGCTCTAATAAATTTGTTAGTCTCTAAGGTGCCACAAGTACTCCTATTCTTCTTTTTGTTTGAATTCTGTTGAATCTTCCCTTCTAGCAAATCTCTGAATAAAAAAAAAATGGTTACATCAGTTATCTATTTAACTGGTCTAGTTTTCTCCCAGTCCCCTAAATGAAAGGTTATTAACATGAATGTAATTAATCTGTCTTTCAGTTATTCTAAGCAATAACTAAAAAGTAAACTGATTACATATCCAGTATAGGAAAGTAACCATTCTCTAATGGCTATGGCCCAGGGTTTCATTCAGAGTTTAATAAAATTGCCCAATGGAACTGAAGTAATGAGACTGAGTTATGTGCCCCAGTTCTGACAAACTACGGAAGAGTCTTGCACTCTCTCCTTTTATCCACCTCAATAAATTTGGCTGCCTTCTTAAAACTCCCTTATTACCTACTTAAATCAAGTCAGGATGCTGTTCTACAGTCCCTATCATGTTACTTATGACTTTGATTATGATGTTAAATAATGACTTGAGGACATAATCCATGCCTAATGCAGTGCAGATCCACTGAGAATGACTGAACTAGAAATTGACCAGAACCCAAAGTTCAGCTCCGGATCCCAGATTCTTATCAGGGGTGTTCAGGTTCAGGCCCATTTCCAGTCTGAAATTGAAGAGACTAGTATCCAGTCCCAATCGTTTGTGCATTTCCAGTATATAACAAAATCAAAGATGGTATTATTTTCAGTTCTAATTTACATTTAGAGAACCAGAGATGAACAAAGGATTGATTAATTGCATTGTTTGTATATGTAAAGTGTTACAAAAGTGCCAGATATTATTTAAGTCAATTTTTAAACAAAATCTTATTCATTTTTCTATGGTTAGATAATAGCTAGGTGTCACTCTGTGAAATGTTTCTTACTGCTTTTTTCTAGACACAAGTCTTTTGACAGTGGAGCTCCTTATGACCAGGGATCAGAATGAGCTCAGGCCTGACTGTTTGTAGAACATAATGCAAAATTTACCTTTCTGTACAGGCAGTCCCTAAATAAAAATGGTGTCTAATGGAAAGGCATTGGTCTGGGAGTCAGGACATCTGGGTTCTGTTTCCATTTCTTTCACTGACTTCTTGTGTATCCCTGGGCAAATTATGAGAGCCTTAGTTTCTCATCTCTAAACTGTGGATACTGATACTAACCCTGTTTTTCTAAAATGCCCTCTGACTGCTGGATGCAAAGTACTATATATGTAGAACCAATTGGAAATTTTCCATACATTTTTTTAATTATTAAAAAGTGCTATTTTCATTGAAATTGACACATTTTGGAAAATGTGTCCGTTTCAATGAATAGTCTCCTGGGAGGAAAAATAAAAAAGTTTCAGAATTTTTTTGTTTTGGAATATTCCAAAATTTGGTTTCAGAATTCCAAAAGGCGCTATTCCCATTGGCATGGTATGAGATTATGTAAAAACAATAAAAATAATATACAAATGAAAAAGATCCCATGAAATAAAATGCAAACAAATCTTTGGAATTCTAAAACAATTTTTTTTTTTTTTTGGAACATTCTGATTTGAGGGAAATTTGAAAAAATATTTGTTTTCATTCTGATTTGGACCGAAAACAAATGTTGAAATGTCAATATTTTCCATGAACCAGAAATCCAGAGTTTCTACCAGCTCTCTCTAGTTCAGATAACTATTACTACTACTTCACTTATGTATTAGGAAAGAACAATTCCTTGTATTGCATTTTGGGGTGAAATTCTGTAAAGTTTGTGTTATGCAGAAAGTCAAACTAGATCATAAGGGAATGAAATATATGATTCTGTAACAAGGCTCAACAGTGATTGCCATTTCTCATGGATTGAGAGGTTTTAAGTTTTAAAAAGATCTTAAGTAATATCAGCTATATTATATTTGGACCCAGCAGAGAAGGAGATAAATACAGAGAGGAGCTGATAGAAACACAGCTGTCTGCTGTGATGACTTTATTGTTCTGGCAGCAAAACAGAAACTAACATGAAAGTGAGGCTGTGCCTCAGTGAGCACAGAATGCCAAACCATTTAAAGGGGCAGGACATCACAAGCTAAATCAAGGAGTGATGGAGGGCACATTAGAATAAATATATAGATATTTTGCCATTGGTGTGTATGCAAACTTCATATAACAAGCTATCAATGTTTACCTGAAGCATCCATGATGTTAGTGTATGTTGATCCTGCTAGCGAAGGGTTAAGTGGGATCTGATGACTCACTAAAGCAGGGGACTCATTACTCCACTTCATATAAAAGAAGTGTGAGTGGATCCCAGGACACAGAAGATCTAGGGTGGGGGCTGAACAGTTCTGAAGGAGGAACTCTAAGGCTACATGTACACTGTGAGCTAGGGATGTGATTCCCATCCTGTGTAGACATACCCGTGCTAGCTCTTATCAAGCTAGCAGGCTAAAAATAGTAGTGTAGCCACAGCAGAATGAGTAGCAGCAACCGGCAGTACGAGCTAGCTATGCTGAGTACATACCCACAAGGTTCAAGCAGTTTTGTAGTTGGCATGGCTAGCCTGTGCCACTGCGTGTGCTGCTACAGCTACCCTATTATCTTTAGTGCACTAACTCAATATGAGCTAGGACGAGTATGTCTGTGCAAGCTGGGAATCACACCCCTAGCACATAGACCCTACGAGACACAAACCCAAGGAAAAGTCTTGAGCTGATGTTCATCTTGCTGCAATTTTACTCTGTTAATATATCCAATTCCCAGAGAGGAGGTGAGTTTGAACTTTACATAGTGGGTAGACTGTGTTTATAGAGCAGGTTGGGAAAGGCACCAGCTCAGACTCCAGTTGCCTTCTTAGGAGAATGCAGAAAGGTGGCAGGATTAGTTTTGTTTAGAATGGATCAATAAAGAATGAACAATTTAATTACTTTAAGATTTGAAGGCAGACATTACTGTTCATGATTCAGTTTTGCAGTGATTCTGAGAGGGCATTTTGACTTTGTCTTGATACTAACAATTCATATTATGTGGCCCATAAGATACTGTAACTAAAGTCAGGGTGGCAGTGGCGGGGGCAGCGGGAAAATCAAACCTTCATCTGAAGTCAAGCAATTCCAGAATTGCTGTAGTAGTCTTGGTTATCTAACTACTGAATTACCTGAGATTTAATCTGTGAAGTGCAATGTAATCCATTATAAAGAAGAACAGGAGTACTTGTGGCACCTTAGAGACTAACAAATTTATTAGAGCATAAGCTTTCGTGGACTACAGCCCACTTCTTCAGATGCATATAGAATGGAACATATATTGAGGAGATATATATACACACATACAGAGAGCATAAACAGGTGGGAGTTGTCTTACCAACTCTGAGAGGCCAATTAATTAAGAGAAAAAAAACTTTTGAAGTGATAATCAAGCTAGCCCAGTACAGACAGTTTGATAAGAAGTGTGAGAATACTTACAAGGGGAGATAGATTCAATGTTTGTAATGGCTCAGCCATTCCCAGTCCTTATTCAAACCGGAGTTGATTGTGTCTAGTTTGCATATCAATTCTAGCTCAGCAGTCTCTCGTTGGATATTAAGATATCTCTTCCGTCCACTTTATTTACTCTTAAATAGCTGAAACTGACATCAGTAGGGACTACCCAATTAAAAGCAGACTTGCAATACTGAGTAATATGTATTATAGTGACTGCTCCTTTCAGAGAAAGTATATATTGCTCAATTCTTTATGCTTCTCTCAGATAGTACAAAGACATTCATTTAGCTTGTGAAAAGATCCCTCACATCTGTACAGTACATTTTTTGGAGGTTGTATGATATTAATCTTTCTCTGTGTTTTATAGGTGAACTGTGAAGCATAATCTCAGAATCAGTTCATTAATCTGCTGTAGGCAATTACATCCATGCTATCAAATGTCTCTCATTTTGAGGGTCATTGCTCATTTTAGTCCCAAGGTTACCTATATTCTGCACAAATTAGGTGTCCCCGTGCTTCTATTATTGAAGATAATTTATCCCAGAAATAAAGAATCGTGAAAATGAGATTATAGAAAGCTATTTACACTGAATAAATGAATCCCCCAGCATTTTAAATTTCCTGCATCAACATGTTTTTTGTCTCTCTCATTTTGGGACTTAATCACACATTTCATCCCACATTTGGCCTTGGAATGGTAACAGTTATGATTACATCTCAGGAACAAATTATGCCCATAGGTTTTGTCACTTATCTCAGTATTTAATAGGAATTTTAAAAGTGCCAATTGAAGTCAATAAGTGTTTCCATTGATTTCAGTGGTCTTTGGATCAGGCAGTAAGCAAGAGCTAAGGCTGGTCAGAACCTTGCAGAATCTAGATAATCTGACAAATTTGCTCACATTTACTCACCCTGAAAACGTACTTCCATCCCACTATTCATTCTACCCTCACAAGTGTGTACTTTGATTAATACTGAATTGTGATAAATGAAGGGGGCGGGTAGCTCCCTTTTATGGACACCCAGCCAGCCAGTTAGCTATAAAACCCCTATTAGTAGCTGTTCTCTACTTGCTTTACCTGTAAAGGGTTAAAAAGTCCAAAGGAAGGGAGTGGGCACCTGGCCAAAAGAGCCAATGGGAAGGCTAGAACTTTTTAAAATTGGGAAAAAGCTTCCCCTTTGTCGGTCTGTGGTGTTCTCCTGGAGAGCAGAGACAGGGCTGGAACTATGCTGTAAAAAGCTTTGGGCCAGGTTTGAAAATCATCAGATCATACCTAGAAACTACTCATTTGAAACCCCAGATATGTAAGTAGATCAGGAAATGTCTAGGAAGACACTATTAGGTTTATCTCTTATTTCTTTATGGCTTGTGGACTCCTCTGTGCTAACCCCAGGTGCTTTTGTTTTGCTTGTAACCTTTAAGCTGGACCTCAAGAAGCAATCTTGATACTTAATCCTAGTAATGTTTTTTTTTAAAACCTAGCAAAAAATCTAAGTTCCAGATGTATTTTCTTTCTTTTTGTTTTTAATAACATTTACATTTTTAAATTATAGGATTGGATTTTTGTGTTCCTAAGAGGTTTGTGCATATGTAGTGGAAACAGCTGATTTCCTTTGTTTTCTTTTTCCCCTTTTCCTCAGAGGGGGGTGAAAGGCATTGAGGGTAACCCACAGGAAGGAATTCCCAAGTGCGCCTTCCTAGGTTCTCAAAGGGGTTTTTGCACTTGGGTGGTGGCAGCATCTACCCATCCAAGGTCAGAGAAAAGCTGTAACCTTGGGAGTTTAACACAAGCCTGGAGTGGCCAGTATTAATTTTTAATACCCTTGCGGGCCCCCACCTTCTGCACTCAAAGTGCCAGAGTGGGGAATCAACCTTGACATGAATACTGCAATAATAACCCCCCATGTAAAATTAATAACACTTTAAAATGTTGAGAAGCTCATTCAGATAAACCTGATCCAACTCCCACTGAAAATCAATGCAAGTCATTCCATTGACTTTTGTGGGAGCTTAGACTGGGGCCTAAGAGCACTACAGGGTTTTAAATCAGATTTAATAGGTGATTGTTGTGTAAATCCAGGAACTTCCATCAGCTTTTCTAAAACTATATGTTTTTAAAAAATCAATTTTTTAAAGTAATTAAAATTCCAAATTGAGGTACCTCCAAAGGAATGAATTCAGATAGGCATCCATACTTTTGGATGCCAGAAGTTTATCCTAATGAATCATGAATCACTTTGGTTAAGTAATTGGAATTTCTGGTGTTTCCTTATTTTGACTAGGGTTGAAATACCATACAAAACAGCCCCTCTTGTAGTATTTTGGTTCTTCCAGTCTCAGCTAAAACCTAGAGCTGCAGACATGTAATATTAGATCAAAATGTATGAATTCCCACTTTCTTCAAGACTCCAAGTTGGTTCAGGTTCAATTCAAATTTGGGGTGAAGATTTGAGTCACTTAACGGTCTCTCTTTCCAAAAACTTGTGAAGTAAAAAAAACCCCTTTTCTTAAAACATCAAAAAATTAAACTGTCCTGTCCAAAGCAGGGAGCGGTAGCTTTTCCAAAAAGCTCTTAATTTGGGCCAAGAATTCCTCCTTAGCCCTTCTCTAAGCAGAGCTGAGTTTGCTTACACCAGGACTGAATTTGATCCCCATCTCAAAGAGTTTCAAGAGCCCTAAGGAAAAGATTAGGCTAATAGAATAGATCTATATATCCATTAATGCATGATTTCACTTTTCCTTGGCTCATTCCTCTACATTGAAAATAGCAGCACAGTTCTAAAGCAAGTTGGCATGTGAATGTGACTCAAATACCCACTTGGCACCCTATTTTCCTGATGATTATCGTGTTGAATATAGTCCCCTTTGGCCTCATTCTCAGCTCCAGCCCAGCTGGTGTGGCATCTGCAACAAACAGATGCCAAGCACTGTAAGGTGTATTTTAACAGCAGTTCTGATCTTTGGTTGGCTTCCTGCAGGGTCTTGTATGTGGGCAGCAATGAAACCACCTTTCTCAGCTGGAGCAGAGGGTCAGCTGGACTTAGGTATCTTGTACACTTCTGTTTACTGTATTTAAGGCTTTTTTAATTTAATGCATTAACTTAAGGGGTACATTTTCAGTACATTACATAGAATATTTAGACACTTATTTTACATCTTAGTCTCCACATGTCATAATGAAACTGTACTCACTGCTGTCTTGCATATACAGTACTTAAAGCATCACTATTTGACCTACTTTTGATAATTCTGTTTGCAAAACTGTCTTTTTATTAATAATAATAATTATTAATGCCCATTTTTCTCCTAAAATGCTTTCAGCCTATTTAGTCCCTAAAAGAATAAAATAATTCATTCAATTAGCCCAGCACATGTGAGCAACATTGAAACAAAAAGACAGAATGGTTTTACTTTCTCCACAGTTCAGATTATACCAGGATTTCTTGTATCAGACTATGCCTTCTAGAGCAGTGGTTCTCAAAGCCGGTCTGCCTCTTGTTCAGGGAAAGCCCCTGGTGGGCCGGACCAGTTTGTTTAGCTGCTGTATCCACAGGTTCATAGAATCATAGAATATCAGGGTTGGAAGGGACCTCAGGAGGTCATCTAGTCCAACCCCCTGCTCAAAGCAGAACCAATCCCCAGACAGATTTTTACCCCAGTTCCCTAAGTGGCCCGCTCAAGGATTGAACTCACAACCCTGGGTTTAGCAGGCCAATGCTCAAACCACTGAGCTATCCGTTCGGCCAATCGTGGCTCCCACTGGCTGCGGTTCGCCGCTCCAGGCCAGTAGGGGCTGCAGGAAGCGGTGGCCAGCACATCCCTTGGCCCGTGCTGCTTCCCGCAGCCCCCATTGGCCTGGAGTGGCGAAGCGTGGCCAGTGGGAACCGCGATCGGCCAAACCTGCGGACGCTTGTGTGGCACTTTGAAAATGTAAATGTAAATAGTATAATCAGTAGTATCAGTAACAAATAGAACTATTAGATATAGTTTAGAGAAATAAAATTCATTTCATAGGCAAGAGTAAAACTTCCTCCCTTATTCCGAGCTCTGCTGCCATTTTGTAGGACTAAGGGTGGACTTTACTTCCATTTTTGCTTAGCCAAATGGTAACCATAGGAATGGCCAGTACAAAGGCTTTAAGAACTGAAAAATAATGCAGTTGGTTGAAAAACGTGTGAAATTTGGTGAAAAATGTTCACCCAGTTCTGATCATATGTAATTATTATCTCCCTTTTACAGAAAAGAATACAAAGGCTCAAAGAAGTTATGACTTGCCCAAAATCACAGCAAGTCATGGTAAGAATCAGAGTTAGAGCTGAGATCACATAACTACAAGTTTAATTTCGAATGCACTACACCCCAGTGACCCAAGGCCAGTCATATTTAAGTCAAAACTTTCAATTCTAGATGTGTAAAGTTAGAATCCTGAATCCTTATTGGGGCACCCAGATCAAAGTGGGTTTGTTTTTCAGAAGAGCTTATTTAATAGATTTATTAATTATGTAGAAAAGGGCATGAAACATAAGCTGGCATGATTTACTATTATTGAGGCTGGTCAAGACTAGAGAAGATTGTGGGTAACTACAGAAGGACTTTACAAAGATAGGGAGGTATCTTTGTAGCACAGCTGATGGTGAAATTCAGCATGGACATGTGCAAAATTCTTAGATCCTCGCTTCATACATTCTAAGTCCAGAAAGGACCACTGTGGTCATCTAGTCTGACCTCCTGTATAACACAGGCCATAGAACTTCCTTAAAATAATTCCTAAGGCATATCTTTCAGAAACCCATGCAATATTGATTTAAAAATTGTCAGTGATAGAGAATCCACAGGAAACTTGATACATTGGTCCAATGATTAATTACTTTCACCTTTAAAAATGTACACCTTATTTGCAGTCTAAATTTGTCTCATTTCAATTTCCAGCCATTGGATTGTGTTATATCTTTCTTTGCTAGACTGAAGAGCTCATTATTAAATGTGTGTTCCCCATGTAGTACTTAGACTGTAATCAAGTCACTCCTTAACCTTCTGTTTGTTAAGCTAAATAGATTGAGCTCCTTGAGTCTACCTCTATAAGGCATGTTTTCTAATCCTTTAATCATTTTCATGGCTCTTCTCTGAATCCTTTCTAATTTGTCAACATCCTTCTTGAATTATGGGTACCAGAGCTGACACAGTATTCCAGTAGCGGTCACATCAAAGCCAAATACAGAGGTAATATGTCCTCTTTACTCCTACTTGAATGTCCCATGTTTATGCATCCAAGATCATGTTAGCTCTTTTGGTCACAGCGTCGCACTGGAAGCTCATATTCAGCTGATTATCCACCACGACCCACAACTCCTTTTCAGTGTCACTGCTTCCCAGGATAGAGTCCCCCAACCTGTAAGTATGGCCTACATTCTTTGTTCCCGAATGTATATGTTTACATTTAACCATATTAAAATACATATTGTTTGCTTGTGGCCAGTTTACCAAGCCATCGAGAGAGTTCTGAACCAGGGCATGCGCAAAGGGGAACAAGCCAAGGCACAGGCCCCCCCAGTAATCATCGGGGATACAGAACTTCTCTGGCCCTGGGGCAGCGGAGGCAGGGATGACTCAGCTACTGTCAGGGTGGGGAAAGAGCGAGTGAGCTCCTCCTGGGGCCAGGGCACAGGGGGAGGAAAGAGCGAGCTCCTGACGGGCTGGGGAAGAGGGAAGAGCAAGCTCCTGCCAGGACAATGGGGGACAGCAAGCGCCTCCCGGGAGCAGGGGAGAGGGAGAAACAAGCTCCTGGGGGGGTCACATAATGTGCCCCTCACAAAGGGATCAAATTTCAATTCCTGTGCATGTCCCTTGTACTGAATCAGTGACCTATCTTCTTCATTATTTGCCACTCCCCCAATTTTTGTCATCTGCAAACTTTATCAGAGATGATTTTATTCCAGGTCATTGATAAAATCTTAAATAGCGTAGGGCCAAGAACAGATCCCAGTGGGACCTCCACTGATTCACAGTAGAAGAAACTATTTGAATTACTCATTCAAATGTATGGGTTATCAATTTACTTATTAATTTACTTGGATAATAAGAATATAATCTGCAAATACAGTGGTATGCTGCGGCCCTCTGATTGACCAAGTACCCTATTTAACCTTGGGGGTTGCCTCCAGGAAGTTGTCTGGGCAACCACACAGGTTTTGGCCTGCTGCAATGCGAGACTTTGCTTGATCTCCAGTCTCCGACTCCAGCCAGACTCTGGTCATGACTCTTGCCTCTTGATTTTAGCCTGATACTACCTCTGATCTCCAACCATGGCCTGACTCTGACCCTGACTCTTGCTTACAGAATCTGGCCCTTGTGATTCCTCCAATGACTACCTTGTGGGCAGACCTCAGCCCAGCTGTGACCACTAGGTCAGACGGCCTATGCACTGGTCCCTTACACCTATGTGCTGCACTTGTACAGTCTAGATTTTGTATTGAGCAATTCATAGGCACCAAGTCCATGGATTCTCTAGGGCTGGAGCACCCATGTAAAAAAATTAGCAGGTGTTTAGCACTCACCGGCAGCCAGTTTCCCCCCTCCACCTCAGTGCCTCCTGCCTACCAGCAACCCAGCTGGTCAACTCCGCCGCCACATGTAGGAGGCATTGGGAGGGAGGGGGGAGGAGTGGGGATGCGGAGCACTTGGAGGAGTTAAGGACAATAAGGTGAAATTTTTTAAGTATATTCGGAACAAAAAGAATATTAACAATGGTAGGATTATAGATGGAAATGGTGGAATTCTCAATAATAATGCAGAAAATCCCTAAGAGGTAAATACATACTTCTGTTCTGTATTTGGGGGAAAAACATGATGTATTTATATCATATGATGATGATGATAACATTTTTTCCATTCCATTAGTATCTCAGAAGGATGTTAAACAGCATCTACTAAAGTTAGACATTTTAAAATCAGCAGGACCAGATAACTTGCATCCAAGAGTTTTAAAAGAGCTGGCTGAGGAACACGCTTGGCTATTAATGTTGATTTTTTATAAGTCTTGGAACACTGGGGAAGTTCCAGAAGACTGGAAGAAAGCTAATGTTGTGCCAATATTTAAAAAGGGTCTGACAGGCCTAGGCAAAATAATGAAGCAAGTGATATTGGACTCAACTAATAAAGAATTAAAGGAGGGGAATATATATTATGCTAATCAACAGGGGCTTTTTGAAAATAGATCCTGCCAAACTAACTTGATATCTTTTTTTGCTGACATTACAAGTTTGGTTGATAAAAGTTATAATGTTGATGTAATATGCTTAGACTTCCGTATGGCATTTCACTTAGGACCACATAACATTTTGTTAAAAAACTAGAATGATATTAAATTAACATGGCACACGTAGAATGAATTGAAACTGATAAGTCTCAATATGTAACTGTACACAGGGATCATCATCGAGTGGGTGTGTTTCTAGAGGGGTCCCTCAGGAATATGTTCTTGGCCCTATACTGTTTAACATTTTTATCAATTACCTGGAAGAAAACATAAAATCATCACTGATCAAGTTTGCAGATGAGACTGAAATTGGAGGAGTGGTAAATAATGAAGAGGATAGATCACTGATATAGGGTGATACGGATTGCTTGATAGATCGGGTACAAACAAATAATATGTGTTTAATATGACTAAATGTAAACGAATACATCTAGGAACAAAGAAAGTAGGCCATTCTTACAGGATGGCGGGACTCTATCCTGGGAAGCAATGACTCTGAAAAAATAGTTGGGGGTCATGGTGTATAATTGGCTGAATGTGAACTCCTAGCATGATGCTGTGGCCAAAATGGCTCAGGGGTTCCTGGGATGCACAAATGGGGAATCTCAACTGTTGGTTGAGGGGCTATTTTATCTCTGTATGTGGCACTGGTGCGACCACTGCTGGAATACTTTGTCCAATTTGGGTGTCCACAAAGCAAGAAGGATGTTGATAAACTAGAGAGGATTCAGAGAAGAGCCAGGGGAATGATTAAAAAAATTAGAAAGCCTGCCTTACAGTGATAGATTCAATGAGTTCAATCTGTTTAGGATAAGGGTTGACTTGATTACAATGTATAAGTACCTACATGGGAAACAAATATTTGATAATGAGCTCTTCAATCCAGCAGACATAGGTATAATATGATCCAATGGCTGGAAGTTGAAGCTAGACACTCTGAGTGGAAATAAGGCATAATTTTTTTAACAGTGAGAGTAATTAACCATTGGAACCACTTACTCTGGGCTAAGGTGGATTCTACATCATTGACAATTTTCAAATCCAAATTGGGTGTTTTCCTAAAATAATATGCTCTAGGAATTATTTTGGGAAAGTTCTATGGCTTGTGCTCTACAGGGGGTAATCACAATGGCCCCTTCTGGGCTTGGAATCTATGACAGTGAACAAAATAGCAGATTTTTTCCTACTCTTACTATAAATCAAACATGGGAGATTGACCCAGATACATTTTGACCTCCCTAAGAGCTTAAATCATTGCAAATACTGCCCTAGGATAGTGAACCTTGAAAATGTGAACTTGACATCTTAAATAGACAACTGAATTATCAACTATATCCATATATTGTGCTTCCTTAATTCTAAATATGGCCTTTTGTATCCTTGATGCAGTTCTGTAATTCCAGGGTTGAATGGGGACTTGTGATTAGGACATTTCACTGAATGGACATTTCAGTGACTTCACCACACAAAATAGTGGTGTTTAAAATTCAGAAATAAAGCCCACCTCGTTTAATAATGTGTAGTTCAATTGATATTTTACTGTTGCTACCTAATTTCACTCTGAGCCTGTAGCTGTCTGGGGAGGGGCTAGTGTAGTAACACTTTTAATCTTCTTGCTTAACAACTACTGTATTCCTATGATGATCTTTAAAATGCAGTTGTTCTCTTGAATTATCTATTTTTATATCCATCTACCTAATTGACTGTAATAGACTTTTATGTGGACTGGAAGACTAATCAAATATACCACTGTGAAACCACATTATTGGGATCCTGTCTGAATGAGAATTCAGAGCATTAATGAGGGATAATGACCAGGAATGCATATGTAAAAAGGTCACAGATTGATCCCCTGTTGAGATAACAAGATTCTGGAGCAATACTAGGTCTTTCAGAAATAGAATTCCAACTCAGATTTAGGCTTCAGAATGTCTTCTTAAATTCTTATGATTTAGAAAGTATAGAGAGAGGACAGTGATAATCTGGAAGTCAGCAACTTTAAGCACAGTCATGAGGAACAATAAAAATTCAGATGGAAGAGCAAGAAATTAAGTATAGAGTCAAAAGTGTAGAGGTCTGGCCTTAATTCTACTCTAACACTGGTTTGATGTTGGTGGAATTGTACTGACAGCAAAAATGTTCAAACATAGGTGCCTAAATTTAAGCACCTAAATCCATATTTAGCCACTGAAATACAAGTGGTTTAATTCTTAGAGATGCTGAACTTCTGCTGCTGTCAGTGATGCCAGTGACATGGAAAAATCTGGCCTATGGTCTGTTCACTGCAGCAATGTTGTACAAACTGGAGATTGCTTCCCAAGGGTGGGGTGGGGTGGGGATGTCTAAGGAAACTACAGGACATAGTTAAATAGCAGTGGTCTTGAAGTCATTTTTGAGCCATCCCATCTCATACTGCAAATATGTTTCTGCAGCTGTGTGAGAAATGGAAGGTGTGCATCCTTGAAAATCACCTTCTTCTCCTCCTTGTTTCTTCAGTGGTCTGTAATAGAGGCTGCTGCAGGAGCTGCTCACAGACATAGGATGTCAAGCTGAGGTAGCTGCCTGCCTGTCCATGCTTCTCGTTTCTGCTTCTGTAACACTCCGCTGGGAGAGCACATATGCTTGACTTTGTGAAGACACAGCTGAATTCCCACACGCTACTCTGCATAGCTTGTAGCCTTCCAGTGAATGGGATGTAGTTGGAGAGCCAGAGGAGGAGCAAGGAAGAGTCACTAGAGGAATGGGCACAGTAAACAGAGCAAAAAAAGAGACAAAAATAAAATGCCAGTGAAAAAGGACAGAAACCAGACTTAAAAAAAATAAAAATAAAAAAATGGCCGAACTGTGCTGGGGCATGCACCGGATGAGAGGCAGGGCCAGCTCTGGCTTTTTGGACGCCCCAAGCAAAAAAAAAAATGGGGCGGCCAGAACGGCAAACCCTGTGGCTCGGCCGGAGCGCGGGTGCAGGGAGACCGGCTGGTGGGGGGAGGGGGAGGGAGTGGGCGGGAGAGAGAGAGAGAGAAGGGGGCGGCCAGGGCTACAGCAGGGGCGCTGTCACGTGGCCCCTCCCACTGCGCCGCCTCCTGCAGCGAGGGCTCCGCTCCGGTCAGCGGGGAGGGAAGGAAGAGGACTGCCCTGCAGGGCGCTCTGGTTCTCCGCGCCACCGCTCCCTACAGGGCGGCCGGAGCGGAACAAGAACAAACAAACAAACAAAGAAAGCGGCCGTGCCGCCCTAGGATTGTTCTGGAAAGGAGACAAATTCATATTTTCTCTAGCATATATTATAAACAACTTTTTATTGTGTTGTATTCTATTTATTGTATTTTTTAACCAAAGTGCTGATGTAAAATTAGACATCAAGGCTGAAAAAGATCTACAGCAGAATGTACAAAATCTATATGGTGTGGACTGGGATCCAAGCTGTAACTAATCCATTTTTGAATACATTGGACTTTTTTAACAATTGATTTTATTGGGAAGAAGCCAAAGTTGTTTCCTACAGCCAAGAGCTATAGTGGATTTGGCTGAATGAAACGAAAGCGTGCATAAAGGAAATCTTATACTGTTCATAGCTAATGAATGTCCTGGTACAGATTCAATATTAAGTGCAGATTATGGCTGGAATGGTTCTTGGGGGAATTCAGAAAGATATCAAATCTTATGGGGGATGCTAATTTAAAAGAATAGCTGGCCAGGGTGCATTTAATAACCATAGATTTTGAATGAAGTAAAAGAGAGGCGTCAGAAAATGTTCTTGGTGTGGCATAGAGAGAGATGGGAGAGACGTGCAGTGGAAATAGTCTTCCTTAGAAACTGCATGAGATTGATTTGGATTTTATGGAGTAGATAAGGTACTGTACCCTTACTTGCTGAAAGGTGAGAGGAACCATGCAGGCTAGATCCATAACCAGTGTCTCCTCTGAAATAATTATTGTTTTGGACAGAAATTAAATCTGTACAGTCTTCACTTGGATACAGTTACTTTAGAAGAACAGGAATCAGTGCTGTTATGCCTCATTCATTTACTAAAGCAGAACATGAGTAAAAATGAGTTTTTAAAATTCAGGGGCATGATGGGGTTTTGTTCCATTGTCTCAGGATAATCCATTTGTCCTTGGATGCTAGGAGGTTCGCTAAAGAAAATATAAAAAATAAGATGTTCCATTTCATTTTAGAAAGGACCTTCTCTCTATAGCTTCGTTTCATTCTTTTGATTCCCCCCCCCCTTTTTTTTTTTTTTTTTTAATTATCTTCTGTTTTTCCTGTCTTTCTGGACACTTCCCATTCTGTGATTATTTTCTTTTTCTTTATTTTTGAATGTTGACAACTTGGTAATTAAAGTTTCTACATTCAAACACATTGAGGGCTTCTGTGAAATAATCTTCCGAAGAAACATCTGCCTGTTAACATGACATTTTAAACATAATAGTAATATCTTTCACTTAGATAGCATCTTTGATTGAAGGAGCTCAGTGTTTTGCAAACCTTAAATAAATTAGCCTCAAAACACACCCTACAAGGTGAGTCGATATTACAATTCCGATTTTAGAAGTGAGGAGACAGATGCACAGAGAGAGAAGGAATGTAGACATTGCTGTACAACGTCAGAAGTTCTATGGCCTGTGTTATTCAGGTCAGACTAGATGATCACAAGGGTCCCTCCTGGCCTTGGAATCTATGAATCTAACCAGTGGTCCATATAGTCCTGACTCTAACAGAGATTAATACCAGATGCTTCAAAAGAAGGTGTAAAACCCTAATGTACATATATGCTGTAATCTTTTTATGGAAGGAAGCCTCTTCCTAACACAGAGCTGATAGTGGTTAGTTTATGAAGTGTAAGAGTTAATATCTTATCATTTTTCAGCCAACATGTAATTTAAGTGACTTGGGCAAGTTCACAAAGAATGTCTGTGGCAGAGCCAAGAACAGAAACAGATCTGATTCCCAGTGCCTTAACCATTACGGCATTTCTTCCCCTCTGTTACAAATGTTTCCTCTGGCCACCAGGCTATGTCTCAGACCAAAGCAACAAGCTCAGTAGTGGATGAAACTCCAGGGGTTTGCTTTGGATAGGCATGCCAAAACTTGGGAGGCTTAGATGAAGTTTAGCCAAACCTTTTGTGTCATTAACATTCATTTGGAAATGTCAAGAGAAAGAACTTCTTGTGATAGTTCTAGTACTGTACCTCCTTCTCCTAGTCATGCTCTGCTCATGGAGTCTGAGCCCTTGTTGGGATAACTTGGATCTTCAGCTCCTGTGTCTGGCTGGAGCAATGGTGTGCAGGGGTGCAAGAAAACTAACATTAATGTGGATAACAAACTAACCAATGGGGGTTTTGCATTTGAATCTGCTGTTGTTTTAGTCAAATTCCTCAAGCCATTCCATGGCAATTCAGCGCTAGGCACCAGATTCAGCCTTCCCACAGTGTTGACCCTGGCAGAGGTCCCCAGTGGTGGTCAGTAAGTTGCAGCAATGGAAAGGGTGTAAAACACTTCATTGAGTGGCAGGTGGGCTGGGAATCATAGGGAAAATTCATATCCCCAAAAGTGGGCTGCACTGGCTGGGAAGGGGGTGTGCCGAGGACAGCCTGGGGATGTCCCAGTTCACCTCAGCACATTGGTGAAGTTAGTTGAAAAAACTACTAGCAACACTGCAACAACTTATAGCTGCACTTCCATTCCCTGCCAGGTTACATCTCTCCAAAACAGCTTCTTTGAACCTGGGCCTACATCTGTTAAATTGAGTTAATCTACAAGTATTCAAGCTGCTGCCAAACCGATCTGTAATAGCATGGAACAGTGTGTGTGTGTATGTGCATTAGTCTTCACTTCCCATTTTTAGGAATATCATCTTTGGAAGTGGGACATTTTAAACATTCTGTGGAGATGTATTAAAATCTCATTATCACAACAAGGTCATCTGGAGCCAAGTTAAATCAGATACATGCTAATGAGTGGAGTGCATTTTTTGAATAATAACATTCAGTGTGGATCACCCAATGTATGATAAAAAAATCACAGCAGATGCTGCTGCAGCAAAGGTGGGAGATTAGGGCACAGCATGCCAAGAAATGGCAAATCTATTTTGCAGACACCCCAGAAATTTGCTGATTTATGTCAGTGTCTTTTTTATTTTGTGTGCCATCTCTCTGCAACTAATTTTTCCCTAGGAAGTTGTAAGGTCACATTGACCTGTATGTTCAAACCACAGTCAGGAATAAAAGAAAAGATAAATGCATTTGTTAAAATACTTACAAAAGTTGATACAAAAGGAACCCTTTTGCACAGGAATAGCTTTTCCACTGGCTTTTTCAAACTTAATTTCAAAAGCAAATTTAAAGGGCAAGTTACGGCCTCTGACTTGATCCAGAACTTCATGCCATTCTACAGGTTGGCTCAACATATTCACAGTGCAAAGGCAGAAATAATCATCATTAGAGCTGGTCATGAAGTTTCCAGCAAAACAGTTTTTGGTGAAGCCTAAACTTTTCATAGGAAAAGATTGGTTTTGACAAAAATTTGTCATGAAGATTTCTGGAAAAAGAGAGAGAGAGAGACCCATCCAAGAATAGCCAATAGCCCAGTACTCAATAGTTGGCACTCAACTAGGATGTGAGAGACCCAGATTTAATTCCCTGCTCTCCCTGATTTGGAGCCAAAGAACTGATTCGAGGAATTGCACTTTTATTTATTGGCCATTCTATTATCCCAAAAGGGGTGGGGCTAAATTATGACCTGTCCAGAAGGCTGAGTTAGAGGAAGAGAGGCAGAGCAACTGTCAACAGGGATGCTAGAGAGAAAAGAGCTTTCCACACCATGCCCAGCCATGAGGGGTGCTCCAGCAGTAAGTCCACTTATCTACACAGACACAAATAATTGTGACCACCAACATGGAGGCTAGTGGCAAAAAATCTTCTTTCAGGTCATTCTAACCATCTTGCTTGCATAAAAAAGACAAATCAAGATGGCAACGAGATGGTGGCAGAAGAGGACATGTCAAAGCACTTAGAAAAACAAGAATTCAAAACCCCTAGGATTTGAGAGAGTAGTCTTTAAAAGGCGCTTCACCTCCTTAAATAGTGTTTCTCAAAGACTGGTTCTCAAACTCCATTAGCATTCTTTCGACATAAAAGACCTTATCTGACATAAGAAAGAGTAAAAGATATGTAGCAAGCACAAATGTTACCTAAGCTAACTGTTTGGGGTGACATTTTAAATGCAGAAAATTAAAGCTGGCAAGATAATACTGACCTTTCAGCCTGAATAAATAAAATAGCATTTGCTAAATCTAAATGGCTACCTCTAACTGCAGCAAATGTTATGTCTTTTAACACTACCATGCAGGTCTTCAGTAGAGTTAACTTTTAGTAATCTCTCCTTGGCATAAATACACTCATCTGCAGCAGACCATGGAAGGGAGAAAATCCCAGGAATGTGGTCCAGGCGCTGGGGGGTGGGATGGTAGAACATAGGGGAAGAAAACACCTGGCCATACAAACCCCCATTCCACAGAAGCTCTATGTGGCCAGGGAGGAACTAGGGAACAGTCATTCTATGCAGTATGTATAGGTGCCCATTTTTTGTATGTGATAAAATACAACACAAAGATTGGGTAATGTTCTTCCAAGCTACATTAACTCTTCTCTGTGCTTTGTGAAAAACTCTTCTTGTCACCTGTGAGCCAATGGCAGCTGGGCAGACTGTGCTCTAAGGTGTGGGGAGTATGAAAGGGGGGGCCACTTAGGGATCTGGGGCCAAATCAGTACTTGGTCCTGCTAGTGAAGGCAGGGGGCTGGACTTGATGACCTTTCAGGGTCCCTTCCAGTTCTATGAGATAGGTATATCTCCATATATTATATTATTATATAACTATTGCTGTGTGGGGAGGGGAATAGGCTATATTGATGTGAGGCACTTTTATACCAATATAATTGCATCCACATTAGGGATTTTTAGTAGTATAACTATTTCAATTAAAAAAATTAACCCCCTAACTAAAATAGTTAAGCCTATACCAAAACTATGTATTGACTAGGCCTTATTTAAATTGGTGGACAGTCTTATTTTAGCATGAATGGCTTGTTTCAGTTTAGATTGAACCCAAACACCAAAATAAGCCCCTCGGACTGAAATAAGCGTCCACCCTAGGTTTGTGCTGGTTTAATTGAACCAACTTAAATTCACACCTTTAAACTTCTCTCTACAGACAAACAGAAACTGGTAAAGTGGGTCAGTTTGGGAAGGATGGCCTTTTCTCAGTTATACCTTTAACTGGACTCCACATGGACAACTATACAGGACATCTGAGTGTGAACCCTTCCCCTTTAAGACATAAACAAGGCTCCACCATTGCTGTCTATCCTGAGCCACTTTTGCATATTCACTACATGGTTAAGTTCTGTAAATTTTCTATCTTTAATACTGTTTTACAGAGGGATTCTTTCGGTTGGCCCATCTTGTGTGTTCCTCCAGCTGCCCAAAGGCACATCTGCCACAGCAGATGCTCTGGCTTCATTTTTAATGCATATCTCGTGTATTTCCATCTTCTTTTCTGGGTAACTTTGCAAATAAGGGGTTGTTGAACTCTCTGATGAATATTGGCATTTGTTATAAATTCACTCAATTTAATACCTACTATTTTCCTGTGGCATTTGCTTTCAAATGCATTTAGTTGTCTATTGGTACCTTTGGCAGATTTCCAGCTTTCACGTCCATATGCTGAGGTGGACATACCAGCTGAGCTGAAGATTTGAAATTTGGTTTTTAAGTTGTAGATTTTCAATGATGAAATTACATTTAAGTTGGTGAATTCAGCTGCCACTCTGCCAGTTGATGACATTATGTTGTTCATGTCCCCATGGGCTTGCACATAACTGCCAAGACATGAGAATTGACTCACCTTTTGTAATGCTTGAGTTGGGACAAATCTGGAGGTTCTTACTCAGGCAAGGCTCATTCTGAACTCATTGGGTGCTTTCTCTAAGGGTATGTCTACACTACGAGAGTAGTTTGATTTTACTTAAAGCGAATTTGTGGAACCGATATTACAAAGTCGAACGTGTGTATCCACACTAAGGACAGTAATTCGACTTTGTGAGTCCACACTAACGGGGCAAGCGTCGACATTGGAAGCACCTATCCCACAGTTCCCGCAGTCCCCGCTGGAATTCTGGGTCGAGCCCCCAATGCCTGCTGGGGCAAAATGTGTCGAGGGTGGTTTTGGGTAACTGTCGTCATTCAACCGTCACTCCCGCTCTCCATCCATGAAAGAGCCGGCGGGCAATCAGTTTGCGCACTTTTCTGGTGATTGACAGCGCGGACGCCACAGCACTGCGAGCATGGAGCCCGCTGCGATCATCGCTGCAGTTATGGCCATTGTCAACACCTTGCACCTTATCATCCACCTTTTTCAGAGGCAGATGCTGAGAAATCGGGAGAGGAGGCTACGGCAACGCAGTGAGGACATTAAGTCTGAGAGGGGCACAGACCTCTTGTAAAGCACGGGACCCCGCGCCGTGGACATCATGGTGGCAATGGGTCATGTTGATGGTGTGGAACAGCAATTCTGGGCCCGGGAAACAAGCACGGACTGGTGGGACCACATAGTGCTGCAGGTCTGGGATGAATCACAGTGGCTGCAAAACTTTTGGATGCGTAAGGGAACTTTCCTGGAACTTTGTGAGTTGCTGTCCCCTGCCCTGAAGCGCAAGGACACCTGGATGCAAGCAGCCCTGACTGTCCAGAAGCAAGTGGCCATAGCCCTCTGGAAGCTTGCAACGCCAGACAGCTACTGGTCAGTTGCGAATCACTTTGGAGTGGGCAAATCTACCATGGGGGTTGCTGTGATGCAAGTAGCCAACGCAATCGTTGAGCTACTGCTCTCAAAGGTAGTGACCCTGGGAAATGTCCAGGTCATCATAGATGGCTTCACTGCAATGGGATTCCAAACTGCGGTGGGGCTATAGATGGAACTCACATCCCTATCCTGGGACGGGCCCACCAGGCCAGCCAGTACATTAACCGAAAGGGCTACTTTTCAATGGTGCTGCAAGCACTGGTGGACCATAGGGGATGTTTTACCAACATCAACGTCGGATGGCCGGGCAAGGTTCATGATGCTCGCGTTTTCAGGAACTCTGGTCTGTTTAGACGGCTGCAGGAAGGTATTTACTTCCCAGACCACAAAATAACTGTTGGGGATGTGGAGATGCCTATAGAGATCCTCGGGGACCCAGCCTACCCGCTAATGCCCTGGTTCATGAAGCCCTATACAGGCGCCCTGGACAGTGAAAAAGAACTCTTCAACTACTGTCTGAGCAAGTGCAGAATGGTGGTGGAGTGTGCTTTTGGACATCTGAAGGGGAGATGGAGAAGCTTACTGACTCGCTCTGATCTCAGTGAAACCAATATCCCCATTGTTATTGCAGCTTGCTGTGTGCGCCACAATCTCTGTGAGAGCAAGGGGGAGATGTTTATGACGGGATGGGAGGTTGAGGCAAATCGCCTGGCTGCTGATTACGCCCAGCCAGACACCCGGGCGATTAGAAGAGCCCAGCGGGACGCGCTGTGCATCCGGGAAGCCTTGAAAGCTAGGTTCCAGAGTGAGCAGGGTAACCTGTGACTATTACGTTTGTTTAAACAGAAGCTGAACCTGCCCCTGTTTCTTTACCCAGTTAATGTTGACTATCCTCTCCAGTTACCAACCCCCTCTCCCCCTTCCAACACACCTTTAAAAATAAAATAAATGAAACTTTGTTCATTAACACCGTTTTCTTTATTAAGGATTTTGTGGTAAAGTGTTGAAACTGGGACGCAGACTGTGGTGGGGAGCAGGTATAGTGATGGAAAGGACGCTCTTAAACTCGAGGAATGACTGGTTCCTGCTCCTAGAGCGGTCCGCAGTGGTGGACTGGTTGTTTCAACGGAACCTGCCACCCCTCCTTTCCGAGACTCTGTGTAGGGGGGCTATGTGACTTTGTGGCAGGGGAGGGCGGTTACAGATCCCCTGCTGCGTGGCTCTGTCATCAAGGCTAAGGACCACTGCATAAGATCTGTAACCGCCCTCCCCCGCCACAAACTCACATAGCCCCCCAACACAGAACATGAAAACCACCTTCCAGACTGACCAGGGTGCCTAGTGACTGCAATGTGTGTGTGACCTACTGCTGAACCTGCCCCCGTGTCTGTACCCTGGTAAAGGTGACTGTCCTTTCCAGTTACCAACCCCCTTCCCCTCTTCAAACACACTCTCCTCTAAAAGAACATGAGGGAAACAGTAATTAACAGAAAGGGAGTGTTGCTATTTGAAGACTTCTGAAAGCATGCTCCACACCTCATCCCTCTCAGATTTTGGAAGGCATTTCAGATTCTTAAACCTTGGGTCAAGTGCTGTAGCCATCTTTAGAAATCTCACCTTAGTACCTTCTTTATGTTTTGTCAAATCTACAGTGAAAGTGTTCTTAAAATGAACAACATGTGCTTGGTCATCATCCGAGACTGCTATAATGTGAAATATATGGCAGAATGCAGGTAAAACAGAGCAGGAGACATACAATTCTCCCTTAAGGAGTTCAGTCACAAATTTAATTAATACATTATTTTTTTAACGAGTGTCATCAGCATGGAAGCATGTTCTCTGGAACGGTGGCCGAAGCATGAAGGGGCATATGAATGTTTAGCATATCTGGCATGTAAATACCTTTTAATTCCGCTACAAAAGTGCCTGTTCTCACTTTCAGGAGACATTGTAAATAAGATGTGGGCAGCATTGTCTCCCATAAATGTAAACAAACTTGTCTGTCTCAGTGACTGGCAGAACAAGAAGTAGGACTGAGTGGACTTGTAGGCTCTAAAATTTTATATTGTTTTATTTTTGAGTGCAGCTATGTAACAAATAAAATCTACAATGTAAGTTGCACTTTCATGATAAAGAGATTGCATTACAGTACTTGTATGAGGTGAACTGAAAAATACTATTTCTTTTGTTTGTTGTTTTTACAGTGCAAATATTTGTAATAAAAAATAATAATATAAAGTGAGCACTGTACACTTTGTATTCTGTGTTGTAATTGAAATCAATATATTTGAAAACGTAGAAAAACATCCAAAAATGTGTGATTAATCGTGATTAATTTTTTTGAGTTAATCACATGAGTTAACTGCAATTAATTGACAGTTCTAGTTGTAATGCATTTCCTTCGGTACATACCTCTTTCCCTCTCACTCTCAGCCTCACTACACTAGTATATACCAGTGTTTGGACTTGGTCTGTGTCACTCTTGAGTCCTGGCATCTAATCTCACACATAGGAGCGGCAGGAGCTGTCTGGCTCATTATCTGAATTATCTATTGCTAGACCACAACAACAACAAAAGACACTATAGTGGGAATTGCCTGCCCTTTCTAATTCCTGGATTGAAAAGACAGAAACAAGAATTTAGGGGGAATACATCCCTGTACATTTAAATTTTTTTATTTATACAGCTATCTGTGCTTTCAGGTTTTATTTTTTAGGAAAAGATGTCACTCAACCATCTGATGTAAAAGTTCAGTACACAGAATGCTAAGAGCAATGTGCTGAACCTAGCAGGGGGCTGATATTCCACCTAAACAGTCTATAAACATTTAGGCAACAGCGTGGGTGTAGTTACCCACTGGGATATTCACAGGCAGTGTTCATATGATTTCACTTGCCAACCCAACGGCTAAAACCTACTTCACAGAATTCCAGATTGTCTACTTTTTGGTGCTTCTATTATTCAGAACTTATTGTAGAGTGCACTTTAGTGTTGCCTGTTTGAAGAATTTGGTACATCATTCAATTCAAAAGTGAATTTGCCAGCTAACACACTACAGAACCCGAACCACCAAAAAAGAAAATCAACCTTCTGCTGGTGGCATCTGACTCAGATGATGAAAATGAACATGTCGGTCCGGACTGCTTTGGATGGCTATTGAGCAGAACCCGTCACCAGCATGGACACATGTACTCTGGAATTGTGGTTAAAGCATCCAGGGACATTTGAATCTTTAGCACATCTGGCACATAAATATCTTGCGAAGCTGACTACAACAGTGCCATGTGAACGCCTGTTCTCACTTTCAGGTGATGTTGTAAGCAAGAAGCGGGCAGTGTTATCTCCTGCAAATGTAAACAAATATGTTTGTCTGAGTGATTGGCTGAACAAGAGGTAGGACTGAGTGGACTTGTAGGCTCTAAAGATTTACCTTTGTTTTGTTTTGGAATGCAGCTTTTTTGTACATAATTCTATATTTGTAAGTTCAACTTTCATGCTATTACAGTACTTGTAATAGGTGAATTGAAAAAAGTATTTTATTTTGTTTTTACAGTGCAAATATTTGTAATTAAAAATAAATATAAAATGAGCACTGTAGACTTTGTATTCTGTTTTGTAATTGAAATCAACATATTTAAAATGTAGAAAACATCCAAAAATATTTAAATAAATGGTATTCTATTATTGTTTAACAGCACAATTAATTGTGAGATTAATCATGATTATTTTTTTAATTGTGCGATTAATCACAATTAATTTTTGTAATTGCTTGACAGCCCTAAATCCAACTGATCTATGGGAATAAAAATGTTCTAGCTCAGGGACCTGTGGAGGTGCCTCACAACTTGCATCCAGCCCACGGCACAGAAAAGGTTGGACCACCCTGCTCTAGTCCACTAAGTCTCAATCTCCAATATTGGTACCAATACTGCTACTCCTGGGCTTTGTAAGTGGTGTTCCAGGCTTTTCCTCCCTGCTTTAATAATGAGCCTCTGTTGGACCCTGGTGAGCCATAGTTCCCAGTCCTGTGCATGCTTCTGAGCTTGAGAGACTGAGTTCTCCCAAAAGGCAAATTGATCCCCTTAAAGCAGGGGTGGGTAAACTTTTTGGCCCAAGGGCCACATCTGGGTGGGGAAATTGCATGCAGGGCCATGAATGTAGGGCTGGGGCAGGGGGATGGGGTGCGGGAGGGAGTGCAGGGTGTGGGAAGGGGTGCAGTGTGCAGAAAGGGGCTCAGGGCAAGGGGTTGAGGTGCAGGAGAGGTGCGGGGTGCAGGAGGGAGCTCAGGGCAGGGGGTTGTGGTGCAGGAGGGGTTCAGGGTGCAGACTCCAGCCTGGCCCCGCTTACCTGGAGTGACTCTGGGGTGGCAGCAGCGCGCAGCGGGGCTAAGGCGGGCTCCCTGCCTGCCCTGGCCCCACACCGCTCCCGGAAGTGGCCATCACGTCCCTGCAGCTCCTGGGGGGGCAAAGGGCTCCATGCGCTGTCCTTGTCTGTGGGCACCTCCCCTGAGGCTCCCATTGGCCACGGTTCCCCATTCCCAGCCAATGGGAGTTTTGGGGGAGGCAGCATTTAGAAAATGTCAAAGTGAAACTTTTTGTATTTGTATTTATTTATTTATTTATTTAGGTTTTCTTGACTGAGATAATTTTGCAGAATTAACGTAACTTCAGAAAATATTTCAGTGTCACCAAATCTGCACCTCCCCACCACCCCATGTGCATGCACAAACAGATTTCAGCTGAAAAATTTCACCCCGCTCTATTCAGCTGTTTAGCAGCTCATGGGCAGCATCAGCCTTGTGCTTTTTCAGTCACTCTATAAGCATATCTAAACCCTGGTGTTCCCCCTGATTAGAACAGGAGAACTAGCTGTACAGCAGCATCAGTGGCATTTTTTCCATTTGCTTAGTCAAATTCATGTTGTAGGGTGAATGCCTGGGTTTTTTTCACTTACTTAACTGGGTTTTTTAGTTATGACTCCTAATAGGTTGCGCTGGGAGTGTACTGAAGTTGACTCTTAAGGAGTACCAAGGCAATGTCATTGGGAATTATAGGCATTTTTAGCTCAGTGGCTGAACCAAATTTTAACATTAAATCATCCTTGTGGCACTCAGTACACCAGCCCAACTGGTTCATTGAAGCTAAGCTCTGGCTGGTTCTGCACAGGTACACTAGAGACGAAGACGCTGACACAAGTATTGCACCAACAAAGGAGGCAGACATATTTTGGTTGGCAGCAATTGGCGGTGTGAGGAATCAGGGCCAGCTAAAGATGCCACTGACCACCAGACAAAGCTGGCAGAGATCCTGGGGGATGAGTGGAGTGCATGCTTTGGATGACTAGACTCTGAAAATGCAGTCACTGAGGCACTGTGGGAGGGGATGGGTTTGCAGGCCCAATTTTGTTTGGAAATCAAATTGGTTAGGTGGCAACATATGGCAGACTTGGTGTGGGGGGCCTCCTGGGGAGGTACCAATGCACAGAGTTGTCTTGGGAGAAATCTTGCCAGCTCAGCAGAGGGCCAGAATATACCTGGGAGTTTTAAAAAAGTGGACAAAACTGTTATATGACTCTGCCAGGGACATCAGGACAGGCCCTGAGAATGGATATCTTCATTGGGGGGGTGAGGGATAGCTCAGTGGTTAGAGCATTGGCCTGCTAAACCCAGGGTTGTGAGTTCAATCTTTAAGGGGGGCATTTAGGGACGTGGGGCAAAAATCTGTCTGGGGATTGTTCCTGTTTAGAGCAGGGGGTTGGACTAGATGACCTCCTGAGGTCCCTTCCAACCCTGATATTCTATGATTGTTTCCAGACACAAGGTCACTCTATGCACTCTTCTAATGAGGCAGTGAGATTTTCTCCCCAGCATCCCTGAGAGGTGGCATGACTTACACAGGTGTAATGCCTCCCCATACTATTGCCCTACCCAACAATCTAGAGGATTACCAGTCCAGGGTTTGGCCTATTACTAGTACATAACAATTATGAAGAAAAAAGGTAAAATGTGTATGGTAATGGGTCACAACAGGTTTGCTCAAATGGCAGCCAGCAGGCCAAATGTAGCTCATGGAATACTGCTTTAATATTGCCTGTGTCCACCCGTGAGAATGTGTGTATTATTCATGAAATCTCTATCTGGAAGCCAGTCAATGAGGTGGCTGGAGAATGTTCTAGGCCAGGCCTGCACAACATGCGGCCCGGGGGCCGCATGAGGCCCGCGTGGGCTCACTGTGTGGCCCGCGGAGGTTGAGTAGATGGGCTCACTGTGTGGCCCGTGGGTGGGGGGTGGGGGGTGAGTAGGCAAGTGGTGGGTGAGGGAGGGGGGGCTGAGGAGGCGAGCGAGCAGGCAGTGGCGGAGGGTGAGTAAGCGAGCCGGGGGAGGGGGGCTGAGGAGGCCAGTGGTGAGTCGGTGGCTGACCTGTTCTACTGATCTGGTCTGGCTCCCATCCCCTTTCCCAGGGCCGGCTCCAGGCACCAGCAAAGCAAGCAGGTGCTTGGGGCGGCACATTTCTAGGTGCGGCATTCTGGCGCCGGCCATCATAGGTGCCGACTCTGGGGCATGGGGAAAAAGTGCCCTTGCCGCCCCAGCTCGTCTCCGCTCTGCTGTCGCCTGCTCCTGCCTGCTCCCTTGAGTGCACCGCTGCCCCTCCGCTTCTCCCCCCTCCCTCCCAGGCTTGCCGCGCGCGAAACAGCTGTTTCACGCAGCAAGACTGGGAGGGAGGAGAAGCCAAGTGGCGGGGCGCTTCGGGGAGGTGGCAGAGGTGAGCTGGAGCGGGGAGTGATTCCTCTAACCCCCCCGTTACTTCCTGCACCCCTCCACCCTAGCTCACCTCCGCTCCGCCTGCTCCCCTGAACGCGCCGCCGCTCCACTTCTCCCTCCCTCCCTCCCAGGCTTGCCACGTGCGAAACCGCTATTTCGCGCAGCAAGGCTGGGAGGGAGGAGAAGCTGAGCGGTGGGCGCTCGGGGGAGGCGGTGGTGGTGGAGCGGAGGTGAGCTGGATTGGGGAGCGGTTCCTCTACCCCCCCGTTAGTTCCTGCTCCCCCTCACCCTAGCTCACCTCTGCTCCACCGGCTCCCCTGAACACGCCGCTGCTCCACTTCTCCACCCTCCCTCACCTGAGAGGGAGGGGGAGAAGCGGAGCGGTGGCGCGCCTGGGGGAGCTAGGGTGGGAGGTCGCAGGGGGCCCGCAGGAAGCAATGGGGGGGTGAAATGTGGCACGGCAGGGGAGGAGGCGGTGCTGGGGATTTGGGGAAGGGGTTTGGAAGGGTGGAGTTGGGGTGAGGCCAGGGGCAGAGGGGCACGAAAAAGAAAGGGGAGGCGGCCAAAAATTTTTTTGCTTGGGGCGGAAAAATCCTAGAGCCGGCCTGCCCTCTCCAAGGGTTGCAGCTGTCTGGAGGTGCCTGCCTTCCACACCTTCCTCATTCACACCTCATTCATTCAACAGGGCAATTAATTACAAAGTGGGGGGAAGATCTTATTCTACTTCTAGCAAAAAGACATTTTTCTTTTACCTTAATTATACTACCTTAGGGGCCCGTTATAACATATTACCGAGGTTCAATACTGTTGTTTCGGTGGGGCTGCGCTGGGGAAGGAGGGTTTGTTTCCGTGGGGCAGGCGGTGCTGGGGGTGGGGGGTTGGCGGCGCTCAGGGGGTTACGGCCCTCAGCTGTTTTCTTTGGAGTAATATGGCCCTCGCCGCTTTACGAGTTGTGCAGGCCTGTTTTAGGCTCTATGGGAAAGCAGAGAGAGAAACAGAGGGCACATTTTAGGGATAATAGCGCTTTCCTTGTTTGGTGTTAGAAGAAAGTGACTCTTTGTGATGCTTCACTCTTGCCACAAAGTCTTTGTCTTTAACATGGAGGTGTATCTCAAGATAGATCATGGTCTACTTTGTTCAAGTTGGAACATTTCACGCTGGGACCTGTAGTCTTCATGGGCCAAAACACAATATTAATGTTAAGGACATCTGCAGTCTTACTTCTAGGTAAATTAAGTGCAGACTTCTAATGGCTGACACATTGCCAGCATGACCCTGGGGCAAATTCGGAGCATTCCTCTGCTACAGAATCTATTTCAATTTCCTTTTCCACATTAAACATTAATGTTCCTAATGAAAAATAATTTGGAACGAAAATTAAAAATCACCCGCTGAAGCCTTCCTTGTGAGATATAGGAATAAAAACTGAAGAGAGTTACTCTGTTCTCCAGAACAAAAAGAAAAATGTTCGCATATTCCTGGTAAGGAAACCAAGTTTTTTGTTTTTGTTTTTCAATATTCAGAAACACCCAATAAAAAGGTACATTAAAAGCAAAATATCTTGTTATTTAACAGCAGCTATTGTTGAGGTAAAAATATAGTAAAGTTTCCTCTGGTAGCTAGGCAACAGAAGAAAATACCACTTATTTGAATTGCTATTTATTCTACTATTTTTTAAGCGTTGCTGTAGAGATTCTTACTCTCCATACTTCTCAAACAGTAGAAAAAGCAGCTGTTTATTATATGGATAAATTGTTTAATGTACTGTTTGATCCAGGAGGCAAATTAGACATCAAAATAAATGTCTAGAATAGCTACAACTGGCCATTAATGATTTTGATCTTCCTGTAAGTGTTTCAGTAGATTATGTAACACAAGCAAATGTCCTCTGCTGACAGACAATTGTCACAAATATGGACTCTATGAAGCATGAAATCAGTACATTTCCATTTTTCCAAAGAATGCAAATGTTGTCTCAGTCATCTGTATCTTCCTAAAGACTTTTCAGATTAAGCACATGGTAGCAATATACTATTTGACACTTCCAAACTGAAGCGTTCTTTCCAGAAGAAGAGTTCTGCATGTATTACCCTCAGATAAATGGTTTCATTATGGTGAAAATCTAGAGTAGAAAACACGCAGCGCTATAGTCTGACTGGAATTGCACTGACTGGCTCACTTTTTTCAGAATCAGAATGAAAAGGAACTGAATAGAGCTCTTCTCTCTAATTTCTGTGAAATCTGACATCTTGATTTCTGATCAACCATCCGCAAACAAGGTGAAGGGTTGTTTGATTGGGGCTCAGAGCACTGAAAAATGATGATCTGGCAAACTACCTGTAGCAAGCTACCCAAAATTCTATCCTACAAGCATAAGAAAAATTGATGGCATTTCATATTGTAACACATCCATGAGCACCTAGAATTTGGATTTTCAGTCCTGGTTCAAAATATCAGGCCTTTGCTATTTGTGTTAAAGGGGAATTATTGCTAGCAGAACAGTGCCTATTACACACAGTAGAGCAGCTCTATCATCATCCATTAGAGGGAAGTGATGTGTACACCACTAGCCAGCTTATTACAATACTGTGAGGCAAACTATAGGTGAAATCCTAACTCTATTAAGTCAATGTTGGCATCACTGAAACTTGGTGGGTTAATACATGTGATCGGAGTGGTGGTGTGGAGAGGTACAGCTTGCTCAGGAAGGATAGACGGGGGAAAAGGGAGGAGGTGTTGCCTTATATATTAAAAATGTACACACTTGGACTGAGGTAGAGATGGACATAGGAGACGGAAGTGTTGAGAGTCTCTGGGTTAGGCTAAAAGGAGTGAAAAACAAGGGTGATGTCATGCTAGGAGTCCACTACAGGCCACCTAACCAGGTGGAACAGGTGGATGAGGCTTTTTTTAAACAACTAACAAAATCATCCAAAGCCCAAGATTTGGTGGTGATGGGGGACTTCAACTATCCAAATATATGTTGGGAAAATAACACAGCGGGGCACAGACTATCCAACAAATTCTTGGACTGCACTGCAGACAACTTTTTATTTCAGAAGGCTGAAAAAGCTACTGGGGGGAAGCTGTTCTAGACTTGATTTTAACAAATAGGGAGGAACTCACTGAGAATTTGAAAGTAGAAGGCAGCTTGGGTGACAGTGATCATGAAATCATAGAGTTTGTAATTCTAAGGAAGGGTAGAAGGGAGAACAGCAAAATAGAGACAATGGATTTCAGGAAGGTGGATTTTGGTAAGCTCAGAGAGCTGATAGGTAAGGTCCCATGGGATTCAAGACTGAGGGGAAAAACAACTGAGGAGAGTTGGCAGTTTTTCAAAGGGACACTATTAAGGGCCCAAAAGCAAGCTATTCCACTGGTTAGGAAAGATAGAAAATGTGGCAAAAGAACGCCTTGGCTTAACCACGAGATCTTGCATGATCTAAAAAATAAAAAGGAGTCATATAAAAAATGGAAACTAGGACGGATTACAAAGGATGAATATAGGCAAACAACACAGGAATGCAGGGGTAAGATTAGAAAGGCAAAGGCACAAAATGAGTTCAAACTAGCTATGGGAATAAAGGGAAACAAGAAGACTTTTTATCAATACATTAGAAGCAAGAGGAAGACCAAAGACAGGGTAGGCCCACTGCTCAGTGAAGAGGGAGAAACACTTTGTTTTGGTCTTCACCGAGAAGTCTGAAGGAATGCCTAACATAGTGAATGCTAATGGAAAGGGGGGAGGTTTAGCAGATAAAATAAAAAAAGAACAAGTTAAAAATCACTTAGAAAAGTTAGATGCCTGCAAGTCACCAGGGCCCGATGAAATGCATCCTAGAATACTCAAGGAGCTAATAGAGGAGGTATCTGAGTCTCTAGCTATTATCTTTGGAAAATCATGGGAGAAGGGAGAGATTCCAGAAGACTGGAAAAGGGCAAATATAGTGCCCATCTATAAAAAGGGAAATAAAAACAACCCAGGAAACTACAGACCAGTAAATTTAACTTCTGTGACAGGGAAGATAATGGAGCAAGTAATTAAGGAAACCATCTGCAAACACTTGGAAGGTGGTAAGGTGATAGGGAATAGCCAGCATGGATTTGTAAAGAAAAAATCGTGTCAAACCAATCTGATAGCTTTTTTTGATAGGATAATGAGCCTTGTGGATAAGGGAGAAGCTGTGGATGTGGTATACCTAGATTTTAGTAAGGCATTTGACACGGTCTCGCATGATATTCTTATCAATAAACTAGGCAAATACAATTTAGATGCGGCTACTATAAGGTGGGTGCATAACTGGCTGGATAACCGTACTCAGAGAGTTGTTATTAATGGTTCCCAATCCTGCTGGAAAGGCATAACAAGTGGCGTTCTACAGGGGTCTGTTTTGGAACCAGCTCTGTTCAATATCTTCATTAACGACTTAGATATTGGCATAGAAAGTACACTTATTAAGTTTGCGGATGATACCAAACTGGGAGGGATTGCAACTGCTTTGGAGGACAGGGTCATAATCCAAAATGATCTGGACAAATTGGAGAAATGGTCTGGGGTAAACAGGATGAAGTTTAACAAAGACAAATGCAAAGTGCTCCACTTAGGAAGGAAAAATCAGTTTCACCACATACAGAATGGGAAGAGACTGTCTAGGAAGGAGTATAGCAGAAAGGGATCTAGGGGTTATAGTGGACCACAAGCTAAATATGAGTCAACAGTGTGATGCTGTTGCAAAAAAAGCAAACATGATTCTGGGATGTATTAACGGGTGTGTTGTGAGCAAGACACGAGAAGTCATTCTTCCGCTCTACTCTGGTTAGGCCTCAGCTGGAGTATTGTGTCCAGTTCTGGGCACTGCATTTCAAGAAAGATGTGGAGAAATTGGAGAGGGTCCAGAGAAGAGCAACAAGAATGATTAAAGGTCTTGAGAACATGACCTATGAAGGAAGGCTGAAAGAATTGGGTTTGTTTAATTTGGAAAAAAGAAGACTGAGAGGGGACATGATAGCAGTTTTCAGGTATCTAAAAGGGTGTCATAAGGAGGAGGGAGAAAACTTGTTCACCTTAGCCTCTAAGGATAGAACAAGAAGCAATGGGCTTAAACTGCAGCAAGAGAGGTCTAGGTTGGACATTAGGAAAAAGTTCCTGTCAGGGTAGTTAAACACTGGAATAAATTGCCTCGGGAGGTTGTGGAATCTCCATCTCTGTAGATATTTAAGAGTAGGTTGGATAAATGTCTATCAGGGATGGTCTAGACAGTATTGGTCCTGCCATGCAGGCAGGGGACTGGACTCGATGACCTCTTGAGGTCCCTTCCAGTCCTAGAATCTAATCTATGAATGGCAAAACTCCCATCACCGTCAGTGGGGCCAGGATATTGCCCCAGGACAGCCTTCCTAAATTATGACAGCCTATCCCTGCTACATGTGGGCTGCAGCACTGCCTCAAATTGCCCTCCCACCCTGCCCCAAGCTTGCAAAAGGGTCCGCAGAAAGCAGTCTTCCATAGAGCCTGCAGCCGGGGGAAATATCCCACAGCCAGAAACAGTGCTATTAGGTTGCCTTGATGTTGCCCCGGCCCTTGTTTGCAGTGTAAAGGGGCCGAAGTGGGGGTTAAAGTCTCACCGGTGTCTTTAGGACCAGATCCAGCATTCCTAAAATCAGGGAGGAAGGAGGGAGTTATGCCTGTGCATAAAAAATAGATACCTGCTCCCCAATCTGGACATCAAGAGTTCACCTCAGGCTGCCTTTCTTGAATAAGTACTGTATCTTCTTCTGACAACAAGGGGTTGGTCAAATAGATTGAATCCTGCAAGCTTCTGTATGTACAGCCCAGTTAATTAATTAATGTTTGTAAAGCACTTTGTAGTTGAAAGCACTATTATAAGTACTTGGTATTATCTTATAATTACCCTATTACATCTAAATTAAATGCACACTTGGGCATACTTTAGTCACATAATTAAAATGTCACCCAAAACATTTCAAATGTAAGTGTGTGAGTTTATGCCAAGGGGTAGCAACTTTAATTTGTGCACATATGATGTGGCAAATAACTCAAGGGCTCTTGACTGTGGGGGGGCAGTGCTGGAGGGCAGTATTCATATCAGAGTGAAAGCCACAATTTCCTCAGCCCATAAATATACCTTTCTAGATCATCAGATGCACAGGTCTTCTTGGTCTAGGTCTCTTTCTTCTTTAACATTTTTTGGGGGTCAATGCAAGGACTATCCCACTTTCCTGCTTGTTTTTGAGTTCTCCTCTGTCCCACATTTAGTATGAGGGAATGATGATGCAGGCCAATATCTTGCCCCAAACATAAGTCCTTCAGGGTCACATTTAATCAGTGATCAGTTTGTTGGGCTGTATATTTGGTGAACCAAAATAAATTAGGACTCTTCAAGTGCTTTGTTGGGATAAGAACATTGTCTGTTGCCTTAAGGGTAAAAAGAAAATTATTCCATATATATGATGCCATCTAATAATTATGCAGGTGGCAAGCTATGCATACCTCTATCTCATCTTGCCGCTTGTTTATATCAATATCACCAACCCCAAGCATTTTAAAAATCATGAGTCAAGCCCAAAAATCATGCATTTGACTTAAAAAATCATGAGATTTGATTTAAAAAAAAGTAAATGTGGGTTCTTTTTGGTTTCTGAGCCTTTAGGTCATAGTCAGTTCATGTTTTCAAGCTTTTCTCCACAAGTATGATGGCTAGAACCTTTTCTGTAATGAAATCCAAGATTCTCATACAATCACTTGATGCTAGCAGCTGGGGCATTAAGAAAATCATGGGACACCACAAGCCTTCAGATAACATCATGGGATTTGGTGACCTTGTTACACTAAACATGCTCTCACTCTGCCCCCAGCCTGTTGTTTGTGCCACTTTCATTTGGGGGAAAGGACTATGGTGCCTAACATAATGTCTCCCCCAACCTGGTTCTGGTCTCTATGAATTACTGCAATAATGATAATTAATTATTAAATGATATATGCTGCTTTCATATCTCTGGATGCAGGTAGACTCTTCTGGGTTGACTAAAACCATTTTATATTATGAATATCTTTACTCAACTGTGAACCTTTTCTGGTGCTTAATTACTAACCACTAAAAATCACTGATCCATGTCAGATACACAAACAGGATAGACATACACAACAAACAAAGCAGCAAAATGCTTGGGTCCAGGACAGTCTTTTTTACTGTATGTTTGTACAGCACTTGGCGCAGTGGGACCCTGGTCTATGACTGGAGCTTCTAGGTGCTACTGCAGGACAAAAAATAAAAGGATTGTATTCCAGTTATTGGTAGTATAAAGCCACATCCAGGAATATTACATCAATTGCTGATATAATTGTGAATGCAAGGGATCATTTTTAGATGTCTAACTACCTTATTGTACCCCTAAATCAGGAATAGTACTTATGTGTGTAAATGCTTATTTCTACCTGTAATTAGTTTGGCCAGTAGACAGTCCAAGTTGAGGCCTCATTTAAAACTTGGCCTCTAATCTATAAGAAAGGAATAGTGATCTTCCCCAGATTTTCTGTTTCTGATTCTTGTTTAAATAGGGGGGGGGGCTATCCAATCACCTACTTCACTGTCCCATGTTGCACAATAAAGTGCAAAGTGGAAGGAATTATGTTGTTAAGTACTCATAAATTACTGGTCATAAGGCAAATGTAGAACAGCAAGTGGTATTGCCACTAGGAGCACACCATTACTGTAAAAGGAAGGTTGCTGATGGCTCCTATTAGCGATTCCAAACGTGAGAGTGAATGATGTTACCACAGGGATGCTGGAGATGGCGTTTGCATAGGTGTGCAATACACCTATGTACGCTCCTTGGAGAGAGGTGAGGACAGCAGAAGACAACGGTGGCTATACTTCTTTAGTAAATGGTGTACAAGAGACACAGCTGACTGTATTGTGCTGCAGGGTTCTGGAGTCTGGTCCAGGAGCCATTGTGACAGTGTGTCTTGTCGGCCAGTGGACTGGCTGTGGTAACAGAACAATTTGCTTCTGGATATAGGAATCAAGCCATTTACTGCTTGTTTTTCTGAGCCTTATATTGATGTCATCCTGTTATACCAATAGAATAAAAACCAGCAGGATGTTATTAAGAGGGATAAGGCAAAGATGCCACATTTATTATAAATATAGTGATAAAGCAAAAGATAAAAGTAAACAATGTTGTTTGACTACTTATTCCTATCATTACTTATTCCTTATACACACACACATACATATATATATTCATTCACACAATCATTTATTCAAGTTCTGTATAGGTGTTATAGTTACCAGCCTAGAAGTTGCTCATGCCAAGTTACTGGCCAGGTATCTTGGTCATGAGGAGGGAGCCGAGTCTATGTCAGATGCTCCTGGAGGTTGGCAGCAGAACCAGAGACTCAAAATCATCAGTCTTTAGAGTCCATTCTTATAGGAATTAATTCCTATGTTAGTCTATGGGAGCTATTTCATCCTGCTGTTGCTGACTCAATCAGCAGATGGCACATTTCTGTCCAAAGTGGCACATTCCTGGTGGCTCCACACTGTCCAAAGTTTGTGTTTCTCATCCTTCGAGATGATGGGGTGGATCCCAGTTTACCCTCAGGTTGTTTGGTGGTCCTACTTGACACATTCTTCGGCCGATGGATACTCCCTTTCTAGGCTGGCACCTCCCTAACCATTCATGTACATCAGGCATTCATCAACATACATTCCATATCTTAACCATATTTTAATTTACTGTCTCCACCACTTTCGGGGTGTGTGCTAATTCATTTGAGACTCCCAGCCCTTTAATCACAGAGGGTGATTGTTCCTAGCAGCCCTTGCTGTTACAATGAAGTGAAAGTCACTTAACGGCTTATAGCGTTTGTTTACATTGTATCAATTACTTCGAGAACAAAGTCAATTAACTTGTTTGTAAGTTTTACATAGTGATAAAGTATCTTTCACAGGATAGATATCAATGGTTTCTACAGACAGTAGCTTACAAGTTTTAACAGAAGACCCAAGAGATTTTTGTACTTGGTGAAACTGTTGGATTTTAATGTGTGGGGGACAAATTATGGGGGGGGTCGTCACTGTCACTTGGGGGGAATCACAGTTAGTACCTTCTTTAATAACCCTACAATCCCTCACTCTGTCCAACATTTACCATAATACTGCATTGTGCCTCCAGTTATCTCATCATGCTCATGCCCACATAGTCCTTGGTGTTTTGTTGCCTTCTCTAAGTCACCTGAGATGGCAAGGTTGCTGTCTTGATCATCACTTGATGTTGCCATATGCCTTCTGTTGCCTCATTGGTCCTTCCTGGATTGTGTTCTTTGCCAGCCAATCACCATGTAGTTTATTGTTGCTTTGTGCCATCCCTGTACAGCTAATCACTGCTTTGTCCCACCTACAGCACTCAACGGCAAAGTCCAAAGCTGCCTTAGGCAATGTTAAGTTACACTTTTCTCATGCACCATGTGGTATGCATTGAGGAGCATCCAGTACTGCAGACTCAACCCTACTCACACCAGCATGTCTCTAGACTATGTCCCTGTGTTTGTTTGGTGTACACTGACTGGGTGCAGGCTGGAACTCCACTCCCTGCCCATCCCTGCAATTGGGGAGAGTGACAACAGTGATTTTTCTATGTGAACTGACACTGTGGTGACTGTGCCTGGAATATTCTATATCGCAGAGTTCAGAAATCCTGTCAGATGCAGCTGAAGTTAGAGCCCGAGAGTGAAGTGAGGCTGGATGTTGCCTGTAAATCAAGACCCTGCCTCGCTGTGCTAACTCAGTTTTGTTATGGGGGCTTTTGTGGTGGGGAGTGGAAAGTGGGAGGGGTGTTGCAGTGTTTGTTTTATCTCATCAAATTAAAATGATTAGTTAATATTTAATAGTTATTAATTACAAGAGCATGATTGGCTGGTTGAATTTTGTGATACATAACACTTAAAAGTGAATGTGATAAAGTCCTCACATCTACTCAGATACCTCCTCCTTCAGTGGGATGCATGAATTTTGTGGGTAACCAGATGCACTCCTGTTATCCATATCAGAAAGTTCCATTCAGGCAGTAACATTTGAGGTGTTGCTGGACTCACTGTTTAACTGACTCTCCAATTTGGAAACAAAGAGGGTCATAGTGAGTAAACAGCTAATTTAGGTCAGTTTGAAAACAAATTAACTTGTAACTTAACTGCTCTGGGACCACTGATTAACTTTACTTTTTTCTTTCCTTTTGTAGGTAGACTCCCTTCTCTTTCCTCCCCTCCCCCAACCTCTCCTTCTGCTTGGATAGTTTGGTCTATCAGGGGCAGAACCAGTAGCAGCAGAAATTAGGTCAGCAGCACCTGCATAAAGATGACAAGATGCTGATGTTTCATTGTAGCAAAAACTGCCTGAGTAAAATTGGGGTTGGGGTAAGGAGAAGAACACCTGTGCCCACTCTCAGGTGTTGCTCAGTCAGCAAGGGGGGAAGCTTTCCTGTCCTAATAAATGGAATGATTAGGGAGCAGGAGCAACCTGGCAGAGAGGGAGGGAATAGACAGTGGTAGCTGGGTAAGAGCCTGCTGACAGAGAAACCACTTGGCCACTGAACTCCTTCCTGTGTTGCATTGCCCCATCCCCCAGCACATACTGCAGCAGCTGCCCGCTGAGGTCTATTCTCATCCTGGCACCTGCCTCCAGCCCTCTGTTAGAATGAAACATCCTCTCCTTCTCCTGCAGGTAACAGAGGTGGCTGGTAGAAAAGACTCAGAGTTTCCTTCCTGACAGCAGATCAAAGGCCACCCAGGAGACAGCACAGGTGTCCAAGCAGCTGCTATAGTCTCTGCAAAGAACATGGGAGGTTTCAGTGACTGGGTAGCTTCACTGTCCATCAGCAACCATCCCTTTGCCTCCAACAAAACCAGTTGCTCCTACACCTGCAGCTTTCCATTTATTTGGTTGCTAGCCAGGTGCTTGTCCTCTTGCTCCCTCAGATTATGGTAGGCACATGTGTTTTCCATCTACCTCTGTTCATCTTCAGGTTACTGCTGTCTGTTATCTTCAAGCAGGTGCTGCTCTTATATAGAAACCATCTGAATAGGGGCTAGTGCTTCTACATGGGAAAGGAAATTTGTAGCTGTCCCCCCCTTCAAAACATATCCAGACTACCATAAAAATATTTTAAAATGGCCAAGATTAGTAATTTATTCATCCTGCCTCTCACTCCGGAAAAGAGGGCTAATGAGCACAACAACTCTTTAACGCCCTGATCCTACAATTAGCTCCATGTATGCTGGACTCCTCTGCCCACACAGAATCCCAATGAAGTCAGTATGGGTCTATGTGAGCATAAGGGTCTGCCCAAGCAGAGCCTATTGCAGGTTTAGGGCATTTGGACCTGAGCCAAAGCTCACTGAAGTTAGTAGGTCTTTCCATTTACTTCAATGGATTTTGTAGAAGGCCATAGATGACCTCAGCTTTTCTATGTTTGAACCTAAAATGCCTTATCTTTGAAAATAATAGAATGCATTTAACACATACGACAAAAGTGGTAAGCTTTCAAAAATGGCTTTTTTAAGATAATTTTTTGTTTTGTTTTCCACTGAACAAAATATTATGAACTAGAATATTGTGTCCCTTCTGAATATAGTTCCCTCCATTCATTATCTTGGAGCATATTGGGACAGGGTGGGTTAGTTTAGAGTAAAAATGGTGCTTTTAAAATATTCTGCAGTGTCTTCTTAATCTCTCTCTTATTTCTAGGTATTTCCACACAATATACTTAGGTATCCGCAGTCGACAGAGTGGAGAGAACGACAGATGGCGGTTTTATTGGAAAATGGTATATGAGTATGCAGATGTGAGTATGCTGCACTTGCTAGCCACGTTTCTGGAAAGTGCACCACAGCTGGTTCTGCAGCTCTGTATTGTTGTACAGACTCGTACTCTACAGGCTCTCCAAGGTAAGGGGTCACTTCAGGTAATTTCATCATTTAGGAGGATGTCATTTATGGACATGCATGCTCTGTTCTTTCCAGCCACTGTGTATTTTGTTCTCACCTCATAAGAATGAGGTCTCTCTACTGACTTCTATTACTGTTTTAATAATGACTGTGTCAAAAACACACTATTTTCTTCAGCACTTCTTGTCACTCCTGGTTAGTGGTAGTTACTATTCTGTTTTGCCCAATCTACACCCTTGTAATAGAAACAGGGATGGCATAGTATTTATCAGAGATGGTTTTTACCAGGTAAAATCATGGTTTTCGCCACCCAGGAAAAACTAGTTAGTCCCAGTTTAAGGCATTTTCTATATTAAAAACTGTTGTGTTAATGCACACCACATTACACTTAGTTTAGTACATATTCAAATTGTGGTTGCATAAGACAGTAGATTTGCAGATTAATTCAGGATTGTACAAATACAAAGTGAAACTGCAGTGGGCATAATACTAATATATGTAATTATAATACTGAACATCAGAATGTCTGTATAGGTTTTGGTTCAGTATTTTCTCAACAAAGTTATACATGTCATGACTCATACTTCAGTTTTCAATATTATATAAACAAGTCACAAACATTTGATTATATGAAAACAACAATAATGCAGAGTTGTAGGCTTGAAGCATTAAGCAATCAGAAACATGCAGGGTTACAGATTACCAGTCCAGGTCTATTTGGTCACGCAGCATTCTGTAGAGAGGACCAACTTTGATGTAGTGGCTAGACCAAGCCTACTCCTAAGTTTTGAATGGATGCATCCAAAGTTTGAAAAGATTCATTCTGTGCTTGCTGAACTTGCTAGACCCTGAAGCAATTATTTTGCTTAGTTAAAACCAAGTTCAAGACAGTATTTACCAGCACCCTGTCCTAAAGTAGTTTTTCCTGGGAAATTTTCAACCATAAATAGAAAGATAACCTCATGATTATCCACTTGAGAGAATAAAACCAGCACTATTTTTCCTCTCTTTATTCCTGGGCATGTTCAAACTTTTAAAAAAAAAATCCAGTGATTAGGTTAATCTAGATATTATGCAAAGTAGAAAATGGCATAGCTGAGAGCAATGATTTTGGAAAGGAGATGTCAAAGTCTTATGAAATGTGTGGCCATCAGTTCTCAGCCAGGTGTACCTGAAGTAGTATGTGTGACTGATGGGTTTTGCATATAGACCAAGTCCTTGAAGCTTTATGCTTAGTTCTTACTTAGGTTTGATTTTGTGCAGCAGGTATTTTTATTACTATAAAATAGTAAATACAAACATGCATCCTAGATGCAGATCTTCTCTATGGATTGGCAGTACAGTGATACAGACCTATTAGCCATGAAAATACCCTTTTCTCCAATGCTTATTTAATACTTTTTGCCCACTTCTTAGCTTTCATTTCTTACTGTAGCCTTGTTGTGCCTTATTGTTGCATTAATTCATAAGGTCGTGCCAGGAGAGGGCACCTTAGGATCCTGGGGACCAGTGAACACAGACTACATGGGGAAGGAAGGAAGGAAGGATATTCTGACATACCCAGAGTACAATCTGGACTGATGAACATCTGTGTCACCTCAGCTGTCTAACCTAGGGTACCTTTTACACTGCTTCATTGCGAGAGCAACCAGTCCTGGTCTGCTCATACACAGCCTCCAGCATGTAAATTATTCTCAGTTACAGTATATGAGTGCTGCAGCCAGCCACTCTTGAATTACACTGTAGACCGACACCAGCAAACTCCCCATTCCAGAGTTTCCCCAGAAATGTACATCTCGTACTGCCCAGCTCTCTCCTAGGCAATACAAGCTGATATAAAGTCCGTTGTTTTAGAAAATGATATGCACAAATCCTGTTATCTCAAAAAGAGTTTCCCAAACACTTCAGTTCAAACACACTGGTTTAGCTAAAATAAGTTTATCAAACTACAGAAGGACAGATTTAAAGTGAATATAAGTAACAAGGCATTAAATGTCAGAATTGGTTACAAGAAAAATAAAAGTAAAATGCAGCTAATGCCTAACTTAGCAAACTAAAGTGAATTCAAAGCCAAGGGCTCTCTCACCACAAATTACAGCAATCTTGTTGGCTGAACTACATTCAGTCAGGATCCCCTTCTACAGTCCAATGTCGCTTCTTCAGGTGTTGTGGATGCCACGGTCAGACAGAGAGGAAGGAATAATTTGGGGCATCTGCTCTCTCTTCTTACAGTTCTTTCTCTTCTTCAAGAAGCATCTCCAGTTGAGGTTCAGGTGACAAAATGTCTGTGTGGATGGGAACTCTGAACTGTTTCTTTGTCGAGATATAGATTTTTCACCCACACCCTTTTTCCTGCCAGAGAGTGGCCACTCCCCAGAACTGGAACACATTTTAGTAATGCAATACAGTAGAATATTGCAACTTTGCATACAATGTCGTTACACATATTTTACCTGGACAGTAATGGTCAGCAAATTATGAGTCTTCAAATGATACCTCACAAAGCCTACTTTATACAAAATGTATCACGGTCCAGTAAAAAGGGTGAACACGGTACAGACTGTCACAGATGTACATTATTATTAAGAACCACTTCTGTGCTTGCCCCTGTACAAGACAGAGTAAAGATCATTCTCGAGTTGTTGTCTGTCGAGAAATTGGGAACCTCTCTTTTGAGGATAGGTAGGGTAAGGGCAGTCCATAGGTTGTGATCTGTTGTTTGATTGCTGCCTAAGCACTTCAGATAGCTTTGAATGCTTGGCATGGGGTGATATCACTTGCACTGTCACTTTAAGAAGTACATTGTTAACTGATTGTGCTTTGGCTCTCGAGGAAATGTCTGTGAGAGAAATTTATTTAGAGACATATAACCAGAATATTGTACTATTAACTGTAAACTGGGTATCTTCATAAATCCTTAATATATAGGGATCCTCACCTTCATTTTGGTATAACAATAGATGTCTGTGAGAAATGTGACTAGTGGGGAGACATTCAACCTGTGAAATACTCTGTAAATGCTTTTTACTTAAAATATCTGAAATGCTTCAGTTTAGCAAAGAAGGTTCCTGAGACCAGCAATCAGCGAGCTGTGTGAATTTTATTGTGAGACCCCTTCTGGTGTCTGATACATAACTAAGTGTGGGCTGGCAACAGACTCTGATCTCCCATCCAACCCTTTTCTCCCATCCTCCGAGGGGAAAAGACCCCATTAAAAAAACTAAGAAAATTAAACAAGATTTAAAACAACCTTAAAAACTGTATTCCCTGACGAAAACGGATGCAGTGCTAATATACTGCCAGCTGTGAAAATCCTTCCTCCGTTCTCTTTACTTATTAAGGAAATAAGTGAAAGATAACGCTTTGTGCTGTAGGCTGACAGACTTACTGTAGAGCTGCATAAGTAAAGCATAATTTCTCACAGCAGTGCCCTACGAGAACTGGGTTTGTTTTTTAAAAAAATCCCCAAGCATCACCAGTATGGCTTGCTCCTTGGCTAACTGTTCAGTGGTCTTGTTGCCTATTTTACAGGTTTCTAATGGATCAATACATACAGTTGTTTTTCTTTAGAAGATTGATGCTTGTGTTTTGTTATTACTCAATTTGTCCTTTGTCCCTAAGGGATCGAATTATCCTGAAGATGGATAGAGTGTCAAACCCTTCCTCTCAGCTCCTCAGGGTACACCTTGGCCATGAACCACAAATTTGTGGTAGGAAGTGAATGACACTGGAAATTCTTTGGCACATAAACAGGGTATTTTTACAATCAAGACATTAATGACCACAAGAAAAGCTGTTGAATATTTTATACAGCTGTTGTTACTTTTTTTTCCAAGCTACAAAAATATGGCACTAAACTCAGGTTACAGACTTGAGGTATTTTTTAAAGTACAGTGTGTTAAGTAGGCAAGTGCAAGGCATTATGATTAGCATGCATATAATTTATCTGTTTTGTAGTGATACTGTTACGAGATACAGATTATTGGTTCTTTTTGTCTTTTAAGATGCTGCTTCCTCCAGATTCTACCACACATTTTCTTTTTTATTGATCAACTGTCTTTAGTAAAGTAACAAATTTGGAACAAAATAGCCGAGCGAGAAAGAGAGAGCAAGAAAAAGAGCACACAAAATTGCAGACAACAAGGTCTGCACAAACACTAACTCTGAATCTTTATGCACAAAAATGATCATCAATTTCAAATGCTAAGAGGATGCAATTTCTGGATCACGTAACACTAGCACGTATTTGGGGTCACTACGGTTTTGAATTGAAAAGTGAGCCATGAATTTGAAGTAAGAATTGTGTGCCACAGTAACTATTACAACAAAAAGTATGCAGGTATGATAACATAAACTTGTACCAGAGAGTGGTATTTTCCTTACATTTTGGTACCCTGTGATCTGAGTAATGACATAACAGCACAGAGGATGTGATTGAGATATAAAATATAATGTTTGTGTGTACAAATATCCTCTAGAGATAAATGGATTTGTTTGCTCTAGCAACTATTTCCATCCTGATTTCAAAATCTTGTTTTGTCCCAATTTGGGATGAAAAAATCAACCTTGATATTTTTTGTAGAATAAAATAAGCTGAAATATTTTGTTTTGGAAACATTGAAATGTTTTCTTTTGACAAGGTTACAGCAGCACACACATCTGGCACTGCCTTGTTAGCAAAATAGGAGCCACCAGGTGTGTGGCAGCTGGGGGGCAGCTGCAGCCATAAGACCTCTGAGAAGCTCACCCTCCACAAAGATGAAAGGAAGCATGGCCACCGCCACCCTCCTCACACATGCTGTGGTCAGCAACACAATTCTAGGATGCTTGAGATCGTATTTTGGCCCCATTCTAAACACACTCCGCTGTGGTCTGAGTGATGCTGGTGGACCTAGTTGACGATATACACCTCTACCTCGATATAACGCTGTCCGCAGGAGCCAAAAAATCTTACCACGTTATAGGTGAAACCGCGTTATATTGAACTTGCTTTGATCCACCGGAGTGCGCAGCCCCCCCCCCCCCCCCCCCCCGGGAGCACTGCTTTACCGCATTATATCTGAATTCGTGTTATATCAGGTTGCGTTATATCGAGGTAGCGGTGTAATGGAAAGCACTAGTGGTGTCAGCCTCTGCTCTGTAGTAGAGCCAGTGCCTGGTTGCTTTTCTACCGAGCTAACCTGTTGCTGCTGCGGGGTAGCCCCGTGACTGTGTTCTATATGTTTCAGAATACCTGATGTCCCCAGTCTTTTGGGGTCATGGCCCAGACTGACCCTATGACAAATGGCAGTGCTCTTACCCCAGCATGGACTTTGAAATGCTGCCAAAGCTGGCTAGTTGCCTTTTTAATGCACTTTGAAGGAAGGGGTTAGGGGATAGTAGCTGGTGACAGTTGCTGTTGAGAGAAATGCAGTGTGGGAGTACTGCCTTCCCCTCCAGTGTTCCCACCAGAGCCATGTCCAGCAGAGATGGAGACAGTGCCTCTTCCCTGCACCTGGGAGCTGTGACTGCCTGCACCAATCACATCCTTTCCAGGGCTGAAGTTTTGAAACAAGGTTTAGAGGAAACTGAGGGTCTCTAGGCATTCTATAATAGAAGCAACCTCCTGTGCTGCTGGAGTAACTGAAGTTGTGCTAAGTTCCTCCTGTTCATGATCACTTCTATCACCACCTCCTGCATCCTGGCATTCTTTTGTGCCCACAGATAGTACTCCTTTCCAGAGGAGCCGGTCTGCCTTGGGGAAAAGTGAATTCTGTTGACTCCTCTTTCTGACAATCTGGTTCCCTTCTCTTCCCAGCGTTCATGGTGCAAAGCTTCCATAAGAGCATCTTGATTGAGCCATCCCAAACCTTGACTGCTGGTCTTTCTTTTTCCAACCCTGAACTGCTCCATAGAAGAATGTTGCCTCTGAGCAGCCTAGCACTGGGGTCTGCCAGTTCCTCTAACACAACTCTCGGGGCCTGTGGGCGGGGAGGGAGGGGCAGAGCTGTGAGACAGATTGCCCAGCATTGCTTGTAGCAGCAGGAATGGTGTCAGAATGCAGTTTCTATCTCACAAACTTGATCCCAAAAGACTGAAGCCAGCCAGTAAGAGAGAGCTGCCATTCACACTGCATTCATCCAATGAAAGAACCCACAGAGCAACACATGACAAGACTGATCCACTACGCCAAAATGGGTTGATTTTGAATCATTCTGAAATGTTTTCATTGGGAAATTTTGTTGGAATGGACATGTTCCCATGTAAACATTTAAACGAAACTTCATTTTCTGATGGAAAGGTGTTCCACTAAAAAAACATTTCAGCCAACAGTACTAGGAACTCTAGAGTTGTCACTGTTACACAGTTGGCCACCCTTCAGAACTCCAGAGTGGCAAGCGGTGTAAAACTCATGTCCTCTTTCTCCAGCCACACAGGCCAGTCGTATTTGAGCTGAAGGGGTATTTCAGTTAACTGTTAGCAGGATAGGTCTTATGGCATATAGTTGAAAGGTCTTGATTTTATCCAGTAGAAGGAAGGGATAGGCATACTGTACATACTAGCTAGTTCATCACATATTTCCCTACTTCAAGCTTATCTTTGAGCATCTCTCATTTAAAACTCTCTCTTCACACAGGGTAGTGTAGTCTCGTAAATCTTCACAGTTGTCACTATACAGTGGGGCAATGGGCATAGAGTTCAGAGCTTCCTTCTTTAAGGGCATAGGCCACTTCCCCTTGCATAGCCTCACATACAAAGCTGGACAGCCAGAAGCTGAGTTTGGAGGCTCAGTGCTGTTCTTTTGATTGATTCTCCTTCCCTTGCATCCCTCAAAGCAATAGTTCTATTTGCTGTGTATAACATTGAGTATATTTACAGTACTTAATAAATAAAAAATCATTCTGATTAAAATCCTATGAGTTTTATGTACATTTATGTGGACATGAGGTGCAGCACTTGGGCTCTGGGCAGCTTGCCATGCCCTCCTCAGCACTGTAAAGGTCATGCACCGTTGCAGTGAAACAGCCTAGCTTTACTGGCAGAGAGAGACAAAATAGTGCAGACGACAATTGTAAAATTTCCCTAAAACCATCTAATGCAGATTTTCAGTAAATTGTGTGACATGGACAAAGATAGTAAATGGTGGAATAAATGTGTCAGAGCACTTAGTTTGGGATGATCTGTATGCCTCCTTTGTGTATATCTAAATGTTATCTCCCACTCCTGACAATAAACTACTATCACCACACACTCATGTGTAGAGCAGTATGCGCATGTGTGTGAGAGAGAGAGCGAGCACAGGTGATGAATAAGTTACCATTTTTGGCATAGGTATTTTTATTAAAAGTCACGGACAGTACTCAGACAATAACAATAAATCACAAATTTATTGAAGCCCAAGCCCAAACTCTGCCACCCGGGCTGAAGCCCTAGCCCAAGCCCCACCACCTGGGGCTGAAGCTGAAGTGGAGATGCAGCTGTACTCTCCTTCAGTAATAAACAGAGGTGGCTCTGTGTTTACTGAACTTGTGACTGTCACTATTCTGGGGATTCTGCCTGCTTGTGTTAAGCCCAGTTGAGGAGACCACAAGGTCAGCTAAGAGTACAAAGGTTTATCAGCCTGAGTTTTGGATGGTCATAATACTTAAGACTGGCAAAGCCAGGAGTGAATTGTTGAAGCCATTCCAAATGGATGTCAATATATACTAGCCAGTTATAACTAGAGCTGGTCGGGTTTTCATCATAAGATGCTGATTTGTTAAAACCAAAATGTTTTGCAGAAACATTACAGTTTCAATGAACTTTTGCCAAACAAAGATAGGGTTCCAATGAAAACCTGCCTGATTTCCTGCTAGTTCGCCTGGTGGGCTGCCAGGGAGCACATGCTTCCAGGGTCCACAGCTCCAGGGCAGCCCTGCCATGTGAACTGCCCTGGGGTTGGGAGGAACCCTGGGCTTCCAGACTTCCTGCGGCAGTCAGGAGCCTCAAAGTCCTTAGAGCCCCAGCTTTAGCAGGGACTTTCAGAATATGTCTACACTGCAATTAAACACTTGCAGCTGGCTCACATTGGCTGGCCCATGTCAGCTGACTTGGGCTCACGGGGCTCAGGGTTGTAAAATTGCAGTGTAGGCCTTCATGCTCAGGCTGGAGCCTGAGCTCTAGGACCCCCACAAGGGGGAGATGATCCCAGAGAGCCTGAGCCCAAATGTCTACACTGCAATTTTACAACCCCGTAGCTCAAGTTCCACAAGCCCAAGTCAGCCGATGCCAGCTGGAGCCAAGGCTCTCATGGCTTCCAGGCTTCCTGCTCCACAATGGGAGACTCCCCAAACTGCCCCTGACTCCTTAGAAGCAGACTGGGAAGTCCCCAGGAGTCAGGGCACCCAGCTGCTTCACTTCATTTTTTAAAAATCGATCGGAAATAGTTTGTTTTTTTTCTAAACAAATTATTTGAAGTTCCTTTGGGTAGGAAATTATGACATCTCTAGGTTTCATTCTGAATTGTAACCATTTTTTATTTAAAATGTCAGAAATCCCTGTGGAAGGGAAATTCCGAATTTTGTCCAGCTCTGTTTATAACACATCACCATGTAATCTGTGCATACGTTACTTGACTAGAAAAAACAGCATTAAAAATGGTTTGGAGAATTTCAAACAGATTTTGGTAGAACTATATTTTGTGACCCTTCTTCTGGCTGTTTAAAGTACTATGGCCAAATTTTCAAAGATAAATGCCTAAAGTTATGCTCCTAAATCATTATTTAAGCAGCTAAAGAAATGGCCTGATTTTCAAAAGTACCAAACAGCCAGCTGCTCCCACTGAAGTTTTGACAATCAAACCACTTATGTGACTAAATGTGGATTTAGAAGCTTAACTTTAGGCACATTTTTTTTGAATGTTTTGGCCTTTGAATCCAACTATACAGGCCTCAAAGGAAGAGGGAAATTAGTTATAATTTTCTTTAAGAACCTTCTAAAAATTACATTAGAAAGCTTCTGTATACTTATTAATGACTGTAAGATTTGATGTCTCAGGACCTCTGAGTGCAAGAAACAAGTGCAGCCTATTCCGTTAGAAAGATAGCAATTGCCCCTGTTCACAGCATAGCACTCCTATATCTAACTTGAATAGGTTGAAAGATATCAGTGCTTAATTTGTCATTGGTGCAGGACTACAGCCTGCTTGTCCTGCACCCAGGGCCAGTGTACTTTATAGAGACACTGCGCGAAAGGAAAAAACACATTTCTCTGGCAGGTGTGTGGGGAGAGTTGTTTTCTTTAATAGGGCTGCTCCAATGGTCATACAGCTGGAGTGGTCCCAGGAGTGCAACACTACATATAGAAGTATATGTAGTGTATGCACTGAATTTTACTTATGTAAATAGGGAGTGGCATATCACTGAGCTAGTGCTCCATTTACTCCATATGCCAATCGGATCACTTTATTTTCCACAATTGGTATGTTTGTTCACGGGTGGGGGGGGAGGAGAGAATTTGGCATGCATGCTTGACACAGAAAGAAACCTGCTTGTGTCTAATATACTAAAGAGAATTTTCGGTGACAAGTCTTCCTTACACAAAAATTGCTCAATGCTGCAAAGATTTGAGTCCTCTTGGGCTATTGGTTACCTAACAGATGGTTAAAGCTGCAAGAACATGAATTTATTAAACACATCCAACTATTCTCCAAATGCTTTTAGATATGAACTTTATTGGCTGGCTTCCTATGTTAGTCCAAGATAGTCTTCCTCATTATTCACCTTTTAGCTCACTCCTCTCAGAATTATTTTCATCCTTTATGTATCTCAAGAGGTCTTCTAGTCTAGTCCTCTGCACTCAAGGCAAGACTAAGTATTATCTAGGTGTTTGTCTAACCTGCTCTTAAAAATCTCGAATGACAGAGATTCCACAGCCTCCCTAGGCAATTTCTTCCAGTGCTTAACTACCCTGACAGTTAAGATGTTTTTCCTGCTGTCCAAAACCTAAACTGGCCTTGCTGCAATTTAAGCCCATTGCTTCTTGTCCTGTCCTGTCCTCAGAGGTTAAGAAGAACAATTTTTCTCCCTCCTCCTTGTAACAATCTTTTATGTACTTGAAAACTGTTATCATGTCCCTCCTCAGTTTTCTCTTCTCCGACTAAACAAACCCAATGTTTTCAATCTTCCCTCATAGGTCATGTTTTCTAGACCTTTAATCATTTTTGTTGCTCTTCCTTGGACTTTCTACAATTTGTCCACATCCCAGAATTATGTTTGCTTGGGGGAGGGGGAAGCAACAGTGTTACACTGTTGACTAATATTTAGCTTGTGGTCCCCCATAACCCCTAACTCCTTTTCCGCAGTACTCCTTCCTAGGCTTTTTACAGATTCAGACTAACACGGCTACTGCTCTGATATAAAACATATTGTAAGTCTTAGCATATTACAGTAGGAAAATCCTAAATGGATAATGACTTTAACATCCACAAGTCATAGTCTATCCTCATTTTATGCTCATAATTCCCATTAGTGGCAATGGGAATTTTGTGCAAAATGTAGGGTAAAATGTCTCCCAAATTATGGGTCCAATCTTGCACAGTTGGGAAGTCCTTATGTAAGGCTTTCCATAGAAGTAAATGGAACTACTTGCATGAGCAAAGACTACTTACATCAGTAAGGGTTTGAAAGACCGGGGTCTTACAAAGTAAAATAAAATAGCTTTGTTTGCTTTAAGCTTACACTTTGACCTATTTCTCCACTATGAGATAAAATCCCTTAAACATGTTTCCTCAGTTTTCTGTTCCCTTAACTAAATTATAATGGCATTAAATGTTTTATTTTACTTTTCCGTAGCCTCTATCTTTTGCAGTGTGTCAGTTAATAAAGCAGTAAACCTATGATCTGCTCACTCTTCATAATGAATGTAATTTAAAAACACATCATTAATGTCTTTTGTGCTACGAATGAAGAGACAATTTCCAATTTTAGTCTTAATTTAAGCATTATAGCATAGCCTTTGTGCCTGGTTGGCCATCCTGTTCTACTGAATTAAATAGTCTTGGCAGGAAGAATCACATCGTATGAGCCTACTGAATGTAACATTATTGATCTCATTCTATTACATTTAATGGGCACAGAGTCTGTGTGTTTCTTACCACCTTGCGGACACTTCACGGTGCAGAAGAATTCTTTCATTCTCTCATAATTGAGTCAAATGCTTGAAATAAAATCTCTTTTATTTTATCAGCCCCAGAACACCCATGAACAGCTTTCAGTTTGAATAATCTGTGGCAATGATTCTTGACTAGTGCCTCATAAATACTCAGATAGTGCCACCAGAGCTCTGCAGAGCCCTTCCTAGAGCTCCACAAAATAAAATGCTTTGAGAACCCAGCAGGGAGGCAATTGAGGTGGTGAGTGGGGAGATGGTCTAGATCAGGAAAAGATCTCTTTTGCAAAATGAGTAGCAGAATGATCTAGGGACTGATCCGTAGCTCATTTAAATTACCAGGAGTCTTTCCTCTTAGCGTATAAAATTTTAGGCCGTTTCAGGCTTTAACAAACACAGTAAACAAATACACATTTTTGTTTTCACTTTACACTCCCACTCAAACATTTTTAGAGAATAGAAAAGGGACAACACTGCAGAGAGGGTTGGAGAAGCACCAGCCTGCAGAAAGAGCTCCTACTGTAACACCAACCTCCTGGTGCTCATACTCTGTCTAGTTAGCTTCCAGGTATCCTAGCTGTCTTATGACACAAAAGGTCATTCAGAGAGTTCCTTTTTAAACTCCCACTTTAACCACTGTTGGTAATGAAGCCTAATAAAGAAGCGTAAGGGAAGCCATAAGAAAACTGAAGTCCAAATGTATCATGGTGTACTTGACCTTTTACCTGCCACTCACCTTACTGCAGTGCTGGCATTTATTCTCTGGCTAAGTGCAGAAGGCTTTTCGTTCTTATTACTCATAGGCACCAAAAATAACTACTTTTAAAGGTAACAGTTATCTTTACAGTCTTTGCTGAGTGGAAGGCAGAAAGCAAGAAAAGTGGGCCCAAGTTAACAGCAAATTGAAAATGGCTTACTACAGGATTTTTTTAAAAACCACTGTAGTTCTAGCAATTCACGCAGGCACATCATGTGACCAGAGTGCTCTCACACAGCTCTTTAATCAGTTACTGTCAACTCCAATCACAAGAAACCCTCAAGTAGTTTGCAGTAAACAGTGTTTTTTCCAGGTGATAAATATTTTATTTCCTCTTCTTGGCATTTCCTTTAGAAAACAGTTTTATTTTCCATTTGTATGAAGTCGATTTTGTTTTAAGGAGCTGTCTTGGAAATGACTGCAAATGTCTTGAATGATGATTCAGCAGGAATAAAACAGAACTAGGATCATCTCCCCTTGAAAGAGCCCAAAGGCGGGTGGGGGTGGGGGTGTATTTATTTTATTTACTTTGAATTTCACTTCCTCCAGAAATTGGTACAGCAGCAAAATTGTGGAAGCAAGATGTAAAGAATACATTGAGACCATTATGTAGCCATACTCTGGGGTTTAGTCTCCTCTCACGCCAGTTTTAGAATGATGTAATTCCATTGGCTTCAATGACATTACTCCAGATTTACAACAAGGTAAGTGAGGGGAGAATCAGGCCTTTGGTGTCTAAGGAGCACATCATACAGCATGGCACTGGAAGCCAGATGGGAGTTCTGAGAAGAGCATAATGGATTGAAATTGAATTGATATTTTAAGCTAACAAATGTTTAGATCAGAGAGATTCACAACACAAAAATGCACAATATAGGGCTGATTGCAGTATGGCAGTATGCTAAATGCAGTAATGGGTAAGGTTTTGTCAGCATTTCAATTCTAAACTCCAATTTTCAATTACTTCAAGCAGCTGCAAAAATTCACTTTTAGCTGAAGCTTGAAGAAATACAAGGGCAAAAACTCTTAGCATTTTTTAAAGAAATATTGATGTCAGTTTAGACCCTGTTATGTTCAATGGGAAATACCTGCTATGAATCATAAATATAAAAGGGTAGTAAACAAAATCTCCTTATCCACAGATAATATGATGCTATATGTCACTAAACCAAAGACCCTACCTGGGCAATGAAAATGAATAGAGGTGTGGAAAAGCTCTCATGAAGCGAAACTGTTTACTTTAGAGAGGATTAATGAAAGGGGACACGCTAAAAGTATACAAAATAAAAAATGATCCAGAAAAAGTAAATCAGCAACTTCTATTGGCTCTCTTATAATATCAGAACAAAAGGACACACAATTAAATTGACAGGTAGAAAATCCAAAATTGATAAAAGGAAATACTTTTTCACACAACATGTAATTAGACTGTGGAACTCATTGCCACAAGATATCACTGAGGATATAAACCTCACCCTGCAAGGCTCTAAATACTGTGGGTTAGTAAGAAACTTTCCCTTTGGAGAAGTTATATGAGAACTGCTTATTTTGGGTTTCCTTGCACCTTCTTCCTCTGAAGCATTTGGTAACTGTGGGTGACAGAATAATGTAGTAGATGGATCATGGTTCTGATCCAATATGAATATTCCTATGTTTATATGTTACTAATCTTTGGAGACACTTTACGAAAAAAATTGACATAATTCCAATATCCTGAGACTGAAACCTTGCATCTCTCAGGACAAATAGTTGGAAACAGATTCCCTGAGACCAGTTCTTTCAGATTAACAGATCTAAAATTATTTGAACAACTTCCCCCAAAATGCAAATTAGAAAGATCAGATTTTCATAAATATTTCCAGCTGTGACACCATCTTCACAGCTGCATATATCCAAGCCAACATCCAAACTTGAATTTGACTTGAAGGCTTAGACATATAGGAAGAAATAAAGGGCTAACCGACATAATATATGTAGCCTGCAAGCAGAAACAAACAAATCAATGCATATAAAAGAGAAGTAGGAGTCAGATTACAAAGTCTCCTAGAAGGCATAGTATCAGAACAATTTACACGAACATCCCTTCAGCTTCTTGGAGAGAATTCCAGTAGGAGATTATCTATCACATATCCTTGTACACACTAGTTATCCTAACAAAATGAAACAAAACACCCCCAGCCTCCGCTGGAGGTACTACAGTCAGATAGAAAATTTCTGTTCACACATAGAGTGGCTTGGCAGGATTCAATTTAAATAGTTAGTCTTCAATAAACATCAATTTCACCTGACACACTGAAAGGGACAAAAAATGTATATATCCATGGGAAACAGTCAGCAAGCACCGCCTCCCCTCACCTTGTGCATGCAATGATCCGGTGTAGCCAGCACTACGGTTGCACAGGGAGCCCTCTGTAGCCCTGCTGTCAGTCCCACTCATTCACTGGTGGGAAGTGCAGGGGCCGTCCCCAAGCAGCAGCTGTTCAGCAGCAGGGGTCTCCCTGGCAACCAGGGGCTCGTCCTCCACCCCGTGGCCTTGGCTGGGGGTCTCTGCTGTGCCCCAACAGGGCTGCAGTCTTTGCCACTCTTTGTGCATGCACTGATCCGGTATACAGGGAGCTACCAGCTGCCCTGATGTCACCGCCCTGTGGGTTCTCGGGGAGCTGCATGCAGCACCACTGTGAAACCTGTGAACATTTATTAAAATATATAAAAAATGGAGAAAGGTTAAAATAACAAGCAATACTAACTGTTGAATTTACAAAAAAATAAAAATTGAAATCTGCCAAACCTACACAAACACTAGAGTTTGTAAAATGTCTTCAGTGCAGTTTGATTTTTTTTAATAAATTGACACAAAAGTTTTTGAGTCTGGAGGATTTAGTTAAGTGGTCAGAGCGCAGGCTTGGGAATGCTAATCTGAGCTCTGTCGCTGGCATTAGTAACTTTCAGCCCATCATGTTGACCAACATTTTCAAACTCACAAGCCTAAAGTTAGGAAACTAAATTCATATTTAGGCAACTATCTAAGCAGTCTGATCTTCCAGAGGAATAGGCATTTGTGGTGCAACTTGTTGAGCTTTTGCGATTCGCTAATATTTTTATGTATACTTGGTAGTTATCTGAATATTTGTGAACTCCTATAATACGTCATCAGGAATAGCAGAGAACTGAACTCGTAGCTTTTATTCATGAAAACATTTGTGAATCACCTGTTTGTGGCATTTGTCCAGCTCTAATGTTGTGCTTTATAATGCTACTTTGAATCTGTTTATGAAATGGTAGCACCATAATCATTACTGGGGCTTGAGTTTGTATATTTAAATTCTTATATATATGGTCCTGCAGTTCAAGCATCCAAGATTCTTCCAACTTAAAATATTTTTCTTCTAAAAAGAGATGTCTTATAAACATGTTTTGATTTTCTTTCTATTTTCTTTTGTTGTTGAAATAAATAGCATCTTGAGGCTATCAGCCTGTAAATGTGTTTATCACTAGCCCTATAGATGTACTGGCTGCTAGGCAATCGTAAACAGAATTTGTGTGAATCCTATGTACTAAGATCCTATGTAATTATCTACTTAATATTTATCTTTTGATTGCTTCCTCTGAATGGACAGTAAAACTTACATACAAACTCATTAGCACCTATCCAGTAAGTGCAAAAATGTTTGTTAATTTGTGGCTAAAAATTTTCCCAGTGTCTATTCAGTGCTAGCTCTAATTTAGCACTAATGGCCAAACATTAGTTTAGTGGGTTATTCGACTACACTGGCAAGTCCCCATGTCCTCCTCGTTCCTGTCCCCCACCAACTCCCCCCCACTCAAAAACCCCCCCACATTTTCCCTGCCACAGGCATAAGATTTTTGTTTGAAAGACAATTTAATAATTTTCCTGTGAACATAGATTTCAGAGATAGGTGAGATGACGTGACATCAGCCAGCATTTCTGCTGTGACAAGGAGACACACTTTAGCTGCTGAGTTATCAGTGTATAGAGAGACATTTCAAGCAAAACTGGGTGCAGGAGCCTCTGAAACCATTACATTGGGCCCCTGGCTGCAAGGAATACAATTCACTGTGCACTTCCCTGTCTCAAATTCCTGTTCAGGGCAGCCTCATAAAGGTGAGGAAAGATTAGATAATGTGCCCAGAAGTGGTGCATGCATATATTTATGGCAAGGTCTAGAGGCGTAGTGGATGGTGGTTTCAAGTAAAATAAGGTGTGAAATCTGCAGTGTCAACTAGGCAAGGCCATGAAGGAGAAGACATCTGGCAGCTCACGTTATGTAGTTCCTAATGCTTTTATTCAATGCAAAGAGTTTTATATTCCACACCACAGGACACAGGAGTATGTGTGGTGAGCATTATACAGCAGCATTGTTTGAACTGGCTGTAAGTATATGCAGTAGTTTGTGGGTTTTCTTTGACAAAACCTTGACTTTTTGGTGAAATCCTGTCCCCAATGAAATCAATAGCAAAATTCCATCATCATCCAACATACATAGTCTGCCAAGGACCGTTGTGCCAGCCAGAGTGACTATGATTGATGGTGTTGCACCAGGCATCATGTAATGAAGTTCCCAGATTTGGCTCAATCCTGAGAATCCATGAATCTGTAGGGTGCTCCATGGGCAGTGCAAGGTAAGGTGTCGGGCATGCACCCCTTCACACATCGATGGAGAGTTTGAGCACGGTGTACCAAGCTATTTTTGTCCATCCTGGCAATATAGCTATATTGTTTTTGAACATAATGAGTGATTGAAGGAAGGCCAAATCTTTGTGAGACTAATATTTTGCACAAAGGCAAACCACTTTATGCTTGGGATTTGGTGCTGACAGCACATATGAAATCCTCTAGCTGCTCCATGTCTGCCTGTAAGAGGGTCCAGGTTTCTGACCCATATAGCAATACAGGTAGTACACTGGTTTGATAGATTCTGAGCTTTGTCTCAGCCCAAAGATGTTTTTGCATCCATCAGTGAGAGATGAACCTCATGCAGGAGGCGGTGAGAACTATTCATCAAAGAATGTCTGCTTTGTTGAGACCATTTGAACTCTGCAGCCTAGCTAGTTGAATTCATCAGTGCTCTCCATGGCACTCCACCCCAACCTCATGAGGGGTTCTGGTGCCCCAGCTCTGAAATTGTGGACTCCTATTGGCTTCAACAGGGCTAGCATTTCACCCTCTATCTTCATAAGTTTAAAAAGAAAAGAAAGACAGAAAGATGGAAAAGTAGCTGCATGTGTGTCTATAAGTTGTACCTCCTTAGGGCTCTAGGCAGCATCTTTCCATATCCTAGTCAGAGTCAAGGTTTCATCAGGGAATATAAATGAAAGCTGACTGCAGTGCTTGTCTATACATTTTGGTCTTATGAAGCAATATTAATTTTCTTCAGTGCTGGGTTTCCTGCTATTTCAAAAGAAGAACAAAAGAAAAGTAGTTAGAAAAATGCAGAGAACACAGACTAAAAACTAAAATGTGCTGAAATTAGATGTGATATTGTTGTCATAACGTGAGATAATCTGAGGGCACTGAACCACCAGTTTTGAAGTATCACAACAGACATTGTCTGTACTTTATACCAGATAAGCAAAGCTAGTAGGTCATGGGTTAGCAAAGTGCAGGTATGAGACTGACCTGCTAAACCTGATGCAGTTATTTTTGTTACATTTTAATTCTCATCCTGCAGCAGAACTATAAAAGTTTCCGTTGATGCCTTTTTGGAGCCCTGATGGGATTGATTTTGGTAGTTATTGTAACTTCATACTCTAGCAATACATAAGAGCAGTATCTAGACTTTTTAAGAAGCAGACAAAAGAATAAAGGTGGCTTTTCGGAACAACCACCTCAATGACAACATGTGACTGATATCTAGTCACCCATATCAGCCCATAGGAGCTTAAAATTCACCTTCTGCTGAATGGAAAACCTTTAAAATCTCTCTCAGATATTGGGTCATGTTCACATTATAAACCCCCAACTGACTTCCCTGGGGCTCATGTAGCAGGATTTGAGGGCAGATCCTGCTACCATTTAAATCAATAGCAAAACACAGTGATTTCAGTGGGAACAGCATCAGGACGATGCATCGGCCCACTGAGTAAACAATCTTGCAGTCATTACTTATACAAGTACTCAGTCGCCCCATTAGGACTACTCATCTGAGCAAGCACTGCAGAACTTGGCCCTGCATAGATGTGTTTGACGTGATATAGGGAGACAAGAGGGTACAACATTAATAGAGAATTTGTTTACACTGTTTTGGAATCTAACATTGCTTTTAAACGCGTGTTCTTTCAGGGGCAGATTCTGCCATCGTTGTTCCAGTTGTGTAATACTGTATGCTGCTTGTAATCTCATAGAAATCAACAGGAGTAAGGGTGACAGAATCTGGCCTTAATTCACTAGCATGAATGAAGTATTAGAAGTATGCATTAAGAATCATATCTGATCTAATGTCAGAAAAATGTGACACGAAATTAATTGTACTGACTAAGAAAAATTAAACTAAAAAGGAATTTCTATCCTGATTTGCTACAGTTGGAATTGTCTGACGTGCCTGAGCAAGCAGGGAGGGGCTGTTGGCAGAACATTCTACATGAGGGGTCCCCACCTCTGGAAGGCATTTAGTCTAAAGTGCCCAAATCTACCCTTCAGGGAATGTTGTAAGGCTCATGGATTTTCATGGGATTTTATTGAGGGGGTGGTGAAGGAAGCCTTGTTGGGCAATTTTGTATATTGTCAACTGTGATTGATTACCCTGACTACTGGTTCCCAGCCCAGAGACCTTATAACAAGCAGCCTTAGTCCCTGTACAGTCCTACCTGTTGCTGCTGCTTTCATGAGCTTCTTCCTAAGTATCTGGCTCCCCCCCCCCCCCCGGGTTTGCCTCCCTCCACTCAGGGAGTGACTGTAGCCTACTTCCCAGCAGCAGCAGCTGCTCCTCTCTGCAGTCAGGTAGCAGGTTTTATACAGGCCCTGTCTGTTCCAACAAGGTGAGCCTGTCCTTAATTAGCTGAATTTCCATTTGTCCAACAACACCATGATGATTGGTCAAAGTGATTGATTTTCAGGCTACTCATGGGGTATTGCAGGACAAGGATTAAAAGAAAAGGCACTTGGGGCTGGTCTCAGAAAAAGCAAGTAATGATGTCTAGAAACCCAATAAATTCCCAAATTGATCTGTGGAAAGTTTTCACCATCCAAAGCTTATGAATAGCTTAAAAGAAGAAATTGTATTAATACAGTTAACCACAAAAACTGATAAGATAAATTTCATATAGACCTAAATAATCAAAATGCAAGTCTGTTTTAAAAAATATATATTTCTTATCTGACAAAAGCATACTGTTAAATGTGACTCACTACCACGTTACATGTCCTCTGGAGCTATACTGTGCTCAATGGAAATGCATGAAAATGCCCAACATGCTGACAGCCTGTCATATTCCTTTGCCCCTCCACTCAAATCTGCAGATGATACCAGATTTGCTGCCCCATTGGTTTTTCTCCTCTTATTGCTTCTGAGCTTTATTTTATTTTCCATTCTCTCCCCGATGCATGGAACAACCCCTGAGTCCCCATTCATTGAGCCACCAACTTCTACATACTGCAGTCCCCTATAAGAATGCACTTCAGGGTACGCAACAAGCAATGAATAACAGTAATAAAAAAATAAGAGAACCCTCAAGGTGGCTATACACCAAAACAAAAAATCTTATTACTGCAACCCTTCCCTATCCCGACCACATCTTCGCTACTAACTTCCATCCCACTTTTTTATGCTAACTTTTATTGTTTCATCACATCTAAAATTAGACCCCAGTGTTGCCATGGATCTGTGCAAACAGACCTCGACACTAATGTGGAACCCTATTGATTTCATTGGGGCTCCATATGGGTGCAGGGGTCCAACCACATAGACCTTGTTGCAAGACTGGAGGCTTAGATTCCAAGCACTGTGGGGCAGAGACCTTTTCTTCTTCTTTGTTCTGTAAAGTGCCTTGAACATTTCTGGAAAATCTAAAAATAATAATCAAATGTCTATGGGAAACATTATGTTAAAGTTCAACAAATTCAACCCTTGATATTATATAACAGTAAACTTAAATTTAATTACTGTGCATGTTCAATAGCCCCTTTGAATAGGGTGACCAGATGTCCCAATTTTATAGGGACAGTCCTGATTTTTGGGTCTTTTTTTATATAGGCTCCTATTACCCCCTACCCCCTGTCTGGTCACACTACCTTTGAAAAACTTTTTTTTTATCTCAGCCATTGTCAAAATCTGTTTAATAGCATAAAAATCCTACCAAAGGAGAAATCCTGGACTCATTGAAGTCAACTGGGGTTTTTCCATTGACTTCAGTGGAACCAGGACTTCACCCAAATAGAGACAAAAGCAGGTCTGAAATCAAGATGGGTGGGTAGACATTTTTTTTTCTTCTCAAAATAATTAAAGATGTTGAGCCTAAAAATATTATCCATTGTATGATACTATGATAAATTAAGTCCTGTTTGTGTTTGTTGTTGTTTTTTTTTCCTATTGTTAAAAGTACCTGTGTGCACATTTTTTAATGAATGGAATAATATACTAGGTTTCAGAAGCATAAAATGAGGGGATGATATTGAGCTTGCAGGGAGAGGATATATTCTCGCTAACATAGCAGAGGCAGTCTGGTTAGAGGTAAGGGCAATAAATATAGTCAGATGACTCTCAATGTTGCTATATACCTTGAGAGTTAGAGAAAGTAGATCAGCAGAGCGAGCAGTCAGAAGGTCATATCTTTGATCATGCAGGATTTCAATTACTCAGTTATTGACTGGGATGACAATTATACAAAAGCTACAGAAGGTAATACATTTGCAAAGGATTTCCAGAACTGCTTCCTTGGGCCATTGGTTGAACTGCCTACATGATGAGAGTCTATCAGAAACTAATCTTAGGAAATGTGCCATACAGGATAAATAAACAAAGCTCTGAAAACCTGAAATGTTAGGCCTGTCTGGGACTGCCTAGGGACCTGCCCTACCATGTCTGACCTCTTCTCCACCACGAGCCAAGTGGCCCTCTCTTCCAGAAACTTCCCATCTACACAAGTATCCATAGAACGTATCTTTGAGATGTCTTCTTTGGGTGTGGTAGCCTGTAATCATCCTCCGCTTCCTGTTCTGGGGATTCTCTAATCGTGGCACATTCAAACAAACCAGGCCTTTTGACGGAGTATCAATTTCCTGGTTTGCAACTGGGTAAGCTAGTGCCCAGCATGTAAACAATCTGCCAGCACTAAGATGCAGTTGTTTTCTTTGAGGATCATAGGTAGCACTTAATATAATTATTCTTTCCAAGAAGAGACTCAGTACTGGATGTCCTCAAAGATGACCAAGCAAGCAGTTTTCTGAGCAGCACAATTTACACAATGTTACTTCATAGCTTTTGCCAAATAGGTCAGTAGATGTGAGATCTTATTTAATCAACATATGACCTACCCCTAAATAATCAAATATTTACTCACCATGCACAGAAGTGTGTATCTGTGTAGTAAGGTTTCTCCAGACAGTTTCATTAATCTCAGGGTGCCTTGCTTCTAGATCATATTTGCAATTAATCCCACATATTTTTGTAAGGCTTGAACTCAGGATTAATATCTAATTCTTATGAGGGTTCAGTTCTGCCTTCCAGTTTCCAGGCTTTAAGCCCAGTTAATACTGCTTCTCTTTCTTTGATCTGTTTTCAACAGTGGGAAACTAAGCTTAGGAAATGTGCCATATAGGATAAATAAACAGAGCTCTGAAAACAGAGTCAGCTGCCATTGACTTTACCGTAACTGTTGGTTTAGCAATGATCTGGCCTGTTTCATACAAAGGTGCTTTCTCTGCACTTGCAGTGGAGTCCTGCTTGTTTCTAACCACTTGTCCTTCATGGTGAGGTGCAGTTCTTTTCACATGATCAGTAGCAAGCATTTCCTTTCTAGCTGTCATGTTATCACAAAATTGCACATACCCCCAACCCCTCTCTTTTATATCAAGGATCACAATGTGGTTTTTTATTTTAGGCATATTCATAATTCATTTCTGAGAATGAGATCTATGCACTCTTTAAGCCCTATTTTGAGGGCTTAAGTTGAATGTAAGTAATGCATAAGTTCTGTGCTGGCTCTCTGAAAGTGGGCATTTCACCCTCTAGCTTCCAATTTGCTAAGAATACACATGCACCCTAAGATACATTGATCTAACTCTCTGGCAACTGCACAGTTCCAGGCCATCCTGGGTAAGTGTCCCACGGTTTCATGCGTCCATTGGCCACTTTTACAGATCCACATAGGATTCAAGGGTAACTTTATTAACAATAGAGACATTCCTCCTCAAAGTTTTGTGGCTGAAAGAAACCTACACAACAGAATCCATATATTACAAGGAACATACAAAATGTTGCTCTGGGTGCTTTATACACTCAGTGCAAATTAAGGATTGTTCAGCTGGTGTTACTAGCTGCTAAACCCTTCTCTTCCAAGTCCCATTTTCAATTCATGCTTTTTCTTTCACCCTCAAATTATGCAGAAAATTGCCCTCCTTCACTTATGTTATAGAAACTTGTAGACAGAGAGAGCAAACACTAAAAATGTTACCATTTTAGGTTGACATAACCCTCTAACATTCTTTATGACAAATATAGTCAACCATTACAAAAGTTACATTTTCCTTAAAGGAAAGCAAAATTGCACTGCAGTGCCATCTAGCGAGAAGTGCATATTAGAACCACGTTTCCACAGGTTTTTCAGTAACTCTGTTACATTGTATTATTAAATTATTCCTATTTATAATTATTGACCATGTCTGACCCTGTTTGCTTATGCAATTATAGCTAAAGGTGGTATGGCTGCGAGCACCGTGTAAATATTTTTCTAAAACATCAATCTTGCTACTTTTATGGTAATAGAGTGTTGGGTGAGCCTCATGTAGAATACCGAGCCTGATTGTCCTCTCGCTGACACCAGTGTAAATCAGAAATAGCTCTATTGGATTGGGAGCTACACAGCTGTAAAACAGGAGCAAATAAGAGTAGAATTGGACCCTACTGATTTTAGTATTAGTCATCTTTTCAAAAGAACATATAATTGCCTGAAGACGGAGCAACAGAGGGCAGCTCTGGAGATTCTGAGTCGTTAGTTGTTTTATTTTAAACATTTGCTTGGGAGGAAAGTCTAAACAGGTTAGGCTTATTCTCCCAAGAGAAGACTTTGAGGCAAGCTAATGGCTGTCTTCAGAATGATAAGGGGGTTGAAAAAATCTGGTGATGTTATCTACAGATTAGAAAACTAAGAGAGCGAACAGGGATTCCAGGCAAAGCTTTCTCACTCAAAGCTAGTAAACATGTTGCCAAGAAAACACATTGAGGCAAGCAGTACAGAGTGGTTTTAAGAGGTAGCTGAAAGCCACAATGAGCTGAGAGGCATGGGTAGAAAGCTACAGAGAAAAAGCAGCCTGTAAGGTTGAGAGGAGTTTCCAAAGGACAGGTTTGTTTGGGCCCAGTGATCCCTCATGACTGCGTGTTGAAATGCTATCTTCTTGCTGCTGCTAATAAATTTTGCAAGTATAATACAATCCTGGGCTGCTTAAAGGAAGCCTATTAAGGCAGATTTGTTGTATAAAAATAAAATGCTTAGGAAAAAAACCCAGGCATAATAAAATGTTAATGCATCAAAATTCTTCCTGTTTTATAGGAAAGGATATGAACAAATTTATCACTAATTTAAATTGCTTTACCGTGTCAGATTTAGCTACATCCAAACCCACAGGGACTCCCTTCCAGAAAGAGGGAAATGTGTTGCATCACTACTTCATTACACAGTCCACTGATCACCAAATGCATCCACTCTAGGTTTACCCCAGAGTCCCTGCCAAATGCACTGTGCACGCACACCGAACGGAAGCTCAGCAACCTCAGAAGGGGAGTTTTAACTATGATCTTTCATTGCAGCTTTTTGTCTCCAGCAGCTAATTAGCACACCTCACAAAGCACTGATTACAGTCTTTTTTTATCCTGCCCTATCATCTAATGGTCTGGATACTGCTGAAATGAGAATGCATTCATTCAGTTAATGGTCTTATGGATTGACATTTGGTGCATATTGTCATTTTTGCAGTCCCTAATTGCTGATTCAGTGACTGTTTCTAGTCAGTATCGGCCACACTTACCCATCTTGAAATGTAGGAATCTCAAGTTTCCACTTAATGAAACAAATTCTGTATCAATTGAGTCCCATGAAATGACATTGATTTCAGTGGGATTACATGGGGTGTTAATTTTTACTGATTTCATCCCCTTTCTGCTTCTGTGAAAGTTAATATTTAAAGTATAATGCCAGATTCTCAGCTGAGCTGGACCAATGTTTAGGATACCTGAGGAAGAGAAAGGGGTATAAGTGATTTTCTCAAATCTCTCTGCCCCTTATCACCCAATCCTGGGATCAGCTTGGCTAGAGATGGTTTGGCCTCCAGCACAAGTTAGGGCAAGTTTCAGAGTAGCAGCCGTGTTAGTCTGTATCCGCAAAAAGAAGAACAGGAGTACTTGTGGCACCTTAGAGACTAATTTGTTAGTCTCTAAGGTGCCACAAGTACTCCTGTTCTTTTTTTAAGTTAGGGCAAGTTGATCACAGGACCATAGCATGCGCAATCATGCTCATTCTCACCCTCTATATTGGGGTCAGGAGTAGGTGGTGTGGAGCTTGGTATGCTTAGGGTTACCATATTCTCTGCCTCCAAATGGAGGACACTCCACGGCCCCCGGCCCCGCCCCCAGCCCCGCCCATACCCCCGCCCCAACCCCGCCCCCTCCCCAAAGTCTCCGCCCCCTCCCCTGCTTCCCGCGAACATTTGATTCGCGGGAAGCCTGAAGCAGGTAAGGGGGGTGTGGGGGGGAGGAGGCGCGGCCCCGGCCGACCACCCCCGGCCCGCCCAGCACTGCCGGCCCCCGGTGGCCCGGCGCACCCCCGGGCTCCCCGCGGGCCCGCCGGCCCGGCTGACCGGCTCCCCGCGGGCCCGGCTGACCGGCTCCCCGCGGGCCCGGCTCCCCGCGGGCCCGGCTGACCGGCTCCCCGCCGGCCCGGCTCCCCGCCGGCCCGGCTGACCGGCTCCCCGCCGACCCGGCTCCCCGCGGGCCCGCCGGCCCGGCTCCCCGCGGGCCCGGCTGACCGGCTCCCCGCCGGCCCGGCTCCCCGCGGGCCCGGCTGACCGGCTCCCCGCCGGCCCGGCTCCCCGCGGGCCCGGCTGACCGGCTCCCCGCCGGCCCGGCTCCCCGCGGGCCCGGCTGACCGGCTCCCCGCCGGCCCGGCTGACCGGCTCCCCGCCGGCCCGGCTCCCCGCGGGCCCGGCTGACCGGCTCCCCGCCGGCCCGGCTCCCCGCGGGCCCGGCTGACCGGCTCCCCGCCGGCCCGGCTGACCAGCTCCCAGCCCGGACCCCGGCCCGGCCCCGCGCCCCCGACTCCCCGTCCGGCCCCGCGCCCGGCACTGCGCCCCTAGTTCCCGGCCCGGCACCATGCCCCCGGCCCTGCACCGCCGGCCCCGGCCGAGCACCACCCAGCCCTCCCGATTTTCCCGGACATGCCCGGCTTTTGGGGATTTCCCCCCGGACGGGGATTTGAGCCCCCAAAAGCCGGACATGTCCGGGAAAATCCGGACGTATGGTAACCCTAGGTATGCTGGCTTTCTGCTATCCAGAGATTCCCTGGTTGGGTTATTGGAGCCATCTTTCCATTCCCTTTGTGCTGTTGATCTGGTACAAAGGGGAGGAAGGTGCACCAAGGTCTGGCCCATAGAATAGTTAAAAAACACATCTGTGAAATAAGCACTGGAAAACAGATATGGAAATTTGTGTCGGAAAAGGTTTTCCCATTTCCATATATTACTGATTTAATAAACTACAGAGATCACAACCTCACCTATATGGGACATCCATGGCTACATGCAGAACCTGTTTTCTACTGTCTTATGCCTTGTGGAATCATTTGCACCATGCAAAGTTGGTATCAAACACTATAGAACCAGAATGAGAGTGGTTCCACACCCACCGTAACATAGGCATAAATGACTACACAAGATATAAGGCAGTGGAGAATGAAACCCACAATATTTTATTGATTGGGTTGGCAGCATGCGAGGGAAATGTGGATCCAGTGATATGCAAAGACATTCACAGTAAGATGTGCACAGAGCATGCACAATTTTCACTGTGAAATTCAAAGGACATTAAACTCTCCTGTTCCTCAATTTCATTGAAAACTCAGACACTGTTCAGTCAAAGGCTCACTATAGTTCACAAACTTTTCCAGAAAACCTGGGGCAATTTCTGACATATCAAAATTCTACCATTTCATGTGGTTTTGATGCAAAACTATGATTTTAAGCAGATCAAAGAATTTCTAGCAAAATAAATTATTAGATGAATGCAACCTGTTCTTCTGTTCACAAGTGGTCCACCAGCAGCAACAGTTTTGAGAGAGTTCTTCGTGGCATTTTGTTCATTTTAAGCTGATATTCAGAGTGTCAAGGCCAAAAAGTAGGAAATTAATAGTCCCTCTGTATAGTTTTTGAGCCATTCTATAGAATACCATAAACAAACAAAAACACTTGTAACTGATTTGGAAAGTGTGAGTTATGTACATTGGCAGCCTATGTAAACATATGTCTCATTACTTTTATCTTGTTCCTCCATCCCCTTCTATTGTTTATCATGGTAACCTGCTAGGTTTTATCTTAACATAGATTGTAAACTCTTTGAGGCAGGGACCTGAACATTTTGTTTTTGTTTTCTGCCCAGTGCAGTAGGGCCTTAAGCCTAATTTGAGCCCTATTGTAATTAATTACAAGGATTGCAGCAAGGGAGATTTAAACTAGATATTAGAAAAAGCTTTCTAATCATATGGATAGTTAAGCTTTGGAATAGGCTTCCAAGGAACATTGTGGAAACCTTGTCATTGGATGTTTCTAAGAATAGGTTGGATGAACAGCTGTCAGGGATGGTCTAGATCAGTGATACTCTGATCTCTGTTATTCAGGAGCCAAATTAGCTATCAATATTACCCAAAAGAGCCACAGTAGTGTGAATTCATTGTTTAATATTCATATTTAAACAATATGACAGAAAATATTTAGTTATATAATATATATGTGTGTGTGTGTGTGTGTGTGTGTGTGTGTGTATTATTCTCACAGTAAAATGACTGACCAAGTATTATTATTTTATCGACTACTATTGGTTAATAACATAGTAAAAAACATCCTGATTGGTTAATAATTAAATCACACTGTGTTTTAAATATCATGTGTTGCAAAGAGCTGCAGGAGACACATTAAAGAGCCATTTTCAGTTCATGAGCCACAGTCTGAGTATCCCTGGTCTAGGTGTACTTGGCTCTGCCTCAGTGCAGCGGGCTGGATTAGATGACCTCTCAAGGTCCCTTCCAGCCCTACAGTTCTATGATGCCATGATTTCTTGTAAATGGTTCCACAGCCTTATCATGTGTGTCTTCCCTCTTGTGACCCTGCCAGATGTCTGAAGCATTGCAAACCCTTTGACTAGAGCTTGTTAAGGTCTGTAGGAAGGAACTAAGGTGAAGAGTCACTTACAAAGTCAACACAGAGGCAGTCAGAGGGTTTAACACAAGATCAAGTGCACTGTCATTGTAGTACCTCCCAGCTGCAGCACAAGCACAGATGGGCTTTCCAGATTTTTTTCAGTTTCTACTCAGCCTCAACCACCGTAGGCTTCCTTTGATCACACGCTAGTGGGAAATACAAACACTCTACTTTGTAAGTAGAGAGGTGAATATATTTTTCCACCCTGAAGCCTGAGAACAGGAAATTGAATGTGGCTATATCACAGCTTGAAATAAGGCTGTGTTACAGGGTAGCAAAGGTGCAGGTAGTTTTGTGGTGCAGACTCAAGTGATAACATGTTTCTGTAGTAACCAGGCAATCATCCCTCTTTGCCTCTCTACCTTTCCCCTGCTTGCAACTTGTGTATATGTAGAGGTTAGGGCCAGTATTATGGGTGAGAGGCACCCCCTCATGCACTAGCTACATGAAGCCCTGCTGTGCAACATACAGGGGATGGGGGGGTGGAAAATCCTCCTCTTCCCCCTGCATACAGGGAGGGCTGTAATTGTTTTACCTGATCTACTTGAGACAGTGGGCTGAAGCAGCCTCGGTGGGGTATCTTCAGAACTGCTGCACAAGTTGAAAGGGAGGACCCTTCCCCCATCCATGCACCTCGGCTGGCTACCTACAGAAAGGCTTTTGAATGAGGAGCTGATTGCAGCTTAGTGAAAAGGGTTTGGGAGTGTCTTCCATCCATAGGAGACTATATAGAAGAAGGCACATAGGTGAGGGTTGGAGATGCATACAAAGGAAGTGTTACGGGTCGCATCATTGGTGGGGTGTATGGGAGAAATGCCACAGGAGATGAGGTCAGAGATGAAGGCCGGGGCAGGGTGCAAACCAGAACAAGAAGTTTGAATGTGATAGAGCATTGGGAAGCCATGGCCAGAACCATAGGTGAGGAGATTGAGTTTATTAGCAGAACAGGCAAGATGAAGCCATGTGGCTATATAGAAGAGCAGGCAAGAGATGACTAAGACACGAATAAGTGATTTGATTGTTGAGGCAGACAGGAGGGGACAGATGTATCTGCTGTGGAGGAAGAAGTGACAAAACTTGTGGCCAAGAAGTGGGAGGTGAAGGAGAGGGAGAAGTCCAAACTGCTTGCCTGAGGGGGAGGGTAGTGATGGTGTTGACAGCAGTGGAGAATGGCAGAAGAGAGATTAGGAGGGGGGGAAATAGCTCATTTTTGGCCATATTGTGCTTCATTTGAAAGTGAACCACTCAAAATGAAATGTCTGAGAAACAGCCAGAAATGGGAGACTGAACAGAAGGAGAAAGGTCCTGTGTGTAGAAAGGGAGCTAGCATCCTAGAGGTGGTAGTGGAACCTATACTGATAACTACTGCATGTATAATTAAAGTGCACCCTGGGTACTGAAAAACAATGGCTATGGTAAGTCAGATGAAGAGGGGAGCTCCTCAGTTTGGTGGCTGTTGCCACAGGTCCCAGTGTTATGTTCTTCTGCATCAGTAAGGGGAAGAGAGTGGGGACAAGAGAAGAAATTTCCCCAGAAGGGGTTCAAGTCTCCAGGCAGGCCTATAGCCAGCCAGACACAAGTGTGTTTTATGTGTCTGACACTGTGAAGGGACTCATATATTCCTGGTGCTCCTCACTCCCATTTCTATAAATTGTGTCATTTAGACTTAATCACCCTGGAGAATCTGTACTGATGCTAAAACCCATGAGGATTCTTCCTCAGAAAATTTTACTATACCTAAAGCACTCTCCTGCAGTTAGAAGATACTAAGACAACCAAAAAGTCAGATTTTGTATAAAATCTATGATGCAAGTCAGATTTTGTATAAAATCTATGATGCATTACTTGGCTATCCCTCCTCAAGAGGAGAAAACAAGCTAGTTCCTGCAGAAGGAGGAGCCAGCAGGGGGACAGATCTTTCTTGAGAGGAGAGAATGTGGATAGGGGACTTCTGCTAGGACAACTTTTTTCCTTCATCAGATGAGCTGCTTCTCCACTAGTAAGCAGCAAGCAGGAGTACTAAGCAGTCCCAGACACTTTCCTGGTAGGCACTTGTTTTTCCTGATGCTCCCATTTCTGATTCCCCTGCCTAGCGAATGAGTCTTCACCTCACCAGTGAGGATGAGGAGCTCTGAGGACAGGGTTCAGGAAAGAAGATCTCCCTCTGCTTTTAGTAGAGACGGGGGAGCTGTGCTGCTTATCCCTCGGTGAAAAGTGCTAAAATAATAAACACCTGCAATGACAACAGCCACCCAAGTCATTTGGTTTAACAACAAGTCAAATGCATTTTCACTGTAGTGCCTCCCAGCAGCTCACAAACTCAATCCAACCACTTTTGGCTTCCAATGATCCCTCCATTGTGAGACTTGCAAATGCCCTAACCTGTAGGAGAAAAAGCACAGGACATTTCCGCAGCCAAGCTTATGAGCAGAGAGATGCTGGGGCTACCTTGCAACTTGGAGTAATTCAGTGGGTAGAGACCAGCAATACTGCAGCTGGCTTTAATTCCATACATAAGAAAAAACATGCTGCTACCTAGGCAGGCATCCATTCATCCAACCATTTCTCTTACCCCACTATCACCTAGTGCTAACACATATGTAAGGGCGATAAACCCTGCACTTCTGGGGACATCGAAGGAAAAGCATGTCACTGAGCTAGTACAGGGTCAAAAAGAGGGAAATTTACAAGTGAACTACATTAGAGAATTTATTTCCACCATTCATTTGGGTGCCAAAGGGAGACATTCCAGCAGACTAAATTCAACTGCGTTGACAGTTTCTCCTTTAATTATATTTGCAGTGGTTACTATTCCAACAGAATTGGTTAAAAAAACACAAATGACAACTGCCCTAGCTTGGAGTAACCATGCTAACCAATATGGTCTCACTGGTTCCTTGTATTCCCCAATCTGTCTGTATCCATCTGTTGTCTCTAGTATTATACTTAGATTGTAAGCTGTTTGGGGAAGAGATTCTCTTTTTGTTCTGTTTGTGTCCAGTTTCTAGCACAAGGAGTCCAGGCTTGGGGCTCCTAGACACCACAGTAATACAAATAATAAATAATGATGATAATATTTCTCATAATCCAATGGTCTGGAAATGACTCATGCATCATATCTGTTCACTCCACCACAATGAGGGCAAATGTAGACTCCCTTCATTAACTTCAGGAGATGAATTCCAAAGAAGCTATATTAACTAGTAGAAACTATTTTTTAAATGTATTTTAGATTATAGGATTATTAGAGTAAAAGGTACAATAGATGAAAACTTAATCTCGCAAGGAATGATTCTATACAGGGAGGCTCTGTTAAAACCACTGAATGCCCTCCATTATGAGAAATAAAAATTGCAGGCAAGAACACTCATTTTCTCTTTCTTCTGCATGAGCATCCATGAAAAATAGAAATTAGAGCAGGAATTAGAATAGGAATGTGTATCTACCTTTGATACATCCTTGATGGAATAGCTGAACTAGCAAAGCTTTTGGATGAATAATTGAGTATTCTCTAAAGGATTGTCCAAATAACATAGCCCCACTGAATGATGCTATAATGCTGGCATGTGTATCAGGAATTTTAGATTTCCCTTCAGTTAGTTGCAGTGATGGATTAGGGGTTTGTAGGGCCTAGGGCCAGAGCAAGTGAGGGCTCCTCCCCACCCCTTCCCACCTGCAGTACCCCTGCCCCTGGTGCTCCTGCCGGGGAGCAGGGTAAGGGCGTGAGGGTTTGCCCCACTCTGTCTGCCCGGCACTCCTCACGGGGAGCAGGGTCAGGGTCAGGGAGCAGGGGCTTCCTCCGCCCACCCAGCGCTCCTGCAAGGTCGGGGCATAGGAGCTTCTCCCACTCCCCATCAGGAGCACCGGGCGAAGCGGGTCAGGGCATGGGAGCGCCCATTTTTCCAAGGGCCCCCCAACTGGCCAAGGCCCCTGGGCATGAGCCATGTTGGCCCAGTGGCTAATCTGCCACTGGTGAGCTGTTTGTTTTAAATTTTGCACTATAATTGAAGGTAGCTTTGTCTGAAATGATGCAGGATATTATCATTTGTTGCCATGAAATAAAAATTTCCTCAATTTTTCCCTTAAAGGAGCTCAATAGTATTGTACATACATAGTAATAAATATATTTCCACACATGACAGAAGGAAATATACAGAACAGAGTCCTTTTCCTTTTGGTCAGAGGTCCTACTAAAAATGTACAAATTTGGGAGACATTCCTATTTTGCTGCTCCTAAGGTGGCAGAGACCCTGCGGGTAAGTTGGTAACAATCTTGCAGGTCCCCATCTGACTCCAGCATTCTAGCCAAGGTAGTATTATCTCAGGACTCACAAGACCTTAGGAGGGATGGAAAACTTCTTCAGCTCTCCACTGCTGACCTACTCCATGACTTAATTGAAAGGACAGCGTAAATATAAAGCATAAAAATGAGGGAGACTAGAAGACCTAAGCCGGAGCACTGGTATTTAGGGAACTTTCCCTTACTCTAAAATACAGAGTGCACAGAAAGTCCTTCGGTGGTGGCTTTACTGCTGTGCCACACATGCAGCACTTTCTCACTTAAGACTGATGTTTTACCCTGGGGTTAGAGCAGGCTGGTAATGTGAGCAGCTAGATCACTGTGTGCTTTATTGCTCTAGTGTTGCCAAGCCCCAGTCATGAGTTACACCTAAAAATCAAGAGAGGCTTTAAAACCCTGAGATTTTTTTAATCACATTGATTTCGCCTTTCTTCTCATAACATCATTTTTGGGGGAAAACTTCAGGGGAGCATGTTATTGGGGCAGCTGCCTATCTTGTCTAGTTCGGGAGGGAAACAGAGAATGGCAACTACCCATACCACAGAGGATAGGAGCATGTAAATAAGTTTCCCTTAGAACAATACTCAGGGAAGCTACTTTTTTGTGTGCATTTATGATTCAATTTTGAAGCTGAGCTGATCATACAAAAATTGGGATAGGGCAGCTTCCCCCCTACAGTGACATTATGAGAAGACAGGCAAAATCAATGTGATTTAAAAACGATCTCAGGATTTTTAAGCCAATTTCTTGATTTTTAGCTCAGCCTTGCAAACTTCTACAAGCCTGGGATCAGTAACTTTTTGATAAATGAGTAAACTATTATGTGTTTTTTTTTCATTATTGTCATGTACCAAGTAAAAGCAAATACATTTTATGCTTGAGCTGGTAAGTTGTGATACGTTTGGAGAGAGACTTTATGTATTGTGTGTATATATCTGAGAGTCTGTGTATGCGTATGAATATGAAGCTTAACTTCAGTACCTGAAAAGCTAATGGAGCAAATAATTAATCCATCAATTTGCAGACACCTGGAAAATAGTAAGGTGATAAGTATCAGTCAGCATGGATTTGTCAAGAACAAATTGTGTCAAACCAACCTAATAGCCTTTTTTCTTTTTTTGACAGATTTACAAGCCTTGTGGATAGGGGGAAAGTGGTAGATGTGGTATATCTTGACTTCAGTAAGGCTTTTGATACTGCCTCGCATGACCTCATAAACAAACTAGGGAAATACAACCTAGATGGAGCTACTATAATGTGGGTGCAGAACTGGTTGGAAAACTGTTCCTAGAGAGTACTTATCAGTGGTTCACAGCCAAGCTGGAAGGGCATATCAAGTGGGGTCCGCAGGGATCAGTTCTGTTCAATATCTTCATCAGTGATTTAGATAATGGTATAGAGAGTACACTTACAAAGTTTGCGGATGATACCAAGCTGGGAGGGGTTGTAAGTGCTTTAGCAGATCAGATTAAAATTCAAAATGATCTGGACAAACTGGAGAAATGGTCTGAAATAAAAAGGATGAAATTCAATAAGAACAAATGTATTTCACTTAAGAAGGAACAATCTGTTGCACACATACAAAATAGGAAATGACTGCCTAGGAAGCAGTACTGCAGAAAGGGATCTGCAGGTCATAGTGGATCACGAGCTAAACATGAGTCAACAGTGTAACACTGTTGCAAAAAAAGCAAATGTCATTCAGGGCTGTCTTAGCAGTAGTGTTGTAAGCAAGACACGAGAAGTAATTCTTCCGCTCTACTCCAGGCTGATTAGGCCTCAACTGGAGTATTGTGTCCGATTCTGGGTGCCACATTCAGGAAAGATGTGGACAAATTGGATAAAGTGCAGAGAAGAGCAAGAAAAATGATTAAAGGTGTAGAAAACATGACCTATGAGGAAAGATTGAAAAAAAATGGGTTTGTTTAGTCTGGAGAGGAGAAGACTAAGAAGGGACATGATCAGTGTTTCCTCTAATTTTTATCACCCATGTGCAGAATGAATTTTGTTATGTGCACCAATATGGAGGTGATGTGCGCCTGGGGCCAGGAAGGGCTGGGCCAGGCCACGCTGCCCCGGCCGTGACTGGGGCTGGACGAGCGACTCCAGCTGCAGTAGGCCTGGGCTGCAACAGAGTTGGGGCCAGTGGAGGGGCGCCACAGCCACAGCAGGTCCCCGGGCGGGTTCCCTGAGCGCCTGCACAGTCTAAATAGGCTGCTGCACGGCCATGTGGCCACGTAGCTTTCAGGGAACTTAGGACATGATAATAGTTTTCAAATACATAAAAGGTTGTTACAAGGAAGAGAGAGAAAATTTGTTCTCCTTAACCTCTGAGGATAGGACAAGAAGCATGATAAATTTAGTAAAAGTCATGTGTGTAGTGACTACTTTGTGATTTTCTGATTTTAAAATGCCCTGACAAATAAGGGAGCACCTACCACCACAGCAGCACCCTCCACCCCAGCACTACAACCCTAATCCCAGGCCAGGTGGGGGTGTGGGGCTGGAGAGCAAGCCTGCTGTGCACTCTCCCCAGTGCTAGGCCTGACTCCTTGCTCCAGGTGGGGCCCTGGGGTTGAGAAGGAGCTCATGCTGCACTTACCTCAGGCAGCATCAGTTCCTGTGCCCCGCAGGGCTGGGTCCGACTTTCCTCTCCGGGTGCCATGACCTGGCATGCCAGGTTGCAGCACCACTCAGATTTTGCTTGCCCCTCCATCATGGCAGAGGTGCAGCTGGGTCACACCTCAGCGGTGCTGATACCCTTCATGCCTGGTCGCAATGCCTGGGGCGGAGGGCCAGGCCGAGCCCAGTGGGATAGGAGCCGCAAGAGCTACCATGGTGGGGTGAGTTACAGACACAAACAAATCACAGATAAATGGGAAAACCATGCTATCCATGACTTTCCCCCCACCGATAAACCTGCAGCCATAATCTGTATTTGTACAGAAATTGTGTGTGTGTGTGAGTGCTTATGCATATATATACATATGTGTGTGTGTGCATGCTATTGAATGTCTTTAATCAGTAGTTACATTAATTTCTGTTTACCCTGATTCATTAAAACTGCCCACACAGTTTTCTATTAAAACTTAGATGTACAAACCTGTAATCATAATGCCATCCATTCTTCCCTCATCCTTATCATGGTGTGAAAATAGTAATCTATACTGTATCTGTGTATATATGTGCAGTTGCACCTTTTTTATATGTCATATGTGTCTAATTCTGTCCATTTCTGTCTGTGGAATCACCGCTGAACTTTTTCATATATATGTGACATGCTAACTGTTGAATATTCACATCCCTCCGCCCCCAAAAAATAATCTATCAAATTTGACACCAATAAGTAATATTTTGCTATCTCAGATAGAATGGGTCACACTTTTGAAGCCCACCCCGCTCCCTAAGCTTCAGAGCCCACGTTCCACCCCAAGCTGAAACTTCAGAGCCCTGCCTACACAGCTGGTGTGTGCCCCACAAGACCAAGTCTGGTGACCAGGCTAGGGGGCTTGCTACCCTGGGCTGTGTGGACATGCCAGTAGTCGCTTAAGCACTTTGAAAATTGTACCTATTATTCACATCTAACATCTAACAATCTTACATTTCTCCTTTTTTTTCTGTTTTGCAACCATTTGAAAACAGAACTTGATTTTTACTAATTTGTTGTTTGAAACTGTTCAAACATATTTCAGCCTATGAAGTGCTCATGAACTGTGCACTGCAAGTATTTTCTCTTCTCTCCTCCCCGCGCCTTCTACCACTCTCCTGCCCAAACTGAGCTAATGCAGACAAGTTGGCTGGGTGAACCTTTCTGCCATCACTAGGGCATTTTCATTTGCATACATACATGGAAATGAAAAATGGGTTGCACCAATGCACCTATAATAAAACAAATGAGAAGGGAATTGGTGTTTTGAATATAGGTTGTAAATAAATTGAGAAAATGTTTATGGAACCTTTTTTCATTTTTTTTTTCTAGCTCCAGTCATAGGTCTTTCTAGGGCACCCAGCAACTAAATGCCCAAAGCATCTAGTAATATTTATAACAAATACCGTAAGTATCAGTTCTAAAATGGCATAATTTCACTTCTTGATATTTTAATTTTAGGATCAGGTTTGACTTTGATTCCTACTGAATGCACCGACTACAGGTGAAATTCACTCCCATCCATATCAAACTTAACAATCAGGATCTAGGTGGGTAGAGTGCATGGCATTTGCAAAGTTGGAATCCCCTCCCTCAGACCCAACGTAAGGGACTGTAATAGTAGCCCCAGCCCCTTTGGTGCCAGTTGTGCAAGGTACTGGGGCCACTGGATCCACATAAACACAGTGTACAGCCACTCCACTAGGATGTCCTGGACATGCCTTTAGTGTTGTCTTCTTCCTCAACTGCAAGATGGGACCAGCGTGGAGATGGTTTTTGATGTTGCAGAAGCATTCAGGTACCGTCGTGTGACCAGTGGATCCTCACGCTGTCCCTCTGCATAGATTAAGTGGTGCAAAAGGCCTTCCCTCAGAGCATTCCTCACCAATGCAGCTGTTGCAAAGTTGTTAACATACATGAGTATTAATTTCCTTGCCGGATACTTTTTACTGGAATGAAAAGAAAAAGGGGCAATGATACAAATAAAAAGCTTATTCCCCTTTCCCCCACTGTGCACAGACTCAATGCAGAGGTAACTGGGTGAAGTTCTATGACCTGTCATATACGGGAGTTCACAGTAGGTGATTTCATGGTCCCTTCTGGCCTTAAAATCTATGAACCAGGTCACCAGGTAGAAGCTGACCTACACTTTAACTCTAATAGTGTAATTGTGCTGGGCTATCTCCAGAAAGTCAATTAAGTGAAGTTTGTAGTAGGCTGATATGCTTTAGGATTGTTCTGTATCCCTGACTTTGCTTTACTCCAGATGCCAGGCCACATTCTATGTGACAGAGAGAGAAAACAACTACAAGCAATACTTTACCCATAAGTATGAAAGCAATCCATACTTCTGAATAGGAAAAGTTAGAAATGGAACATGTGTGCACACTAAACTTAACCAAAGGCAGTGACACATTTTCACCACCTACAGCCTGAAGATAAAGAGAGATGTGCAATTTCTGATCTTAGTAACTGTATTTGGCGGGAAAGGAGAGAGAGATTTTGATGGAAAGAATGACTCACTGAAACAGGTCCAGCAGCCAGAAAAGACGGGGGGAGATGAGAAATCCTCAAAAAAATGAACAAAGCACAGTGTCCGCAGGAAGTGAGACTGGGGGGAAAATACAGTAGGTTTTCTTTGCCTATTATATCCAATTTTTACATTACTTGATGGCTAATCTCTGTAGCCTGCTGTCTGTTTGACTACTATTTTTAAATACCCCAATATGATAGTGATCAATTCATTTTACTACATCTATTTTTAAATTTCTAGGAGGTAGAATAGTTCCTTTTTACTTGCATTGGGTACAGTGTTATTAAAATGAAGATGACTCTGTCCCTCAAATGAGAATACATCACATAGATGCATTGGCTCAAGTATGAGATTGGGGAGGGGAAATCTCAAAATTCTTTAATGATTGCTCTGCTGAAATGAGAGACAATTATGTGACCAATCAATTTCAAATACTCAGCTCCCACTGAGAGTCACAGCAACAGAAATTACCGACTGAAAACAAGTTAACATTACTAATATCACAGTGTCTCTGTTTTGTATAATAGCTGCTAAGGCACTTTCAATTCAGCCAATAGGAGTGTCAAAAAACTGCCCCATGATGCACTTGGAGTACGTATGCAACTATTTCCATAGAGCCATGTAATGTGGAATCCCTTTCAGAGTATGTTATGCCTGTGATTTCTGTCATACTGGAGATATAGTAAGTAATACAGTATGCCTGGAATAGTTTGATAAAGGCATTCACAAAATACCAGTTTGTTTCCCACACCCATACTCTGCAGATTAATTAGAATATGAAGTGTTTGGATCTTACAGAGATTGGCAGTATAAAAACCCAAATATAGATACTGATAAAGTGCATTTCACAAACCAGAATTTTATTAATAAAGAGACAATACATTAAGTAGTCTACTTGTATATTTTAGTTTGGATTATAAATGACTAATTTGGGCCTAATCCTGGCTCAAACTAACATCTCTTTGCACTCCCAGAGCAATACAAATGAGCAGCCAAGGATTTGCTTGTGATGGAGGGTATTTTTGGCTGCTGTAAATCTGGCCTATTCGTCTCTATGTCAGCTCCTCTGGCACAGAGGCAATGGATGGAGTAGAAGGGGACTAGGACAGAGAGGTTGAGATTAGAGTGCACAGTGGTTTGGCCATACTTTCCAGCATATTGCCCCGGGGGCCCACTGCAAGGGTGCACAAGTTAGAGCAGCCGGAAGGCCAGTTCAGCCCCCCACTATCTCCAGAATCAGAAGGGTAGAACAGTAGTTTTGAGCCACCTTTGCCTTCCATACTTTCCACCTCGTTGTAGTACAACTGAAGATTTACCCTTTAGTATTTTTTTAAACTACTGCATACATGCTCAAATATCGGGGGTAGCCGTGTTAGTCTGTAGCTACAAAAACAACAAGGAGTCTGGTGGCACCTTAAAGACTAACAGATTTATTTGGGCATGAGCTTTCGTGGGTAAAAACCTCACTTCTTCGGATGCAAGTGAGATTTTTACCCACGAAAGCTCATGCCCAAATAAATCTGTTAGTCTTTAAGGTGCCACCAGACTCCTTGTTGTTTTTGCATACATGCTGACACACATGAAAATTCCTGTTCTGGTGGCATTGTTGGCTACAACATAGGAAGATCTTCCTTTTCCCCTCTTCTCTCCTCATCTTATTTTTCTCCCTTACTTCTAGCACCCCTTTTCATTTGCTTCCCTTTAATTTTTCCTTCTCCTTGTCCTTTTCTCCCTCCCCTTCTCCTTTTTCTGCTCTTCGTCTCTCCTTTTTTACCCTTCTCCCTATCCCCCTCTTCCTCTTTGTTCTCTTTCCACATTCCTTTCCTTCTCCACTTGTGTTCTCTTTGCTCTTCATTTCTCTTCTCTGCTCTTTACTTTCTCCCTTTTTCTTCCCTGCTGTCCCTTTCCATCTTTCTCCCTTTCAAGCTTCATTTCTTCTGCTTCCTTTTCCCCTGTACTAGGCTGCAACCACTAGAGGGAGGTATGATCACATTCACTTGAAGAGCTTCAATAGTGGCATTCCAGTGAAAGGCAGTGTTTGGGATGGTGGACAGTGACACATTCTCAGAGCCTGCACTTCATATTGCTACATAGGTCCTGTGCTAGAAGAAGGGATTGGTGTTATGACAGACTGGATGAGGTGCTTCACAGGCATGTAAGAAAGCAGGTTCCCTGCCCCCAAACAGCTTATAGTTAATAGCACTACAGCTGGCAAGCTAAATAACAAGGTGATGAAAGATGGTCTTATTAAGACACAGGATATGCAGTCCTGGTTTCATCATAGACTTAACAAGTGACCTTGGGCAACTCACTGTAATCTCTCTGTGTCTGTGTCTTCATCTGCAAAGTGAGGATAATACTTACCTGCCTTACAGGTGATCCCCGAAGGAAATGTTTGTAATCCATACTCTAATCATTTGGCAGATGATACAATATAATCACTAAGAACTGCTATTGTTTATTTCATTTGATACTTTCCCTAAATGGCCTAGCAATCTCACAATATAGCGTGCACACAAAAATTTGATATACTAGACTCCTTCCTGTGTCTCATCCCCACTCCATTGAATGAGCTATTCATTTGGGGAAGGACAAAATCAAATGCTGTATACAGGATAGTTACTGCGTATTATATCTATCAATCATTCCTATGTCCTATAAATACACTTTAAGAAATAATTAAAATAAATATAAAAATATGAAAGCAAGCAGACTGAGACATGCCATCAAGTAGAGGTAGAGAATTGCTTGTCGCAGCCAGTAATGACGTGTGTATTGCACTGTTTCTTTTCAGTGGAAATAAAGAGCTAAAAATGCAGCATTTCTTTTGCTGTCATGATGTAAGTGATAGCTCTGGTTGACATTAAGGGCTAAATTTTAAGCCATGGGGCCCCTCTATTGACCCAGAAATGCAATTTGCATGTCTAGGTTCTTGTGTACACTGTGCAGCTTGCCACTCCAAATAGACAACTGAGCACACAATAGGACACTGAGATATTTGCATCAAGGATTTTGGTCTTGCAGGTGTCTGATGAGTGTGTGCAGTTATGGGAAATGAATGCAGGAGTGAGGCTGAAGCCCCGAACCCCATCAGGCACCTCGCACAGGGCTGAAGCCCTGAGCCGCAGACCCCCGCAAGTGTACCCCAGCTCTCGAACTTCTGAAGATTGTTGCATGTGGCTCAGAGGGCCAGTAAGTTTGGCCATCCCTGCCATACTCTTTAAAAAGTACCAGCCTACTTTGATCTCCGAAAAAAGCTTGGTTTGAACAAGTCCCTGCAGATCAGTTTAGATGTTGTGTCAGGGCTGTAGCACAACATTCTACTTACACTCACAATTCATCTGCTAGCAAACCTGTCGAAGCATTTGTTTCAACAGTTTTGAGATCACTTCCTGATTATGCTCCACCAAATCTAAACCTACTCTGTTTCTTTAGCAGTGTCAGGGTTCCTCCCTTGTTGCTATATAAATTTAAACATACAAGAGTGTCTTTCTAGTCAAGGTTACAATAATTCATATGAGCTGTCATATTTGGCAACTATGTTTTATATCCTGTGCTCCTTCTCAAATTTTTTTTAATTACTATCTTTTGATTCTGACGAACCCATGTCTTTCCAAACACACACAAGTGGAAACTCTGAGGCTTCTATTGCTAAACAATGGTGTTTCCCATTTATATGTTGTCAGGGAGTCTAAATACAGCCCTTTAAATTACAGCATGTAGAATCCCTAAACAGTATCTGTGAATCTCTCCATATTCTTTATTAATCGGGCCCATCTTTTAATTGACATTTGGCTGAATGCTTCCTGCTTATCAGTAGTGTCTGAGTCCACAAAAGTAGAAAAATTGTAGGAAAGCTAGAAATCTTTGAAACTGGAAAAGGACCCAAAGTGCAATGGCTTATATTTTCATCTGTGTACTTATTTTGTCTCCTCTCTCATGGTTGGTCTATTAAAAATAAAGATTCATACATTTGATGCTGTTCAGTGGCCTATAGCAAATGAGTATTGGAGGCACAATCAGATTCCCAGTGTATCCAATGTATGAATCCACATCATAATGGCAACCACTATAATTGGCACACTTATTGGCAGGTCCAGCATAGAGTCCAAGGACTGAAGCTTGGAAAGTTGACTGCCCTCTTGCCCTTAGACATGACTGTGATGTTGTGCAGTCTATATGGTTTTATAAAAACTTGATAATAAGTCAATATAATGTAACTGGGATAGTTTTAGAGAAAATACGGTAATAAGTGAATGTAAGTAACTGGGATATGCCTCATGCAAAAGGTCTCTTGTAAGGTATCATTACAAAGCTTATAATCTACTGAGTATGATCATCTGATTTGTATAAATGTACCACTCTTGTATCTAAAACTAGAAATATAAAATGTAACTCTGAGGGCCTATTGTAATTGTGTAAAGTGTGGACCATTAATGATGGTTTGGAATCTTGATGACTCCTATTGTCTGCAGATGGCTGTAGTTACCTGTGAGTCTTCCTGTATATGTGTGTGCTGGCAAGTGAGTAATGAAGTCTTGCAGGGACATGTGATCATGTCACCTGAACTGGAATCCATCTTTAACCTGGTGCTTTTCCAGTGAGGGGGGGTGGAAAACCAGAGAGACAAAGAGTTCCCGCCTTATGCAAAAGATATATAAAGGGGGGAAGAGAACAGAGAGAGGGAGAAGCCATCATGAAGAATCCCCTAGCTACCACCTGAGCTGCAACAAGAGCTGTACCAGGGGAAAGAATTGTGCCCAGGCCTGGAAGGTGTCCAGTCTGAGAAAAACTTTCTGAAACATCTCTGAGGGTGAGATTATCTGTATTTAGTTTGATTAGGCATAGATTTGCGCATTTTATTTTATTTTGCTTGGTGACTTACTTTGTTCTGTCTGTTACTACTTTGAACCACTTAAATCCTACTGTCTGTATTTAATAAAATCACTTTTTATTCAGTAATTTACTCAGAGTATGTATTAATACCTGGGGGAGCAAACAACTGTGCATATCTCTCTATCAGTGTTATAGAGGGCGAACAATTTATGAGTTTGCCCTGCATAAGCTTTATGCAGGGCAAAACGGATTTATCTGGGTTTAGACCCCATTGGGAGTTGGGCATCTGAGTGCTAAAGACAAGCACGCTACTGCGAGCTGTTTTCAGGTAAACTTGCAGCTTTGGGACAGGTGATTCAGACCCTGGGTCTGTGTCTGGAGCCAGACGGGAGTGTCTGGCTCAGCAAGACAGGGTGCTGGAGTCCTGAGCTGGCAGGGAAAGCAGAAGCAGGGGTAGTCTTTGCACATCAGGTGGCAGCTCCCAAGGGGGTTTCTGTGATCCAACCCGTCACAATGACTTCTTGTGTTGTCTCCTCATCTCAGTCCTGTGTGGTGGATACAGGAGCTATAGATTCCAGGTCTGTCAAGATCTGGCTGGAAAGTGGAAATCCCTTCTTGCAAAAAAAAAGTCCTGTTTTTGAGAAATGTTTTGTCCTGAATTGGGATGAAAACTCAGAACTGCAGAAGTTTTCACATGAAGGTGATTTTCAGAACCATTCTGTTCGGAGAGAACTGAAATGGACTTTTTTTCCACTTGCCAGCTGTCTACCTGGGAGGCGATTGTCAATTTCACTTTATATCTGTAGGCGGAAAGTGACATTGACAAGAGCTTTCCAGGCAGGTTCCACTAGCTGAGCACCCAGGCTCTCTGCTTTGCCCCCAGAGAGGCAGAAATGCGGGGGGAAGAGGGGAGCAAAGAGCAGCCACTCAGCGATCCAGCCCCCACACACAGTCTAGCTGTAGCTTTCTGCATCTCTTATGAGGATATTATGTGATACAGTGCCAAAAGCCTTACTAAAGTACAAATATATCATGTCTACTGCTTCCCCCATCTACCAGGCCAATTACCCTGCCAAAGAAGGAAATTAGATTGGTTTGGTGTGATTTGTTCTTGATAAATCCATGTTGGCTATTACTTATCTCCCTATTATCCTCCAGATTTGAACAAATTGACTGTTCAGTAATTTGTCACAGTGTCTTTCTGGATACCAAAATTAGGCTGGCTGGTATATAATTCCTTTGTTTTCCTTTTTCCCTTTTCCAGAGACAAGTACTACATTTGCCCATCTCCAGTCCCCTGGGAACTTAACCATCTTCCACAAGTTCTCTAAGATAATTGTTAATGGTTCAGAGTTTGCTTCAGCTGGTTTGTTAAATACTCTGGGGTAAATTTTATCAGGCCCTGTCGAATTGACTACATTTAACTTATTTAAGTATTCTTTAACCTGTTCTTTCTCTATTTTGACAGAAGATTCTTCTCCCTTCTTGTTAATATTATTTGTATTAAGCATCTGGTCACAAATAACTTCTTTAGTGAAGACTGAAATAAAAAAAAGCATTAAACACCCATCCTTCTCTGTGTTGTCCATTATTAACTTTCCTTCCCCACAGAGTAGTGGACTACACTTCACTTCATCATTCTCTTACTTCTAATGTAGTTATAGAACCTCTTTTTATTTTCTTTTACGTCCGTTGCTAGTCATAATTTTTTTGTGCTTTAGCCTTTCTGATTTTGTCTATACATACCTGAGCTATTCTTTTGTACTCATTCTTAGCAATTTGTCCTTGCTTTCACTTTTTATATGATTTCTATTTGATCTTCAGATGTTTAAAGGGTTCCTGATACAGCCATGTTGGTCTCTTGCTTTCTTTCCATCTTTTCTTGGCATCAGGATTGTTTGCTATTGTGCCTTTAATATTGTCTGTTTTAGAAACTGCCAACTCTTCTGAACACCATTTCCCTAAAATGTCCTTCCCACGGAACCATATTTACCAGTTCCCTGGGTTTGTTGAAGTCTGCATTTTTGAAATCCACCATCTTTATTCTTTTGCTGTCATTTTTTCCTTTGCTTAGAATTATGAACTTTATCATTCTGTGAACACTTTCATCTAAGCTGCCTTCCACCTTCAAACTTTCAACTAGTTCTTCCCTTTTTGTCAAAATCAAATCTAAAATAGTTGCTCCCCAATTACATCTTCCACCTTCTGAAACAAAAAGTTGTCCCCAAAACATTCTAAGAACATCCTTACATGCTTTTGCTTAATGGGGATGAATTTATTTAGTTTAAGGATAGACATGTGCTCTAGTGCTATGCAGAATAGGGTGGCCTTAGCTGTTACTGTTAGATAACTGGTGGGGGATGTATTGTAGTTGTTAAATGACTTTTAAGCACATCTTTTGGACAGAAAATATTCATTTTTTATTTTACAGATGCCTTTTTCTTCATGGTTTTTTGTTCAGAAGCTTTAGCCCTATCAAAACAGAAAGTAAAAAGAAGAACAGGAGTACTTGTGGCACCTTAGAAGTGGGCTGTAGTCCACGAAAGCTTATGCTCTAATACATTTGTTAGTCTCTAAGGTGCCACAAGTACTCCTGTTCTTCTTTTTGCGGATACAGACTAACACGGCTGTTACTCTGAAAACAGAAAGTGTACATCTTTCAGGTAACAGTAGTCTCTGATCATTAAAATGAAAAGAGCTGAAACCCCAAAGACTACTTCATACAGAGATCCAGACACAACAATAAGTAAATTATTTTCAAAGCCTCATTCTATTGTGTGTTTGTTCAGACTAGGAAAGTGAAAGATATTGTCATTCAAAACTCCTTCCTATTTGGCAGAGAGAGAAAATCTGATTTAATGAGAAAACCGTTTTAGTTAAATATGACTATGTTCACATAAAGATTTAATCATCAAACACAAAATCATCTGGGTTATATTTGAGTGTATCAATGTTTGAAACCAAAAGCTCATATTTCAAAAATGACCCATTTTGCTGTCATTATGAGAGGCAAAAGAAGCCTCATATCAAACCAGCTGATATTCAGTAATGTCTCCTTTACTGATGCAGGAATAGAACTCTTTAATTTTATTCGTCTAGAGCATACTTAGGATATATGGGAGTTAGAAGTTGAAGTTAGAATCAGAACAGTTGCTTATTTCAGGTTGGGGGAGTGTTTTACTCTTCAAATTACAATATGAACTGGTTTCTTGTATGTCCAATGGAATGGTTCGGTTCTGTAATTTATGTTGTTTGTTATTCATTAAGGAAAAACCAGCCGTTTTGTTATTAGTGGCTTAGAGAGATCTACCTGAATATAAGTAACCCCACTTTGAAATTGAAACCTGGACCTGATCTGAACTGGACTTTGTCTTTATAATAGATTTAGCCAAAAACTGGACCCAAACATCCCTGAATTTTTGGGAAGTTTGAAATCTAGATCCAAATTGGTACCTTGTACCCATCTCTAGTGATCTATATGTAATTCAGGAGTGGTTAGGGAGTAGGATAGTTTGGAGACTTACACTTGAGTCAGGATTTCTTGAGTGCTAGTGCTGTGTCCACCATTGAGTCACTGTGAATCCTTGTGCTAATCTCCTAACTTCTGAGGCTTATTTTACCCAATATAAAATGAGGGTGGTAATCTTAGCTACTGTATTTACCCTGCCTAAGCATGTACAGTAATATCTGGTGTTGCAAGGATTAATTATTCTATACAGCACTTTGAAGATTAGCACTATTTCAGTGCTAATTGTCTCAGTTGCAGGACAAGCTGTGCTTTACATCAATTTTAGTCCCTCTGAAGTGCACCCTTCATGTGACGAGCGTTAAAACAACAAAGGCCTATACACCTACAGTAAAAAGAACAGGAGTACTTGTGGCACCTGAGAGACTAACAAATTTGTTAGTCTCTCAGGTGCCACAAGTACTCCTGTTCTTTTTACGGATACAGACTAACACGGCTGCTACTCTGACACCTACAGTAGAATCTCAGAGTTATGAACACCTCAGGAATGGAGGTTGTTCATAACTCTGAAGTGTTTGTAACTCTGAACAAAACACTATGGTTGTTCTTTCAGAAGTTTGCAACTGAACATTGACTTAATACAGCTTTGAAACTTTACTATGCAGAAGAAAAATGCTGCTTTTAACCATCTTAATTTAAATGAAACAGGCAGAGAAACAGTTTCCTTACCTTGTCAAAGCTTTGTTTTTAAACTTTCCCTTTATTTTTTTAGTAGTTTACATTTAATATAGTACTGTACTTGCTTTTTTATTTATTTTTTCCTGCTGCCTGATTGTGTACTTCCAGTTCCAAATGAGGTGTGTGGTGGACCGGTCAATTTGTAACTCAGGTATTCATAAATCTGAGGTTTCCCCTTATCTAAATCTTAACCTATCCCTGCTAGCTTTGGTAAATTCCATTCTGCCTGGTTCCCACCACCTCTGGGCTAGGAGGAGTAGATTATGCTGCTGCAGCATGCCCTCTCTCTGTGTCTGCTGCTGGCCTTTCAGCCTCTTCCCTTCCTTCTTTAGGGGTCTCTTTAACAGTATATGGTCCTTATGTTTGGGCTGTCAGCCTTGGCAAACCAGCTGCATAACTCAGCCTGGTGCCTGGAAAATAGGATCTTTCCAATTAATGGCCCAGCCATTGTTATCCTCTCTCCCTTGAAGCTGTATAGGTGTCTTTTTGCTTCCATTGTTTAGTTTCCTGTTTGCTCCCTCTAACAGCCTCCTTTGATTTTAACTATATTCACCCAGGCAGGATAATATCAAACCAGTAAACTGAGGTGCACATGATAGTATTAAAAATAATACAGATATTTCCCTGATTCTCTGCATTATGCCTACCACACACAACAGTGCACTAAATGCCCCAATAACAACTATGTGGGTGAAACCAGACAATCACTACACTCTCGCATAAACTCACACAGAAAAATGATAAAAGACAAAAACACCAAATCATTCATGGGTGAACACTTGTCATAAAACAATCACTCTATGTTTGACCTCGCAGTAATCATCCTCAAAGGAAACCTACATAACAACTTCAAAATATGAGACTGGGATTTTAAAGTCATAACTTTGCTAGACACTAAAAATCATGGTCTTAATAAAGCCACTAGACTTATGGCTCATTACAATAATCTGTAACTGACTAACTCCCCTCCCCTTTCTTCTCCTATCACTGTAGAAGTGTTAACTGGCCACTTCACTTTGAATGGTCTCTTACAATATGCGTTAACTACTTATGCTAAACAATCTGTTCCACCTTGTATTTAGTTGTGACACTCTGCATACCTTTCCCAGACCTGAAATAGAGATCTGTGTCACTCAAACACTTTTGTCTCTTTCACCAACCAAAGTTAGTCCAATACAAGATATTATCTCACCCACCTTGACTTGCTATGTATTGATAGTAGGGATGTTGATTAATTGCAGTTAACTCACATGATTAACTCAAAAAAATTAATTGCGATTAAAAAAATTAATCACGATTAATCGCACTGTTAAACAATAGAATACCAACTGAAATTTATTAAATATTTTTGGATGTTTTCCTACATTTTCAAATATATCAGTTTCAATTACAACACAGAATACAAAGTGTACAGTGCTCACTTTATATTATTTTTATTACAAATATTTGCACTGTAAAAATGATAAAAGAAATTGTGTTTTTCAATGCACTTCATACAAGTATTGTAGTGCAATCTCTTTATCATGAAAGTGCAACTTACAAATGTAGGTTTTTTTTGTTACATAACTGCACTCTAAAGCAAAACAATGTAAAACTTCAGAGCATACAAGTCCACTCAGTCCTACTTCTTGTTCAGCCAATCACTAAGACAAACAAGTTTGTTTACATTTACGGGACATAATGCTGCCCACTTCTTATTTACAATGTCACCTGAAAGTGAGAATAGGTGTTTGCATGGCACTGTTGTAGCAGGCATCGCAAGATATTTATATGCCAGATGCACTAAAGATTCATCTGCCTCTTCATGCTTCGGCCATCATTCCAGAGGACATGCTTCCATGCTGATGACGCTCATTAAAAAAATAATGAATTATTTAAATTTGTGACGGAACTCCTTAGGGGAGAATTGTATGTCTCCCTCTCTGTTTTACCTGCATTCTGCCTTATATTTCATGTTATAGCAGTCTCGGATGATGACCCAGCACGTTGTTCGTTTTAAGAACACTTTCACTGCAAATTTGACAAAATGCAAAGAAGATATCAATGTGAAACTTCTAAAGATAGCTACAGCACTCAACCCAAGATTTAAGAAACTGAAGTGCCTTCCAAAATCTGAGAGGGATGAGGTGTGGAGCATGCTTTCAGAAGTCTTAAGAGAGCAACACCGGAGGATTCTCAGCGATTTGAAGTATTTAAATCATGATTTGGGGACTTCAACAGCTGAGTTAAGGGAGAGAATTATTCCAGGAGTGGGTGGGTCAGCTTTTATGCCCGCATCATGTGGGAGGTCAGACTAGATGATCATAATGGTCCCTTCTGACCTTGGAGTCTATGAGTCTATGAACACTCTGATGCAGAAACTACAGAACCTAAACTGCCAAAAAAGAAAATCAACCCTCTTCTGGTGGCATCTGACTCAGATAGTGAAAATGCATCGGTCCGCACTGCTTTGGATCGTTATCTAGCAGAACATATCATCAGCATGGACATGTCCTCTGGAATGGTGGTTGAAGCATCAAGGGACATATGAATCTTTAGCACATCTGGTACATAAATGTCTTGCGACGCCAGCTACAACAGTGCCTGTTCTCACTTTCAGGCACCATTGTAAACAAGAAGCAGGCAACATTATCTTCTGGAAATGTAAAACAAACTTGTTTGTTTGAGTGATTGGCTGAACAAGAAGTAGGACTGATTGGACTTGTAGGCTCTAAAGTTTTACATTATTTTATTTTTGAATGCAGGTTTTTTTTATACATAATTCTACATTTGTAAGTTCAACTTTCATGATAAAAAGATTGCACTACAGTACTTGTATTAGGTGAATTGAAAAATACTATTTCTTTTGGTTTTTACAGAGCAAATATTTGTAATCAAAAATAAAGATAAAGTGAGCACTGTATACTTTGTATTCTGTGTTGTAATTGAAATCAATGTATTTGAACATGTAAAAAACATTTACATAAATGGTATTCTATTATTGTTTAACAGCACGATTAATCACATGAATAATTTTTTTAGTCACTTGACAGCCTAATTGATAGTTGACATCAGCTAGAGTACTTGTGCTAGTTGGCTCTAAATTTTATTCTGGGCAACTGGAGCCAATGTTCTCAGACGAGATCACTTGATTGTGTAATTCAGTTCTGTTGGTTTGAGAAAACTAGAGCCTATTGACCATCAAGGAATGGTGCAAGGCTTATCTATTTATTTAGTCCATGGCCTGAAGGAGTGATGTAGGATGAGTTGTGGTGGTGGATGGGAGCAAGTGGTGATTGTTGTTGTTATTTCACATGATAGGATGTCATAATGAGTTGATAATGGAAGACAAAAAGATGCCCTACAGACCATCTCTGCTAGCTCCTTCCTCACAGGCCACAATGGTTACAGATGAAGAGCCAGGGGAGTTGGCTAAAGCACTGGTAACAGAAGTCTTATAAGAGTATGGTCAATAAAGACTTTTTTTTTTTTTTTAAGACCATGTGTAGCAGGTGTACAGAACATCAAGAAAAGTTTCTTTGCCTCCCTCATGGAATCTTTGCCTCAAAGACTCACATAGTGGACCTGCTCTGAGTAGTCATTAGCTTAGTTGTTCTCATTGTTAGGAATTCTCATGTTGTTTTTCAGGACAAATCACTGAGATCTAGACTGTTATAGAAATAGAACAATATCTTAAAAGGAACAAACACTGAGCAGCCTTTTCCTGAATTTCAGTGAGAGCATTCTGGAGGTCATTGAGGTATCACCTGTAAATTGGCCCCAGGTCCTTCCTGATTAATGTAGGGAGATACCATGTCCATTGTTGGTGGAATCTGTCAGTGTCTCTCGCTAAAGCTCTCTAGCTACAGTAACTCCTCACTTAATGTTGTCATTATGTTATTGAAAAATGCAACTTAAGCAAAACGATATTAAGTGAATCCAATTTCCCCATAAGAATTAACGTAAATGGGGGGGTTAGGTTCCAGGAAAAGAAATTTCACCAGACAAAAGCCATTATATACATATACAGTGTACGTTTTTAAACTATTTTAAACAAACAATTTAATACAATGATGATTGTGAAGCTTGGTTGAGGTTGAGATGGTAGAGTAAGAGGGTGGATCATCTGGCTGGTCCTCTTTCTGTTCTTTCCAAAGTGCCCCCACTCCACCCCTTCTCCCAAGGCCCCCCCGTGCCCGCCTCTTCCTGCCCCAACCCTGCCTCCTCCCGCCTCTGCTCCGCCCCTCCCTCCAAGCATGCCACGTCCTCGCTCCTTCCCCTACCCCCCCCAGGCTCCTGAATGCCACGAAATAGCTGATTGCTGCGGGTGGGAGGTGCGGGGAGGGAGTGGGGAGGCTGCACGCCATGTCTTCACTCCTCCCCTCTTCCCCCAGAGCTTCCTGAATGCTGCAAAACAGCTGATCGTTACAGGCAAGGCGTGGGAAGGGAGAGAGGAGTTACTGATACGTGGGGCAGGCGCTGAAGGGGGGTGGAGGGGAGCTGATGGGAGGCTGCTGGCCCACCCTGGTTCCAAGCCCCCACAGCCAAACAACATTATAAGCAAACATTGCGCAACTTTAAATGAATATGTTCTCCAATAGATCAGTAATGTAGCGATGGAAAAAACGTTAACCGGGACAGCGTTAAGTGAGGAGTTACTATATTCTTAAGGAAGCTGATGTCAGGCCTCTGTACAAGAAGCCAACACCTAGTGCTGACAATCTTGGTAACTGTTGACCTGTTCCTGACCTCCCTTTTTAAGAGAGATCATTAAGATGGTGATACCAAGGCAACTCTGACTTCTGACAGATATCAGACTTCCTTGCTTAAATCAGACTCTGTACCAGATGATTGTAAAATAATGTAACACCAATTATTTAAAAACTCTCCTGAGGCAATCCCAGCAATTACAGGTCAATAAGACTAACTTCAGTACCGGGCAAATTGGTTGAAACTATAGTAAATAACAGAATTATCAGACACTTAGATGAACACAACATGTTGGGGAAGAGACAATATGGCTTTTGTAAAGGGAAATCGCACCTCACCAATCTATTGGAATTCTTATGTCAACAAGATGTGGCAAGGTGACCTAGTGGATGTACTCAGACTTCCAGAAAGCCTTTGACAAGATAATATGGAAGCTGTTCTATAGCCCTAATTATTTTTGCTGCCCTTCCCTGAACCTTTTCCAATTCTAATTTATCTTTTTTTGAGATGGGGCGACCAGAACTGGCATGCACTATTTAAGGTAGAGGTGGATCGTGGATTTATACAGTGGCATTATGATATTTTCTGTCTTATTATCTATCCATTTCCTAATGGTTCCTCAAAAAGAAGAACAGGAGTACTTGTGGCACCTTAGAGACTAACAAATTTATTAGAGCATAAGCTTTCGTGGACTACAGCCCACTTCTTCGGATGCATATAGAATGGAACATATATTGAGGAGATATATATACACACATACAGAGAGCATAAACAGGTGGGAGTTGTCTTACCAACTCTGAGAGGCCAATTAATTAAGAGAAAAAAAAACTGATACTGATAAAGCACAGGAACAAATCTGTACAGACACATGCCTAGAACCCCGACCAGGGGTATTCTATTTGCTACCCAAGATCCATAAACCTGGATATCCTGGACGCCCCATCATCTCAGGCATTGGCACCCTAACATCAGGCTTGTCTGGATATGTAGACTCTCTCCTCAGACCCTACATTACCAGCACTCCCAGCTATCTTTGAGACACCACTGACTTCCTGAGGAAACTACAATCCATCGGTGATCTTCTAGAAAACACCATCCTGGCCACTATGGACGTAGAAGCCCTCTACACCAATATTCCACACAAAGATGGACTACAAGCTATCAGGAACAGTATCCCTGATAATGTCACAGCTAACCTAGTGGCTGAACTTTGTGATTTTGTCCTCACCCACAACTATTTCACATTTGGGGACAATATATACCTTCAAGTCAGCAGCACTGCTATGGGTACCCGCATGGCCCCACAATATGCCAACATTTTTATGGCTGACTTAGAACAACGCTTCCTTAGCTCTCGTCCCCTAACGCCCCTACTCTACTTGCGCTACATTGATGACATCTTCATCATCTGGACCCATGGAAAAGAAGCCCTTGAGGAATTTCACCATGATTTCAATAATTTCCATCCCACCATCAACCTCAGCCTAGATCAATCCACACAAGCGGTCCATTTCCTAGACACTACTGTGCTAATAAGCGATGGTCACATAAATACCACCCTATATCGGAAACCTACTGACTGCTACACTTACCTACATGCCTCCAGCTTCCATCCAAGACACACCACACGATCCATTGTCTACAGCCAAGCTCTAAGATATAACCGCATTTGCTCCAATCCCTCGGATAGAGACAAGCACCTACAAGATCTCTATCAAGCATTCTTAAAACTACAATACCCACCTGCTGAAGTGAAAAAACAGATTGACAGAGCCAGACGAGTACCCAGAAGTCACCTCCTACAAGACAGGCCCAACAAAGAAAATAACAGAACACCACTAGCTGTCACCTTCAGCCCCCAACTAAAACCTCTCCAGCGCATCATCAGAGATCTACAACCTATCCTGAAAGATGATCCTTTACTCTCACAGATCTTGGGAGACAGACCGGTCCTCGCTTACAGACACCCCCCCAACCTAAAGCAAATACTCACCAGCAACCACACATCACTGAACAAAACCACTAACCCAGGAACCTATCCTTGTAACAAACCCCGATGCCAACTCTGTCCACATATCTATTCAAGTGACATCATCATAGGACCTAATCACATCAGCCATACCATCAGGGGCTCGTTCACCTGCACATCTACCAATGTGATATATGCCATCATGTGCCAGCAATGCCCCTCTGCCATGTACATTGGCCAAACTGGACAGTCTCTACGCAAACACAAATCTGACATCAGGAATCAAAATACTCAAAAACCAGTGGGAGAACACTTTAACCTGTCTGGTCATTCAGTGACAGACCTGCGGGTGGCTATATTACAACAGAAAATTTTCAAAAACAGACTCCAACGAGAGACTGCTGAGCTAGAATTGATATGCAAACTAGACACAATCAACTCCGGTTTGAATAAGGACTGGGAATGGCTGAGCCATTACAAACATTGATTCTATCTCCCCTTGTAAGTATGCTCACACTTCTTATCAAACTGTCTGTACTGGGCTATCTTAATTATCACTTCAAAAGTTTTTTTTCTCTTAATTAATTGGCCTCTCAGAGTTGGTAAGACAACTCCCACCTGTTTATGCTCTCTGTATGTGTGTATATATATCTCCTCAATATATGTTCCATTCTATATGCATCCAAAGAAGTGGGCTGTAGTCCACGAAAGCTTATGCTCTAATAAATTTGTTAGTCTCTAAGGTGCCACAAGTACTCCTGTTCTTCTTTTTGCGGATACAGACTAACACGGCTGCTACTCTGAAACCTAATGGTTCCTAACCTTCTGTTAGCTTTTTTTGACTGCCACTGAACATTGACTAAAAAGAGTGATGTTTTTCAGAAAACTATCCACAATGACTCCAACATCTCTTTCTTGAGTGGTAGCAGCTAATTTAGATTCTGTCATTTTGAATGTATAGTTGGGATTATGTTTTCCCAGGTGCATTACTTTGCATTTATCTACACTGAATTTCATCTGTCATTTTGTTGCCCAGTCATCCAATTTTGTGAGGTCCCTTTGTACCTCCTCACTTAACTATCCTGAGTAATTTTGTATCATATGCAAATTTTGCCACCTCACTGATTATCCCTTTTTTTGCCATATCATTTATGAATATGTTGAACAGCACTAGTCCCAGGACAGATTCATCGGGGCACCACTATTTGCCTCTCTCATTCTGAAAACTGTCCATCCTGCCTTTGTTTCCTGTCTTTTAAGCAGTTACTGATCCATGAGAGGCCCTCTTATGCCAAGACTGCTTACTTTGATTAGGAACCTTTGGTGAGAGACCTTGTCAAAGTCTTTCTGGAAGTCCAAGTACACTGTACCCACTGTATCATTCTTGTCCACATGTTTGTTGACCTCCTCAAGGAAGGAGGAAGTACTTCTTCACACAACACACAGTGAACCTGTGGAACTCATTGCCAAGAGACATTGTGAAGGCCAAAAGTATAACTGCATTCAAAAAAGAATGAGAGAAATTCATGGAGTATAGGTCCATTGATAGCTACTAGGGAAGTTGGCTAGCGATGAAACTCCATGCTCCGGGTGTCCCTAAACCTCTAACTGCCAAAAGCTGGAACTGGACAACGGGGATGGATCACTCATTAATTGCCCTGTTCTGTTCATTCCCTCTGAAGCATCTTGCACTGGCCATGATTAGAAGACATGAATCTGAAGTAGATGGACCATTGATCTGACCCAGTGTGGCCATTCTTATGTTCTTGATTAGCATGTAAACCTGGGTATAGAGGAGAAATTGCATTGGTTGCGTTAGCTGATTATCAGTTCTGGCAATGGCAGAAGGAAAGTGTTCTGCTCTGATTCTTTTAGATCCATCAGCAGCCTTTGATATCAGTCACCAAAAGGTATTGTTGCAGACACTAATGGGGTGGACAGCATTGCCCTTGAGTTGTTGTGTTGTTATTTTCTGAGATGACCAAACAAGTAACTGCAGGCAATTGCTTTTCTGTCCTGAGGGTTCTTGTGTATGGACTACTACCAGGGACTATTTTATCACTCCCTTCTGTTCTATGTTTTAGGATGCATTTCCTGAGTCAATCCAGATAAGACTGTGTTAATGTTAGTCAGTCCAGGGAAGCTGCCGAAGGAGTTGACAAAGGTTATACTGAAGTCCCTAACTGAGGAAAAGTGATTTGATTTGTAACATAGGTGAACTTCCTGAGTTCTATTACTTGATCCTAGGGCTGCTTCTGGATTCTCAGATAGTGGCAATAACCAAGTGCACTTTCTTTCTTTTTTCAGAGTAACAGCCGTGTTAGTCTGTATCCGCAAAAAGAAGAACAGGAGTACTTGTGGCACCTTAGAGACTAACAAATTTATTAGAGCATAAGCTTTCGTGGACTACAGCCCACTTCTTCGGATGCATATAGAATGGAACATATAATGAGGAGATATATATACACAATATATATATATATATATCTCCTCATTATATGTGTATATATATCTCCTCATTATATGTTCCATTCTATATGCATCCGAAGAAGTGGGCTGTAGTCCACGAAAGCTTATGCTCTAATAAATTTGTTAGTCTCTAAGGTGCCACAAGTACTCCTGTTCTTCTTTTTCTTTCTTTTGGGACTGTAATGTGTGGCTGCACCTTGAGACCACTCAGAAACTAAACTGCCTGCCTGTTAAGTAGCAGCTCATGCAAGAACCATATTACACCAATGCTCTGGGATCTGCACTGATTCCCTGTAAGTTTGGTACCTGGGTATCCACTCCATCCTTCTACAGGTGACAGCAGCAGAAACACTACACCTCCCGCGATAGATGAGTGGGCACTGTCAGCAGGATGTTCTTCATGAACAAGAACATGAAAGGTCCTTAACTTTGGAATACGTTTCCCACTTGGTCCACCAGGGTCGGGATTTAGTAACCTTCTGAGCTCACTGCAAAGCCTGTCTTTGCTCCCATGCATTTGTGTAGGAGATGGGATGAGGCTTGAAGGGATTTTATTATTATGCCTACCCTGGAGAGAATGTATTTAATTATTATTTATGCCAGGGCATTTTTATTTGCTGATGGAATGGGATTATAATTATTGTAAAATTAAATTATGTACGAACACCCCACACATGGATGGAAATTTCTTTGTATTATAAATCTAAATAAGTAAAATAATAAAGAAAATATGAAAATATAGTCTTGAACAATGCTTACATTTTTGCCAATTATAACAATGTACAATTCCTCTTACTGAAATGTGCTTTATATCCCTTTTAATCAGAGCTGCCATAGCTTTCAATTACTGGCAAATGCGGAGATGCTATAAATGTAACTTCTCTAAAAGATATATACAGTGCAGATATTTATGAATGTTTCAGAACTGATTTAAAAAATGACCTAAACCTCTTTTAATACATGGTGAGGCATCATACAGAGTAAAAAGATAGAGCCTTGTGTGGATACAAATTTTGTATCCACATCCAATCGGCGATCCGCAAAAATGGTCAGATATCTGGATTTTCAGGGCTCTATTAACAGCTCCCGTGTGCCTGTGATGCAGGGCTGTTCCAAACCCCTGACCCCCACTTCTCCCCAGAGATCTCCTGCCCTGCCGTCTGCTCTGCCCCAACCATACCTCCTTCCCTTCTCCAGGAAGGGAGGCTACACTCCTGGGCCCTTGTGTGCAGTGCCACCCTCCCATTGGGGGGCTCAGACACCCCTAAACAGCTGCAGCAACTCTTGCACACACAGCGCTTGACTCACTACGCAGGAACACACGGTCACGCTCCCTTCTGGGGGTTGTAGTTTACTTCCTCCATCCAAGCAAGCTGGGGACTACAACTCCCAGAATGTCCAACGTGCTAATGTCACATATAGCTGCCAGCTGCTGAGTGATTAAGAGAGAGCCAAGCTGGAGCCTGAGGTCTGGGTGACAGCCGAGGGTCCTGCGCGGATACAAAATTTGCATCCTCATCCAAGCCATGATCCGCAAAAATGGTCTGCAGATATAAAGCAGACATCCGCGTATTTGCAGGGCTCTATAAAAGGCACTGAATGTCCCAATTACTCACTTAGCATATATGTCATAAAGGATAGAACTTCAGGAATTAGAGAGCAAGAAAACATCTCCTAGGCTAGGTCACTTAGTACATTCACCCGCCAATGTAGCAAGAGCAGGAAAAGGTCATTTAATATTTTAGAGCCTTTTGTTTCCTTATTACAAGAAAACTAATGTGCTGTGTTTATTATAGTGGGAATGTTTGCTTTTAGTTAAGGGTACATAATGGCTTTTATTCAAACAGTAAATCATTCAGACGTCATACAATGGGAAATTAATGGTGTTGTAAATTCTAAGTGTCAGGTGCTTTTTCTGAATTTAAGACAAGACTTTCTGAGGTAAGTGGTATTCTGTACTTTACTTGTAGCTATCCATCGTCTCACCACATTATTTCACACAACACACATAATAGTATGTGACTGTGTAAATTGTTCATATGGCATGATAAATCAGTCTTAAAAAAAATAACAAAAGTTGCCCACAGTAGGCCTTAGCACGAAAACAGTGACTATTCCAGAATAACATTATAGTTATATTCCCTATGCAAATTAATCGGTGAATTTCCGAGCAGCACAGCAGGACTGTGATAACAAATAACAATTGGCACTTGAGTTGCATGGACCATACTAAAAACAGGTGCCTGCACCTTTCAAAACCATTCCCTACTGCTAGTGGGGAATGCAACTGCACGACTGTTCAGGGGCTTACATCCACAACAGCAGCATAATTGCCAATACATGACAAATGTTTCCAGGAACAATTGTCCAAATAAACCAGAGTTTGGGAACCTTGTAACCCCAGCAGCTGTAGGGATTTGAGGACATTCTGATGGTCCTACCAGGTCCTTCAGCCTTCCTCAACATAACCATCCCTCTTGCAAGCAGACATTAACTTCCTTTTACTCTTTTCTTAGAGAGAAATCTAGTGGCCAGCCTCCTCCTCTGGTCTAGTGTCCAATAGGCCCAATTCTCCTTCTGGTGTCATTGTGGTAGGCTGGCAGGTTTGCTGTCTTTTCTACAGCTTGGAATCTCTGTAGACCTCTTTTCCTTTTTCTCTCTCTGTAGATCATTCCAGTCCCTCCCTCTGGTCTTTCCTATTCTTTTCTCCCTCCTCAACCATTTTTGATTCCCACTTCCATCTCCTGCCCCTCTTATGCTGTGTTTCCAATGCTTCCACCTCCTAGTACTGTCTTGTCCCACCTTTCTAGCTCCTGGACTATGACCACCAATCTTGCCACCCTTTGTTTTCCCTGCCAAGATGGAAAAGACTGGATCGAATCAGTCTGGATTGAACTCAAACTCCAAACCTTTGGAGATTCATCAATTACATATGCTTTATTAGCTCTTATGCTAGGAAAAAAAAATCAGAATGCTTTACTCATCCAAGCTTTGAGAGCTCAACTAAATTCAAAAGAAAAGAATAAAGGAATCGACAGAGCAATCACTTCTGCAACTGTAGTTCACAGACAAAGAAGGAAAGAATTTGAAAGCAACATTATTAATTTCAATTTCATCAATCATGATCATTTGCTGACTTCTTAAGTGATAGGGCTGAGTATAGTTTATTATTCAATTTATATTTATTTTTATTTAATTTCTCTTTAAAGTGTGATTATGGTCAAAAGTCTGTTACTCAATAGACCTACTGAAAAGGCTCTTTCATATCACTTGTTAATGAATTCACTGACAGGGAAAACAACAAAACAAAACCCTGAACCTCCACAGTGCCATTTGACAGCCACTTTTCAGAGTCCAACAGCACTCTAAGTCTCAATTGTAATATCAACCTTGGATTAAACTGTAGTTTGCTTAGTTATGATATAACAAATTATTTTTTTAATGCTGAGAAATTTGATGCGAAAAACTGTACAGGGTAATCTGAAATGGCTTTAGATGGAATTTCTCCAGCTTGATCCTCTTCAAATGCTTCCCTTTTCTGTCTTGTACAATCTTTGATGCTCCAAAGGCCCATGCCATGACAGGTCCATCTACTTATTGGATGCTTCACCTCCAATCAGCACACAGCACACCGTTACATTTGATTTCTTCTTTTTCTAGCTTGATCAAGTTTTTTAAATGATTTTTCCTACCCTTAGGCAAAGTGTCCCTTGTGAACAAAATGTTCACAAGAATGTGCATGCAGTAAAAACTTGGGCCTCGGTCTACACAGACTTATGCTCCGATAAAATGTTCATAGATAAATATGTTAGATAATTGATTACAAGGATTTTAGGCTACTGAGAGCTGCATTTTTATGCTAATAGCTATACAAAATCAACATATTATTGAAAGTATTTTCCAATAGAGATTTACAGTGTTCTTCCTGAGGCAATGTAACAGGAAAATAATCCCTCTGTCTTCATTCTGAAGTTACTATGGGAGAAGAAAAGGTTTTAATACTGATATAGGGCCCAGTCCTGTACACACTGAAGTCAGTGTTCAAATGCATCCATTGACTTGAAGGGATGCAAGATTAATTTGAAGGGATGCAAGATAAGGACCACCAATTTTAGACTGTAAGCTCTTTTGTCTCATATAGGGCTCCCAATCACATAGTCAGCACTGACAGTAGTTAAAAATAAATATAACTAAATTTTCTGACACATAGAGAGCAGTGATGTACTGACATTGTTGAGTATGAGGATGGTATCTCTCTATCATGCAGAGAGAGCTTCTAATGCCCATAACTTCCATTGATTTCAATAGGAGTTCTGCATGCACAAGGACTGTAGGATTGTAATAACATTTTACCCAGGTTTGTTTTGCTTGAGTGCTTCTTTCCAGAGAAGGATGGTTCAACTTGGAGAGAGATCTAGAGTTGGCTGTTTTGTGTTTCTTCACTAAATAACATGTTCTATTGACCGTGAAGTGTGTTGCTACAAGCATGAGGGAAGGCACTTCTGTTAACAGGTACAGAATGATCCATAGGCAGCACAAACTTGATGTCTCCTTTAATTATTGGTAAAAATGATTAAGTAATAATTCTCTTGCTTGTTGAAAAAGGAATATTTTGCTGCAGATTTAAGGTAAGAATTATATATATACAAACATACATGGCAATCGACACTGTGTCATTTCAGAGGTTTCAATGTTAAAAGAGGACAGAAAAACATACAAGCAGCACACCACAATTTTTACCATGTAAGAAGCAACTTTCCCTTCTTCAGAATTTAGAATAGGATTTAGTGTTTTGGGTTTTTAGCTGACATTCCTTTGAAGCCCTATACATGGTTTTCTGTAGATCTGAGATAGATGCATTGTAGCTAAAAAAATCCAGCTCAGATTTGCTTAGCGTCCTTGAAAACTGTGGTTAATAACATCTGTTAATAAAAGAAGTAGAATTCCTTGAACTTCTATCTGTTTTGAAAGGTTTCAGAGTAACAGCCGTGGTAGTCTGTATCTGCAAAAAGAAGAACAGGAGTACTTGTGGCACCTTAGAGACTAACAAATTTATTAGAGCATAAGCTTTCGTGGACTACAGCCCACTTCTTCGGATGCATATAGAATGGAACATATATTGAGGAGATATATATACACACATACAGAGAGCATAAACAGGTGGTCTGACCTGGCCTCTCAGAGTTGGTAAGACAACTCCCACCTGTTCATGCTCTCTGTATGTGTGTATATATATCTCCTCAATATATGTTCCATTCTATATGCATCCGAAGAAGTGGGCTGTAGTCCACGAAAGCTTATGCTCTAATAAATGTTAGTCTCTAAGGTGCCACAAGTACTCCTGTTCTTCTTTTATCTGTTTTGAAGTCACTCAGCTGTATCTAGGTAACTCACAAAGTACCTAATTCTCCACTGCCCTGCATCTTGTTTAGTCACTTACACTGCTGCTAAGTTGGTGGGAAACATTACTATTTTGATCAGGTAGCATATTGCACAGTACATATCTTTGCACAGGGGAAAATAACTATAGTAACAGTACCAAATCAAAATGATAATATTTTACACCCACTTAGCACCCATGCAGATGACTTCACAAGAGGCAAGGCAGTGAAAAGAGTGGAGTTCCTTTTTAATATAGTGAATTAAAAAAAAAGAGTCAGTCTGCTCTGAGCCACAGAAGGCTCATGATTTAAGGCATGTCCGTTTCCATAGCCAGTGGTACATAAGAGAATGATGTGACTAGCATCATAGGTGACTTCCCTAATCCCATGGATCAGGTATTCATTTTGCAGCTGGGTGCTTTAACCACTCAGTCACCACACCTCTCTAATATAGCATAGAGCTGGTTTAAAATCAATTAAACAAATTTAACCTATCACTTATAAGATTAATACTTAGCACTCAGATAATCCTTTCCATGCTGAAAATACTGTACTAACGTTAATCTTCTCAACACTCCTTTGAGGCAGGTAAATTATTATCATTTTACAGAAGGGAAAAATAAACCACAGAGGTGAAGTGAATTTCATGCATGAAATCAGTGGTAGAGATCAGATTAGAACTCATGAATCCTACCTCAGTACCTGATCCTACAGACCCTACTGCCTTCATGTATGAAGATGGTGATTTTTCAGATTTTGAACCAAATAATGTTACAGAAAGTGGTAAAGGAATGTACACTTTTGTTTCAACCTGGTCATAAAACAACAAATAGAATAAGCAAACTAGTGTTTGGGGTTTGTTATTTTGCTTTTATTTAGTATTTTTCCTATTTCAAAACTGGGAATGAATTATAACTTTCTATGTATTTTTCAATTCATTAAAGACGGAGGATCTCTGAGCAAATGTGGCACATACCCAGTTACAGGTTAAAGGCCCAGTTCTCCATTGCTTTCCACGTTGGGTAGTCATTTACATATGAGCAAAGGTGGCCTAAAACACTCTCAATATAGAATGGCAGAATTTTGCACCCACTTTGCATAGATATAAATAACTTTCCCAATGTAGAAGGCAGTGGAGAATTAGGCTGAAAGCACGTAACACTCAATCCTTGATCCAACACCAGTGATAACTCACAACTAAATTGCCTACACAGTTTGTGTGCTAGAACTCTACATTTCCAGTCCAACAGCCTGTCACTATGTTTAACTCATAGTGGTTATTCAGAGAAGAAGATAGAACTGTTAGGGTCAGGAACAGAAAGTCTAGTAATGGAAGATATTCAGAAGGAGAAATTTTGGATAGGTCTAATAGCCTCTTTCTGCCTTCTGATCAAAACAATTGGTTGAGCAAAAGAACAGACTCAGACTTTTAACTTCTCTCTTCATTTGTTGTGACTCTTTAAATAATATTTTTCAATGCTGCTAAAGTACCATGACTTAAAATTAAATGATCATAGTTCAACAGCCTGCACCCATAGAAACTCATCTCTCTGCATATTAGCACTGTTATAATAATTGCATAGACAATAGAGAAGAAAATAAGAAATCCCCAAAACAAAATAAATTCATGCCAGTGCAGCTGCAGCCAGAACTTGAACTGGGATGAATTGGAAAGGCTACCTGGTAGTCTTTAAGACTGGCATCTAATTCTTCAGAACCTCCGTTTACTTTTATTTTAAATTGAAATCTCTAGCCCACGTGATTGTGAAGAAAATCAGCCATGAAACTAGCATAAACCAATGAAGTGAGGTTTGCCTGAGAATGCAGAGAACCTGAAACAATAACACTGAGAGGTGTGAAATGTCCTCTTCATGTCACTGTTGTAGTAACCCAGATGCTCCATGATGATTATTTAAATGACAACATTAACTGTTTCACTGAGGATCACAGCATGGAAGAAAGGAGAGGGTGATCATATTATGAGCATCTGTACCATGTACTGTGCCTGACGTTTCATTTTGGTCCTATAAATAGGTGGTGGTTGGGAAGAGTAGTACTCCTTTTCCCTCCTCTATCCGACCTGAACCTAGAAGCCAGAGGCAAGAGCAGAGCCTGGGATTTATCTGAGCCCCACCCAGGAAAAGTCAATCCTGCTGAGCCCAGGGATAGCTAAGCTCCGACCCTGACCCAAGGTGCCTATTCTGCTCTAATGGTGGGTATGAGGCTGGCTGCTTCTCCTCCCTCTGCTGGTGCATATTAGCAGACTCAAATGTCGCTGCATAGGTAACACACACATCATGTTTTCAGCCTTTCCTTCACAACCATGAACAATAACCACATTTTTTAATGAAAGCTGAGATTACAGACTCACAACGTGTCTCTAGGAGTCAGAGTGCCTGTTGTGTCTATGCCTTAATTCAGTCCTGCTTGTGGGTGTGACTAATCTCGGTTGAGAAGAAGCCAGTCCTGTGGAGCCCAGCAGATCATATGTGATTAAATTTTGATCATCATCTGTACATTCTACCACGAGTCGTGTCTCATTTTGGCATCCCAACTGGGAGAAACTTGGAACTTCCCCCCCCCCCCCTTCTCAAATTGAAACCCTGGTAGCAGCAGCCACCAGTATCCTGTCTTCTTTCCTCTGAATCTCTGCCTTATAGCTCCCTTGCACAGCAGGAATACTCTCCTCTGCTGCTTTTGATACAGTTTTCTCACCTAAAGTTAGTACCTACTGTAATGTTAGCACCCTCATGGCCAAGATGGAGTCTGCTTTGCAGGCAGCTCAGGCCAAAAAAAGGTGCGTGCAGAAACGAAGCAGGGAAGCTCCTTTCTACCCCAGGGGCACCTGTTACACACTCCCTGGAGTAAACACACACACACACACACCAGAATAGTACAATGAATATAGGAAATGGAAATATTTATTTACAGAAAGATGAACAAAGAAAAACAACAGGGGGCAAGATAGGGGGAGTGGTAAAATAGGGTTACATTAAACATAAGGCCCCACAGGCCTAGTGGTACCACAATGTGAAAGGGCAGACACCAAGCAGAGTTCCAATCTGGCAGTGAGTCTTAGGTGCCAGTAAACGTTCAATAATAACCACCTCCAATGCCCTCTTCTGCTGCTCTCTGCAAATCCATACAAAGAGACAGCCTCCATCCTTATTCCAGATGCAAAGTCACAAGCCCCAGTACTCGCAGCCCCATGCAGCTCTGGGCAACACTGGTACAGGGCCCAGCTCTGGTTTGTCCTTCTCCAGTGATTCCTGCCAGGCACAGCGCTCCTCCTGGCTCCTGTCCTGAGGCATCCCCAGTTGGCTGCTCTGTCTCTCACAGGTTTCAGAGTGGTACCGGTGTTAGTCTCTATCAGCAAAAACCACTGAGGAGTCCTTGTGGCACCTTACAGACTAACAAATTTATTTGGGCATAAGCTTTCGTGGGCTTATGGTTACAGGTTCTCAGCTGCTTAACATTATGAGGGCCTCAGCCCTCTTGTCTGGAGGTACAGATACACATAGTGTATTTTCCGGCGTATAAGACGACCTTGTAACCCAGGAAAATCTTCTCAAAAGTCGGGGGTCGTCTTATACGCCGGGTGTCGTCTTATAGGGCGGGTGCTGAAACTTCCGAGCCGGACTGGAGAATCTGCGGTCACTGCATATGGTGGGGGGAGCTCAAAAACGGCCGCGGCCGCATGAAAGCAGCAAGGGCGGAGCAAGCTGCACGCGTCCGGGACGCCCGGGGTATGGAAAAAAGAGAGAGAGCGGCGCTGTGCCCAGAAAAACACGCCTCTTTCACCCGTCTGGCCCGCCCTTGTATCCTATTACCGTACCTCCTGCTCTGCCTCTCAGCTCTCGCTCCTGAGGACTGCAGTGAAGCAGCGCAGGCGCGCATGTGCGAGATCTGAGAGGCAGAGAAGGAGGTAATAGGATACAAGGGCGGGCCAGACGGGTGAAAGAGGCATGTTTGCGCTACCGCTCTGATAGTCTTGGAGACAGGGAGGGCTGGGCAGGCAGAGAGAGCTGACCAATCCAAGCAGGCTTTGTATACAACAACCAGCCAATCGCCGGTAAGGTACATCGCTTGCCGTGATTGGCTGGTTGTTGTATACTGGGTACCACATACAGTACAGCACCAGTATCTGTACCTGTTCATACAGTATAGCACCAGTACATACAGTACAGTATACAAATGTCCAACAGTCAAAACCCCATCATGGCTCCACCAGCAAGAAGAAAGAAATATGAAGCCAGTTTCAAACTTAAAGTTGTAAACTTTGCCATGGAACATAATAACTGCGCTGCTGCAAGACAATATGGAGTAACAGAAAAGATGGTTCGGGACTGGAAAGCAAATGAAAAAGCATTGAAGAGTATGCCAAGGGGTAAGTGTTCATTAAGAAGAGGCACCCCACATTGGCCAGAACTCGAAAAACATGTAGCAGACATGGTGAATGAGCATCGCCAAAACGGTTATGTAGTGACACGAAATAAAATACGTTTGTTTGCACTTCAGTGGGCCAAATCTAACCCAGATCACAGCAACAGATTTAAGGCCACTGTATCCTGGTGTACTAGATTCATGGAAAGGCATAATATGGTACTGAGGCAAAAGACGAAAATTGCCCCAAAATTACCTGCAGATCTTGATAGCAAAGTAAATAGTTTCCATCGATACGTAATACAACAGCGCACTAAACATGGCTATGCGTTAAGTAGTATTGGAAATATGGATGAAACTCCAATGAATTTTGATATGGTTGGAAATAAAACTGTCCATCAAAAAGGTGAAAAAACAATTTTAATTAAAACAACAGGACATGAGAAGTCCAGTTTTACAGTGGTACTAGGATGCACAGCTGATGGCGCCAAACTGAGACCAATGATTATTTTTAAAAGAAAAACAATGCCGAAACTCAAGTTCCCTGTTGGTTGTTTTGTACATGTGAATGAAAAAGGCTGGATGGATGAAGAAGGGGTAAAACTATGGCTTGATAATGTATGGAGCAGGTGACCAGGTGGACTTATTCAAAAATGTAGTCTACTGGTGTGGGATATGTTCAGGGCTCATTTAACTCCCAGCACCAAGCAAAGGCTTGCAAGACTAAACACAGATGCAGCAGTTATTCCTGCAGGATTGACATCGTTGGTACAGCCACTGGATGTGTGCCTAAACAAGCCATTTAAAGATCGCATTCGAGAACAGTGGAATGAATGGATGGTTAGCGGCAAAAAGTCGTTCACAAAAGGAGGAAACATGCGTGCTCCACAGTTGGATGTTTTGTGCAAGTTTGTCATAAAAGCCTGGAATGATATTGATGCAGAAACAGTAATCAAGTCTTTCAAGAAGTGAGGAATATCAAATTCATTAGATGGTATGGAGGACGACTACTTGTGGCAAGATGAAGAGGAAGCCGAAGCTGAGACCACACCATCTGATACGGAATTCGATCCATACGATGACTGCCTTACAAATGTATCACAAGATGTCATTGATGTACTTATGATATCAGATGACGAATAGGAGGATTTTGAAGGCTTTTAAAGGGAAACTGTCACGCCAGCAAAACCTGTAAAAATACCGTAGCTTGCAGTTATGATGGGCGTTGCTAACTCGCCAGGGACTTGCCCGGCACTTGCTCTCTCTCTATTGTTTGTTATCTTCCTCCTATCACCATCAGTTCCAGTTTGGTTGACAGCTTAGAAAACAAACAGCATGGCAGCTCCCATGGTTTTATTGTCTTATCCTTCCTTTCAGCTTTAGAGTGAATTAGGAAAAGTTTAATCCACTTGCACTGTTTTATGTTTACATGTTTGATGACAAACAGCCTTATGTTTATAAGTGACAGTTTTCCTGCTAAGTACCTGCATGTCATAAGCATCTGAATTAAAATTACCATATTGAAATCAAATCTGATGTTTTTTTAATTTTTATTTGGTGTGCGTTGGAAGAGGGGTAGTCTTATACGGCGAGTATATCCCAAACTCTATATTTTAACTGGAAAAGTTGGGGGTCGTCTTATACGCCCAGTCATCTTATACGCCAGAAAATACGGTACCCTGTTGCTCTCCCTCTCTCCACACCCCTGGAACAACCAGTACTCCTGCTACCTCAGGACAAGGTTTTAAAGAGGCCATGCTCTCTAAACCTAAGGCGGTTACAATACCTACCCTGCTGCTTATTGCACAGGATCTGCTAAAGGGCATATTTTAATTTTTATTCCTCTTGGAAAACTTTAACCACATTATTCACAGTACACAGAAAATTGTCCTTGAATTTGTCAGGTTGGTGTCTTCGTCTTGTTATACCCCACATCGGTTTACGTTGGTGTTATAGAAGCACACCCACTCTTAGAGCACCCACTGGCATCAGGGTATAACATCACCATTATCCTCAGCTCCGGCACCTCCTGCAGGCCATCTGCCTCTCGCTGGGTCATCCGTGGCTGGCCCTCTGACCACATCACATAAAAATTCAGGTCCCTTATGGGGGAACAGAAAGGTCCAATGAAAGACCAAAAATAAATTTGCAAACTAATAACTTCTCCTCTGCCTTTTGACTATTAAAGTCTTCTGCTTCCCTTCCCCATAGCCTCTGGCAGTTTATCTCTGGGGTCTCCCTATAAGTCCTATCTTCCCCCAGAGGAACCTAACCTGCTCCCCATGAGTTTTTCCTACTCATTGTAGACCCTAAGTCAGGGGCTCCTCCCTCAGGAGCCTGCTCCACTGCCTGTGGGTCTTTCTGCTCCCTCCCCAGGGGCCAGCCTCAAACTGTAGGCATCAGCTCTGTCCTGTACAGGCAGACTCCAGCTCTCGTCCCAGAGCTTATTGACAGGAGCTTTCCATTATCTTCCTTCTCCAGGGATCTTGATAGCTGCTTAGGACTCTGTCACCTATGAGCCCTCATCCAGTGGGTCCTCGAGCCTGCAAACCCACGAAGCTTCTCTAGAAGGAGCTCCCTCTCTCTCCCCCTTCCTGCTATACAACTTTTTCTTTATACTGCTCTAGCAGCCTCTTTCTAGCTCCATTACTAATTAGCTAAATGGCACCCCTTGGAGCACCTGATTTCTCCCATGTGTAGCCTACAGTACCATCAAGGGCCAGTTAGGCTCAAATTCTCCTGAAGGGTGATGGCATTTGGATGGAGCCCTTAGGAAACATCACCAATCAAAGCAGAAATTATTGAAAATGGACTTTGTAATAACAATATTGAATAAAAGAAAAAATATTCTCTTTCGGACATACATTTTCTTAAACAAAACAGGGAACACTTTCTTGAAAATCTCTCAGACTTTTTCTGCATTTTTAGCATGCTGCTAAAGCCTATAGATAAAAAGGTCTGCATTTAAAAGCAACTTCATGGTTTTTATCTATATATAATTTTAAATGTATGTGTTTAATATCACAGACTTCCACAGCTGCACAGCAATCCAGCTAAGCATTCTGGCTCTGCAAAAAGTTAACATTTCACTGAATAGGACCTTAGTCCCTGAGTATTCCCACTGAAGTCAAGGGGGCCACTGGTAGAGAAAGATGCTACTTAACATAAGTTAGGGTTTGAGACTATAGCCCTACATTATTTTCTGTTTTATTCACTTCAAGGACTAGTTAATAAAGTTGTACATTTTTCCATTGGACCCAGTAAATATTGTGATCTGATAAAAATATAATCAGTCTGTGTATAGGATTTGATATGCCAGCATCTGTTGATTAGTTTTAGTATTTTTTTCTCCTTCTAAAACTCATTATGGTGTTATAATGCACTGTAGACATTTATAGACTTCTAGCTATGTTTAAGGGGTAGATGTAGAGCATTCTCTAGTCTGGAGAATCAGAAATTAGCTCCTTTAGAGGAAGGAAAGTCTTGTAGTTCAGGCAGTGGACTGAAACTTAGGTGAGAAATGGATACAGTTCACAGACAGCCCATAAAGTCATTGTATGAATTTAGGTATATCAATTAATCTATCTGCAACTTAGTTCCCTATTTGTAATAAGGGCATAGTGATATTTCAGTGCCTCACAGGAGCGTTCTGAGGTTAAACCCATACATACTTGAGAGACAGTGAGGTAGTATGTACTATAGCAAAGCGAGCAAACAGAAGTAGGTAGAAAAGTCCAACAGAGCCTGAATCTCTTGACCTTCATGTCGAATAAAAGACCAATAATTTTTCCTCAAGAAAGAGGATTATGAGATTCAGATATAGTTTAGGCCTATAGAAAATTGTACCTTGAGAGTTGTTTTAGGAATTCCTATACCTGTGCCCAGGTCATTATTATGGTGGATTATATTTTTAAATAAAAATTAAAATTAATTAATTTTAATAAAACAGCATGATACAATGTACTAAATTATTTTTGCTATAAATGTGGATATTGTCCCTACATATTCATGTAATAATTTGTCTTCAAACACACGACTGCTGCATGAGGAAGTTAATCATGTCTTGGTCAGGAAAGCCCTTTTATCTGTGAATAAGCCCGTATTACTACCATTACTATAATGATCTACCATTTTTTCTTCCTACCAGAAGAAAAAAAAAAATGTTTTATGTTTTAAATGTTCATCCAAACAAGTGGTGATATTCTATCCTGACATTAAGCCTGCACTTATTCACTGTAGTCCTCTGAAATCAGTCAGCTTTCACAGGGTGTCAGTTAGGGTGGATTATGGTCCAAGAGGTTTAATCCTTCAAAATTGTTTACCTCCATATGTGACTAAGTAGTGCTTGCAGCATTGCAGCTTTGTAGTGGCACCTCTAGATATAGATCTTGGATGTGCTTATAAGAATACAAATTTAAAAATAAATATAGTTGACAATCCACTGATCAGAAGCCTATACTTACTACAGCCAAATTGATATGATTCAGTGTAGAATTTGACAATTCACCTTGAAAATTCCTGAAGAGTGCACACTTTTTCTTGGACTTCATGAGGCTATGGTACTGCTACAGAATCCAACAGAGGTCTCTGTTCTGATTAGAACAGGCTGCCTTTGGGAGCACAGGCTAGGGCGGGAGCTGTGATATTCTTTGAAAGCGCGTAGCACACTTATCTGCTGCTGGCCAATAGAAGGGAGGTGATCCTCATGTCTTGAGCCACGGCTGGTCATTATGCAGTAGTTGCACACTGTCAGCACCAGGCCAAAATTGTGGCTTCTCCTTGCTTAGGCATGCAGTGGGTGGAAGATGTAGTTGCCCCCTTTCTCACCTTTTTTTTTTTTTTTTTGGCCACAATCTAGCCCTTATGGTGAAAGAGTAGATGATCGAAAGGAGGCAGCAACATGTGAAGGTGATTTTTTCATAAACACCCATGTCTCTCAAAGAGTAGTTGTTTTCCCTCCTGGCATACTTGATGATGCTTTTACCTCAGCTTGATTTTTTTTAATCTTGCTGATCAAACTGGAGCTGCAGTACAGCAGAAGAGCAATGACCTTTTCAAGTTCACATGTGCTGGTTAAATTTCACCTAGGCAATTCCAGCAGATAGTAAATGACCACATCACTCTGCCAATATCTCTGGCAGGGAAATATTGTGCAAGCATTATTGTGCAATTAACCATTCCACGTAGTTTACAACAGATATAGGCACAACATATTTTCAGATACTTAACATTAAGAGCTAAATCCTACCCAGTGTGAAGTGGTTCCCAAAAGGAGAAGAGGGCATATGGACATGGATACATCTTCAGCAAGGGTATATGCTGCATCTGTTCAGTGCATCAGCAAGATACATTCCAAAATCCATTCACCGTCTCAACTTGAAGACTATTGCCCTGACTGGGAGGATTCCTGTAACAAGATGCAGCAGACAGAGAATCTGTTCCCCTGACTATACAAATCACAGCAGGATTTGGCTTTAAACAATTAATAATTGAGGAGTTATCGTTTAATATGGTGCAAAGTATGGATAGAAATTCGTCTGTTACATCAGGACACACCGGATAGAAGTTAGGCACAGAAACAAAGTCTCAGATCAGTAGCTATATTTGCAGATAGTCATGAGATTTATGGTAAAAATTTCAAAAGCACCCAAGCCCCATTTACAAAAATGAATTAGGCACTTAGGAGACTAAGGGTATGCCTACTGCAATCAGAGGTGTGACTGCAGCACATGTAGACATACTTGGGCTAACTTTGATCTACCTAGCTCAAACAACAATAGCTGTGAAGCTTCAAGGTTAACCACTTGAGAACACGTCCGGGGCTTGGGCAGGATTGTAGAGTCCATGCTGCTGCCTGTATTGCCATGGCTTCAAGCTAGACAGATCAAAGCTAGCTCAGGTATGTCTACATATGCTGCAGGCACACTTCTATCATAGTATCAGATGCCTCCTGAGTCTCATAGGAAGTCAGTTGAACTTCGATTCCTAAGGGCTAGATTCACAAGGGGGACGTAAAGCACTACAAAGATCAGCACATGACCAGCCACTGAAATGTAGGCATCTCGGGGACTTTAATGGTGGAAACTTAGACTCCTAGGGGCTTGAGATATCTACAAGGTTAGATGGCAGCTGAACAGGTGTTTTGTGAATGCCCATGGCACCAAAATGTTGGACTTAGGCAGGTAGACACAGAAGTCCCCTTGTGACCCCACCCCTGGGTGCCCAAGTTACTTTTGCAAATGGGACTGAGGCTCTTAAGTCACTTAGCTGCTTTTTAAAATTTTACCCTTTGTCAAGATCTTGCCTCTAAAAAAGGTTTTACACTTAACATTACTGCTTAAATCCTCCAATAACCAGTGGCTATTTTGTGCCTAACTACTGGAGCAGAGCAGCCCTTGTGCCAGTGTAGTGGCCATAGGAGGAGCTACCCACATACACCACCAGCACAGGGAGCATGGCTGGGGGAAAGTAGGCGTGGCTGACATCACTACCCTTTTTGAACCCAAGCTGCCTAATCAACCATTAGGTATGTGGCACAACTTAGAACACCCATCAAACTGCTCTGATTTATTGCAGGAGACCAGAATGACACATGCCCCTTTCTCTTCTCTGGCTGTAGTCAAGGTTCAGGGCCTATGTTTTCTATGAAATATAGTGGTTATTGTTTACCACTCATATAGATAGGTATGCATGGTGCTTTGATAAGTTTCTTCCAGAGAAACATCAAATATAATTCCAATGAATAAAAATAAATAAATGTTTGTTACAGCTGATGGAGACAGCAGTTTGGTTTTGTGTATAGAAGGTGTCAGTACCATGTGCTTGGCAGCCTAGAGTTTGGGAATCACATTTTTTCCCAGCTCTGTTTGCAGGCATTAAGCCATTTATTACATAAATTGGTTACTTCAAGCCACACACCAGATGGTGGTTCTAAGTCTGAAACACAGGGTAGGGTGACAGTCTGAAAGTAAATTATCTTCGGTTGTCACTCAAAACTGACTGCCTGCCTTGATTCCCCAGAGGTTTAAAAAAAAAAAAAAAACACACAAACCATCTCTCATGGTGTAACTGCCAGTCAAACTTACTAACAGGCCACCAACAGGGGAACTGCCAAGCCTGAAATATTCTCCTCTTGCTGCAGTTTATACACTCTGCAGAGAAACATTTGTATGATGCTCCTGCGTATATTTTGGCAGTTTAAGCACTTACATTGTATACTGCTATTCTGAGGTCCCTATTACTCCGAAATAAAAATTCAGTTCAGGGTGACACCTACCGTACATTTATTTTTGTGGGGTAAGGGAAATCTGTGGTATTTGACTTATGAAAAATAAATTAGCAATTTAGTGGTCATGATGGTTTCTGTTCTAATGCAATATATATATATATAAAATAATAAACATATTTGGCCCACAATAGGATCCAATAATTTTAACTGGCTTGGAAAATGTGTCCAAGCCAACAGTCCCTACTCAGGAAATGCTACTTTTAAACTGCTATTTAAACAGTGTAGCTATTACAGCAGGGTTTCTCAAACAAGGGTCGCCGCTTGTGCGGGGAAAGCCCCTGGCAGGCCCAGCCGGTTTATTTACCTGCCCCGTCTGCAGGTCCAGCCGATCGCGGCTTCCAGTGGCCGCGGATCGCTGCTCCGGGCCCATGGGAGCTGCTGGAAGTGGTGGTGAGTACATCCCTCGGCCTGCGCCACTTCCAGCAGCTCCCATTGATGACCAGCACCCTGAAGATGACCGCCACTTGCTGCGTCCTCTCTGACTCCACAGTAGATTTCCCTGGGCCATTTCTCTGGGGCCCCAGCACTCTTTTCCCTGGCCTCAGCCTGCAGATCCCTGCACCCCGCCCGGTAATTTTGTGCTTGTGGCAAAACAGACTTTAGCATACCACAGCACTGCTGGATGGCTAAGTCATGAACATTTTGGCCTAGTTACTCTGACCTATTTTCCAAGCTTGACCACTTTCTGTAAAGTGAGTTGGACTCAGGTGGCAGTAACTCCCAAATATAAAAGCCATTTGTCTTTTTAATAAGCTGATCTACCAGCACATAGACCTGCAAAGATTCAAATGCACAGAGAGGATTTACTTCTACAGTGCAGACACAAACTGTATTCCAGTCTGAACTCACTGACTGTAGTGCTTGATTATGCTGGTGGAAAGAAAACTGATGCAGAGCAATCTGCTTTGCACTAAAATTGTTAGGCAGTTTTACCAAAGATTCTGCTTTTAAATCCAATTATTCAAGATGGCAAAATCATACTGAACTCTAATACCCAAATGGAAAAAGGTGTACACAGTGATTAGAACAATGGACTCCCATTTAGAAAGCCTGGGTTCTACTCCTGAGTTGGATATAGACTTGCTCTGTGACGTCAGGCAAATCACGTATCCTCTCTGTGTCAGTTTTCCCATCAGTACAATAGGTCTAATACTCACCTACCTCAAAGAGCTACTGTGAGACTAACTCAATGACTGCAGAGCACTTTCAGATCCTTGAATGAAAGGTCTAGAATTGCAAATTATTATTAAAAAAAAAAAAAAAACCACACACACATCAAATCACACTATATCCAAGCAGCATGTTTATGGAAGTTGGACATAGAATTTCTATATGCTTGGGTATTCATAACTTTGCTGATAATTTTAATAAAACTTGTAGAAGAGACTAGATCGTGTTCTTGTGACTGTATGTGTGGTCACTATCGTTGGTTTTTGTGTTCCCAAGAGACTGTAAATCTGAAGCAACTACTAGAGGTGACTTTCACGGTAGCCACCAGAGCCAGACCCATGGAGGTGTAATACCACGTTACTAAATTCACTTTAAATAAAATAAAAGGCTACAAATGGGAGCCCAACAAATCAGGCACATCAGTAGGTGGCATCTAAATGCATACATGGTTAGAACCCTCGGTTAAGGGAATTCTGTGAATTGTATGTGCTAAACTCATAGTGCAATATGAACCTACCCATCAGTTGGCAAAAATTGGAACGTAAGTCACTTAATAGAACAAAAACAAAAAACAAAACAAAAAAAAACCCCACAGAGCTTCTTGACCCACAACTGAGATTGTGCAAGAGAATTTTGGAAGCCAGGAATGATCAGATCAGGTTGGAAACAGGAGCTAAGGGAGAGGCCAGTGACTAAATATTGGGAGAGAAACCATGATACTAGCTGCATAAAATTCACTCTTAACCTATGTGCTCGCCTGCAGGCAACAGAATACACTTCTTAGTAAAGGGATGGTAGAAAGATTAACCTTATACTGCCACTCTAGTTTTCTACATGTTTCAGTTGTTTCAATAACACTTAGCTTGTGATTAGTTGGAGTTATTATTAGGGTGGGGAGATATTTGTTAAAATACATTGTGACATGTTTCTATTGGGGCTGTCAATTAAAAAAAAATTGCAAGATTAAAAAAATTAATCATGATTAATTGCAGTTTTAATCACACTGTTAAACAATATTAGAATACCATTTAAATATTTTGGGGCATTTTCTATATTTGAAAATATAGGGTCACAGCTGGGGGCTCTGGGTTGCAGCCCTGCTTGGGGCTTCAGCTGCTTTCGGGACACAGGGCACCAGGCCCCATGCTACCCAGAGACTGCTGGCCTGGGACTGCCCCCCCACTGCCAATGCCTCGTGCCCCACCCACAGGTATTCAATTAACATGTTAATTTTGCTTTCAGTTAATCACAGGCATTAATTGACAACCCTAGTTGTCTATAGGTGGAAGTACCTGGGGCAGGGGGATGCTAGTTCCCCTTCTTTCCACTGTCCCCTTTCTGCATGAGCCTGAAGTTGTGCTGTCTTGTGACTGCAATAGATGCTAAGCAGCAGTTTCACTTGCTAAATCAGCCCCCTTGTGTCCTACTTGTAATTTGCCTCTGCCTGCCCTTCTCTGCCTCTGGGGCCAGGGGACAACAGCCCCCTGTTTTCCCAAGTTCACCCTTATCCGTGCCCCTGGAGCCATGCTGCTTCACAATCCTGTTTGCTGCTTCAAGGCACAAAAGAATGGGAAAATGGCTTGGAATGGGAATTAAGGAGAGGTGCTTGGTAATTGAGCAAGCCGGGGGCAGTTGGGGACTCCTAGGATTGGTACAGCAGGGAGCCAACCTCCACATCATTGTAGTCCACCTTAATCCCTCCTACAAGCAGGGGGAGGGGAGGGTCGGTAAGGTCCCAACCAGGGAATTGCTGGAGGGACCTAGATAAATAGGGGGTAGCTGTGCCACCATGCCATGCCACCATGCCATTCCCCCCCTTAAAATGGGCTGGAATTGGTAAGGTCCTGGCAAGGGAATTACTGGAGGGACCTGGATGAAAAGGGGGGAGCTGGTGGAAGCCACCCCGCTCCCAAAAAAATTGGTTGGAATTGGAGGGTCCTGGCAGTGAATCTGCCGGGAGGGATACAAGTTTTGTACCTACACTGCACATTTTATCTGCCAGTTTAGTCCTAGACATCTAATAAAGTTGCGGCCTGATAAAACCCATATCTAATATCTTCTGTCATTCTTTCGGCATAGCCAGACAATCAATAGCATGAAAAAGGTATTTGAAGTTCCTTGAAGAGATACAGCAGAAACCGACATGAGACTTGTGATGCTGCAGAAACTTAGAAGCAAATAGCATTATGTACTATACAAAAACCACCACTATAAACAGCTCTAGTTTTTCCTTCATTAAGCAGAATTATACAAATGCTATATTTACTTCCTTTTCAGAATAATAATTGTCTTTGGTTCCTGAAGACCAAAGAAGTTTTAGCATGAATTCAGAGCCCCTTGTGCGCATGTTACTGCAGCATGTGTGCACAAACCAGTGAATACCTCAACAATTGCATTTGTAATGTTGGAGAGGCAAGTTTAAAGGCTGATTTTTGAAAGTTCCCTCCATATGTTCCTTATGATACACAGTGATGGCATTATAATCTATTTACAGCAGACACTTTTTCAGAGCAGTTTAATACAGTATCTCAGAGGACCTGTCACTGTCCTAGAAAGACTTCTATGCATTCCAACTACAATGACTCAAGGTGGCTGGGAAAAGTGATGTTGTTCAGAGGGTCTTGCTTAGGTCAGCTATCTTGGTACCTCTAAACCCAGTAAGGATTTATATGTTCATCCATTGTGTTCACTGGAAAATACTGATTGATTCTGGGACTGTTCTGGAGGCACTACCTCTCGAAATTTTGAAATCAGGAAAGAGAAAGAGTAGACACAGGGTGCACAGATGAATCTTCAGAGTACAAGATTATGCAGTTCAAGTGTCTCATTATCCAGGACAGTAGAAGTTGAGAATAACAACAAATTGTCAGGTTGTTGGACTGGCTGAATTTTGATAAAAGACTAACAGCTAAAAAATGTAGTTTGACTAAGCAATGACTAAAGGGCGCGATAACTGTCTACGAATACTTGGCGGATGTTTACATCTAGAAGAAAGAAGGAAAATTTAGTATTTTAAGTCAGTATGACTAGGACTGATGTGATGAAGTTTTAAAGGGGAAATTTAGCTACCAAGAAAGTTTTTCAGACAGATATATTAACCCATCAAACAATTTCCTAAAGGAAGGGACAGAAGGCCCACCAGCTGACACACAAGACAGGACAAAATACTAGAAAGGGAGATGAACTTGACGGCCAAGTGGGACTTTCCCCATCTTTAGACTCCATGATGATCACAGAACTGAAGGAGGACTTCTGTGATTGGCACTCAGCTCCCCACACTTCATGTCATACAGAGTGGAGGACTGCTCTGAGACGGCGCTTCTACAACATGGAACAAAGAACAGAATTACGAGAGCTGAGAGATCTGAGTGGGAAGAAAAGTAAGGGATAAAGGGGTCCCGTAGAAGAAGGAGCACTGACTATATGAGAAGAAAGCGTGAAATGGGGACAGTGACCTAAGAGGGGAAGCACAAAGGAGAGAGAGGAGGAGAGAGTAATTGGATATGGTGTGGACAAAGCAGAGGTGACCAGGGAAGAGGGGAAGGGTGAGAGATTGAATGATTTAAAGACTGAGGTTGGAAAGAAAGTGAAGAGGAGGGTGAGAGAAGACAGACAATAGAGAGGAGGCGAGAAATAAGAGGAATGGAGAGAGGACATACCCTTAGTATGAAAGAGAGGGAGAGATATGTCTACACTGCAATCGGAAGTATGATTGCAGTACATCTAGATATACCCAAACTAGCTTTATTCTAGCTAGCACAAATACCACTAGCAGTGAAGCTGCAGCAGCATGGGCTTCAGTACAGGTCAGCTGTTCCTGTTAGTACACCCCACGTTCAGACCTGTCCTGCCACAGTTCACTGCTATTGGTAGTCATGCTAGCTAGATCAAAGCTAGCTTGGGTATGTCTTCATGATTGGCAATCATTTCTCCAATCCAACTGCAGTGCAGATGTACCTTCAGTGTCCACGAGCTTAACTGTGACTCTGCACCTTGAATCTCACTTGGAACCTGCCCCTGGACCTATTTACAGGCCTCAGAATCCCTCATGAAGCAAAAAAATTGTCTCACAAGGGACTTGTAAAGTATGATTAATAGGAAGAACTGCACCACAGTCACAGAAGTTTAGGCAGGGAAGTCCAGGGGCCATTGGAAGTCAGAGATGGGATAGAGATCAGAACTACAATGAACTAATAAATAAAAACATCTAGATCTAGTTAACACCTGATTATCTTATAAAAGACAAGGATCAAAAGTACTTTCTTTCTAAAAACAAAATTACCTGGTTTGACTTTGTGGTGAAGATCCAGAATAAAAACAATATTTTAAAAATATTACCTTCTTCAAAGCTTCACTCTGCAGCATATGAGCACTGCAGAGATCAACACCCAGTGGAACTTTATAGAACTCAGGCAGAAGTGAAATGCAATACTAATTTTTTTTAAATAAAATGAGGATGAGGAATATTGTAAACACCAATGTACTTCCTGCTTCTCTTTCTGCCATAACATGTTACCAGTTGAGTTGCAAAAATAGAATCTATTTTTTAAAGTACCAGTATGCTACATGAAAGAATAAGTGTAGAATTATGTTATGCAAACACCTTAGAAACCCTTGGGGCATTACCAGCATGCATAAGTGAAAAGAGAGTAGTAGTATTCAGTTATAACTTTGGTGAAGATTCAGAGGTTAATATTCTTCCTTAGCCTTTAAAATAGCAATAAAACTAGTTAGACAAGGTGAAGTCTTAATAAAATATGTGGAAACATAATAATGAAAACACAAAAACAGGTAAAAGTTGTATAAGAATGTAATAGGGAACACTAACTTTTCTATAGAATTTGTAAACCTAACTATGAAATCTAGGATCTATGGAAATATGTATCAGTCTAGTGGAGAGAGAACTGGATTGGGAATCAGGAGACATAGCTCTACTCCTGACTCTGCCATTGGCCTGCTAGATGACCTTGGGCAGGTAACTTCACTTATCTGTGCCTCAGTTTCCCATCTGTAAAATAGGGATTGATATTTACCACCTTCATAAGTGTTTTGAGATCTACTGATGAAAAGCTGTGTAAGACCTAGATATTATTATAGTAGGGAATAACATTGACTATTAAATTCTATATGTTTTATAGTGGTAAAGCCTGCAAAAGCATTATCTACACTAGGGCTCCCACCAGTGGGAATTTTTAGTATAATTCCCAGGTGTTGTCAAGTCTGAAGATTCAAATTGTGCTGCATTTTGTCCTTGTTCACACTGGCAGCTAGTCTGTGTTCAGCACAGATTCTCCTCCACATCTAGTCTTCATCTTGGAAGTCCTACGCCACTATTATTTATAAGTAGGTGGGATATGTTATCTGATTTAGTCATTTCTCACATCTCCACTCAAACCCCCACATACCTCCTACGCATGGAATGCCTTCTCTGACCTAGTTCACCAAGACTCACTTCTACCACCCACACAAAGTGAGTCAGACAAATCTTTTAGTAAAAAAATGACATTTTTTCTTAATAATTCAACCATTCTACATGTATGTCTTTGCTGAGTAAGTAGGTCACCTTATTGTATCTCCCTCCTCCATTCCACTGTTGTCCCTTCATTGCATTGTGCATAACATTAGATTACAAGCTTTTCAGGGCTGGGGTCTTGCCCAGGATATATATACTGTGAGGAGCCTAGCACAATTCTGGACATTGCAAAATAAGAGTTCTTTATGGCCCAGTCCCACTCCTACCAAAGTCACTGTTATTAATTCCAAGGGCAGTATTATTAGGCCCTTACTTACATGTCAAGACGTGAGCTCAGGATTCCGCTTTTCATCTCTAACTGCTGATGGCATCTCTAGCTCCTTTAGGAAGCAGATCTACTGGAAATTTTTGAAACAGGAAAAGTATGAGTTCCATGCATGTGCATGGGCCTATCCTCTCACACCGTCACCAGAGCGGGAAGGGCAGATAGAAGCTAGAGGGCTGCTCCCACTGGATTACCGCTATTGGATAAAAAATAAATACAACCAACCTTGCAGACGACAGGAAGAAAATCTAGCCCTAATTGTTTATGCAGTATAGTTTCCACAAACTTGGACTGTTCTGTAGCTAGCAGGAGGACTTGTTTATTCTGAAATACAAATAAATACCCCCTGGGCTGCTGGAGTTAGTGAAATAACTTAAGATCATAGAATCATAGAACCAGAGGGACCACGAGGGTCAAATCAGCTGCTGCTGATTGGTGCATTTTTCATTGGCACTTTAGAACATCCACTGCACTATTATTTTGGTATCTATTTTTCAGTCTGTGGGTTAGAAATGTCTCATTTCTTCTTTTGAAATCTTGATTCAGTGATCTCTAGTCATGCCCCCAATACTTAGCAAATGCATCAACATGTTTCAATTAATGAATTACCTATTCATTTCTAAAATAATTGGAATTTGTCACAGGGTGCCTCTTCAGCTACCCGGTGAGCAGCACTGCCTAGCCCGTTGTCATGGATTCCTAACCACAAATACACAGTCTGTTACTTTTCCACCAAATATACCTTTAATACCTGTTTCCACACACAGCAGGATGTACCACAGGTACAAATGTACAGTTCCCCCTCCCCCCAGCCTTTCACACAGCTTCTCTCCTCTCTTCAGCTTACCCTCTGAACTTCCCTTTTTGCTTCCTGTTCCTCTCAATTAAATATACTCCCATTACTAAGCCAATTAACTCATTAGTCCAGCAATTACCACCCAGGTGTCAGTAATCCCCCCCACAGCAACTGGTTAATTAACTTCACTCAAGCTTGTAGTCTTCACACTGAAGCAGCCACTTCAATGACCAGGATGCTACAGATAGTGCACAGAATTCTTTCTTCATTAGCAGCCATTTGTTTCAAATTACTCTTTCTTATATGATTCTTCTCATTGTTAATTATTTTAGTAATTGCTTAGTGATCTTGGCCATATATAATACAGAAAAATAAAGACAGTCCCCATCATAAAACGTTTACAGTCTCATCTTACATCTGTATCCCTATCCGGCACCTTTAATAGCCCAAGAATGAGACATAGTAAATACTTGAATCTTCAGTTCTTTTGTATTGCACATGCTCTTACTCTATTTTTTCTTTAGCTACTCAGTATCTCTACATTTGTTTCAAAATAGCTATTGATATGTCCCCATTACTGAGGTTTTAAATAACAAAGAACTACCTAGCTTTAGGATCTGTGGCTTAATAGCAGAGAATGTGACCTTGAATTTAGTATTTTATTTGAAAAATTCTGTGTGAGAATTAATGAATGATCTTGTATATGCTAAAGTAAAACTGAAGGTATATATGCATGATATTTGGGGATTGTGTGGTCCTCAAAAAAAGGATTTGCAGAGAAAACATAAAAAAACTCTCCCATATGTTATACTGTCCTATGCCAATAGTAAAATTAAGGAACCCTTTTTCAATACTACTGTATTTATTAAAATTGGAGGAAATTCTCAGTGATAATAATTACTCTCTTATTACTCCTCCTCTCCAAACTTTTCATTTTATAAAGGTGACATTCTTTAATTATATTTTGGCAGATGCACTAAAATCATTCCCATAAGAATATGAGAACTTATGCTTTCAATTGCTAATGTTGCCTATAGAAATGATTACTGAGAGAAAGTCCAGCATGACAAGCAAATGTACATATCAGAAAGGGAAACATCATTAATTTATACTGTTTTCTCCCAGCCCTCCTCACTGAGTCTCATTGTTTGCTCTCTTCATGAAGGAGGAGTCATGAGTCATACTATTTTGGTATCCTGGTATCAGAACAGGGGAAGAAGTGGCAATACTCTACTCAAAAACTGTGCCCCCAATCCCAGGGCAGTTCTGTCCTTCTTAAAAATATATTGACATTGAGAGAGATAACACCATGACAATTTTTATATGATCGTTAGGCATCTAAGTTAGCAGCCCCTTTCGATCAGTGAGAGCACTAAGAGAGCCATGATATTTCAGTCTCTCCACCAACTCAGTGAGATAGCATAATAACCTCAGATAATAACTTCAGCTATCATAATAACTAGAAACTTTTTAAAAATAAAAGCTTTAATTCCACAGAAACCAATGAGGGCACCAGAGAAGTGGCAATACATTATACCTCTTAGTATTCAATGTTTTCAGAACTGGGTGTTGTAGAGCTGTTCCTTTAACTCAACTGGCAGAGCAGTCATCTTAGAATACTCTTGTCCCATCTTGAACTTGTCCCTCAAAGTAATCTGATAGGTTACCTCAGCGGTTCTCAAACTGTGGATTGGGATCCCAAGGTGGGTCCCTACCCCGTTTTAATGGGGTCACCAGAGGTGGCGTTAGACCTGTTGGGATCCGGGGCTGAAGCCTGAGCCCCAGTGCCTGGGGCCAAAGCTGAAGCCCAAGTCCCACAACCCAGGACCAAAGCTGAAGCCCAAGAGTTTCAACTCTGGGTGGTGCGGCTCAGGTTACAGGCCTCCCACCTGGGGCTGAAGCCCTTGGGCTTTGGCTTTCCCCTACCCCCCACACCCAGGGCAGCGGGGCTTGAGTAGGCTCAGGTTTCTGTCCCCCCTCATGGGGTTGTGTAGCAATTTTGTTGTCTGAAGGAGATTGTGATGCAATGAAGTTTGAGAACCCCTGTTACCACATATGTCTTTCTAATAACAGATGTGAGAGATGGCTTCTGTTTATGTTGTGCATTCACAGTAGCTCACAACATAATTAACACCCTGCCAGTGACAGAGAAGGTTGCTTGCAAGAACCAATGTAATGTTCTCTTCTGAAAATGAATCCTTTTAAATCAAAGGGCAAAATCTAAAGGTGATAAGAACCCATTTGTGTTTGTTCTTTGTGAATCCCATCAGTTGCAATAACTGGGCTTTGCATTACACCACCACTTCCAAGACACAACTGGAAATGATTTTAGATGAAGTAAAATAAAGGGCTAAATTTTGCCCCTCTTCCTCAAGAGGAGGAATACATCATTCCATGAATAACCATTAGTGAAATCAATGAGCTATCCCTGGAGTAATATGCTATTCAGGCTAAAATTAGAGCTAATTGGAAATGTTTTTCATGCCATTAATAATTTGGAAGAAAAAAAATACAGTTTTGTCAAAACTGTTCTTCAAAGTTCCTGAAAATTTTGGCCAAAACCAAACTTTTTCATGAAAATATGTCTGATTAAACGCCGTTTTTCTCTGAAGAAAGTTGTGATGAAAAAAATTTAACCAGCTCTACCAAAAGGGATTATGATTGGGTGAAATTCTGAAATCTGAAAATTTCCTTTCATCCCAAATTGGAATACAAAGGTGAAATCACAAAATTTCCCATGAAACAAAAGTTTCCGTTTGGAAATATCAAACCACTCTTTTCAAAACTTTAATAAGGCTGAAGTACTTCATTTTATTCCACTTCGATAGGCTGTTTCATTTTGTTTCATATTAACTAGTTTGAAGCGCTTTGTTTTGATTTGATCAATTTAATTTTTATATTATCATACTATTAAAGTCTACTCAAAATGTTTCAATAATTTTGCATTGGAAATTTCTATGAAATTGATGCTTTCCTGAGAAATGTATTGAATTCAACAAGTCAGCATTTTCTAATAGAAAACTGTTTCAGTGGAAAAATGTTTGACCATATATAGTAAATTAGATTGTTAGACAAAATATTAGTACAAACTAACTGAACCAACCATAGCGCATAATTTGACAATGGGCACCTGGCATTAGCCACTGTCAGAAGACAGGATACTGGGCTAGATGGACCTTTGGTCTGACCCAGTATGGATGTTCTTGTGTTATGTTATGACAGTGATATTGTCACAGGATCCTCTACTCACTGCTGGGATGCCTCCACCTGGCTGCTCTGAGATTAGTTCCTTCCAGGTCTGACACCACCTTCCGTCACTTGTTTACAAGCCCCGCAGTCTGTCTCTCCATGGTCTGACTGCTCCCTCTTCATGGCTTGGCCATACAACTATCTCACTCTGTGTTTTCCCTTTCCGGGGGTATCAAATTCACACAGGACAAACCATCTCAGACAGATTCCAAATCCACTGCCCTGACCATGCCACTTTCCAAGTAGCTAGTAGGGGCACCTGGGCCTGCCCTCTATTTTGGGTTCCAGCTCGGGGACCATCTAATCAGCAGTCAAAGTCTGCACCATCTTAACCCTTGCTGCCATTTCCCTGAGCCATTTCCTGCACCCTCTCCCCCTATGTTTTCTTCCTTCCCTCTCTAATATCCAAAGGATGGCTGCAGGATCCTTCACTGCAGCCCTTTTCTGCTGCCAACTTCCTGGCTTTATACTATTCCTGCCTGTTCCTTCTCAGCTGGGCTCCATCATCATTCAGAGGTTACTTAGGACATCTAATTCCCCTCAGTGGTGTCATATCCAGTCAATTTGCCTCTTCTCAGACTCATTAAACTTTTCTAGGCTAGTGTGGGGTGAACACCCCATCACAGATATTTTAGGAAGCTCTAAGCATAGTCTCAAATTCTAATCAATTGGATTATTTATCATATAGCACCATAAGTAATTAAATTAGAAGGAAGTATTAATTTTATACTGAGCTGTTATAGTTTTTTTAGAAACAATGAAAACTTGTGTTCTTTAAAATAATAATAATAGTAACTTACATTGTTAACTCATACTGTTGATAAAGAGATCTATTGCAAATCACTGAATTTTGTGAATTAGCAAGTTACCAGACATTATGGAAAGGCACAGATAATGTGTCACAGGATATTTTTTGACAAGTTTCAGAGTAACAGCCGTGTTAGTCTGTATCCGCAAAAAGAAGAACAGGAGTACTTGTGGCACCTTAGAGACTAACAAATTTATTAGAGCATAAGCTTTCGTGGGCTACAACCCACTTCTTCGGATGCATATATATATATGCATCCGAAGAAGTGGGTTGTAGCCCACGAAAGCTTATGCTCTAATAAATTTGTTAGTCTCTAAGGTGCCACAAGTACTCCTGTTCTTCTTTTTGAGGATATTTTTTGTTCAGGGTGTCAACTCTCGTTTAATTGCACTCATTATAACGTGATAGTACACAAACAACTATAATGCAGTCCACTTTGTAAAAACTCAAAAGTCCACTAAAATCTCAGTAATATGAGATCCGTCCTAACTGATTGTTGAGCAACTGGGAGACAGTATGAATTCCTTGTGTTAATTATGAAGGGTGTGGTTTAGCACAATGTGGATTATGGAGGTTCTGCTGTATTTTCACTGGCTCCAACCAAGTTCTAATGCACTAATTAACCCTTTACTGCATCTCCTATTTTTTCTAGGTCTTACAGCTGCAGCATCTCTTGTGTCCCTGGCTTGGGCTTTGGCTTCCTACCAGAAAGCCCTCCGTGACTCCCGCGATGACAAGAAACCCATCAGTTATATGGCTGTTATAATCCAGTTTTGCTGGCATTTCTTCACAATTGCAGCCAGGGTCATTACTTTTGCTCTCTTTGCCTCAGTTTTCCAGCTGTACTTTGGGATCTTCATAGTCCTCCACTGGTGTATCATGACCTTCTGGATCGTCCATTGTGAAACAGAGTTCTGCATCACTAAATGGGAAGAGATAGTGTTTGATATGGTTGTTGGGATTATCTATATCTTTAGCTGGTTCAATGTCAAGGAAGGAAGGACACGTTGTAGGCTCTTCATTTACTATTTTGTGATCCTTTTGGAAAACACTGCCTTGAGTGCTCTCTGGTATCTGTACAAGGCCCCACTGATCTCTGATGCTTTCGCTATACCAGCACTGTGTGTGGTGTTCAGCAGCTTTTTAACAGGCATTGTTTTTATGCTGATGTACTATGCCTTCTTTCATCCCAATGGACCAAGATTCGGGCAGTCGCCAAGCTGTGCTTGTGAGGACCCTGTCGCTGCCTTCACTATGCCCCCAGAAGTGGCAACAAACACTCTAAGGTCTATCTCTAACAATCGGAGTGTCACAAGTGATCGGGATCAGAAATTGGCAGAGAGGGATGGGTGCGTGCCTGTCTTCCAAGTAAGGCCCACTGCACCTTCAACACCTTCATCCCGGCCGCCAAGGATTGAAGAGTCAGTCATTAAAATTGATCTGTTCAGGAACAGATACCCAGCCTGGGAGAGACACGTGTTGGACAGAAGCCTGAGGAAGGCTATCTTAGCTTTTGAATGTTCCCCCGCTCCTCCACGGCTACAGTATAAAGACGATGCCCTTATTCAGGAGCGCTTGGAATATGAAACTACTTTATAAAAAATATTAAAGACTTGAAGAAGCTACAAAGTTACAGTCCAAATTAAGGGTTGACAGTAGGGCTGTGGCAATAACTAAACTGCATACTACAATAGAGCAGCAAGCGGTAGTTTTCGTAGTCTGGCTATCATCATGATTATCATTTGATCCTCCGTATGCAGTCTATCTGCAGTGCACTTATAAAGCAGCATCACCTGAGAGCCTCAAAAAATCTATTACATCAACTGGGAAATAGACCCAGCTCATGACTCCTTGCTGCTATGAAACTCTGCTACACAATACTTACGATCAACAGGAAGATTCTGATGAGAGCTTTCAACTTTAACCAGTAGTGCATTTTACTTTAGAAATGAATGATTGATATTTGCTTATTTAATGACAAAAAAAAAAATGTTAAAATAGCTTAGCTGTACCAGGCAATGTTGCTGTTATAAAAACTCTGGTTTCTGCAAAAATGAAAGGAGTATAATCCTTAAGTCTCCAGCAGATACGCCATTCAGTTTAGAATAGATTTGCAAAATAGTTCTGAATCAAAAAAGTACATGTGTCATGTTTGCAAGCCTATCAAAGGAGAGTAAACTAGAGTCTGATTAATCAGGTAATAAGCATTAGTACCAACAGAACTGCTAGTTGTCTATAGAATTCAAGATTCATTTTAATTAAAATTTCAGTTACTTTTGACAGAAATCCTATGCAGCTCACCTCTGGCTTTCAGCAGGAACAAGGAGCTCTAGCCTTTAGTGATGTAAATTAAATGATAATCATGATTCAGTGTTCAATTTGCAAAAACTTGAACAAGGAAAAGCAAGAACACGGAAAGTGTAGGTTTCATACTCTGAACTTTTGAGGACCATGTTCAGATTCTGAGAGGAAAGCATCAGGATATGAACACATTGTAACTTAAATCTGTTTCAGGACTCAGAATGCATGGCTCTGTGTGTGAATGTATGCAGGTGTGATAAGAGACGCAACATGCCATATCCTTCTAGTGCCAAACACTGTATAACTACAAGATTGATATTGTTGCCTGAGGGACAGAAAATGAATGGCATGAGGCCTACAAGAGCAGGAAGCAGGAAAGAACAATCAAGTTCTCCACATGTACAGACAGCTCTGTTTTTTTCCCCCACCCCAGGTGAAAGTGATGTCTTTTAGAGGCTTTCAGCCACCTGTTAGTAAGTATATACAGTCAAGTACAATTAAACCAAGCTATGTGGAAAACCCTCTTGAAACTATTCAAGACTTGGTTCCATATCTATCTAAAAATGATGTTGACTCACTTGTAAAATGAGTGTTTTTGCTGCAAGCTTCTGGGTTTTAAATACTATACCTCCCTAGGGTATGATCAAGTCAATGGTATCCTTCTTTATGTTAAAAGTATCCCCTGATGGTGCTTTCAGTTGCATTAAAGGTGCAAGTCAAAATTTGATAGTATTTTTTTTAAAGCTGGTGCAGAGTGAATAACTCATGGATTATTTCAATATTTTTGTAAAGTAAAAATATGGTATATAACGGTGTTACTTTTTATAAACCGCAAATCTTTTAATACATCTCATTCTCTTTAATAAGATAGAATTTAAGAACTGGTCCACAAATTATATCAACTGGCCTCCACAGGTTGATGTAAACATGTTTTTCACACGTTATGGATTTATTTTGCAGTGTAATGCCATATGAAAGCCTACATGGGTACTTTTAGAATATTCCATAAAAAGTGAATCCTGTTTCACGTATAGGTGGGTTGTGAAGACGCCAAAGGGTTTCCATGAGAAACGACTCGCTATAACTATGTCTATCCATTTTAGGAAAGTGGAGCACAACTGGAGGTTTGCTGTTTTAAGCAGCATTGTCAGGGTGGAGAAGAGCTGTGATTTTGATATTTTAACCACTGTCAGGTATATTAAGTGCAGTCACTGCTGTATATGTTCCTGGATAAGTTCAGTCTTTCCTGTTATAATATTTGTAATATGAAATAACAGAAGTTACATAGCATATGGTTTCTTTGTATACATTCAATTAGCTATTTGCAATACTTAAATCATTTTTTTTATTGGTGAAATGTTCAAAATCTGTTGTTCTTTGGTAGGGGCAAAATCCTCAAAACAAAATATCTCTGGAAGTGCAGGAATCTGCAAGAGAGAAAAATAGTAAAATTTTACTGTCGCTAGAAAAATCCCCCAGGTTTGAAGATTTGCATAGGTGTTTGCAAATGAAGCAGTAGCTAGTTGCATGCATGGTCATTTTTCAATGAAATGATCATTTGATAGTCAGAACATGAAATCTTATCAGAAGTGATTGCCCCCTTCCACAGGAGTTCACCTGATTATTCAGTAGACATTAGTCTGAATTTGTCAGAAAATACACTGCTGCTACAACCAATTAAAAAGTTTTGGGGAATCAAGTCCTTTGTCTAATCAAATTCAATAGAGCTTTCATTCCATAAGCACACACCAGATCAGCACATAAAAGAAGTGGTCAGTCTACATACCAAGCAGCCCCAAGTTTTTCTTACCTGAAACATCAGGAACTAGATTCACAGTGGCTAAGTCCAGCATTTAGGCCCCACTGGCATTCACAAAACCATTTAGTCTTGCAGGTGCTAAAATCCCTAAGTACCTACATTTCAGCCATTAAAGTCCCTGAGGCCCCTCACATTTTTCTGCTGGGCATGCAAACGTTCACCTCAGTTCTGACACCACTGAGCAGTTTGGCATCATAAGCCTGGTGGGAATCATAAACTAGGCATTCCCCTGCCTATCTCCCCAGCAGGGCTCAACTGGTAGGCATGTTCAGAGTATGCCTAGCCTCACAAAAAAGATGACCTGTGGAGGAGGTGGTTCCCCCTACTTTTACCAGTAGTCAGCATGCTCACCTCGGGTGTTTGAGACCCAGGCTCAAATTCCTCCTCTGCCTGCTGTAGATCAAGGATTTGAACATAGGTCTCCACCCTTCCAGATGAGAGCCCTTCCCACTGGACTATAGGGTATTCTGGGGTGAGTCTGTCAATTTGTTCTGTTGGAGCTGTTCCACCACCTTCCCCTCCTCCTGGGTTGTTCCTGAGAAAGGACTAATCTGGTTTAAGTGCCTAACTCAAGCAGAGGGCTCACAGTTGTAAATCCCAAGTGGAGATAGGCACCTTCCTCCTGCCCAGAGTTAGGCGCCTAAATCTCTTTGAAGCCCCACCGCTCTCCTGAGCACTTCTTTCTGGCTAGCTTAGGTAGCTCCCCGCTCTGCTTGCTGGCTTCTATTAATCTCTTCTTTAGGCACCTAACTCTCCCCATTCATTGAATAAGTGCCTACGGTGGGGTTGTGCATTCCACTAGTTGGCAGGCTGCCTAAAAGTTAGGTGTTGCAATGTTGAGCATTTTAACTCCTAAATCCCCCTGTGAATCTCGCTCCAGGTCTTTTGAAAACAATACTAGAAATTGATTTCTACTGGAATAATTAAAAACCTGCACATGTGAAAACAGTGTGCAGTGCTTTTCCAAATCCTAAATCTAAGTTTTGGTGAGGCTTACAGAATCACTTTGTTTAAAGGAACTTTGTCAAGGTCCAAATTTTGCATCACAAGATTTTTGGTTTTTTTTTTTTTTACTCACCATTTTTTTTCTATTTATAAAAAAAATCAAATTTTTAAATACCTGCAATTTTTAAATGATTTATTGCAAGTCCTAACTCATAGAAAATTGCTATATGCATGCTCTCATAGAGAGTAGTATGCACACCCTCTCTCTAGAAATAAATCCAGTTGTGTTCATGGAGAAAGAAGTGTTTTAATAGTAAGTCAAATTTTGATCCCCAAAAACTTAATTTGTCACATTCGTCAATATCACTGATACTTGGAAAGTGATCAGAAAACACATTGAAATCTGGCTTTGCAATGAACTACATAGACTGACTGTTTTGCCATGAACAGTCAAGCTAAATAGTGGTAAGACCATTTTTTTAGGAGTTCTCTCTGTTAAACACAGCTCAGTCCAGAAACCTCCGTACTGCCTTATGAATAGTTAATAATGGACATGCACTATTCTTTTTACCACAAATTATAGTTTTAGGATTAACCAAGGAAGTTCAAGTAGGATGGCAATAGGAAAAATGAAATGTTAAAACTTAAGCTTTTGCTTTTGAAGTAATCAAAAATCAGTTCTTTAACATTCCATTCCAGAATAACAGGAAAATGACATAACACAAATAAATGAAAGCTCAATATTATGCTCTGGTGGAGGAAAAGTATTGTATTGTCTCTTTGTGTGTGAGAAATTAATTTCACATGAGCCTTGTCTATTGAGCTGTGCAAATTTACCAGTAGATCTAAATGAAATGGAGCTGTTTAAACACTGTCCTGAAACATGGGCATTTTAAAGTTTGTAGGTTTATATGTTTAAGAAAAAACCATTTAAATAACTGCACACCAGTTATTTAAGCACTAACTCTGATCTTTGAAAAGGGATTCTTGGTCATTTTAAAATGCAGTCTGTTATATAAATATTTAGTTTTCATGGTAATCATAAATATTCACCATTAGCCTATTTGTTTCTAAAAAAGCTTTTCAAGTGATTCTTCATTGTTCATCTTTCCTTAAAGCTCATCAAAAGCCTTAAAAAAAACAAAAAAAAACCCACTCTTCATGGAGTGGTACTTGGCTACATCATTGCTTCAGCTAACAAAGTTGCTATTGTTTTGCTGCTCACTTTCTGAAGTGGTGCAGTTCAATGTGGCTGGGATGCTGCAATTTACCCTGTGGCTGCCCCACCTCTTGCACTGGCCTGCACAATGCCAAGGAAATGACTTCAGCCGAGTGCTGGAGTTGTAGTGCTGCCTCTGTTCCCCCGGTGCATGGTAAGAAGCGGAGTAAATTGCATTCATCCAAACTGAATGCACAGACAAGTATCCATCTAAACAAGCTTATTTCGGCTGAGCTGCTGCAGAAGGTGCATGATGAAAATAATCACAACATGTGCTCGTGAATTAACAGGCTCAGCGCTGTAATTACTAATTCTATAGTACAACAGCACAGAATGTGGGAAGAATTATATAAAAACACAATGAGCCATTTAAATGTTGCTAATTGTAGCAATTAGGCTAACTCACATGAAGCCTGCGCTCTCAGCAGAAAGCCAAATGGAATAAGTGGCAAACAGCCATTTATACACTATAAACAACATGTTATGAAATTCATCCTCAATTGTTTATAGAAAAAATGTCTTTTTATTATACATATGAATCCTTTCCTCTTTATTCTGCTACAACAGATGACATTTAAACTGAGAACAGACCAATTTAAATCTAAGAACAGACATATCTGAATATGGAATTCTGCATTTGCACTGTTTCCCATATTTCTTTGTGTTCACTTTGGGTTGTTTTTTTTTAACAGGTTACTGCAATTAGTATGAATGAATAAATTTTTAGAGAAATTCTGTATCAGTTTTACTCATTTCTAAACTGCTGCAGTGATCTGTTTTCCAAGATGATTTACCTGTCCAATCAAATGCAAATTTCACCATAGAACCTGCAAAAACTTGTTCATCCAAATAGGCCTTATAGGAATAATCTCACTGAATTAAATTCTATGTTTTGATATTGAAATTTTGCAAAGACTTTTGTAGCCCATTGGACCTGATTCCGATCTCATTTACTTGTTTTACAATGGTAACCTCATTGTCTTTAGTGGAATTTCTCCTGATTTACATTGATGTAAAAGAGATCAGAATCAGAGCCATTGACTTCAGTGGACAATTTGTATGAGTAAGGATGACTTTTGTGGGTAACGATTTGAAGGATCAGGCCCTCAGTCTGCATTGTTAGCTCCATCCTGAAGTCAACTGGAGCTTTGCTGCGGACTCGGATGGCAGGAAGATCAGGACTTAATATCGCTCAACTACAGCAGAGAACTGTACTCTAGACTTAGTATGCTAATCATTTTTCTCTCTTCAGTGCTGACACTAATATAGCTGTAGTTTGTCTGGTTTACGTTTTTGTATTTGTTGATCTATTCCTGTTAAGTGGACTTTGAAAAATGTCTATCCAACTTCAGTCATTTCAAATTAACATTGTACGGTTCACTTTGGAACAGAACAAACAAATTTATCAGAATCAACTTCATGTAAACATTGGAGTTCAAGCCTGCAGTTATGTTTTGGATTTCATTATTAGGACTTACTTACTTGTGCTGGGAAAATCTCGTACACACTAGTAAGCCACATGTCTAGTCTGGATCCTGGAGGGAAGATGCCGGATACACAAATAAGTATCTGGCTGATGGAGAGACACAAGGGGGCTAAAGAGATGTCTGGTGGTAAGCTTTACGGGCACAGAAAGATGCATCCTCCAGCATATGTATGGAGTAATTTGTGCCATCCACACATCTAGAATTTATGATCTGGGGTAATTTTGGGACCAAGGCATTTTAGCTATATTATAGGAGAGTTGTGGGTATCACATTTGGGGATGGGGGGGCTTGCTAGGATTTGGTAAGATAAATTACCAAATAATATTTCCATTACAGGCGTCTGACAAAGTGGATATTCACCCATGAAAGCTTATGCTCCAATATGTCTGTTAGTCTATAAGGTGCCACAGGACTCTTTGTTGCTTTTTACAAATAATAGAAAATTCACATGTAATAGATAAAAACAATTCACTATTCATAAAAAACACTTAGCCAAAACCTTGTTCTCCAGAAATGATTAGGACATAGTCCATTTGAAATGTACCCGCTAATACATGTGGAAACTACAATAGCAGGAGCACTAGCTATGCCTAAAATAGCTATGCCCTTCAATTGTACAGGTATATTGCATCCCCTTACTTCAGATCCTGTACAGGGATATTTGCTTCTGGTCTCTTATTCTTATTTACTCGTCGTCTGGGAGCAAAAAAAACTCCACATCCAACCGGTGGCTATTATGCAAATATTCTGCATTTCCAGCAGGCAGAACAAGTTAGCTGGAGCTCTGATGCAGTTCCTTTCCAGCCCCAATGTGCCCACTTTTGCTGCTTTGCAGGCAAGAGGTCAGAAAGGGCTGGTTTAAAGGTGAACAGACCCTGTACAGTCTAGTGCAGCATGTGGAATAGTCACTGTTCCACTGGGAAGTCTGCCTATGGCCTGGAAGTTGCGTGCAAATGACCCACTCCCTGGGGTATGCAATAAATAGGCCTGAATATTTGCCCTAAACAATACTGTTTATGAAGATTGTTTGTTTTTCTTACACAACCAGTGGGCTCACATTGGGACTATATCAAACACACAGTTTTAACTTTCTTTTATTATACGTGGGGGGGGATAACAAGTGTACCTAGCGATATACACACACTTTGTGTTGTGCAATTCCCGAAGTGTTGGATGGGAACATTTGTCAATGGAAATAGATTTACACAAAGAATTTGTAATAGAATTACACTTTTTTCTTCCTTGATTTTTGTATTTTTTACTCACTGTACAAACACTCGCTAGCAAAAGAGTGTGCTATAGGAAGTGACTGAAGTGTTTCTGGCAAACTGAAGCGCTATAGGCGATGAACTAGTTGGTAATTGGCATTTGAAAACATTTTATTTTTCTCCTGGACCTCAGCATTCGATATAACAAACTAATTTTAATGCTCCAGGACTCTTCCCTCTTCCTTAGCACTAAGGGCCTTATCCAGCTTCCACTGAAATCAGTGGGAGGCTTTTCGCTAACTTCAGTGGCCTTTGGATCAGGTCTGCAGAAAAGGACCTAGGGGTCACAGTGGACGAGAAGCTGGATCTGAGTCAACAGTGTGCTCTTGTTGCCAAGAAGGCTAACGGCATTTTGGGCTGTATAAGTAGGGGCATTGCCAGCAGATCAAGGGACGTGATCGTTCCCCTTTATTCGACATTGGTGAGGCCTCATCTGGAATACTGTGTCCAGTTTTGGGCCCCACACTACAAGAAGGATGTGGAAAAATTGGAAAGAGTCCAACGGAGGGCAACAAAAATGATTAGGGTGCTGGAGCACATGACTTATGAGGAGAGGCTGAGGGAACTGGGATTGTTTAGTCTCCAGAAGAGAAGAATGAGGGGGGATTTGATAGTAGCCTTCAACTACCTGAAGGGGGGGTTCCAAAGAGGATGGAGCTCGGCTGTTCTCAGTGGTGGCAGATGACAGAACAAGGAGCAATGGTCTCAAGTTGCAGTGCGGGAGGTCCAGGTTGGATATTAGGAAAAACTATTTCACTAGGAGGATGGTGAAACACTGGAATGCGTTACCTAGGGAGGTGGTGGAGTCTCCTTCGTTGGAGGTTTTTAAGGCCCGGCTTGGCAAAGCCCTGGCTGGGATGATTTAGTTGGGAATTGGTCCTGCTTTGAGCAGGGGGTTGGACTAGATGACCTCTTGAGGTAACCTTCCAACCCTGATATTCTATGATTCTATGATTCTTAAAGACTCAATCCCACAAAGTACTGCTCAATCCTGAGACGTGCTCAGCCCCCTCGATTCCCAGGGAAATCAGCGGGCGCTGAGGGCGCACAGCAGGATGTGCTCAGAATCATGCTGGATCACACCCGAGTTTCTTAGCTAAATTTAAAATGATGGTAACTGTGAACATAGTTATCTGGGAGAGCCTAATGCCGTTATATGTTTAGATTATGTTAAATACAAATGTGTACGCATTGTGTATACATTGTGGCAATGTTCTGTCCCCACACCAACAGTGTACAGTCTGTGGGGTTACACAGTGCAACTGAGAGCAGAAGTTGCTGCTTAGGGTTCAATCCTGCTCTGACTGATGTCAATGGTAAAAGTCTCATTTGACTTCATTAAGAATAGAATTGGCCCCTAACACAGACTAGTACAAAAATTACAGAGTAAATAGTTTTCACAGTGGAAATAAGTCTGCGGCTAATAATGCTGTAGAAGTGTAAAGAGACAAAGTACATCAATGCACATTGGCATAGCTCCAGTGGCTTCTGGCATATGCCATCTGAAGATCTCACCCTGGTTAGAATCCAAAGCGTGTGCGAAAGGGAGAAAACATGTCAGGGCTTGTCTACACTGCAGGGTAATGTACTCTATGGGGTTTAATGTTGTGCATTAAGTGGTCTGTGTAGCCCTTCCTGGTGCCCATAAAGGGTCCCTCGTGCTCTTTATCATAATGCTGTTTCAAACAACACTATGTTAAAAGCACACCAGCACGGGCTACATGGACCAGTTAATGTACAACATGCTAGTGTGCTTGCGATGTCACACCCCTATAAAGTGCATTACCCCACTGTGTAGACAAGCCCTCACAAAACATCGGTTTCCTAGAAAGTTCAAATAGCCATCCTAAGCCTTTGACTTAAAGCGACATTGCAAAGACCTCTAGCCCAAACATACAGTGTCTTTAAAGTTGTGCATATTTATTCTTGTAGCGCATTTGGTGTTTCTGTGTGCTGAGAGGGTCAAAAAATATACTGAGCCTTCCAGGGCTAAAGTATTAAAAAATACTAATCTGGGATTTTGATTAATCTTTAGTAAAACAGTTCGGCTTGGGTGAGAATCCCTCATGTGCAGAGGGCTCCGCAGAAGGCTGAGCACTACTTAAGTGCCACTTACGGCCTAAAACGTAAATAATACATATGCCTTGTATTCACATGGGTGAATTTCTCCTTCTGTATTTACAATGCCATCGTTGTCTTCTTAATTATTATCATTATTTCTGTTTTATGAACTGTCTAATATGTGGGGAAAAAATCCAGGGCCTGAGTCTCAGTTACATTAAGGCCCTTTTCTGCAGTGTAAGGGGCCCTTAATGTAACTGAGACTCAGGCCCTAAGTCTCTGGCAGCTCGTTGTTTTTTATCTATATTAAATTCTAAGTCTAGTGAAGGAATAATAAAGCGATAACTGCAACAGGGAGAGCATAGTTTGCTTTTAGTGTTTTTGGGAGGCAGTTGTACAATATCTAATGCTGGTAGTTTAATAAAAAAAGATGGGGAATAGAAGATGCCTCCAGTTATATTTAATCATCTAATATGCTAAGTAAAAAAAAAAAAAAAAAAAGCACACTAACCTGTAGAAAACAGTGAAATGATCATAAATACTCCTGCAAGCTGTGCATGTACACAACTCCCATACAGGGATTGCAGGATTAGGTGCTAAATATAAATAGTAAATTTGGTTAGTCAAGGAAAACAGGACAAATAGCACCAGCCAAGTTAGGAGGCCCAATTCCACACTGCATTGCTCCAGTAAATGCCATTCAGTCACAACTCACTAACATATCAAAGAGCCTTGTGTTTGTTCTCTCTTATTCTGCATTTTTTTCAGTGCACCCATATGTCTTAACCTATGTTTGATGAGAATTAAAACATATATTATAAGGCTAAGGAGGAAACCACT